>NW_026870952.1:0-608352 GCF_033118175.1 Dama dama | reverse complement strand
CCCATTTTTCATCCCGTTTCATGCTCCTCATGTATTTCACACCTTTTGAAGCTCTTCATATTTTTCACACCTTTTCAGGCTCTTCATGTTTTTGAACACCGCTTCATGCTCCTCCTATTTTTCAGAACGTTTCATGCTCCTCCTATTTTTGAGAACGTTTCAGGCTCCTCATATTTTTGACACGTTTTGAAGCTCTTCATATTTTTCACACCTTTTCAGGCTCTTCATGGTTTTCAACACAGCTTCATGTTCCTCCAATTTTTCAGAACGTTTCATGCTCATCTCATTTTTGACACCTTTTGAAGCTCTTCATATTTTTCACACCTTTTGAAACTCTTCATATTTTTCACACGTTTTCAGGCTCTTCATGTTTTTCAACACTGCCTCATGCTCCTCCTATTTTTCAGACCGTTTCAAGCTCCTCATATTTTTGACACGTTTTGAGGCTGTTCATATTTTTCCAGCTTTTCCATGCTCTTCATATTTTTGAACACCGTTTCATGCTCTTCCTATTTTTCAGACCGTTTCATGCTCGTCATTTTTTTGACAGCTTTTGAAGTTCTTCATATTTCTCACAGTTTTTCATGCTCTCTATGTTTTTGAACACCGCTTCATGCTCCTCCTATTTTTGAGACCGTTTCATGCTCCTCATATTTTTGACACCTTTTGAAGCTCTTCATATTTTTCACACCTTTTCAGGCTCTTCATGTCTTTCAACACCGCTTCATGCTCCTCTTATTTTTCAGACCGTTTCATGCTACACTCATTTTTCAAACCTTTAGAAGCTCTTCATATTTTTCACACCTTTTCAGGCACTTCATGTTTTTGAACACCGTTTCATGCTCCTCCTATTTTTCAGACCGTTTCATGCTCCTCATATGTTTGACACCTTTTGAAGCTCTTCATATTTTTCACACCTTTTCAGGCTCTTCATGTCTTTCAACAGCGCTTCATGCTCCTCATTTTTCAGACCATGTCATGCTACACTCATTTTTCACACCTTTTGAAGCTCTTCATATTTTTCCAACTTTTCCAGGCTCTTCATGTTTTTGAACACCGTTTCATGCTCCTCCTATTTTTCAGACCGATTCATGCTCCTCATATGTTTGACAAATTTTTCAGGCTCTTAATGTATTTCAACACCACTTCATGCTCCTCCTATTTTTCAGATCGTTTCATGCTCCTCATATTTTTGACAACATTTGAAGCTCTTCATATTTTTCACACCTTTCCAGGCTCTTCATGTTTTTGAACACCGTTTAATGCTCCTCCTATTTTTCAGACAGTTTCTTGCTCCTCATATTTTTGACACCTTTTGAAGCTCTTCATATTTTTCACACCTGCTGAGGCTATTCATGTTTTTGAAATAAGTTTCTTGCTCCTCATATTTTTCAGAACCTTTCACCCTCGTCATATTTTTGACACCTTTTTGAAGCTCTTCATATTTTTCACACCTTTCCAGGCTCTTCAAGTTTTTGAACACCGTTTCATGATCCTCCTATTTTTCAGACCGTTTCATGCTCCTCATATGTTGACACGTTTTGAAGTTCTTCATATTTTTCACACCTTTTCACGCTCTTCATGCTTTTCAGCACTACTTCATACTCCTCCTATTTTTCAGACCATTTCATGCTCCTTATATTTTTGACACCTTTTGAAGTTCTTCATATTTTTCAAACTTTTCAGGCTCTTCATCGTTTTCAACACCACTTCATGCTCTTCCTATTTTTCAGACCGTTTCATGCTCCTCATATATTTCACACCTTTTGAAGCTCTTCATGTTTTTTAACACCTTTTCATGCTCCTCCTATATTTCAGACCGTTTCATGCTCCTTATATTTTTGACACCTTTTGAAGCTCTTCATATTTTTCACACCTTTTCAGGCTCTTCATATTTTTCAACACCGCTTCAAGCTCCTCCTATTTTTCAGCCCGTTTCATGCTTCTCATATTTTTGACACCTTTTGAAGCTCTTCATTTTTTTCACACCTTTTCAGGCTTTTCATGTTTTTGAACACCGCTTCATGCTCCTCCTAATTTTCTCACCTTTTGAAGCACCTCAAATTTTTCACTCCTTTTCAGGCTCTTCATGTTTTTGAACACGGTTTCCTGATCCTCCTTTTTTTCAGACCGTTTCATGCTCCTCATATTTTTGACACCTTTTGAATCTCTTCATATATTTCACACCTTTTCAGCCTCTTCATATCTTTCAACACCGCTTCATGCTCCTCCTAATTTTCAGACCGTTTCATGCTCCTCCTATTTTTCAGACCGTTTCATGCACCTCATATTTTGACACCTTTTGAAGCTCTTCATATTTTTTACCTTTTCAGGCTCTTCATATTTTTCAACACTGCTACATGCTTCTCCTATATTTCCGACTATTTCATGCTCCTCATATTTTTGATACCTTTTGAAGCTCTTCATATTTTTCACACCTTTTCAGGCTCTTCATGTTTTTCAACACCGCTTCATGCTCCTCCTATTTTCCAGACCGTTTCATGCTCCTCATATTTTTGATACCTTTGAAGCTCTTCATATATTTCAAACCTTTTCAGGCTCTTCATGTTTTTCCACACCGCTTCATGCTCCTCCTATTTTTCAGACCGTTTCATGCTCCTCATAATTTTGACACCTTTTACAGCACTTCATATTTTTCACATCTTTTCAGGCTCGTCATGTTTTCCAACACTGCTTCATGCTCCTCCTAATTTTCAGACCGTTTCATTCTCCTCATATTTTTGACACCTTTTGAAGCTCTTGATATTTTTCACACCTTTTCAGGCTCTTCATGTTTTTGAACACCGCTTCATGCTCCTCCTATTTTTCAGACCGTTTCATGCTCATCTCATTTTGACACCTTTTGAAGCTCTTCAAATTTTTCACACCTTTTGAAGCTCTTCATATTTTTCCTATTTTTGAATCTCTTCATAGTTTCACACGTTTGCAGGCTCTTCATGTTTTTCAACACCGCTTCATGCTATTTCTATTTTTCAGAGAGTTTCATGCTCCTCATGTATTTCACACCTTTTGAAGCTCTTCATATTTTTCAAACCTATTCAGGCTCTTCATGTTTTTCCACACCCCTTCATGCTTCTCCTATTTTTCAGCCCGTTTCATGCTCCTCATGTATTTCACACCTTTTGAATCTCTTCATATATTTCACACCTTTTCAGGCTCTTCATGTTTTTCACACCTTTTCAGGCTCTTCATGTTTTTGAACACCGTTTCATGCTCCTCCTATTTTTCAGACCGTTTCATGCTCATCTCATTTTTGACACCTTTTGAAGCTCTTCATATATTTCACACCTTATGAAGCTCTTCATATTTTGCACACCTTTTCAGGCTCTTACTTTTTTTCAACACTACTTCTTGCCTCTCCAATTTTTCAGACCGTTTCATGCTCATCTAATTTTTGACACCTGTTGAAGCTCTTCATATTTTTCACACCTTCTGAAGCTCTTCATATTTTTCACACTTTTTCATGCTCTTCATGTTTTTCAACACCACTTCATGCTTCTCCTATTTTTCAGCCCGTTTCATGCTCCTCATGTTTTTCACACCTTTTGAAGCTCGTCATATTTTTCACACCTTTTCAGGCTCTTCATGTTTTTGATCACCGTTTCTTGCTCCTCCTATTTTTCAGACCGTTTCATGCTCCTCATATTTTTGACAACTTTTGAAGCTCTTCATAATTTTCACACCCTTTTAGCCTCTTCATGTTTATCAACACCACTTCATGCTCCTCCTATTTTTCAGACCGTTTCATTCTCCTCATATTTTTGACATCTTTAGAAACTCTTCATATCTTTCACACCTTTTCAGACTCTTCATGTTTTTCAACACAGCTTCATGATCCTCCTATTTTTCAGACCATTTCATTCTCCTCATATATTTGACACCTTTTGAAGCTCTTCATATTTTTCACACATTTCCAGGCTCTTCATGTTTTTGAACACCGCTTCATGCTCCTTTTCTTTTTCAGACCGTTTCATGCACCTCATATTTTTGACACGTTTTGAAGCTCTTCATATTTTTCACACCTTTTCAGGCTCTTCATGTTTTTCAACACCGCTTCATGCTCCTCCTATTTTTCAGACCGTTTCATGCTTCTCATATTTTTGACACCTTTTGAAGCTTTTCATATTTTTCACACCTTTTCAGGCTCTTCATTTTTTCAACACTACTTCTTGCTCCTCCAAATTTTCAGACCGTTTCATACTCATCTAATTTTTGACACCTTTTGAAGCTCTTCATATTTTTCACACCTTTTGAAGCTCTTCGTATTTTCACACCTTTTCAGGCTCTTCATATTTTTGAACACCGCTTCATGCTCCTTCTATTTTTCAGAGAGTTTCATGCTCCTCATGTATTTCTCACCTTTTGAAGCTCTTCTTGTTTTTCACACCTTTTCAGGCTCTTCATGTTTTTCCACACCACTTCATGCTTCTCCTATTTTTCAGCCCGTTTCATGCTCCTCATGTATTTCACACCTTTTGAAGCTCTTCATATTTTTCACACATTTCCAGGCTCTTCATGTTTTTGAACACCGCTTCATGCTCCTCATATTTTTCAGACCATTTCATGCTCCTTGTAATTTTGACACCTTTTGAAGCTCTTCATATTTTTCACACCTTTTCAGGCTCTTCATGTTTTTCAACACCGCTTCATGCTCCTCCTATTTTTCAGACCGTTTCATGCTTCTCATATTTTTGACACCTTTTGAAGCTTTTCATATTTTTCACACCTTTTCAGGCTCTTCATTTTTTCAACACTACTTCTTGCTCCTCCAAATTTTCAGACCGTTTCATACTCATCTAATTTTTGACACCTTTTGAAGCTCTTCATATTTTTCACACCTTTTGAAGCTCTTCGTATTTTCACACCTTTTCAGGCTCTTCATATTTTTGAACACCGCTTCATGCTCCTTCTATTTTTCAGAGAGTTTCATGCTCCTCATGTATTTCTCACCTTTTGAAGCTCTTCTTGTTTTTCACACCTTTTCAGGCTCTTCATGTTTTTCCACACCACTTCATGCTTCTCCTATTTTTCAGCCCGTTTCATGCTCCTCATGTATTTCACACCTTTTGAAGCTCTTCATATTTTTCACACATTTTCAGGCTCTTCACGTTTTATCACCATTTCATGCTCCTTTATTTTTCACACCGTTTCCAGCTCCTCATATTTTTGACACCTTTTGAAGTTCTTCATATTTTTCAAACTTTTCAGGCTCTTCATCGTTTTCAACATCACTTCATGCTCTTCCTATTTTTCAGACCGTTTCATGCTCCTCATATATTTCACACCTTTTGAAGCTCTTCATGTTTTTTAACACCTTTTCATGCTCCTCCTATATTTCAGACCGTTTCATGCTCCTTATATTTTTGACACCTTTTAAGCTCTTCATATTTTTCACAACTTTTCACGCTCTTCATATTTTTCAACACCACTTCATGCTTCTCCAATTTTTCAGACCGTTTCATGCTCCTCATATATTTGACACCTTTTGAAGCTCTTCATATTTTTCACACCTTTTCAGGCTCTTCATATTTTTCAACACCGCTTCAAGCTCCTCCTGTTTTTCACACCGTTTCTTGATCCTCATATTTTTCACACCTTTGAGGCTCTTCATATATTTCACACCTTTTCAGGCTTTTCATGTTTTTCAACACCGCTTCATGCTCCTCCTAATTTTCAGACCGTTTCATTCTCCTCATATTTTTGACACTATTTGAAGCTCTTCATATTTTTCACACCTTTTCAGGCTCTTCATGTTTTTTAACACTTTTTCATGCTCCTCCTATATTTCAGACCGTTTCATGCTCCTTATATTTTTGACACTTTTTGAAGCTCTTCATATTTTCACACCTTTTCAGGCTCTTCATGGTTCTCAACACCGCTTTATGCTCCTCCTATTTTTGAGACCCTTTCATGGTCCTCATATTTTTCACATCTTTTGAAGCTCTTCATATTTTTCACACCTTTTCAGGCTCTTCATGTTTCTCAACACCACTTTATGCTCCTCCTATATTTCAGACCGTTTCATGGTCCTCATATTTTTGACACCTTTTGAAGCTCTTCATATTTTTCACACCTTTTCAGGCTCTTCATGTATTTGAGCACAGCTTCATGCTGCTCCTATTTTTCAGACCGTTTTATGCTCCTCATATTTGTGAAATCTTTTGAAGCTTTTCATATTTTTCACACCTTTTAGGCTCTTCATGTTTTTCAGCACCACTTCATGCTCCTCCTATTTCTCAGACCGGTTCATGCTCCTCATATTGTTGACACCTTTTAAAGCTCTTCATATTTTTCACATCTTTTCAGGCTCTTCATGTTTTTCAACACCACTTCATGCTCGTCCTATTTTCCAAACCGTTTCATGCTCCTCATATTTTTGACACCTTTTGAATCTCTTCATATATTTTACACCTTTTCAGGCACTTCATGTTTTTCAACATCATTTCATGCTCCTCCTTCTTTTCAGACCATTTCATGCTCATCACATTTTTGGCACTTTCTGAAGCTCTTCATATTTTTAACACCTTTTGAAGCTCTTCATGTTTTTCAACACCGCTTCACCTCCTCCTATTTTTTAGACCGTCTCATGCTCCTCCTATATTTGAAACCTTTTGAGACTCTTCATATATTTCACACCTTTTTAGTCTCTTCATGTTTTTCAACACTGTCTCATGCTCCTCCTATTTTTTTTACCCGTTTCATGTTACTCATAATTTTGAAACCTTTTGAAGCTCTTCATATTTTTCACAGCTTTTCAGGGTGTTCATGTTTGTCAACACCATTTCATGCTTCTCCTATTTGTCAGACCGTTTCAGGCTCCTCATATTTTTGACACCTTTTGAAGCTCTTCATGTTTTTCACACATTTTCAGGCTCTTCATGTTTTCAACACAGGTTTATGTTAATCCTATTTTTTAGACCGTTTGATGCTCCTCATATTTTTGACACCTTTGAAGCTCATCATATTTTTCACACCGTTTCAGGCTCTTCATGTTTTTCAACACTGGATCATGCTCCTCCTATTTTTCAGACCGTTTCATGCTCCTCATATTTTTCACACCTTTTGAAGCTATTCATATTTTTCACAACTTTTCATGCTCTTCATGTTTTTCAACACTGTTTCATGCTCCTCCTATTTTTCAGACCGTTTCATGCTCCTCATATTTTTCACACCTCTTCAAGCTCTTCATATTTTTCACAACTTTTCAGGCTTTTCATGTTTCTCAAAACCGTTTCAGGCTCCTCCTATTTTTCAGACCCATTCATGCTCCTGATATTTTTGACACCTTTTGAAACTCTTTTTATTTTTCACACCTTTTCAGGCTCTTCATGTTAGTCAACAACTTTTCATGCTAATCCTATTTTTCCGACCGTTTCACGCTCCTCATATTTATGACACCTTTTGAAGCTCTTCATATTTTTAACACCTTTTCAGGCTCTTCAAGTTTTTCAACAACGTTTCATGCTCCTCCTACTTTTCAGACGTTTTCATCCTCCTCATTTTTTGAACCTTTTGAAGCTTTTCATATTTTTCACATCTTTTCATGCTCTTCATATTTTTCAACACGGTTTCATGCTCCTCCTGTTTTTCAGACCGTTTAATGCTCCTCATATTGTTGACACCTTTTGAAGCTCTTCATGTTTTTCAACACCGTTTCATGCTCGTCCTATTTTTCAGACCGTTTCATGGTCCTCATATTTTTCAGACCGTTTCAAGCTCCTCATATTTTTGACACCTTTTGAAGCTCTTCATATATTTCACACCTTTTCAGGCTCTTCATGCTTTCAACAGCGCTTCATGCTTCTCCTATTTTTCAGACCGTTTCATGCTCCTGATATTTTTGACACCTTTTGAAGCTCTTCATATATTTCACACCTTTTCAGGCTCTTCATGTTTTTCAACACCGCTTCATGCTCCGCCTATTTTTCAGACCGTTTCATGCTCCTCTTTTTTTTGACACCTTTTGAAGCTTTTCATATTTTTCACACCTTTTCAGGCTCTTCATGTTTTGCAACACAGCTTCATGCTCCTCCTATTTTTCAGACCGTTTCATGCTCCTCATATTTTTGACAGCTTTTGAAGTTCTTCATATTTTTCACACGTTTTCAGGCTCTTCATGTTTTTCAACACCGCTTCATGCTCCTCCTATTTTTCAGACCGTTTCCAGCTCCTCATATTTTTGACACCTTTTGAAGTTCTTCATATTTTTCAAACTTTTCAGGCTCTTCATCGTTTTCAACATCACTTCATGCTCTTCCTATTTTTCAGACCGTTTCATGCTCCTCATATATTTCACACCTTTTGAAGCTCTTCATGTTTTTTAACACCTTTTCATGCTCCTCCTATATTTCAGACCGTTTCATGCTCCTTATATTTTTGACACCTTTTAAGCTCTTCATATTTTTCACAACTTTTCAGGCTCTTCATATTTTTCAACACCACTTCATGCTTCTCCAATTTTTCAGACCGTTTCATGCTCCTCATATATTTGACACCTTTTGAAGCTCTTCATATTTTTCACACCTTTTCAGGCTCTTCATATTTTTCAACACCGCTTCAAGCTCCTCCTATTTTTCACACCGTTTCTTGATCCTCATATTTTTCACACCTTTGAGGCTCTTCATATATTTCACACCTTTTCAGGCTTTTCATGTTTTTCAACACCGCTTCATGCTCCTCCTAATTTTCAGACCGTTTCATTCTCCTCATATTTTTGACACTATTTGAAGCTCTTCATATTTTTCACACCTTTTCAGGCTCTTCATGTTTTTTAACACTTTTTCATGCTCCTCCTATATTTCAGACCGTTTCATGCTCCTTATATTTTTGACACTTTTTGAAGCTCTTCATATTTTCACACCTTTTCAGGCTCTTCATGGTTCTCAACACCGCTTTATGCTCCTCCTATTTTTGAGACCGTTTCATGGTCCTCATATTTTTCACATCTTTTGAAGCTCTTCATATTTTTCACACCTTTTCAGGCTCTTCATGTTTCTCAACACCGCTTTATGCTCCTCCTATATTTCAGACCGTTTCATGGTCCTCATATTTTTGACACCTTTTGAAGCTCTTCATATTTTTCACACCTTTTCAGGCTCTTCATGTATTTGAGCACAGCTTCATGCTGCTCCTATTTTTCAGACCGTTTTATGCTCCTCATATTTGTGAAATCTTTTGAAGCTTTTCATATTTTTCACACCTTTTAGGCTCTTCATGTTTTTCAGCACCACTTCATGCTCCTCCTATTTCTCAGACCGGTTCATGCTCCTCATATTGTTGACACCTTTTAAAGCTCTTCATATTTTTCACATCTTTTCAGGCTCTTCATGTTTTTCAACACCACTTCATGCTCGTCCTATTTTCCAAACCGTTTCATGCTCCTCATATTTTTGACACCTTTTGAATCTCTTCATATATTTTACACCTTTTCAGGCACTTCATGTTTTTCAACATCATTTCATGCTCCTCCTTCTTTTCAGACCATTTCATGCTCATCACATTTTTGGCACTTTCTGAAGCTCTTCATATTTTTAACACCTTTTGAAGCTCTTCATGTTTTTCAACACCGCTTCACCTCCTCCTATTTTTTAGACCGTCTCATGCTCCTCCTATATTTGAAACCTTTTGAGGCTCTTCATATATTTCACACCTTTTTAGTCTCTTCATGTTTTTCAACACTGTCTCATGCTCCTCCTATTTTTTTTACCCGTTTCATGTTACTCATAATTTTGAAACCTTTTGAAGCTCTTCATATTTTTCACAGCTTTTCAGGGTGTTCATGTTTGTCAACACCATTTCATGCTTCTCCTATTTGTCAGACCGTTTCAGGCTCCTCATATTTTTGACACCTTTTGAAGCTCTTCATGTTTTTCACACATTTTCAGGCTCTTCATGTTTTCAACACAGGTTTATGTTAATCCTATTTTTTAGACCGTTTGATGCTCCTCATATTTTTGACACCTTTGAAGCTCATCATATTTTTCACACCGTTTCAGGCTCTTCATGTTTTTCAACACTGGATCATGCTCCTCCTATTTTTCAGACCGTTTCATGCTCCTCATATTTTTCACACCTTTTGAAGCTATTCATATTTTTCACAACTTTTCATGCTCTTCATGTTTTTCAACACTGTTTCATGCTCCTCCTATTTTTCAGACCGTTTCATGCTCCTCATATTTTTCACACCTCTTCAAGCTCTTCATATTTTTCACAACTTTTCAGGCTTTTCATGTTTCTCAAAACCGTTTCAGGCTCCTCCTATTTTTCAGACCCATTCATGCTCCTGATATTTTTGACACCTTTTGAAACTCTTTTTATTTTTCACACCTTTTCAGGCTCTTCATGTTAGTCAACAACTTTTCATGCTAATCCTATTTTTCCGACCGTTTCACGCTCCTCATATTTATGACACCTTTTGAAGCTCTTCATATTTTTAACACCTTTTCAGGCTCTTCAAGTTTTTCAACAACGTTTCATGCTCCTCCTACTTTTCAGACGTTTTCATCCTCCTCATTTTTTGAACCTTTTGAAGCTTTTCATATTTTTCACATCTTTTCATGCTCTTCATATTTTTCAACACGGTTTCATGCTCCTCCTGTTTTTCAGACCGTTTAATGCTCCTCATATTGTTGACACCTTTTGAAGCTCTTCATGTTTTTCAACACCGTCTCATGCTCGTCCTATTTTTCAGACCGTTTCATGGTCCTCATATTTTTCAGACCGTTTCAAGCTCCTCATATTTTTGACACCTTTTGAAGCTCTTCATATATTTCACACCTTTTCAGGCTCTTCATGCTTTCAACAGCGCTTCATGCTTCTCCTATTTTTCAGACCGTTTCATGCTCCTGATATTTTTGACACCTTTTGAAGCTCTTCATATATTTCACACCTTTTCAGGCTCTTCATGTTTTTCAACACCGCTTCATGCTCCGCCTATTTTTCAGACCGTTTCATGCTCCTCTTTTTTTTGACACCTTTTGAAGCTTTTCATATTTTTCACACCTTTTCAGGCTCTTCATGTTTTGCAACACAGCTTCATGCTCCTCCTATTTTTCAGACCGTTTCATGCTCCTCATATTTTTGACTGCTTTTGATGCTCTTCATATATTTCAAACCTTTTCAGTCTCTTCATGTGTTTAAACAAGGCTTCATGCTCCTCCTATTTTTCAGACCATTTCAAGCTCCTCATATTTTTGACACCTTTTGAAGCTCTTCATATTTTTAACTCCTTTTCAGGCTCTTCATGTTTTCCACAACGTTTCATGCTCCTCCTATTTTTCAGACGTTTTCATCCTCCTCATTTTTTTGAAACCTTTTCAAGCTTTTCATATTTCTCACACCTTTTCATGCTCTTCATATTTTTCAACATGGTGTCATGCTCCTCCTGTTTTTCAGACACTTTCATGCTCCTCATATTTTTGACACCTTTTGAAGCTCTTCATATTTTTCACACCTTTTCATGCTCTTCGTGTTTTACAACACCGTTTCATGCTCCTCCTATTTTTCAGATGGTTTCAGGCTCCTCATATTTTTGACACCTTTTGAAGCTCTTCATGTTTTTCAACATCGTTTCATGATCGTCCTATTTTTTAGACCGTTTCATGGTCCTCATATTTTTCAGACCGTTTCATGCTTCTCATATTTTTGACACCTTTTGCAACTCTTCATATTTCTCACACCTTTTCAGGCTCTTCATGTTTTTCAACACCGTTTCAGGCTCCTCCTATTTTTCAGACCGTTTCATGCTCCTCATATATTTGACACCTTTGAAGCTCTTCATATGTTTCCAACGTTTTCAGCTTCTTCATGTTTTTACACCGTCTCATGCTCCTCCTATTTTTAAGACCGTTTCATACTCCTCATATTTTGACACCTTTTGAAGCTCTTCATATTTTTCACACGTTTTCATGCTTTTCATGTTTTTTACCACCGTTTCATGCTCCTCCTGTTTTTCAGACCGTTTCATGCTCCTCATATTTTTGACACCTTTTGAAGCTCTTCACGTTTTTCAACACCGTTTCATGCTCCTCTTAATATTCAGACCATTTGATCCTCCTCTTATTTTCAGACCGTTTCATGCTCCTCATATTTTTGACACCTTTTGAAGCTCTTCATATTTTTCACACCTTTTGAAACTCTTCGTATTTTCACACCTTTTCAGGCTCTTCATATTTTTGAACACCGCTTCATGCTCCTTCTATTTTTCAGAGAGTTTCATGCTCCTCATGTATTTCTCACCTTTTGAAGCTCTTCATATTTTTCACACCTTTTCAGGCTCTTCATGTTTTTCAACACCATTTCATGCTCCTCATATTTTTGACACCTTTTTAAGCCCTTCGTATTTTTCACACCTTCTCAGGCTTTTCATGTTTCTGAACACCGTTTCATGCGAATCCTATTTTTCAGACCGTTTCACGCTCCTCATATTTTTGAAACCTTTTGAAGCTCTTCATATTTTTCACACCTTTTCAGGCTCTTCAAGTAATTCAACAACGTTTCATGCTCCTCCTAATTTTCAGAGAGTTTCATGCTCCTCTTTTTTTTTGACACAATTTGAATATTTTCATATTTTTCACTCCTTTTCATGCTGTTCATATTTTTCAACACGTTTTCATTCTCCTCCTGTTTTTCAGACCGTTTCATGCTCCTCATATTTTTGACACCTTTTGATGCTCTTCATATTTTTCACGCCTTTTCATTCTCTTCATGTTTTTCAACACCGTTTCCTGCTCCTCCTGTTTTTCAGACCGTTTCTTGCTCCTCATATTTTTGACAGCTTTTGAACCTCTTTATATTTTTCACACTTTTAATGCTCTTCATGTTTTTCAACACCGTTTCATGCTCCTCATATATTTGACACCTTTTGAAGCTCTTCATATTTTTCGCAGCTTTTCAGGCTTTTCATGTTTTTCAACACCGTTTCAAGCTCCTCATATTTTTGACTCCTTTTGAAGCTCTTAATATTTTTCACACCTTTTCAGACTCTTCATGTTTTTAACACCGTTTCATGCTCCTCCTATTTTTCAGACCGTTTCATGCTCCTCATACATTTGACACTTTTTGAAGCTCTTCATATTTTTCACACATTTTCAGGCTCTTCATATTTTTCAACATGGTTTCATGCTCCTCCTGTTTTTCAGACCGTTTCATGCTCCTCATATTTTTGACACCTTTTGAAGCTCTTCATATTTTTCACACCTTTTCAAGCTCTTCATGTTTTTCAACACCACTTCATGCTCTTCATATTTTTCAGACCGTTTCATGCTCCTCATATTTTTGACACCATTTGAAGCTCTTCATATTTTTCACACTTTTTCAGGCTCTTCATGTTTTTCAACACCACTTCATGTTCCTCCTATTTTTCAGACCGTGTCATGCTCCTCATATTTTTGACACATTTTGAAGCTCTTCATAATTTTCACCCCTTTTCAGGCTCTTCATGTTTTTCAACACCACTTCCTGCTCCTCCTATTTTTCAGACCGTTTCATGCTCCTCATATTTTTGACATCTTTAGAAACTCTTCATATCTTTCACACCTTTTCAGACTCTTCATGTTTTTCAACACCGCTTCATGATCCTCCTATTTCTCAGACCGTTTCATTCTCCTCATATTTTTGACACCTTTTGAAGCTCTTCATATATTTCACACCTTTTCAGGCTCTTCATTTTTTCAACACCACTTCATGCTCCTCCTATTTTTCAGACCGTTTCATGCTCATCTCATTTTTGACACCTTTTGAAGCTCTTCATATTTTTCACAAGTTCTCAGGCTCTTCATGTTTTTCAACACCGCTTCATGCTCCTCATATTTTTCAGACCGTTTCATGCTTCTCATATTTTTGACACCTTTTGAAGCTCTTCATATTATTCACATCTTTTCAGGCTCTTCATGTTTTTGATCAGCATTTCATGCTCCTTCTATTTTTCAGCCCGTTTCATGCTCCTCATGTATTTCACACCTTTTGAAGCTCTTCATATTTTTCACACCTTTTCAGGCTCTTCACGTTTAAATCACCATTTCATGCTCCTCTTATTTTTCAGACCATTTCATGCTCATCTCATTTTTGACACCTTTTGAAGCTCTTCATATATTTCACACATTTTCAGCTCTGCATATTTTTCACACCTTTTCAGGCTCTTCATTTTTTTGAACACCGCTTTATGCTCCTCCTATTTTTCAGACCCTTTCATGCTCCTCATATTTTTGACACCTTTTGAAGCTCTTCATATTTTTCAAACCTTTTCATGCTCTTCATGTTTTTGATCACCGTTTCTTGCTCCTCCTATTTTTCAGATCGTTTCATGCTCCTCATATTTTTGACACCTTTTGAAGCTGTTCATATTTTTCACACCTTTTTAGACTCTTCATGTTTATGATCACCGTTTCTTGCTCCTCCTATTTTTCAGATCGTTTCATGCTCCTCATATTTTTGACACCTTTTGAAGCTCTTCATAATTTTCACACCCTTTCAGGCTCTTCATATTTTTCAACACCACTTCATGCTCCTATTATTTTTCAGACCGTTTCATGCTCATCTCATTTTTGACATCTTTTAAAGCTCTTCATATTTTTCACAAGTTCTCAACTCTTCATGTTTTTCAACACCGCTTCATGCTCCTCATATTTTTCAGACCGTTTCATGCTTCTCATATTTTTGACACCTTTTGAAGCTCTTCATATTTTTCACAACTTTTCAGGCTCTTCATGTTTTTGAACACCGCTTCATGCTCCTTCTATTTTTCAGAGTGTTTCATGCTCCTCATGTATTTCACACCCTTTGAAGCTCTTCATATTTTTCACACCTTTTCAGGCTCTTCATGTTTTTCCACACCACTTCATGCTTCTCCTATTTTTCAGCCCGTTTCATGCTCCTCATGTATTTCACACCTTTTGAAGCTCTTCATATTTTTCACACCTTTTCAGGCTCTTCATGGTTTTCAACACAGCTTCATGTTGCTCCTATTTTTCAGAACGTTTCATGCTCATCTCATTTTCGACACCTTTTGAAGCTCTTCATATTTTTCACACCTTTTGAAACTCTTCATATTTTTCACACGTTTTCAGGCTCTTCATGTTTTTCAACACCGCTTCATGCTCCTCCTATTTTTCAGACCGTTTCAAGCTCCTCATATTTTTGACACGTTTTGAGGCTCTTCATATTTTTCCAACTTTTCCAGGCTCTTCATGTTTTTGAACACCGTTTCATGCTCTTCCTATTTTTCAGACCGTTTCATGCTCGTCATATTTTTGACAGCTTTTGAAGTTCTTCATATTTTTCACACGTTTTCAGGCTCTTCATGTTTTTCAACACCGCTTCATGCTCCTCCTATTTTTCAGACCGTTTCCAGCTCCTCATATTTTTGACACCTTTTGAAGTTCTTCATATTTTTCAAACTTTTCAGGCTCTTCATCGTTTTCAACATCACTTCATGCTCTTCCTATTTTTCAGACCGTTTCATGCTCCTCATATATTTCACACCTTTTGAAGCTCTTCATGTTTTTTAACACCTTTACATGCTCCTCCTATATTTCAGACCGTTTCATGCTCCTTATATTTTTGACACCTTTTGAAGCTCTTCATATTTTTCACAACTTTTCAGGCTCTTCATATTTTTCAACACCACTTCATGCTTCTCCAATTTTTCAGACCGTTTCATGCTCCTCATATATTTGACACCTTTTGAAGCTCTTCATATTTTTCACACCTTTTCAGGCTCTTCATATTTTTCAACACCGCTTCAAGCTCCTCCTATTTTTCACACCGTTTCTTGATCCTCATATTTTTCACACCTTTGAGGCTCTTCATATATTTCACACCTTTTCAGGCTTTTCATGTTTTTCAACACCGCTTCATGCTCCTCCTAATTTTCAGACCGTTTCATTCTCCTCATATTTTTGACACTTTTTGAAGCTCTTCATATTTTTCACACCTTTTCAGGCTCTTCATGTTTTTTAACACTTTTTCATGCTCCTCCTATATTTCAGACCGTTTCATGCTCCTTATATTTTTGACACCTTTTGAAGCTCTTCATATTTTCACACCTTTTCAGGCTCTTCATGTTTCTCAACACCGCTTTATGCTCCTCCTATTTTTGAGACCGTTGCATGGTCCTCATATTTTTCACATCTTTTGAAGCTCTTCATATTTTTCACACCTTTTCAGGCTCTTCATGTTTCTCAACACCGCTTTATGCTCCTCCTATATTTCAGACCGTTTCATGGTCCTCATGTTTTTGACACCTTTTGAAGCTCTTCATATTTTTCACACCTTTTCAGGCTCTTCATGTATTTGAGCACAGCTTCATGCTGCTCCTATTTTTCAGACCGTTTTATGCTCCTCATATTTGTGAAATCTTTTGAAGCTTTTCATATTTTTCACACCTTTTAGGCTCTTCATGTTTTTCAACACCACTTCATGCTCGTCCTATTTTCCAAACCGTTTCATGCTCCTCATATTTTTGACACCTTTTGAATCTCTTCATATATTTTACACCTTTTCAGGCACTTCATGTTTTTCAACACCATTTCATGCTCCTCCTTCTTTTCAGACCATTTCATGCTCATCACATTTTTGGCACTTTCTGAAGCTCTTCATATTTTTAACACCTTTTGAAGCTCTTCATGTTTTTCAACACCGCTTCACCTCCTCCTATTTTTTAGACCGTCTCATGCTCCTCCTATATTTGAAACCTTTTGAGGCTCTTCATATATTTCACACCTTTTTAGTCTCTTCATGTTTTTCAACACTGTCTCATGCTCCTCCTATTTTTTTTACCCGTTTCATGTTACTCATAATTTTGAAACCTTTTGAAGCTCTTCATATTTTTCACAGCTTTTCAGGGTGTTCATGTTTGTCAACACCATTTCATGCTTCTCCTATTTGTCAGACCGTTTCAGGCTCCTCATATTTTTGACACCTTTTGAAGCTCTTCATGTTTTTCACACATTTTCAGGCTCTTCATGTTTTCAACACAGGTTTATGTTTATCCTATTTTTTAGACCGTTTGATGCTCCTCATATTTTTGACACCTTTGAAGCTCATCATATTTTTCACACCGTTTCAGGCTCTTCATGTTTTTCAACACTGGATCATGCTCCTCCTATTTTTCAGACCGTTTCATGCTCCTCATATTTTTCACACCTTTTGAAGCTATTCATATTTTTCACAACTTTTCATGCTCTTCATGTTTTTCAACACTGTTTCATGCTCCTCCTATTTTTCAGACCGATTCATGCTCCTCATATTTTTCACACCTCTTCAAGCTCTTCATATTTTTCACAACTTTTCAGGCTTTTCATGTTTCTCAAAACCGTTTCAGGCTCCTCCTATTTTTCAGACCCATTCATGCTCCTGATATTTTTGACACCTTTTGAAACTCTTTTTATTTTTCACACCTTTTCAGGCTCTTCATGTTAGTCAACAACTTTTCATGCTAATCCTATTTTTCCGACCGTTTCACGCTCCTCATATTTATGACACCTTTTGAAGCTCTTCATATTTTTAACACCTTTTCAGGCTCTTCAAGTTTTTCAACAACGTTTCATGCTCCTCCTATTTTTCAGACGTTTTCATCCTCCTCATTTTTTGAACCTTTTGAAGCTTTTCATATTTTTCACATCTTTTCATGCTCTTCATATTTTTCAACACGGTTTCATGCTCCTCATGTTTTTCAGACCGTTTAATGCTCCTCATATTGTTGACACCTTTTGAAGCTCTTCATGTTTTTCAACACCGTTTCATGCTCGTCCTATTTTTCAGACCGTTTCATGGTCCTCATATTTTTCAGACCGTTTCAAGCTCCTCATATTTTTGACACCTTTTGAAGCTCTTCATATATTTCACACCTTTTCAGGCTCTTCATGCTTTCAACAGCGCTTCATGCTTCTCCTATTTTTCAGACCGTTTCATGCTCCTGATATTTTTGACACCTTTTGAAGCTCTTCATATATTTCACACCTTTTCAGGCTCTTCATGTTTTTCAACACCGCTTCATGCTCCGCCTATTTTTCAGACCGTTTCATGCTCCTCTTTTTTTTGACACCTTTTGAAGCTTTTCATATTTTTCACACCTTTTCAGGCTCTTCATGTTTTGCAACACAGCTTCATGCTCCTCCTATTTTTCAGACCGTTTCATGCTCCTCATATTTTTGACTGCTTTTGATGCTCTTCATATATTTCAAACCTTTTCAGTCTCTTCATGTGTTTAAACAAGGCTTCATGCTCCTCCTATTTTTCAGACCATTTCAAGCTCCTCATATTTTTGACACCTTTTGAAGCTCTTCATATTTTTAACTCCTTTTCAGGCTCTTCAAGTTTTCCACAACGTTTCATGCTCCTCCTATTTTTCAGACGTTTTCATCCTCCTCATTTTTTTGAAACCTTTTCAAGCTTTTCATATTTCTCACACCTTTTCATGCTCTTCATATTTTTCAACATGGTGTCATGCTCCTCCTGTTTTTCAGACACTTTCATGCTCCTCATATTTTTGACACCTTTTGAAGCTCTTAATATTTTTTCACACCTTTTCATGCCCTTCGTGTTTTACAACACCGTTTCATGCTCCTCCTATTTTTCAGATGGTTTCAGGCTCCTCATATTTTTGACACCTTTTGAAGCTCTTCATGTTTTTCAACATCGTTTCATGATCGTCCTATTTTTTAGACCGTTTCATGGTCCTCATATTTTTCAGACCGTTTCATGCTTCTCATATTTTTGACACCTTTTGCAACTCTTCATATTTCTCACACCTTTTAGGCTCTTCATGTTTTTCAACACCGTTTCAGGCTCCTCCTATTTTTCAGACCGTTTCATGCTCCTCATATATTTGACACCTTTGAAGCTCTTCATATGTTTCCAACGTTTTCAGCTTCTTCATGTTTTTACACCGTCTCATGCTCCTCCTATTTTTAAGACCGTTTCATGCTCCTCATATTTTGACACCTTTTGAAGCTCTTCATATTTTTCACACATTTTCATGCTTTTCATATTTTTTACCACCGTTTCATGCTCCTCCTGTTTTTCAGACCGTTTCATGCTCCTCATATTTTTGACACCTTTTGAAGCTCTTCACGTTTTTCAACACCGTTTCATGCTCCTCTTAATTTTCAGACCATTTGATCCTCCTCTTATTTTTCAGACCGTTTCATGCTCCTCATATTTTTGACACCTTTTGAAGCTCTTCATATTTTTCACACCTTTTGAAACTCTTCGTATTTTCACACCTTTTCAGGCTCTTCATATTTTTGAACACCGCTTCATGCTCCTTCTTTTTTTCAGAGAGTTTCATGCTCCTCATGTATTTCTCACCTTTTGAAGCTCTTCATAATTTTCACACCCTTTTAGCCTCTTCATGTTTTTCAACACCACTTCATGCTCCTCCTATTTTTCAGACCGTTTCATTCTCCTCATATATTTGACATCTTTAGAAACTCTTCATATCTTTCACACCTTTTCAGACTCTTCATGTTTTTCAACACAGCTTCATGATCCTCCTATTTTTCAGACCGTTTCATTCTCCTCATATTTTTGACACCTTTTGAAGCTCTTCATATATTTCACACATTTTCAGGCTCTTCATATTTTTGAACACCGCTTCATGCTCCTTCTATTTTTCAGAGAGTTTCATGCTCCTCATGTATTTCTCACCTTTTGAAGCTCTTCATAATTTTCACACCCTTTTAGCCTCTTCATGTTTTTCAACACCACTTCATGCTCCTCCTATTTTTCAGACCGTTTCATTCTCCTCATATATTTGACATCTTTAGAAACTCTTCATATCTTTCACACCTTTTCAGACTCTACATGTTTTTCAACACAGCTTCATGATCCTCCTATTTTTCAGACCGTTTCATTCTCCTCATATTTTTGACACCTTTTGAAGCTCTTCATATATTTCACACCTTTTCAGGCTCTTCATTTTTTTCAACACCACTTCATGCTCCTCCTATATTTCAGACCGTTTCATGCTCATCTCATTTTTGACACCTTTTGAAGCTCTTCATATTTTTCACACCTTTTAAGGCTCTTCATGTTTTTGAACACCGCTTCATGCTCCTTCTCTTTTTCAGACCGTTTCATGCACCTCATATATTTGACACCTTTTGAAGCTCTTCATATTTTTCGCAGCTTTTCAGGCTTTTCATGTTTTTCAACACCGTTTCAAGCTCCTCATATTTTTGACTCCTTTTGAAGCTCTTAATATTTTTCACACCTTTTCAGACTCTTCATGTTTTTAACACCGTTTCATGCTCCTCCTATTTTTCAGACCGTTTCATGCTCCTCATACATTTGACACTTTTTGAAGCTCTTCATATTTTTCACACATTTTCAGGCTCTTCATATTTTTCAACATGGTTTCATGCTCCTCCTGTTTTTCAGACCGTTTCATGCTCCTCATATTTTTGACACCTTTTGAAGCTCTTCACTTTTTTAACACCGTTTCATGCTCCTCTTAATTTTCAGACCATTTGATCCTCCTCTTATTTTTCAGACCGTTTCATGCTCCTCATATATTTGACACCTTTTGAAGCTCTTCATATTTTTCACACCTTTTCAGACTCTTCATGTTTTTCAACACCATTTCATGCTCCTCATATTTTTGACACCTTTTTAAGCTCTTCATATTTTTCACACCTTCTCAGGCTTTTCATGTTTCTGAACACCGTTTCATGCTAAACCTATTTTTCAGACCGTTTCACGCTCCTCATATTTTTGAAACCTTTTGAAGCTCTTCATATTTTTAACACCTTTTGAGGCTCTTCAAGTAATTCAACAACGTTTCATGCTCCCCCTATTTTTCAGACCGTATCATGCTCCTCATATTTTTGACAAATTTTGAAGCTCTTCATATTTCTCAGACCTTTTCAGGCTCTTCATCTTTTTCCACACCACTTCATGCTTCTCCTATTTTTCAGACCGTTTCATGCTCCTCATATTTTTGACACCTTTTGAAACTCTTCATATATTTCACACCTTTTCAGGCTCTTCATTTTTTGAACACCGCTTCATGCTCCTCCTTTTTTTCAAACCGTTTCATTCTCCTCATAATTTTGACACCTTTTGAAGCTCTTCATATTTTTCACACTTTTCAGGCTCTTCATGTTTTTCAACACCACTTCAAGCTCCTCCTATATTTCAGACCGTTTCATGATCCTCATATTTTTGACCCCTTTAGAAGCTCTTCATATTTTTCACACCTTTTCAGACTCTTCATTTTTTTCAACACCACTTCATTCTCCTCCTATTTTTCAGACCGTTTCATGCTCCTGATATTTTTGACACATTTCGAAACTCCCCATATTTTTCACACCTTTTGAAGCTCTTCATATTTTTCACACGTTCCCAGGCTCTTCATGTTTTTCAACACCGCTTCATGCTCCTCCTATTTTTCAGTCCATTTGATGCTCCTCATATTTTTGACACCTTTTGATTCTCTTCATATTTTTCACACCTTTTCAGGCACTTCATATTTTTTAACGCAGCTTCATGCTCCTCCTAATTTTCAGTCTGTTTCATGCTCCTGATATTTTTTGACACCTTTTGAAGCTCTTCATATCTTTCACACCTTTTCAGGCTCTTCATTTTTTTCAACACTACTTCATGCTCCTCCTATTTTTCAGACCGTTTCATGCTCCTCATACATTTGACACTTTTTGAAGCTCTTCATATTTTTCACACCTTTTCAGGCTCTTCATGTTTTTCAACACCGCTTCTTGATTCTCCTATTTTTCAGACCGTTTCATGCTCCTCATATTTTTGACACCTTTTGAAGCTCTTCATATTCTTCACAACTTTTCAGGCTCTTCATGTTTTTCAACACCGCTTCTTGATCCTCCTATTTTTCAGACGGTTTCATGCTCCTCATATTTTTGACACCTTTTGAAGCTCTTCATATTTATCACACTTTTCAGGCTCTTCATGTTTTTCAACACCACTTCATGCTCCTCCTATTTTTCAGACGGTTTCATGCTCCTCATATTATTGACACCTTTTGAAGCTCTTCATATTTTTCACAGCTTTTCAGGCTCTTCATATTTTTGAACACCGCTTCATGCTCCTCCTATTTTTCGGACCGTTTCATGCTCATCTCATTTTTGACACCTTTTGAAGCTCTTTATATTTTTCACACCTTTTGAAGCTCTTCATATTTTTCACATTTTTGAAGCTCTTCATATTTTTCACACGTTTTCAGGCTCTTCATGTTTTTCAACACCTTTTCATGCTCCTCCTATTTTTCAGACCGTTTCATTCTCCTCATATATTTGACACCTTTTGAAGCTTTTCATATTTTTCACACTTTTTCAGGCTCTTTATATTTTTGAACAACACTTCTTTCTCCTCATTTTTTGCAGATCGTTTCATACTCCTCTTATTATTGACACCTTTTGAAGCTCTTCATATTTCTCACAGCTTTTCAGGCTCTTCATATTTTTGAACACCGTTTCATGCTCCTCCTATTTTTCAGACCGTTTCATGCTCCTCAAGTATTTCAGACCGTTTGAAGCTCTTCATATTTTTCACACCTTTTCAGGCTCTTCATGATTTTGAACACATTTTCATGCTCCTCCTATTTTTCAGACCGTTTAAGCCTCCTCATATTTTTGACAATTTTTGAAGCTCCCCATATTTTTCACACCTTTTGAAGCTCTTCATATTTTTCACACGTTCTCAGGCTCTTCATGTTTTTCAACACCACTTCATGCTCCTCCTTTTTTTCAGACCGTTTCATTCTCCTCATATTTTTGACAGCTTTTGAATCTCTTCATATTTTTCACAACTTTTCAGGCTCTTCATGTTTTTGAACAGCACTTCATGCTCCTCCTATATTTCAGACCGTTTCATGATCCTCATATTTTTGACCCCTTTAGAAGCTCTTCATATTTTTCACACCTTTTCAGACTCTTCATTTTTTTCAACACCACTTCATTCTCCTCCTATTTTTCAGGCCGTTTCATGCTCCTGATATTTTTGACACATTTTGAAACTCCCCATATTTTTCACACCTTTTGAAGCTCTTCATATTTTTCACACGTTCCCAGGCTCTTCATGTTTTTCAACACCGCTTCATGCTCCTCCTATTTTTCAGCCCATTTGATGCTCCTCATATTTTTGACACCTTTTGATTCTCTTCATATTTTTCACACCTTTTCAGGCACTTCATATTTTTTAACGCAGCTTCATGCTCCTCCTAATTTTCAGTCTGTTTCATGCTCCTGATATTTTTTGACACCTTTTGAAGCTCTTCATATCTTTCACACCTTTTCAGGCTCTTCATTTTTTTCAACACTACTTCATGCTCCTCCTATTTTTCAGACCGTTTCATGCTCCTCATACATTTGACACTTTTTGAAGCTCTTCATATTTTTCACACCTTTTCAGGCTCTTCATGTTTTTCAACACCGCTTCTTGATTCTCCTATTTTTCAGACCGTTTCATGCTCCTCATATTTTTGACACCTTTTGAAGCTCTTCATATTCTTCACAACTTTTCAGGCTCTTCATGTTTTTCAACACCGCTTCTTGATCCTCCTATTTTTCAGACGGTTTCATGCTCCTCATATTTTTGACACCTTTTGAAGCTCTTCATATTTATCACACTTTTCAGGCTCTTCATGTTTTTCAACACCACTTCATGCTCCTCCTATTTTTCAGACGGTTTCATGCTCCTCATACATTTGACACTTTTTGAAGCTCTTTATATTTTTCACACCTTTTGAAGCTCTTCATATTTTGCACATTTTTGAAGCTCTTCATATTTTTCACACGTTTTCAGGCTCTTCATGTTTTTCAACACCGTTTCATGCTCCTCCTATTTTACAGACCGTTTCATTCTCCTCATATATTTGACACCTTTTGAAGCTTTTCATATTTTTACACTTTTTCAGGCTCTTTATATTTTTGAACAACACTTCTTTCTCCTCATTTTTTGCAGATCATTTCATACTCCTCTTATTTTTGACACCTTTTGAAGCTCTTCATATTTCTCACAGCTTTTCAGGCTCTTCATGTTTTTGAACACCGTTTCATGCTCCTCCTATTTTTCAGACCGTTTCATGCTCCTCAAGTATTTCAGACCGTTTGAAGCTCTTCATATTTTTCACACCTTTTCAGGCTCTTCATGATTTTGAACACATTTTCATGCTCCTCCTATTTTTCAGAACGTTTAAGCCTCCTCATATTTTTGACAATTTTTGAAGCTCCCCATATTTTTCACACCTTTTGAAGCTCTTCATATTTTTCACACGTTCTCAGGCTCTTCATGTTTTTCAACACCACTTCATGCTCCTCCTTTTTTTCAGACCGTTTCATTCTCCTCATATTTTTGACAGCTTTTGAAGCTCTTCATATTTTTCACACCTTTTCAGGCTCTTCATGTTTTTGAACAGCACTTCATGTTCCTCCTAATTTTCAGACCGTTTCACTCTCCTCATATTTTTTAAAACCTCTTGAAGCTTTTATATTTCTCACACCTTTTCAGGCTCTTCATGTTTTTCAAAACACCTTCATTTTCCTCCTATTTTTCAGATCGTTTCATACTCCTCTTATTTTTGACAGCTTTTGAAGCTCTTCATATTTTTCACACCTTTTCAGGCTCTTCATATTTTACAACAACACTTCTTGCTCCTCATTTTTTGCAGATCGTTTCATGCTCATCTCATTTTTGACACCTTTTGAAGCTCTTTATATTTTTCACACCTTTTGAAGCTCTTCATATTTTTCACGTTTTTGAAGCTCTTCATATTTTTCACAAGTTTTCAGGCTCTTCATGTTTTTCAACACCGTTTCATGCTCCTCCAGTTTTTCAGACCGTTTCATGCTCCTCATCTTTTTGACACTTTTTGAAGCTTCTCATATTTTTCACACATTTTGAAGCTCTTCATATATTTCACACCTTTTCAGGCTTTTCATGTTTTTCAACACCACTTTATGCTCCTCCTACATTTCAGACCGTTTCATGCTCCTCATAATTTTGACACCTTTTCAAGCTCTTTATATTTTTCACACCTTTTCAGGCTCTTCATGTTTTTGAACACCGTTTCATGCTCTTCCTTTTTTTCAGACCGTTTCATGCTCCTCATGTATTTCACACCTTTTCAGGCTCTTCATGTTTTTGAAGACCGTTTCATGCTCCTCCTATTTTTCAGACCGTTTCATGCTCATGTCATTTTTGACACCTTTTGAAGCTCTTCCTATTTTTCACACCTTTTCAGGATCTTCATGTTTTTCAACACCGCCTCTTACTCCTCCTATTTTTCAGACCGTTTCATGCTCCTCATTTTTTTGACACCTTTTGAAGCTCCTCCTATTTTTCACACCTTTTCAGGCTCTTCATGTTTTTCAACACCATTTCATGCTCCTCCTATATTTCAGACCGTTTCATGCTGCTCCTATTTTTCAGACCGTTTCATGCTCATCTCAATTTTGAAACCTTTTGAAGATCTTCCTATTTTTCACAAATTTGAAGCTCTTCATACTTTTCACACCTTTTCTGGCTCTTCATATTTTTCACAACTTTCCAGGGTCTTAATGTTTTTGAACACCTCTTCATGCTCCTCCTATTTTCAGACCGTTTAATGCTCCTCATAATTTTGACACCTTTTGAAGCTCTTCATATTTTTCACCCCTTTTCAGGCTCTTCATATTTTTCAACACCGCTTCTTGCTCCTTCTATTTTTCAGACCGTTTCATACTCCTCATGAATTTCCCATCTTTTGAAGCTCTTCATATTATTCACACCTTTTCAGGCTCTTCATGTTTTTGAACACCACTTCATGCTCCTCCTTTTTTCACACCGTTTCATGCTCTTAATATTTTTGAAACCTTTTGAAGCTCTTCATATTTTTCAGACTTTTTCAGACTCTTCATGTTGTTGAACACCGCTTCTTGCTCTTCCTATTTTTCAGACCGTTTCATGCTCCTCTTGTATTTCACACCTTTTGAAGCTCTTCATATTTTTCACACCTTTTCAGGCTCTTCATGTTTTTGAACACCACTTCATGCTCCTCATATTTGTCAGACCGTTCCATGCTCCTCATATTTTTGACACCTTTTGAAGCTCTTCATATATTTCACACCTTTTCAGGCTCTACATCTTTTCAACGCCACTTCATGCTCCTCCTATTTTTCAGATCGCTTAATGCTAATCTCAATTTTGACACATTTTGAAGCTCTTCATATTTTTCACACCTTTTGAAGCTCTTCATATATTTCACACCTTTTCAGTCTCTTCGTCTTTTCAACACCGCTTCATGCTCCTCCTATTTTTCAGACCGCTTCATACTCATCTCATTTTTGACACCTTTTGAATCTCTTCATATTTTTCACACCTTTTCAGGCTCTTCATGATTTTGAACAACGAATCATTCTCTTCCTATTTTTCAGACTGTTTCATGCCTTTCATATTTTTGTCACCTTTTGAAGCTCTTCATATTTTTCACACCTTTCCAGGCTCTTCGTGTTTCTCAAAACCACTTTATGCTCCTCCTATATTTCAGACCATTTCATTCTCCTCATATTTTTGAAACCTTTTGAAGCTCTTCATATTTTTCACACCTTTTCAGGCTCTTCATGTTTCTGAACACCGCTTCATGCTCCTCCTATTTTTCAGATCTTTTCATGCTACTCATATTTATGACAACTTTTGAATGTCTTCGTATTTGTCACACCTTTTCAGGCTGTTCATGTTTTTGAACACCGCCTCATGCTTCTCCTATTTTTCAGACGTTTCATGCTCCTCATATTTTTGACCCCTTTTGAAGCTCTTCATATTTTTCACACCTTTTCGGGCTCTTCATGTTTTTGAACACGGATTCATGTTCCTCCTACTTTCAGACCATTTCATGCTCCTCATATTTTTGACACCTTTTGAAGCTGCTCATATTTTTCACACATTTTGAGCTCTTCATATATTTCACACCTTTTCTGGCACTTCTTGTTCTTCAACACCACTTCATGCTCCTCCTATTTTTCATACCGTTGCATGCTTATCACATTTTTGACACCTTTTAAAGCTCTTCATATATTTCACACCTTTTCAGGCTCTTCATGTTTTTCAACACCGCTTCATGCTTCTCCTATTTTTCAGACCTTTTCATGCTACTCATATTTTTGACACCTTTTGAAGTTCTTCATATTTTTAAAACCTTGTCAGGCTCTACATGTTTTTGAACACGGCTTCATGTTCCTCCTATTTTTCAGACGGTTTCATGCTCCTCATATTTTTGACACCTTTTGAAGCTCTTCATATTTTTCACACCATTTTGGGCTCTTCATGTTTTTGAACAACGCTTCATGCTCCTTCTATTTTTCAGATCGTTTCATGCTCCTCATATTTATGACACCTTTTGAAGATCTTCGTATTTTTCACACCTATTCAGGCTGTTCATGTATTTGAACAGCGCTTCATGCTCCTCCTATTTTTCAGACCTTTTCATGCTCCTCTCATGTTTGACACCTTTTGACGCTCTTCATATTTTTCACACCTTTTGAAACTCTTCATATATTTCACACCATTTCAGGCTCTTCATGTTTTTCAACACCACTTCATGCTCCTCCTATTTTTCAGACCCTTTCATGCTAATCTAATTTTTGAAACCTTTTGAATCTCTTCATATTTTTCACACCATTTCAGGCTCTTCATGTTTTTGAACACCGCTTCATGCTCCTCCTATTTTTCAGACCGTTTCATGCTCCTCATATATTTGTTAACTTTTGAAGCTCTTCATTGTATTCACACCTTTTCAGGCTCTTCATGTTTTTGAACACCACTTCATGGTCCTCCTATTTTTCAGACCGTTACATGCTCCTCATATTTTTGACACCTTTTGAAGCTCTTCATATTTTTCACACCTTTTCAGGCTCTTCATGTTTTTGTTTCTTTTTTTTTTTTAAATTATTTTTATTTTTCTTTTCCAATGGGTTTTGTCATACATTGATATGAATCAGCCATGGATTTACATGTATTCCCAATCCCGATCCCCCCTCCCACCTCCCTCTCCACCCGATTCCTCTGGGTCTTCCCAGTGCACCAGGCCGGAGCACTTGTCTCGTGAATCCCACCTGGGCTGGTGATCTGTTTCACCATAGATAGCATACATGGTGTTCTTTTGAAATATCCCACCCTCACATTCTCCCACAAAGTTCAAAAGTCTGTTCTGTATTTCTGTGTCTCTTTTTCTGTTCTGCATATAGGGTTATCGTTATCACCTTTCAAATTCCATATACATGTGTCAGTATGCTGTAATGTTCTTTATCTTTCTGGCTTACTTCACTCTGTATAATGGGCTCCAGCTTCATCCATCTCATTAGGACTGGTTCAAATGAATTCTTTTTACTGGCTGAGTAATATTCCAAGGTGTATATGTACCACAGCTTCCTTATCCATTCATCTGCTGATGGGCATCTAGGTTGCTTCCATGTCCTGGCTATTATAAACAGTGCTGCGATGAACATTGGGGTGCACGTGTCTCTTTCAGTTCTGGTTTCCTCAGTGTGTATGCCCAGAAGTGGGATTGCTGGGTCATATGGCAGTTCTATTTCCAGTTTTTTAAGAAATCTCCACACTGTTTTCCATAGCGGCTGTACTAGTTTGCATTCCCACCAACAGTGTAAGAGGGTTCCCTTTTCTCCACACCCTCTCCAGCATTTATTACTTGTAGACTTTTGGATAGCAGCCATCCTGACTGGCGTGTAATGGTACCTCATTGTGGTTTTGATTTGCATTTCTCTAATAATGAGTGATGTTGAGCATCTTTTCATGTGTTTGTTAGCCATCTGTATGTCTTCTTTGGAGAAATGTCTGTTTAGTTCTTTGGCCCATTTTTTGATTGGGTCATTTATTTTTCTGGAATTGAGCTGCAGGTGTTGCTTGTATATTTTTGAGATTAATCCTTTGTCTGTTTCTTCATTTGCTATTATTTTCTCCCAATCTGAGGGCTGTCTTTTCACCTTACTTATAGTTTCCTTTGTAGTGCAAAAGCTTTTAAGTTTCATTAGGTCCCATTTGTTTAGTTTTGCTTATATTTCCAATATTCTGGGAGGTGGGTCATAGAGGATCTTGCTTTGATTTATGTCAGAGAGTGTTTTGCCTATGTTCTCCTCTAGGAGTTTTATAGTTTCTGGTCTTACATTTAGATCTTTAATCCATTTTGAGGTTATTTTTGTGTATGGTGTTAGAAAGTGTTCTAGTTTCATTCTTTTACAAGTGGTTGACCAGTTTTCCCAGCACCACTTGTTAAAGAGGTTGTCTTTTTTCCATTGTATATCCTTGCCTCCTTTGTCAAAGATAAGGTGTCCATAGGTTCGTGGATTTATCTCTGGGCTTTCTATTCTGTTCCATTGATCTATATTTCTGTCTTTGTGCCAGTACCATACTGTCTTGATGACTGTGGCTTTGTAGTAGAGTCTGAAGTCAGGCAGGTTGATTCCTCCAGCTCCATTCTTCTTTCTCAAGATTACTTTGGCTATTCGAGGTTTTTTGTATTTCCATACAAATTGTGAAATTCTTTGGTCTAGTTCTGTGAAAAATACCATTGGTAGCTTGATAGGGATTGCATTGAATCTCTAGACTGCTTTGGGTAGAATAGCCATTTTGACAATATTAATTCTTCCAATCCATGAACACGGTATGTTTCTCCATCTGTTTGTGTCCTCTTTGATTTCTTTCATCAGTGTTTTATAGTTTTCTATGTATAGGTCCTTTGTTTCTTTAGGTAGATATACTCCTAAGTATTTTATTCTTTTTGTTGCAATGGTGAATGGTATTGTTTCCTTAATTTCTCTGTCTGTTTTTTCATTGTTAGTATATAGGAATGCAAGGGATTTCTGTGTGTTAATTTTATATCCTGCAACTTTACTATATTCATTGATTAGCTCTAGTAATTTTCTGGTAGAGTCTTTAGGGTTTTCTGTACAGAGGATCATGTCATCTGCAAACAGTGAGTTTTACTTCTTCTTTTCCTATCTGGATTCCTTTTACTTCTTTTTCTGCTCTGATTGCTGTGGCCAGAACTTCCAACACTATGTTGAATAGTAGTGGTGAGAGTGGGCACCCTTGTCTTGTTCCTGATTTCAGGGGAAATGCCTTCAATTTTTCACCATTGAGGGTGATGCTTGCTGTGGGTTTGTCATATATAGCTTTTATTATGTTGAGGTATGTTCCTTCTATTCCTGCTTTTTGGAGAGTTTTAATCATAAATGAGTGTTGAATTTTGTCAAAGGCTTTCTCTGCATCTATTGAGATAATCATATGGTTTTTATCTTTCAGTTTGTTAATGTGGTGTTTTACATTGATTGATTTGCGGATATTAAAGAATCCTTGCATTCCTGGGATAAAGCCCACTTGGTCACGGTGTATGATTTTTTTAATATGTTGTTGGATTCTGTTTGCTAGAATTTTGTTAAGGATTTTTGCATCTTTGTTCATCAGTGATATTGGCCTGTAGTTTTCTTTTTTTGTGGCATCTTTGTCTGGTTTTGGAATTAGGGTGATGGTGGCCTCATAGAATGAGTTTGGAAGCTTACCTTCTTCTGCAATTTTCTGGAAGAGTTTGAGTAAGATAGGTGTTAGCTCTTCTCTAAATTTTTGGTAGAATTCAGCTGTGAAGCCATCTGGTCCTGGGCTTTTGTTTGCTGGAAGATTTTTGATGACAGTTTCGATTTCCTTGCTTGTGATGGGTCTGTTAAGATCTTCTATTTCTTCCTGGTTCAGTTTTGGAAAGTTAAACTTTTCTAAGAATTTGTCCATTTCATCCAAGTTGTCCATTTTATTGGCATAGAGCTGCTGGTAGTAGTCTCTTATGATCCTTTGTATTTCAGTGTTGTCTGTTGTGATCTCTCCATTTTCATTTCTAATTTTGTTAATTTGGTTTTTCTCTCTTTGTTTCTTAATGAGTCTTGCTAATGGTTTGTCAATTTTGTTTATTTTTTCAAAAAACCAGCTTTTAGCTTTGTTGATTTTTGCTATGGTCTCTTTATTTCTTTTGCATTTATTTCTGCCCTGATTTTTAAGATTTCTTTCCTTCTGCTAACTCTGGGGTTCTTCATTTCTTCCTTCTCTAATTGCTTTAGGTGTAGAGTTAGGTTATTTAATTGGTTTTTTTTCTGTTTCTTGACGTAAGCCTGTAATGCTATGAACCTTCCCCTTAGCACTGCTTTTACAGTGTCCCATAGGTTTTGGCTTGTTGTGTTTTCATTTTCATTCATTACTATACATATTTTGATTTCTTTTTTGATTTCTTCTATGATTTGTTGGTTATTCAGAAGCGTGTTATTTAGCCTCCATATGTTTGAAGTTTTAACAATTTTTTCCCTGTAATTGAGAACTAATCTTACTGCACTGTGGTCAGAAAAGATGACTGGAATGATTTCAATTTTTTTGAATATTCCAAGACCAGATTTATGGCCCAGGACGTGATCTATTCTGGAGAATGTTCCGTGTGCACTTGAGAAAAAGGTGAAGTTGATTGTTTTGGGGTGAAATGTCCTATAGATATCAATTAGGTCTAGCTGGTCCAATGTGTTATTTAAGGTTTGTGTTTCCTTGTTAATTTTCTGTTTAGTTGACCTATCCATAGTTGTGAGTGGGGTATGTTTTTGAACACCGCTTAATGCTCCTCCTATTTTTCAGACCGTTACATGGTCCTCATATTTTTGACACCTTTTAAAGCTCTTAATATTTTTCACACCTTTTCAGGCTCTTCACGTTTTTGAACACAGCTTCATGCTCCTCCTATTTTTCAGACCGTTTCATGCTCCTGATATTTTTGACACCTTTTGAAGCTCTTCATATTTTTCACACCTTTTCAGGCTCTTCATGTTTTTCAACACCGCTTCATGTTCCTCCTATTTTTCAGACCGTTTCATGCTCCTCATATATTTGACACCTTTTGAAGCTCTTCATATATTTCACACCTTTTCAGGCCTTTCATGTTTTTCAACACTGCTTCATGCTCCTCCTATTTTTCAGACTGTTTCATGCTCCTCATGTATTTCACACCTTTTGAAGCTCTTCATATTTTTCACACCTTTTCAGGCTCTTCTTGTTTTTGAACACCGCTTCCTGCTGCTCATATTTTTCAGACCGTTTCTTTCTCCTCATATTTTTGACACCTTTTGAAGCTCTTCATATATTTCACACTTTTTCAGGCTCTACATCTTTTCAACGCCACTTCATGCTCCTCCTATTTTTCAGATCGCTTAATGCTAATCTCAATTTTGACACATTTTGAAGCTCTTCATATTTTTCACACCTTTTGAAGCTCTTCATATATTTCACACCTTTTCAGTCTCTTCGTCTTTTCAACACCGCTTCATGCTCCTCCTATTTTTCAGACCGCTTCATACTCATCTCATTTTTGACACCTTTTGAATCTCTTCATATTTTTCACACCTTTTCAGGCTCTTCATGATTTTGAACAACGAATCATTCTCTTCCTATTTTTCAGACTGTTTCATGCCTTTCATATTTTTGTCACCTTTTGAAGCTCTTCATATTTTTCACACCTTTCCAGGCTCTTCGTGTTTCTCAAAACCACTTTATGCTCCTCCTATATTTCAGACCATTTCATTCTCCTCATATTTTTGAAACCTTTTGAAGCTCTTCATATTTTTCACACCTTTTCAGGCTCTTCATGTTTCTGAACACCGCTTCATGCTCCTCCTATTTTTCAGATCTTTTCATGCTACTCATATTTATGACAACTTTTGAATGTCTTCGTATTTGTCACACCTTTTCAGGCTGTTCATGTTTTTGAACACCGCCTCATGCTTCTCCTATTTTTCAGACGTTTCATGCTCCTCATATTTTTGACCCCTTTTGAAGCTCTTCATATTTTTCACACCTTTTCGGGCTCTTCATGTTTTTGAACACGGATTCATGTTCCTCCTACTTTCAGACCATTTCATGCTCCTCATATTTTTGACACCTTTTGAAGCTGCTCATATTTTTCACACATTTTGAGCTCTTCATATATTTCACACCTTTTCTGGCACTTCTTGTTCTTCAACACCACTTCATGCTCCTCCTATTTTTCATACCGTTGCATGCTTATCACATTTTTGACACCTTTTAAAGCTCTTCATATATTTCACACCTTTTCAGGCTCTTCATGTTTTTCAACACCGCTTCATGCTTCTCCTATTTTTCAGACCTTTTCATGCTACTCATATTTTTGACACCTTTTGAAGTTCTTCATATTTTTAAAACCTTGTCAGGCTCTACATGTTTTTGAACACGGCTTCATGTTCCTCCTATTTTTCAGACGGTTTCATGCTCCTCATATTTTTGACACCTTTTGAAGCTCTTCATATTTTTCACACCATTTTGGGCTCTTCATGTTTTTGAACAACGCTTCATGCTCCTTCTATTTTTCAGATCGTTTCATGCTCCTCATATTTATGACACCTTTTGAAGATCTTCGTATTTTTCACACCTATTCAGGCTGTTCATGTATTTGAACAGCGCTTCATGCTCCTCCTATATTTCAGACCTTTTCATGCTCCTCTCATGTTTGACACCTTTTGACGCTCTTCATATTTTTCACACCTTTTGAAACTCTTCATATATTTCACACCATTTCAGGCTCTTCATGTTTTTCAACACCACTTCATGCTCCTCCTATTTTTCAGACCCTTTCATGCTAATCTAATTTTTGAAACCTTTTGAATCTCTTCATATTTTTCACACCATTTCAGGCTCTTCATGTTTTTGAACACCGCTTCATGCTCCTCCTATTTTTCAGACCGTTTCATGCTCCTCATATTTTTGACACCTTTTGAAGCTCTTCATATTTTTCACACCTTTTCAGGCTCTTCATGTTTTTGTTTCTTTTTTTTTTTAAATTATTTTTATTTTTCTTTTCCAATGGGTTTTGTCATACATTGATATGAATCAGCCATGGATTTACATGTATTCCCAATCCCGATCCCCCCTCCCACCTCCCTCTCCACCCGATTCCTCTGGGTCTTCCCAGTGCACCAGGCCGGAGCACTTGTCTCGTGAATCCCACCTGGGCTGGTGATCTGTTTCACCATAGATAGCATACATGGTGTTCTTTTGAAATATCCCACCCTCACATTCTCCCACAAAGTTCAAAAGTCTGTTCTGTATTTCTGTGTCTCTTTTTCTGTTCTGCATATAGGGTTATCGTTATCACCTTTCAAATTCCATATACATGTGTCAGTATGCTGTAATGTTCTTTATCTTTCTGGCTTACTTCACTCTGTATAATGGGCTCCAGCTTCATCCATCTCATTAGGACTGGTTCAAATGAATTCTTTTTACTGGCTGAGTAATATTCCAAGGTGTATATGTACCACAGCTTCCTTATCCATTCATCTGCTGATGGGCATCTAGGTTGCTTCCATGTCCTGGCTATTATAAACAGTGCTGCGATGAACATTGGGGTGCACGTGTCTCTTTCAGTTCTGGTTTCCTCAGTGTGTATGCCCAGAAGTGGGATTGCTGGGTCATATGGCAGTTCTATTTCCAGTTTTTTAAGAAATCTCCACACTGTTTTCCATAGCGGCTGTACTAGTTTGCATTCCCACCAACAGTGTAAGAGGGTTCCCTTTTCTCCACACCCTCTCCAGCATTTATTACTTGTAGACTTTTGGATAGCAGCCATCCTGACTGGCGTGTAATGGTACCTCATTGTGGTTTTGATTTGCATTTCTCTAATAATGAGTGATGTTGAGCATCTTTTCATGTGTTTGTTAGCCATCTGTATGTCTTCTTTGGAGAAATGTCTGTTTAGTTCTTTGGCCCATTTTTTGATTGGGTCATTTATTTTTCTGGAATTGAGCTGCAGGTGTTGCTTGTATATTTTTGAGATTAATCCTTTGTCTGTTTCTTCATTTGCTATTATTTTCTCCCAATCTGAGGGCTGTCTTTTCACCTTACTTATAGTTTCCTTTGTAGTGCAAAAGCTTTTAAGTTTCATTAGGTCCCATTTGTTTAGTTTTGCTTATATTTCCAATATTCTGGGAGGTGGGTCATAGAGGATCTTGCTTTGATTTATGTCAGAGAGTGTTTTGCCTATGTTCTCCTCTAGGAGTTTTATAGTTTCTGGTCTTACATTTAGATCTTTAATCCATTTTGAGGTTATTTTTGTGTATGGTGTTAGAAAGTGTTCTAGTTTCATTCTTTTACAAGTGGTTGACCAGTTTTCCCAGCACCACTTGTTAAAGAGGTTGTCTTTTTTCCATTGTATATCCTTGCCTCCTTTGTCAAAGATAAGGTGTCCATAGGTTCGTGGATTTATCTCTGGGCTTTCTATTCTGTTCCATTGATCTATATTTCTGTCTTTGTGCCAGTACCATACTGTCTTGATGACTGTGGCTTTGTAGTAGAGTCTGAAGTCAGGCAGGTTGATTCCTCCAGCTCCATTCTTCTTTCTCAAGATTACTTTGGCTATTCGAGGTTTTTTGTATTTCCATACAAATTGTGAAATTCTTTGGTCTAGTTCTGTGAAAAATACCATTGGTAGCTTGATAGGGATTGCATTGAATCTCTAGACTGCTTTGGGTAGAATAGCCATTTTGACAATATTAATTCTTCCAATCCATGAACACGGTATGTTTCTCCATCTGTTTGTGTCCTCTTTGATTTCTTTCATCAGTGTTTTATAGTTTTCTATGTATAGGTCCTTTGTTTCTTTAGGTAGATATACTCCTAAGTATTTTATTCTTTTTGTTGCAATGGTGAATGGTATTGTTTCCTTAATTTCTCTGTCTGTTTTTTCATTGTTAGTATATAGGAATGCAAGGGATTTCTGTGTGTTAATTTTATATCCTGCAACTTTACTATATTCATTGATTAGCTCTAGTAATTTTCTGGTAGAGTCTTTAGGGTTTTCTGTACAGAGGATCATGTCATCTGCAAACAGTGAGTTTTACTTCTTCTTTTCCTATCTGGATTCCTTTTACTTCTTTTTCTGCTCTGATTGCTGTGGCCAGAACTTCCAACACTATGTTGAATAGTAGTGGTGAGAGTGGGCACCCTTGTCTTGTTCCTGATTTCAGGGGAAATGCCTTCAATTTTTCACCATTGAGGGTGATGCTTGCTGTGGGTTTGTCATATATAGCTTTTATTATGTTGAGGTATGTTCCTTCTATTCCTGCTTTTTGGAGAGTTTTAATCATAAATGAGTGTTGAATTTTGTCAAAGGCTTTCTCTGCATCTATTGAGATAATCATATGGTTTTTATCTTTCAGTTTGTTAATGTGGTGTTTTACATTGATTGATTTGCGGATATTAAAGAATCCTTGCATTCCTGGGATAAAGCCCACTTGGTCACGGTGTATGATTTTTTTAATATGTTGTTGGATTCTGTTTGCTAGAATTTTGTTAAGGATTTTTGCATCTTTGTTCATCAGTGATATTGGCCTGTAGTTTTCTTTTTTTGTGGCATCTTTGTCTGGTTTTGGAATTAGGGTGATGGTGGCCTCATAGAATGAGTTTGGAAGCTTACCTTCTTCTGCAATTTTCTGGAAGAGTTTGAGTAAGATAGGTGTTAGCTCTTCTCTAAATTTTTGGTAGAATTCAGCTGTGAAGCCATCTGGTCCTGGGCTTTTGTTTGCTGGAAGATTTTTGATGACAGTTTCGATTTCCTTGCTTGTGATGGGTCTGTTAAGATCTTCTATTTCTTCCTGGTTCAGTTTTGGAAAGTTAAACTTTTCTAAGAATTTGTCCATTTCATCCAAGTTGTCCATTTTATTGGCATAGAGCTGCTGGTAGTAGTCTCTTATGATCCTTTGTATTTCAGTGTTGTCTGTTGTGATCTCTCCATTTTCATTTCTAATTTTGTTAATTTGGTTTTTCTCTCTTTGTTTCTTAATGAGTCTTGCTAATGGTTTGTCAATTTTGTTTATTTTTTCAAAAAACCAGCTTTTAGCTTTGTTGATTTTTGCTATGGTCTCTTTATTTCTTTTGCATTTATTTCTGCCCTGATTTTTAAGATTTCTTTCCTTCTGCTAACTCTGGGGTTCTTCATTTCTTCCTTCTCTAATTGCTTTAGGTGTAGAGTTAGGTTATTTAATTGGTTTTTTTTCTGTTTCTTGACGTAAGCCTGTAATGCTATGAACCTTCCCCTTAGCACTGCTTTTACAGTGTCCCATAGGTTTTGGCTTGTTGTGTTTTCATTTTCATTCATTACTATACATATTTTGATTTCTTTTTTGATTTCTTCTATGATTTGTTGGTTATTCAGAAGCGTGTTATTTAGCCTCCGTATGTTTGAAGTTTTAACAATTTTTTCCCTGTAATTGAGAACTAATCTTACTGCACTGTGGTCAGAAAAGATGACTGGAATGATTTCAATTTTTTTGAATATTCCAAGACCAGATTTATGGCCCAGGACGTGATCTATTCTGGAGAATGTTCCGTGTGCACTTGAGAAAAAGGTGAAGTTGATTGTTTTGGGGTGAAATGTCCTATAGATATCAATTAGGTCTAGCTGGTCCAATGTGTTATTTAAGGTTTGTGTTTCCTTGTTAATTTTCTGTTTAGTTGACCTATCCATAGTTGTGAGTGGGGTATGTTTTTGAACACCGCTTAATGCTCCTCCTATTTTTCAGACCGTTACATGGTCCTCATATTTTTGACACCTTTTAAAGCTCTTAATATTTTTCACACCTTTTCAGGCTCTTCACGTTTTTGAACACAGCTTCATGCTCCTCCTATTTTTCAGACCGTTTCATGCTCCTGATATTTTTGACACCTTTTGAAGCTCTTCATATTTTTCACACCTTTTCAGGCTCTTCATGTTTTTCAACACCGCTTCATGTTCCTCCTATTTTTCAGACCGTTTCATGCTCCTCATATATTTGACACCTTTTGAAGCTCTTCATATATTTCACACCTTTTCAGGCCTTTCATGTTTTTCAACACTGCTTCATGCTCCTCCTATTTTTCAGACTGTTTCATGCTCCTCATGTATTTCACACCTTTTGAAGCTCTTCATATTTTTCACACCTTTTCAGGCTCTTCTTGTTTTTGAACACCGCTTCCTGCTGCTCATATTTTTCAGACCGTTTCTTTCTCCTCATATTTTTGACACCTTTTGAAGCTCTTCATATATTTCACACTTTTTCAGGCTCTACATCTTTTCAACGCCACTTCATGCTCCTCCTATTTTTCAGATCGCTTAATGCTAATCTCAATTTTGACACATTTTGAAGCTCTTCATATTTTTCACACCTTTTGAAGCTCTTCATATATTTCACACCTTTTCAGTCTCTTCGTCTTTTCAACACCGCTTCATGCTCCTCCTATTTTTCAGACCGCTTCATACTCATCTCATTTTTGACACCTTTTGAATCTCTTCATATTTTTCACACCTTTTCAGGCTCTTCATGATTTTGAACAACGAATCATTCTCTTCCTATTTTTCAGACTGTTTCATGCCTTTCATATTTTTGTCACCTTTTGAAGCTCTTCATATTTTTCACACCTTTCCAGGCTCTTCGTGTTTCTCAAAACCACTTTATGCTCCTCCTATATTTCAGACCATTTCATTCTCCTCATATTTTTGAAACCTTTTGAAGCTCTTCATATTTTTCACACCTTTTCAGGCTCTTCATGTTTCTGAACACCGCTTCATGCTCCTCCTATTTTTCAGATCTTTTCATGCTACTCATATTTATGACAACTTTTGAATGTCTTCGTATTTGTCACACCTTTTCAGGCTGTTCATGTTTTTGAACACCGCCTCATGCTTCTCCTATTTTTCAGACGTTTCATGCTCCTCATATTTTTGACCCCTTTTGAAGCTCTTCATATTTTTCACACCTTTTCGGGCTCTTCATGTTTTTGAACACGGATTCATGTTCCTCCTACTTTCAGACCATTTCATGCTCCTCATATTTTTGACACCTTTTGAAGCTGCTCATATTTTTCACACATTTTGAGCTCTTCATATATTTCACACCTTTTCTGGCACTTCTTGTTCTTCAACACCACTTCATGCTCCTCCTATTTTTCATACCGTTGCATGCTTATCACATTTTTGACACCTTTTAAAGCTCTTCATATATTTCACACCTTTTCAGGCTCTTCATGTTTTTCAACACCGCTTCATGCTTCTCCTATTTTTCAGACCTTTTCATGCTACTCATATTTTTGACACCTTTTGAAGTTCTTCATATTTTTAAAACCTTGTCAGGCTCTACATGTTTTTGAACACGGCTTCATGTTCCTCCTATTTTTCAGACGGTTTCATGCTCCTCATATTTTTGACACCTTTTGAAGCTCTTCATATTTTTCACACCATTTTGGGCTCTTCATGTTTTTGAACAACGCTTCATGCTCCTTCTATTTTTCAGATCGTTTCATGCTCCTCATATTTATGACACCTTTTGAAGATCTTCGTATTTTTCACACCTATTCAGGCTGTTCATGTATTTGAACAGCGCTTCATGCTCCTCCTATTTTTCAGACCTTTTCATGCTCCTCTCATGTTTGACACCTTTTGACGCTCTTCATATTTTTCACACCTTTTGAAACTCTTCATATATTTCACACCATTTCAGGCTCTTCATGTTTTTCAACACCACTTCATGCTCCTCCTATTTTTCAGACCCTTTCATGCTAATCTAATTTTTGAAACCTTTTGAATCTCTTCATATTTTTCACACCATTTCAGGCTCTTCATGTTTTTGAACACCGCTTCATGCTCCTCCTATTTTTCAGACCGTTTCATGCTCCTCATATATTTGTTAACTTTTGAAGCTCTTCATTGTATTCACACCTTTTCAGGCTCTTCATGTTTTTGAACACCACTTCATGGTCCTCCTATTTTTCAGACCGTTACATGCTCCTCATATTTTTGACACCTTTTGAAGCTCTTCATATTTTTCACACCTTTTCAGGCTCTTCATGTTTTTGTTTCTTTTTTTTTTTTAAATTATTTTTATTTTTCTTTTCCAATGGGTTTTGTCATACATTGATATGAATCAGCCATGGATTTACATGTATTCCCAATCCCGATCCCCCCTCCCACCTCCCTCTCCACCCGATTCCTCTGGGTCTTCCCAGTGCACCAGGCCGGAGCACTTGTCTCGTGAATCCCACCTGGGCTGGTGATCTGTTTCACCATAGATAGCATACATGGTGTTCTTTTGAAATATCCCACCCTCACATTCTCCCACAAAGTTCAAAAGTCTGTTCTGTATTTCTGTGTCTCTTTTTCTGTTCTGCATATAGGGTTATCGTTATCACCTTTCAAATTCCATATACATGTGTCAGTATGCTGTAATGTTCTTTATCTTTCTGGCTTACTTCACTCTGTATAATGGGCTCCAGCTTCATCCATCTCATTAGGACTGGTTCAAATGAATTCTTTTTACTGGCTGAGTAATATTCCAAGGTGTATATGTACCACAGCTTCCTTATCCATTCATCTGCTGATGGGCATCTAGGTTGCTTCCATGTCCTGGCTATTATAAACAGTGCTGCGATGAACATTGGGGTGCACGTGTCTCTTTCAGTTCTGGTTTCCTCAGTGTGTATGCCCAGAAGTGGGATTGCTGGGTCATATGGCAGTTCTATTTCCAGTTTTTTAAGAAATCTCCACACTGTTTTCCATAGCGGCTGTACTAGTTTGCATTCCCACCAACAGTGTAAGAGGGTTCCCTTTTCTCCACACCCTCTCCAGCATTTATTACTTGTAGACTTTTGGATAGCAGCCATCCTGACTGGCGTGTAATGGTACCTCATTGTGGTTTTGATTTGCATTTCTCTAATAATGAGTGATGTTGAGCATCTTTTCATGTGTTTGTTAGCCATCTGTATGTCTTCTTTGGAGAAATGTCTGTTTAGTTCTTTGGCCCATTTTTTGATTGGGTCATTTATTTTTCTGGAATTGAGCTGCAGGTGTTGCTTGTATATTTTTGAGATTAATCCTTTGTCTGTTTCTTCATTTGCTATTATTTTCTCCCAATCTGAGGGCTGTCTTTTCACCTTACTTATAGTTTCCTTTGTAGTGCAAAAGCTTTTAAGTTTCATTAGGTCCCATTTGTTTAGTTTTGCTTATATTTCCAATATTCTGGGAGGTGGGTCATAGAGGATCTTGCTTTGATTTATGTCAGAGAGTGTTTTGCCTATGTTCTCCTCTAGGAGTTTTATAGTTTCTGGTCTTACATTTAGATCTTTAATCCATTTTGAGGTTATTTTTGTGTATGGTGTTAGAAAGTGTTCTAGTTTCATTCTTTTACAAGTGGTTGACCAGTTTTCCCAGCACCACTTGTTAAAGAGGTTGTCTTTTTTCCATTGTATATCCTTGCCTCCTTTGTCAAAGATAAGGTGTCCATAGGTTCGTGGATTTATCTCTGGGCTTTCTATTCTGTTCCATTGATCTATATTTCTGTCTTTGTGCCAGTACCATACTGTCTTGATGACTGTGGCTTTGTAGTAGAGTCTGAAGTCAGGCAGGTTGATTCCTCCAGCTCCATTCTTCTTTCTCAAGATTACTTTGGCTATTCGAGGTTTTTTGTATTTCCATACAAATTGTGAAATTCTTTGGTCTAGTTCTGTGAAAAATACCATTGGTAGCTTGATAGGGATTGCATTGAATCTCTAGACTGCTTTGGGTAGAATAGCCATTTTGACAATATTAATTCTTCCAATCCATGAACACGGTATGTTTCTCCATCTGTTTGTGTCCTCTTTGATTTCTTTCATCAGTGTTTTATAGTTTTCTATGTATAGGTCCTTTGTTTCTTTAGGTAGATATACTCCTAAGTATTTTATTCTTTTTGTTGCAATGGTGAATGGTATTGTTTCCTTAATTTCTCTGTCTGTTTTTTCATTGTTAGTATATAGGAATGCAAGGGATTTCTGTGTGTTAATTTTATATCCTGCAACTTTACTATATTCATTGATTAGCTCTAGTAATTTTCTGGTAGAGTCTTTAGGGTTTTCTGTACAGAGGATCATGTCATCTGCAAACAGTGAGTTTTACTTCTTCTTTTCCTATCTGGATTCCTTTTACTTCTTTTTCTGCTCTGATTGCTGTGGCCAGAACTTCCAACACTATGTTGAATAGTAGTGGTGAGAGTGGGCACCCTTGTCTTGTTCCTGATTTCAGGGGAAATGCCTTCAATTTTTCACCATTGAGGGTGATGCTTGCTGTGGGTTTGTCATATATAGCTTTTATTATGTTGAGGTATGTTCCTTCTATTCCTGCTTTTTGGAGAGTTTTAATCATAAATGAGTGTTGAATTTTGTCAAAGGCTTTCTCTGCATCTATTGAGATAATCATATGGTTTTTATCTTTCAGTTTGTTAATGTGGTGTTTTACATTGATTGATTTGCGGATATTAAAGAATCCTTGCATTCCTGGGATAAAGCCCACTTGGTCACGGTGTATGATTTTTTTAATATGTTGTTGGATTCTGTTTGCTAGAATTTTGTTAAGGATTTTTGCATCTTTGTTCATCAGTGATATTGGCCTGTAGTTTTCTTTTTTTGTGGCATCTTTGTCTGGTTTTGGAATTAGGGTGATGGTGGCCTCATAGAATGAGTTTGGAAGCTTACCTTCTTCTGCAATTTTCTGGAAGAGTTTGAGTAAGATAGGTGTTAGCTCTTCTCTAAATTTTTGGTAGAATTCAGCTGTGAAGCCATCTGGTCCTGGGCTTTTGTTTGCTGGAAGATTTTTGATGACAGTTTCGATTTCCTTGCTTGTGATGGGTCTGTTAAGATCTTCTATTTCTTCCTGGTTCAGTTTTGGAAAGTTAAACTTTTCTAAGAATTTGTCCATTTCATCCAAGTTGTCCATTTTATTGGCATAGAGCTGCTGGTAGTAGTCTCTTATGATCCTTTGTATTTCAGTGTTGTCTGTTGTGATCTCTCCATTTTCATTTCTAATTTTGTTAATTTGGTTTTTCTCTCTTTGTTTCTTAATGAGTCTTGCTAATGGTTTGTCAATTTTGTTTATTTTTTCAAAAAACCAGCTTTTAGCTTTGTTGATTTTTGCTATGGTCTCTTTATTTCTTTTGCATTTATTTCTGCCCTGATTTTTAAGATTTCTTTCCTTCTGCTAACTCTGGGGTTCTTCATTTCTTCCTTCTCTAATTGCTTTAGGTGTAGAGTTAGGTTATTTAATTGGTTTTTTTTCTGTTTCTTGACGTAAGCCTGTAATGCTATGAACCTTCCCCTTAGCACTGCTTTTACAGTGTCCCATAGGTTTTGGCTTGTTGTGTTTTCATTTTCATTCATTACTATACATATTTTGATTTCTTTTTTGATTTCTTCTATGATTTGTTGGTTATTCAGAAGCGTGTTATTTAGCCTCCATATGTTTGAAGTTTTAACAATTTTTTCCCTGTAATTGAGAACTAATCTTACTGCACTGTGGTCAGAAAAGATGACTGGAATGATTTCAATTTTTTTGAATATTCCAAGACCAGATTTATGGCCCAGGACGTGATCTATTCTGGAGAATGTTCCGTGTGCACTTGAGAAAAAGGTGAAGTTGATTGTTTTGGGGTGAAATGTCCTATAGATATCAATTAGGTCTAGCTGGTCCAATGTGTTATTTAAGGTTTGTGTTTCCTTGTTAATTTTCTGTTTAGTTGACCTATCCATAGTTGTGAGTGGGGTATGTTTTTGAACACCGCTTAATGCTCCTCCTATTTTTCAGACCGTTACATGGTCCTCATATTTTTGACACCTTTTAAAGCTCTTAATATTTTTCACACCTTTTCAGGCTCTTCACGTTTTTGAACACAGCTTCATGCTCCTCCTATTTTTCAGACCGTTTCATGCTCCTGATATTTTTGACACCTTTTGAAGCTCTTCATATTTTTCACACCTTTTCAGGCTCTTCATGTTTTTCAACACCGCTTCATGTTCCTCCTATTTTTCAGACCGTTTCATGCTCCTCATATATTTGACACCTTTTGAAGCTCTTCATATATTTCACACCTTTTCAGGCCTTTCATGTTTTTCAACACTGCTTCATGCTCCTCCTATTTTTCAGACTGTTTCATGCTCCTCATGTATTTCACACCTTTTGAAGCTCTTCATATTTTTCACACCTTTTCAGGCTCTTCTTGTTTTTGAACACCGCTTCCTGCTGCTCATATTTTTCAGACCGTTTCTTTCTCCTCATATTTTTGACACCTTTTGAAGCTCTTCATATATTTCACACTTTTTCAGGCTCTACATCTTTTCAACGCCACTTCATGCTCCTCCTATTTTTCAGATCGCTTAATGCTAATCTCAATTTTGACACATTTTGAAGCTCTTCATATTTTTCACACCTTTTGAAGCTCTTCATATATTTCACACCTTTTCAGTCTCTTCGTCTTTTCAACACCGCTTCATGCTCCTCCTATTTTTCAGACCGCTTCATACTCATCTCATTTTTGACACCTTTTGAATCTCTTCATATTTTTCACACCTTTTCAGGCTCTTCATGATTTTGAACAACGAATCATTCTCTTCCTATTTTTCAGACTGTTTCATGCCTTTCATATTTTTGTCACCTTTTGAAGCTCTTCATATTTTTCACACCTTTCCAGGCTCTTCGTGTTTCTCAAAACCACTTTATGCTCCTCCTATATTTCAGACCATTTCATTCTCCTCATATTTTTGAAACCTTTTGAAGCTCTTCATATTTTTCACACCTTTTCAGGCTCTTCATGTTTCTGAACACCGCTTCATGCTCCTCCTATTTTTCAGATCTTTTCATGCTACTCATATTTATGACAACTTTTGAATGTCTTCGTATTTGTCACACCTTTTCAGGCTGTTCATGTTTTTGAACACCGCCTCATGCTTCTCCTATTTTTCAGACGTTTCATGCTCCTCATATTTTTGACCCCTTTTGAAGCTCTTCATATTTTTCACACCTTTTCGGGCTCTTCATGTTTTTGAACACGGATTCATGTTCCTCCTACTTTCAGACCATTTCATGCTCCTCATATTTTTGACACCTTTTGAAGCTGCTCATATTTTTCACACATTTTGAGCTCTTCATATATTTCACACCTTTTCTGGCACTTCTTGTTCTTCAACACCACTTCATGCTCCTCCTATTTTTCATACCGTTGCATGCTTATCACATTTTTGACACCTTTTAAAGCTCTTCATATATTTCACACCTTTTCAGGCTCTTCATGTTTTTCAACACCGCTTCATGCTTCTCCTATTTTTCAGACCTTTTCATGCTACTCATATTTTTGACACCTTTTGAAGTTCTTCATATTTTTAAAACCTTGTCAGGCTCTACATGTTTTTGAACACGGCTTCATGTTCCTCCTATTTTTCAGACGGTTTCATGCTCCTCATATTTTTGACACCTTTTGAAGCTCTTCATATTTTTCACACCATTTTGGGCTCTTCATGTTTTTGAACAACGCTTCATGCTCCTTCTATTTTTCAGATCGTTTCATGCTCCTCATATTTATGACACCTTTTGAAGATCTTCGTATTTTTCACACCTATTCAGGCTGTTCATGTATTTGAACAGCGCTTCATGCTCCTCCTATTTTTCAGACCTTTTCATGCTCCTCTCATGTTTGACACCTTTTGACGCTCTTCATATTTTTCACACCTTTTGAAACTCTTCATATATTTCACACCATTTCAGGCTCTTCATGTTTTTCAACACCACTTCATGCTCCTCCTATTTTTCAGACCCTTTCATGCTAATCTAATTTTTGAAACCTTTTGAATCTCTTCATATTTTTCACACCATTTCAGGCTCTTCATGTTTTTGAACACCGCTTCATGCTCCTCCTATTTTTCAGACCGTTTCATGCTCCTCATATATTTGTTAACTTTTGAAGCTCTTCATTGTATTCACACCTTTTCAGGCTCTTCATGTTTTTGAACACCACTTCATGGTCCTCCTATTTTTCAGACCGTTACATGCTCCTCATATTTTTGACACCTTTTGAAGCTCTTCATATTTTTCACACCTTTTCAGGCTCTTCATGTTTTTGTTTCTTTTTTTTTTTAAATTATTTTTATTTTTCTTTTCCAATGGGTTTTGTCATACATTGATATGAATCAGCCATGGATTTACATGTATTCCCAATCCCGATCCCCCCTCCCACCTCCCTCTCCACCCGATTCCTCTGGGTCTTCCCAGTGCACCAGGCCGGAGCACTTGTCTCGTGAATCCCACCTGGGCTGGTGATCTGTTTCACCATAGATAGCATACATGGTGTTCTTTTGAAATATCCCACCCTCACATTCTCCCACAAAGTTCAAAAGTCTGTTCTGTATTTCTGTGTCTCTTTTTCTGTTCTGCATATAGGGTTATCGTTATCACCTTTCAAATTCCATATACATGTGTCAGTATGCTGTAATGTTCTTTATCTTTCTGGCTTACTTCACTCTGTATACTGGGCTCCAGCTTCATCCATCTCATTAGGACTGGTTCAAATGAATTCTTTTTACTGGCTGAGTAATATTCCAAGGTGTATATGTACCACAGCTTCCTTATCCATTCATCTGCTGATGGGCATCTAGGTTGCTTCCATGTCCTGGCTATTATAAACAGTGCTGCGATGAACATTGGGGTGCACGTGTCTCTTTCAGTTCTGGTTTCCTCAGTGTGTATGCCCAGAAGTGGGATTGCTGGGTCATATGGCAGTTCTATTTCCAGTTTTTTAAGAAATCTCCACACTGTTTTCCATAGCGGCTGTACTAGTTTGCATTCCCACCAACAGTGTAAGAGGGTTCCCTTTTCTCCACACCCTCTCCAGCATTTATTGCTTGTAGACTTTTGGATAGCAGCCATCCTGACTGGCGTGTAATGGTACCTCATTGTGGTTTTGATTTGTATTTCTCTAATAATGAGTGATGTTGAGCATCTTTTCATGTGTTTGTTAGCCATCTGTATGTCTTCTTTGGAGAAATGTCTGTTTAGTTCTTTGGCTCATTTTTTATTGGGTCATTTATTTTTCTGGAATTAAGCTGCAGGATTTGCTTGTATATTTTTGAGATTAATCCTTTGTCTGTTTCTTCATTTGCTATTATTTTCTCCCAATCTGAGGGCTGTCTTTTCACCTTACTTATAGTTTCCTTTGTAGTGCAAAAGCTTTTAAGTTTCATTAGGTCCCATTTGTTTAGTTTTGCTTATATTTCCAATATTCTGGGAGGTGGGTCATAGAGGATCTTGCTTTGATTTATGTCAGAGAGTGTTTTGCCTATGTTCTCCTCTAGGAGTTTTATAGTTTCTGGTCTTACATTTAGATCTTTAATCCATTTTGAGGTTATTTTTGTGTATGGTGTTAGAAAGTGTTCTAGTTTCATTCTTTTACAAGTGGTTGACCAGTTTTCCCAGCACCACTTGTTAAAGAGGTTGTCTTTTTTCCATTGTATATCCTTGCCTCCTTTGTCAAAGATAAGGTGTCCATAGGTTCGTGGATTTATCTCTGGGCTTTCTATTCTGTTCCATTGATCTATATTTCTGTCTTTGTGCCAGTACCATACTGTCTTGATGACTGTGGCTTTGTAGTAGAGTCTGAAGTCAGGCAGGTTGATTCCTCCAGCTCCATTCTTCTTTCTCAAGATTACTTTGGCTATTCGAGGTTTTTTGTATTTCCATACAAATTGTGAAATTCTTTGGTCTAGTTCTGTGAAAAATACCATTGGTAGCTTGATAGGGATTGCATTGAATCTCTAGACTGCTTTGGGTAGAATAGCCATTTTGACAATATTAATTCTTCCAATCCATGAACACGGTATGTTTCTCCATCTGTTTGTGTCCTCTTTGATTTCTTTCATCAGTGTTTTATAGTTTTCTATGTATAGGTCCTTTGTTTCTTTAGGTAGATATACTCCTAAGTATTTTATTCTTTTTGTTGCAATGGTGAATGGTATTGTTTCCTTAATTTCTCTGTCTGTTTTTTCATTGTTAGTATATAGGAATGCAAGGGATTTCTGTGTGTTAATTTTATATCCTGCAACTTTACTATATTCATTGATTAGCTCTAGTAATTTTCTGGTAGAGTCTTTAGGGTTTTCTGTACAGAGGATCATGTCATCTGCAAACAGTGAGTTTTACTTCTTCTTTTCCTATCTGGATTCCTTTTACTTCTTTTTCTGCTCTGATTGCTGTGGCCAGAACTTCCAACACTATGTTGAATAGTAGTGGTGAGAGTGGGCACCCTTGTCTTGTTCCTGATTTCAGGGGAAATGCCTTCAATTTTTCACCATTGAGGGTGATGCTTGCTGTGGGTTTGTCATATATAGCTTTTATTATGTTGAGGTATGTTCCTTCTATTCCTGCTTTTTGGAGAGTTTTAATCATAAATGAGTGTTGAATTTTGTCAAAGGCTTTCTCTGCATCTATTGAGATAATCATATGGTTTTTATCTTTCAATTTGTTAATGTGGTGTTTTACATTGATTGATTTGCGGATATTAAAGAATCCTTGCATTCCTGGGATAAAGCCCACTTGGTCACGGTGTATGATTTTTTTAATATGTTGTTGGATTCTGTTTGCTAGAATTTTGTTAAGGATTTTTGCATCTTTGTTCATCAGTGATATTGGCCTGTAGTTTTCTTTTTTTGTGGCATCTTTGTCTGGTTTTGGAATTAGGGTGATGGTGGCCTCATAGAATGAGTTTGGAAGCTTACCTTCTTCTGCAATTTTCTGGAAGAGTTTGAGTAAGATAGGTGTTAGCTCTTCTCTAAATTTTTGGTAGAATTCAGCTGTGAAGCCATCTGGTCCTGGGCTTTTGTTTGCTGGAAGATTTTTGATGACAGTTTCGATTTCCTTGCTTGTGATGGGTCTGTTAAGATCTTCTATTTCTTCCTGGTTCAGTTTTGGAAAGTTAAACTTTTCTAAGAATTTGTCCATTTCATCCAAGTTGTCCATTTTATTGGCATAGAGCTGCTGGTAGTAGTCTCTTATGATCCTTTGTATTTCAGTGTTGTCTGTTGTGATCTCTCCATTTTCATTTCTAATTTTGTTAATTTGGTTTTTCTCTCTTTGTTTCTTAATGAGTCTTGCTAATGGTTTGTCAATTTTGTTTATTTTTTCAAAAAACCAGCTTTTAGCTTTGTTGATTTTTGCTATGGTCTCTTTATTTCTTTTGCATTTATTTCTGCCCTGATTTTTAAGATTTCTTTCCTTCTGCTAACTCTGGGGTTCTTCATTTCTTCCTTCTCTAATTGCTTTAGGTGTAGAGTTAGGTTATTTAATTGGTTTTTTTTCTGTTTCTTGACGTAAGCCTGTAATGCTATGAACCTTCCCCTTAGCACTGCTTTTACAGTGTCCCATAGGTTTTGGCTTGTTGTGTTTTCATTTTCATTCATTACTATACATATTTTGATTTCTTTTTTGATTTCTTCTATGATTTGTTGGTTATTCAGAAGCGTGTTATTTAGCCTCCATATGTTTGAAGTTTTAACAATTTTTTCCCTGTAATTGAGATCTAATTTTACTGCACTGTGGTCAGAAAAGATGACTGGAATGATTTCAATTTTTTTGAATATTCCAAGACCAGATTTATGGCCCAGGACGTGATCTATTCTGGAGAATGTTCCGTGTGCACTTGAGAAAAAGGTGAAGTTGATTGTTTTGGGGTGAAATGTCCTATAGATATCAATTAGGTCTAGCTGGTCCAATGTGTTATTTAAGGTTTGTGTTTCCTTGTTAATTTTCTGTTTAGTTGACCTATCCATAGTTGTGAGTGGGGTATGTTTTTGAACACCGCTTAATGCTCCTCCTATTTTTCAGACCGTTACATGGTCCTCATATTTTTGACACCTTTTAAAGCTCTTAATATTTTTCACACCTTTTCAGGCTCTTCACGTTTTTGAACACAGCTTCATGCTCCTCCTATTTTTCAGACCGTTTCATGCTCCTGATATTTTTGACACCTTTTGAAGCTCTTCATATTTTTCACACCTTTTCAGGCTCTTCATGTTTTTCAACACCGCTTCATGTTCCTCCTATTTTTCAGACCGTTTCATGCTCCTCATATTTTTGACACCTTTTGAAGATCTTCATATTTTTCACACCTTTTCAGACTCTTCATGTTTTTGAACACGGTTTCATGCTCCTCCTTTTTTTCAGACCGTTTCATGCTCCTCATATATTTGACACCTTTTGAAGCTCTTCATATATTTCACACCTTTTCAGGCCTTTCATGTTTTTCAACACTGCTTCATGCTCCTCCTATTTTTCAGACTGTTTCATGCTCCTCATGTATTTCACACCTTTTGAAGCTCTTCATATTTTTCACACCTTTTCAGGCTCTTCTTGTTTTTGAACACCGCTTCCTGCTGCTCATATTTTTCAGACCGTTTCTTTCTCCTCATATTTTTGACACCTTTTGAAGCTCTTCATATATTTCACACTTTTTCAGGCTCTACATCTTTTCAACGCCACTTCATGCTCCTCCTATTTTTCAGATCGCTTAATGCTAATCTCAATTTTGACACATTTTGAAGCTCTTCATATTTTTCACACCTTTTGAAGCTCTTCATATATTTCACACCTTTTCAGTCTCTTCTTCTTTTCAACACCGCTTCATGCTCCTCCTGTTTTTCAGACCGCTTCATACTCATCTCATTTTTGACACCTTTTGAATCTCTTCATATTTTTCACACCTTTTCAGGCTCTTCATGATTTTGAACAACGATTCATTCTCTTCCTATTTTTCAGACTGTTTCATGCCTTTCATATTTTTGTCACCTTTTGAAGCTCTTCATATTTTTCACACCTTTCCAGGCTCTTCGTGTTTCTCAAAACCACTTTATGCTCCTCCTATATTTCAGACCATTTCATTCTCCTCATATTTTTGAAACCTTTTGAAGCTCTTCATATTTTTCACACCTTTTCGGGCTCTTCATGTTTCTGAACACCGCTTCATGCTCCTCCTATTTTTCAGATCTTTTCATGCTACTCATATTTATGACACCTTTTGAAGGTCTTCCTATTTGTCACACCTTTTCAGGCTGTTCATGTTTTTGAACACCGCCTCATGCTTCTCCTATTTTTCAGACGTTTCATGCTCCTCATATTTTTGACACCTTTTGAAGCTCTTCATATTTTTCACACCTTTTCAGGCTCTACATGTTTTTGAACACGGCTTCATGTTCCTCTTATTTTTCAGACGGTTTCATGTTCCTCATATTTTTGACACCTTTTGAAGCTCTTCATATTTTTCACACCTTTTCGGGCTCTTCATGTTTTTGAACACGGATTCATGTTCCTCCTACTTTTCAGACCATTTCATGCTCCTCATATTTTTGACACCTTTTGAAGCTGCTCATATTTTTCACACATTTTGAGCTCTTCATATATTTCACACCTTTTCTGGCATTTTTTGTTCTTCAACACCACTTCATGCTCCTCCTATTTTTCAGACCTTTTCATTTTCCTCATATTTTTGACACCTTTTTAAGCTCTTCATATATTTCACACCTTTTCAGGTTCTTCATGATTTCTAACACGACTTCATGCTCCTCATATTTTTCAGAACGTTTCATGCTAATCTCATTTTTGACACCTAATGAAGCTGTTCATATTTTTGACACCTTTTGAAGCTCTTCATATTTTTCACATTTTTGAAGCTCTTCATATTTTTCACACATTTTCAGGCTCTTCATGTTTTTCAACACCGCTTCATGCTCCTCCTATTTTTCAGACCGTTTCATGCTCCTCATATATTTGACACGGTTTGAGGCTCTTCATATTTTTCACACCATTCCAGGCTCTTCATGTTTTTGAACACCGCTTCATGCTCCTCCTATTTTTGAGACTGTTTCATGCTCCTCATATTTTTGACACCTTTTGAAGCTCTTCATATTTTTCACACCTTTACAGGCTCTTCAAGTTTTTGAATACCGCTTCATGCTCCTCCTATTTTTCAGACCGTTTCATGCTCCTCTCATTTTTCACACCTTTTGAAGCTCTTCATATTTTTCACACCTTTTCAGGCTTTTCATATTTTTGAGCACAGCTTCATGCTCCTCCTATTTTTCAGAACGTTTCATGCTCTTCATATTTTGACACCTTTTGAAGCTCTTCACATTTTTCACAACTTTTCAGGCTCTTCATGTTTTTGAGCACAGCTTCATGCTCCTCCTATTTTTCAGAACGTTTCATGCTCCTCATATTTTGACACCTTTTGAAGCTCTTCACATTTTTCACAACTTTTCAGGCTCTTCATGTTTTTGAGCACAGCTTCATGCTCCTCCTATTTTTCAGAACGTTTCATGCTCCTCATATTTTTGACAATTTTGCAAGCTCTTCATATTTTTCACACCTTATCATGCTCTTCATGTTTTTGAACACCGTTTCATGCCCCTCCTAATTTTCAGACCGTTTCATGCTCCTCATGTTTTTGACAGCTTTTGAAGCTTTTAATATTTTTCACACCTTTTCAGGCTCTTCATGATTTTGAACACCGCTTCATGCTTCTCCTAATTTTCAGGCCTTTTCATGTTCCTCATATTTTTGACACTTTTTGAAGCTCCTCCTATTTTTCACACCTTTTCAGGCTCTTCATGTTTTTCAACACCGTTTCATGCTCCTCCTATTTTTCAGACCATTTCCTGCTCCTCCTATTTTTCAGACCGTTTCATGATCCTCATATTTTTGACACCTTTTGAAGCTCTTCATATTTTTCACAACTTTTCAGGCTCTTCAAGTTTTTGAACACCGCTTCATGCTCCTCCTATTTTTCAACCATTTCATGGTCCTCACATTTTTCACCCCTTTTGAAGCTCTTCTTATTTTTCACACCTTTTCAGGCTCTTCATGTTTTTGAGCACAGCTTCATGCTCCTCCTGTTTTTCCGACCGCTTCATGCTCCTTCTATTTTTCAGACCGTTTCATGCTCCTATTTTTCAGACCGTTTCTAGCTCATCTCATTTTTTACACCTTTTGAAGTTTTTCTTATTTTTCAAACCTTTTGAAGCTCTTCATATTTTTCACACCTTTTCAGGCTCTTCATGTTTATCAACACCGCTTCATGCTCCTTCTATTTTTCAGACCGTTTCATGCTCCTCATATTTTTGAAACCTTGTGAAGCTCCTCCTATTTTTCAAACATTTTCAGGCTTTTCATGTATTTCAAGACCTTTTCATGCTCTTCCTATTTTTCAGACCGTTTCATGCTCCTCCTATTTTTCAGACCGTTTCTAGCTCATCCCATTTTTTACACCTTTTGAAGCTCTTCATATTTTTCACACATTTTGAAGCTCTTCATATTTTTCACACCTTTTCAGGCTCTTCATGTTTTTCTACACCCCTTCATGCTCCTCCAATTTTTTAGACCGTTTCATGCTCCTCATATTTTTGACACCTTTTGAAGCTACTCCTATTTTACACACCTTTTCAGTTTCTTCATGGTTTTCAAAACCGCTTCATTCTCCTCCTATTTTTCAGATCGTTTCACGTTCCCCATATTTTTGACACCTTTTGAATCTCCTCCTATTTTTCACACCTTTTGAGGCTCTTCATGTTTTTCAACACCGTTTCATGCTCCTCCTATTTTTCAGACCGTTTCATGCTCCTCGCATTTTTCAGACCGTTTCTTGCTCCTCATATACTTGACACAATTTGAAGCTCTTCATATTTTTCACACCTTTTCAGGTTCTTCATGTTTTTCAACACGGCTTCATGCTCCTCCTATTTTTCAAACCGTTTCATGCTCCTCATATTTTTCACACCTTTTGAAGCTCTTCATATTTTTCACACCTTTTCAGGCTCTTCATGTTTTTGAACAACGCTTCATGCTCCTCCTATTTTACAGACCATTTCATGTTCCTCATATTTTTGACACCTTTTGAAGCTCCTCCTGTTTTTCACACCTTTTCAGGCTCTTCTAGTTTTTCAACACCTTTTGATGCTTCTCCTATTTTTCAGACCATTTCATGCTCCTCATATACTTGACACAATTTGAAGCTCTTCATATTTTTCACACCTTTTCAGGCTCTTCATGTTTTTGAACACCACTTCATGCTACTCCTATTTTTCAGACCGTTTCATGCTTCTCCTATTTTTCAGACCGTTTCATGATCCTCATATACTTGACACAATTTGAAGTTCTTCATATTTTTCACACCTTTTCAGTCTCTTCATGTTTTTGAACACCGCTTCATGCTACTCCTATTTTTCAGACCGTTTCATGCTCCTCATATTTTTCACACCTTTTGAAGCTCTTCATATTTTTCACACCTTTTCAGGCTCTTCATGTTTTTGAACAACGCTTCATGCTCCTCCTATTTTACAGACCATTTCATGTTCCTCATATTTTTGACACCTTTTGAAGCTCCTCCTGTTTTTCACACCTTTTCAGGCTCTTCTAGTTTTTCAACACCTTTTGATGCTTCTCCTATTTTTCAGACCATTTCATGCTCCTCATATACTTGACACAATTTGAAGCTCTTCATATTTTTCACACCTTTTCAGGCTCTTCATGTTTTTGAACACCACTTCATGCTACTCCTATTTTTCAGACCGTTTCATGCTTCTCCTATTTTTCAGACCGTTTCATGATCCTCATATACTTGACACAATTTGAAGTTCTTCATATTTTTCACACCTTTTCAGGCTCTTCATGTTTTTGAACACCGCTTCATGCTACTCCTATTTTTCAGACCGTTTCATGCTCCTCATATTTTTCACACCTTTTGAAGCTCTTCATATTTTGCACACCTTTTCAGGCTCTTCATGTTTTTGAACAGCACTTCATGCTCCTCCTATTTTTCAGACCGTTTCATACTCCTCATATTTTGACACCTTTTGAAGCTCCTCCTATTTTTCTCACCTTTTCAGTCTCTTCATGTTTTTCAACACCGTTTGATGCTCCTCCTATTTTTCAGACCATGTCATGCTCCTCATATACTTGACACAATTTGAAGCTCTTCATATTTTTCACACGTTTTCAGTCTCTTCATGTTTTTGAACACCGCTTCATGCTCCTCCTATTTTGCAGACCGTTTCATGTTCCTCATATTTTTGACACCTTTTGAAGCTCCTCCTGTTTTTCACACCTTTTCAGGCTCTTCATGTTTTTCAACACCTTTTGATGCTCCTCCTATTTTTCAGACCATGTCATGCTCCTCATATACTTGACACAATTTGAAGCTCTTCAGATTTTTCACACCTTTTCAGGCTCTTCATGTCTTTGAACACCGCTTCATGCTACTCTTATTTTTCAGACCGTTTCATGCTCCTCCTATTTTTCAGACCGTTTCATGCTCCTCATATACTTGACACAATTTGAAGCTCTTCATATTTTTCACACCTTTTAAGGCTCTTCATGTTTTTGAACACCGCTTCATGCTACTCATATATTTCAGACCTTTTCATGCTCTTCATATTTTTCACACCTTTTGAAGTTCTTCATATTTTTCACACCATTTCAGGCTCTTCATGTTTTTGTAAAGCACTTCATGCTCCTCCTTTTTTTCAGACCGTTTCATGCTCCTCATATTTTTGACACTTTTTGAAGCTCCTCCTATTTTTCACACCTTTTCTGGCTCTTCATGTTTTTGAACACCACTTCATTCTCCTCCTATTTTCCAGACGTTTCATGCTCATCTCATTTTTGACACCTTTTGAAGCTCTTCATATTTTTCACACCATTTGAAGCTCTTCATATTTTTCAAACATTTTAACGCTCTTCATGTTTTTCAACACCGCTTCATGCTCCTCCTATTTTGCAGACCGTTTAATGTTTCTCATATTTTTGACACCTTTTGAAGCTCCTCCTGTTTTTCACACCTTTTCAGGCTCTTCATGTTTTTCAACACCTTTTGATGCTCCTCCTATTTTTCAGACCATGTCATGCTCCTCATATACTTGACACAATTTGAAGCTCTTCATATTTTTCACACCTTTTCAGGCTCTTCATGTTTTTGAACACCGCTTCATGCTACTCATATATTTCAGACCTTTTCATGCTCTTCATATTTTTCACACCTTTTGAAGTTCTTCATATTTTTCACACCATTTCAGGCTCTTCATGTTTTTGAAAAGCACTTCATGCTCCTCCTATTTTTCAGACCGTTTCATGCTCCTCATATTTTTGACAATTTTTGAAGCTCTTCATATTTTTCACACCTTTTCAGGCTCTTGAAGTTTTTGAACACCGCTTCATGCTCCTCCTAATTTTCAGACCATTTCATGCTCCTCATATTTTTCACCCCTTTTGAAGCTCTTCATACTTTTCACACATTTTCAGGCTATTCATGTTTTTGAGCACAGCTTCATGCTCCTCCTATTTTTCAGAAATTTTCATGCTCCTCATATTTTGACACCTTTTAAACTCTTCACAATTTTCACAGCTTTTCAGGCTCTTCATGTTTTTGAACACCGCTTCATGCTCCTCCTATTTTTCCGACCGCTTGATGTTCCTTCTATTTTTCAGACCGTTTCATGCTCCTCATATTTTTGACAATTTTGGAAGCTCTTCATATTTTTCACACCTCTTCATGCTCTTCATGTTTTTGAACACCGTTTCATGCCCCTCCTAATTTTCAGACTGTTTCATGCTCCTCATGTTTTTGAAAGCTTTTGAAGATTTTAATATTTTTGACACCTTTTCAGGCTCTTCATGATTTTGAACACCGCTTCATGCTTCTCCTAATTTTCAGGCCTTTTCATGTTCCTCATGTTTTTGAAACCTTTGAAGCTCTTCATATTTTTCACACCTTTTCAGGCTCTTCATATTTTTGAACACACCTTCATGCTCCTCCTATTTATCAGACCGATTCATGTTCCTCATGTATTTCACACCTTTTGAAGTTTTTCATATTTTTCACACCTTTTCAGTCTCTTCATGTATTTGAACACGATTTCATGCTCCTCCTATTTTTCAGACCATTTCATGCTCCTCATATTTTTGAAACCTTTTGAAGCTCTTCATATTTTTCACAACTTTTCAGGCTCGTCATGTTTTTCAACACCGCTTCATACTCCTCCTATTTATCAGACCGTTTCATGCTCATCTCATTTTTGACACCTTTTGAAGCTCTTCATATTTTTCACACCTATGAAGCTCTTCATATTTTTCACACCTTTTCAGGCTCTTTATGTTTTTCCACGCCGTATCATGCTCCTCCTATTTTTCAGACCGTTTCATGCTCCTCATATCTTTGACACCTTTTGAAGCTCTTCATATTTTTCACACCTTTTCAGGCTCTTCAAGTTTTTGAAAACGGCTTCATGCTCCTCCTATTTCTCAGACCGTTTCATGCTCCTCTCATTTTTCACACCTTTTGAAGCTCTTCATATTTTTCACACCTTTTCAGGCTCTTCATGTTTTTGAGCATAGCTTCATGCTCCTCCTATTTTTCAGAATGTTTCATGCTCCTCATATTTTGACACCTTTTGAAGCTCTTCACATTTTTCACAACTTTTCAGGCTCTTCATGTTTTTGAACACCGCTTCATGCTCCTCCTATTTTTCAGAACGTTTCATGCTCCTCATATTTTTCACACCTTTTGAAGCTCTTCATATTTTTCCCCCCTTTTCAGGCTCTTCATGTTTTTCAACACCGTTTCATGCTCCTCCTATTTTTCAGACCGTTTAATGCTCCTCATATTTTTGACACCTTTTGAAGCTCCTTCTATATTTCACACCTTTTAAGGCTCTTCATGTTTTTCAACACCTTTTCATGCTCCTCCTATTTTTCAGACAGTTTCATGCTCCTCCTATTTTTCAGACCGTTTCATGCTCCTCATATACTTGACAGCCTTTGAAGCTCTTCATATTTTTTAAACCTTTCAGGCTCTTCATGTTTTTGGACACCGCTTCATGCTCCTCCTATTTTTCAGACCGTTTCATGCTCCTCCTATTTTTCAGACCGTTTCATTTTCCTCATATCTTTCACACCTTTTGAAGCTCTTCATATTTTTCACACATTTTCAGGCTCTTCAAGTTTTTCAACACCTTTTGATGCTTCTCCTATTTTTCAGACCATTTCATGCTCCTCATATACTTGACACAATTTGAAGCTCTTCATATTTTTCACACCTTTTCAGGCTCTTCATGTTTTTGAACACCGCTTCATGCTACTCCTATTTTTCAGACCGTTTCATGCTTCTCCTATTTTTCAGACCGTTTCATGCTCCTCATATACTTGACACAATTTGAAGTTCTTCATATTTTTCACACCTTTTCAGGCTCTTCATGTTTTTGAACACCGCTTCATGCTACTCCTATTTTTCAGACCGTTTCATGCTCCTCATATTTTTCACACCTTTTGAAGCTCTTCATATTTTTCACACCTTTTCAGGCTCTTCATGTTTTTGAACAGCACTTCATGCTCCTCCTATTTTTCAGACCGTTTCATACTCCTCATATTTTGACACCTTTTGAAGCTCCTCCGATTTTTCTCAGCTTTTCAGTCTCTTCATGTTTTTCAACACAGTTTGATGCTCCTCCTATTTTTCAGACCATGTCATGCTCCTCATATACTTGACACAATTTGAAGCTCTTCATATTTTTCACACCTTTTCAGTCTCTTCATGTTTTTGAACACCGCTTCATGCTCCTCCTATTTTGCAGACCGTTTCATGTTCCTCATATTTTTGACACCTTTTGAAGCTCCTCCTGTTTTTCACACCTTTTCAGGCTCTTCATGTTTTTCAACACCGTTTGATGCTCCTCCTATTTTTCAGACCATGTCATGCTCCTCATATACTTGACACAATTTGAAGCTCTTCATATTTTTCACACCTTTTCAGGCTCTTCATGTTTTTCAACACCTCTTCATGCTCCTCCTATTTTTCAGTCGTTTCATGCTTCTCATATTTTTGAAACCTTTTGAAGCTCTTCATATTTTTCACACCTTTTCATGCTCTTCATCATTTTCAAAACCGTTTCATGCTCTTCCAATTTTCAGGCTGTTTCATGCTCCTTATATTTTTGACACCTTTTGAAGCTCTTCTTATTTTTCACACCTTATCAGGCACTTCATATTTTTGACCACTGCTTCATGCTCCTCGTATTTTTCAGACCGTTTCATGCTCCTCATTTTATTGACACCTTTTGAAGCTCTTCATATTTTCACACATTTTCAGGATCTTCATGTTTTTGACGACTGCTTCATGTCCCTCCTACTCTTCAGACCGTTTCATGCTCCTCATATTTTTGACACCTTTTGAAGCTCTTCATATTTTCACACCTTTTCAAGCTCTTCATGTTTTTCAACACCGTTTCATGCTCCTCATATTTTGACACCTTTTGAAGCTCTTCATATTTTTCCCATCTTTTCAGGCTCTTTATGTTTTTGAACACAGCCTCATGCTACTCCTATTTTTCACACTGTTTCATGCTCCTCATATATTTGACACCTTTTGAAGCTCTTCATATTTTTCACTCCTTTTCAGGCTTTTCATGTTTTTCAACACCGCTTCATGCTCCTTGTATTTTTTAGACCGTTTCATGCTCCTCATATTTTGACACGTTTGAAGCTCTTCATGTATTGCAAACGTTTTCAGGCTTTTCATGTTTTTCAACACCGCTTCATGCTCCTCCTATTTTTCAGTCGTTTCATACTTCTCATATTTTTGACACCTTTTGAAGCTCTTAATAATTTTCACACCTTTTCATGCTATTCATCTTTTTCAAAATCGTAACATGCTCTTCCTATTTTTGAGGCTGTTTCATGCTCCTCATATTTTTGACACCTTTTGAAGCTCTTCATATTTTTCACACCTTTTCAGGCTCTTCATGTTTTTGAAGACCGCTTCATGCTCCTCCTATTTTTCAGACCGTTTCATGCTCCTCATCTTTTTGAGACTTTTGAAGCTCTTCATATTTTTAACACCTTTTCAGGCTTTTCATGTTTTTCAACACCTCTTCATGCTCCTCGTATTTTTGACACGTTTGAAGCTCTTCATATACTTCAAACCTTTTCAGGCTCTTCATGTTTTTCAACACCGCTTCATGCACCTCCTGTTTTTCAGTCGTTTCATGCTTCTCATATTTTTGTAACCTTTTGAAGCTCTTCATAGCTTTCACAACTTTTCAGGCTCTCCATGTTTTTGAATACCATTTCATGCTCTTCCTATTTTTCAGATGGTTTCATGCTCCTCATATTTTTGACACATTTTGAAGCTCTTCATATTTTTGATACCCTTTCAGGCTCTTCATGTTTTTCAACACCGCTTAATGATCCTCCTATTTTTCAGGCCGTTTACTGCTCCTCATATTTTTGACACCTTTTGAATCTCTTCATATTTTTCACAGGTTTTCAGGCTCTCCATGTTTTTCAACACCGCTTCATGCTCCTCCAATTTTTCAGACTGTTTCATGCTCCTCATATTTTTGACACGGTTTGAAGCTCTTCATATTTTTCACACCTTTTCAGGTTTTTCTTGTTTTTCAACTCCGCTTCATGCTCCTCCTATTTTTCAGACCGTTTCATGCTCCTCATATTTTTGACACCTTTTGAAGCTCTTCATATTTTTCACACCTTTTCAGGCTCTTCATGTATTTGAACACCGTTTCATGCTCCTCCTATTTTCAGACCGTTTCTTGCTCCTCATAATTTTGACACCATTGAATCTCTTTATATATTTCACACTTTTTGAAGCTCTTCATATATTTCACACGTTTTAAGTCTCTTCATGTTTTTCAACACCGCTTCATGCTCCTCCTATTTTTCAGACCATTTCATGCTCCTCTTATTTTTGACACGTTTTGAGGCTCTTCATATATTTCACACATTTTCAGGCAATTCATGTTTTTGAACACCGTTTTATGCTCCTCCTGTTTTTCAGACCGTTTCATGCTCCTCATATTTGTGACACCTTTTGAAGCTCTTCATATTTTTCACACCTTTTCAGGCTCTTCATGTATTTGAACAACGTTTCATGCTCCTCCTATTTTCAGACTGTTTCTTGCTCCTCATAATTTTGACACCTTTGAATCTCTTTATATTTTTCACACTTTTTGAAGCTCTTCATATATTTCACACGTTTTAAGTCTCTTCATGTTTTTCAACACTGCTTCATGCTCCTCCTATTTTTCAGACCGTTTCATGCTCCTCTTATTTTTGACACGTTTTGAGGCTCTTCATATATTTCACACCTTTTCAGGCTCTTCATGTTTTTGAACACCGTTTTATGCTCCTCCTATTTTTCAGACCGTTTCATGCTCCTCATATTTGTGACACCTTTTGAAGCTCTTCATATTTTTCACACCTATTCAGGCTCTTCATGTATTTGAACACCGTTTCATGCTCCTCCTATTTTGAGACCGTTTCTTGCTCCTCATAATTTTGACACCTTTGAATCTCTTTATATTTTTCACACTTTTTGAAGCTCTTCATATATTTCACACGTTTTAAGTCTCTTCATGTTTTTCAACACCGCTTCATGCTCCTCCTATTTTTCAGACCGTTTCATGCTCCTCTTATTTTTCACACGTTTTGAGGCTCTTCATATATTTCACACCTTTTCAGGCTCTTCATTTTTTTGAACACCGCTTCATGCTCCTCCTATTTTTCAGACCGTTTCATGCTCCTCATATATTTGACACCTTTTGAAGCTCTTCATATTTTTCACACCTTTTCAGGCTCTTCATGTTTTTGAACACCGGTTCATGCTCCTCATGTTTTTCAGAGCGTTTCATGCTCCTCATGTATTTCCCATCTTTTGAAGCTCTTCATATTTTTCACACCTTTTGAAGCTCTTCATATTTTTCACACCTTTTGAAGCTCTTCATAATTTGCACACCTTTTCAGGCTCTTCATGTTTTTCAACAACGCTTCATGCTCCTCCTATTTTTCAGACCGTTTCATGCTCCTCATGTATTTCACACATTTTGAAGCTCGTCATATTTTTAACAACTTTTCAGGCTTCTCATCTTTTTGAACACCGTTTCATGCTCCTATTATTTTTCAGAGCGTTTCATGCTCCTTATATTTTTGAAACATTTTGAAGCTCTTCATATTTTTCACACCTTTTCAGGCTCTTCATGTTTTTCAACACCGCTTCATGCTCCTCCTATTTTCAGACCTTTTCATGCTCCGCATATTTTTGACACCTTTTGCATCTCTTCATATTTTTCACACCTTTTCAGGCTCTTCAAATTTTTCAACAATGTTACAATGCTCCTCCTATTTTTCAGACTGTTACTTGCTCCTCATATTTTTGACACCTTTTGAAGCTCTTCATATTTTTCACACCTTTTGAAGCTCTTCATATATTTCACACTTTTTCAAGCTCTTCATGTTTTTCAACACCACTTCATGCTTCTCCTATTTCTCAGACCGTTTCATGCTCATCTCATTTTTGACAGCTTTTGAAGCTCTTCATATTTTTCACACCTTTTGAAACTATTCATAGTTTTCACACATTTTCAGGCTCTTCAGGTTTTTCAACACCGCTTCATGCTCCTCCTATTTTTCAGACTGTTTCATGCTCCTCTCATTTCTGAAATCTTTTGAAGCTCTTTATATATTTCACACATTTTCAGGCTCTTAATGTTTTTCAACACCACTTCATGCTCCTTCTATTTTTCAGACCGTTTCATGCTCATCTCTTTTTTGACACCTTCTGAAGCGCTTCATAGTTTTCACAAATTTTCAGGCTCCTCATATTTTTGAACACCGCTTCATGCTCCTCGTGTTTTTCAGACCGTTTCATGCTCCTCATGTATTTCACACATTTTGCGGCTCTTCATATTTTACACACGTTTTCATGTTCTTCATGATTTTCAACAGCACTGCATGCTCCTCCTGTTTTTCAGACCATTTCATGCTCCTCATATTTTTGACACCTTTTGAAGCTCTTCATATTTTTCACACCTTTTCAGGCTCTTCATGTTTTTGAACACCGTTTCATGCTCCTCATATTTTTCAGACTGTTTCATGCTCCTCATATTTTTGACACCTTTTGAAGCTCTTCATATTTTTGACAACTTTTCAGGCTCTTCATGTTTTTCAACACCGCTTCATGATCCTCCTATTTTTCAGACCGTTTCATGCTCCTCATATTTTTGACACCTTTTGAAGCTCTTCATATTTTTCACACCTTTTCAGGCTCTTCATGTTTTTCAACACCACTTCATGCTACTCCTATATTTCAGACCGTTTCATGCTCCTCATATTTTTGACACCTTTTGAAGCTCTTCATATATTTCACACATATTCTGGCTCTTCATGTTTCTCTACACCGCTTCATGTTCCTCCTATTTTTCAGACCATTTCATGCTCCTCATATTTTTGACACCTTATGAAGCTCTTCATATTTTTCACACCTTTTCAGGCTCTTCATGTATTTGAACACCGTTTCATGCTCCTACTATTTTCAGACCGTTTCTTGCTCCTCATAATTTTGACACCTTTGAATGTCTTCATATTTTTCACACTTTTTGAAGCTCTTCATATATTTCACACGTTTTAAGTCTCTTCATGTTTTTCAACACCGCTTCATGCTCCTCCTATTTTTCAGACCGTTTCATGCTCCTCTTATTTTTGACACGTTTTGAGGCTCTTAATATATTTCACACCTTTAAAGGCTCTTCATGTTTTTGAACACCGTTTTATGCTCCTCCTATTTTTCAGACCGTTTCAGGCTCCTCATATTTGTGACACCTTTTGAAGCTCTTCATATTTTTCACACCTTTTCAGGCTCGTCATTTTTTTGAACACCGCTTGATGCTCCTCCTATTTTTCAGACCGTTTCATGCTCCTCATGTATTTCACAACTTTTGAAGCTCTTCATATTTTTCACACCTTTAAAGGCTCTTCATGTTTTTGAACACCACTTCATGCTCCTCCTACTTTTCAGACCATTTCATGCTCATCTCATTCTTGACACTTTTTGCAGCTCTTCATATTTTTCACACGTTTTCAGGCTCTTCATATTTTTCAACACCGCTTCATGATCCTCCTATTTTTCAGACCGTTTCATGCTCCTCATGTATTTCACACCTTTTGAAGCTCTTCATATTTTTCAGACATTTTCAGACTCTTCATATTTTTGAACACGGTTTCATGCTCCTCCTATTTTTCAGAACGTTTCATGCTCCTCATATTTTTACACCTTTGGAAGCTCTTCACATTTTTCACACCTTTTCAGACTCTTCATGTTTTTCAACACCGCTTCTTGATCCTCCTATTTTTCAGACCGTTTCATGCTCCTCATATATTTCTCACCATTTGAAGCTCTTCATATTTTTCACACCTTATGAAGCTCTTCATATATTTTACACCATTTCAGTCACTTCATGTTTTTCTACACCACTTCATGCTCCTCCTATTTTTCAGACCGTTTCATGCTCCTCATATTTTTGACAGCTTTGAATCTCGTCATATTTTTCATACCTTTTGAACCTCTTCATATTTTTTGCTCCTTTTCTGTTTCGTCATGTTTTTCAACACCGCTTCATGCTCCTCCTATTTTTCAGGCTGTTTCATGCTCCTCTTGTATTTCACACCTTTTGAAGGTCTTAATATTTTTCACACCTTTTCATGCTCTTCATGTTTTTGAACATCGCTACAATCCTCCTCCTATTTTTTTGACCGTTTCATGCTCCTCATATTTTTCACACCTTTTAAAGCTCTTCATATTTTTCACACCTTTTCTGTTTCGGCATGTTTTTCAACACCGCTTCATGCTCCTCCTATTTTTCAGGCTGTTTCATGCTCCTCTTGTATTTCACACCTTTTGAAGCTCTTAATATTTTTCACACCTTTTCATGCTCTTCATGTATTTGAATATCGCTACAATCCTCCTCCTATTCTTCTGACCATTTCATTCTCCTCATATTTTTCACACCTTTTCAGGCTCTTCATATTTTTCAACACTGCTTCATGCTCCTCCGTTTTTTCAGACCGTTTCATGCTCCTCATATTTTTGACACATTTTGAAGCTCCTCATATTTTTCACACTTTTTGAAGCTCTTCATATATTTCACACTTTTTCAGTATCTTCATGTTTTCAACACCACTTCATGCTCCTCCTATTTTTCAGACCGTTTCATGCTCCTCATATTTTTGACACCTTATGAATCTCTTCATATATTTCACAACTTTTCAGGCTCTTCATGTTTTTGAACACCACTTCATGCTCCTCCTATTTTTCAGACCGTTTCATGCTCCTCTTGTATTTCACATCTTTTCAAGCTCTTCATATTTTACACACCTTTTCATCTCTTCATGATTTTCAACACCACTTCATGCTCCTCCTATATTTCAGACTGTTTCATATTCCTCGTATTTTTGACACCTTTTGAAGCTCTTCATATTTTCACAGCTTTTCTGGCGCTTCATTTTTTCAACACCACTTCATGCTCCTCCTATTTTTCAGACCGTTTCATGCTCATCTCATTTTTGACAGCTTTTGAAGCTCTTCATATTTTTCACACCTTTTGAAGCTCTTCATATTTTTCACACATTTTCAGGCTCTTCATGTTTTTGAGCACCGTTTCATGCTTCTCCTATTTTTCAGACCATTTCATGCTCCTCATATTTTTGACACCTTTTGAAAGTCTTCATAGTTTTCACACCTTTTCAGGCTCTTCATGTTTTTCAACACCGCTTCATGGTCCTCCTATTTTTCAGACAGTTTCAAGCTCCTCATGTATTTCACACCATTTTAAGCTCTTCATATTTTTCACACCTTTTCAGGCTCTTAATGTTTTTGAACACCGTTTCATGTTCCGCCTATTTTTCAGACAGTTTCATGCTCCTCATATTTTTGACACATTTTGAAGCTCTTTATATTTTTCCCACCTTTTCTGTTTCGTCATGTTTTTCAACACCGTTTCATGCTCCTCCTATTTTTCAGGCTGTTTCATGCTTCACTTGTATTTCACACCTTTTGAAACTCTTCACATTTTTCACACCTTTTCATGCTCTTCATGTTTTTGAACATCCCTACAATCCTCCTCCTATTCTTCAGACCGTTTCATGCTCCTCATATTTTTCACACCTTTTGAAGCTCTTCATATTTTTCACACCTTTTCAGTCTCTTCATATTATTCAACACTGCTTCAGGCTCCTCCGTTTTTTAGACCGTTTCATGCTCCTCATATTTTTGACACATTTTGAAGCTCTTCATATTTTTCACACCTTTTCCGGCTCTTCATGTTTTTGAACACCGCTTCATGATCCTCTAATTTTTCAGACCGTTTCATGCTCCTCATATTTGTGACATCTTTTGAAGCTTTTCATATTTTTCACACCTTTTAGGCTCTTCATGTTTTTCACACCATTTCAGGCTCTTCATGTTTTTGAACACGGCTTCATGCTCCTCCTATTTTTCAGACCGTTTCATGCTCCTCATATTTTTGACACCTTTTGAAGCTCTTCATATTTTTCACACCTTTTCTGGCTCTTCATGTTTTTGAACACCACTTCATGCTCCTCCTATTTTTCAGACCGTTTCATGCTCCTCATGTATTTCACACATTTTGCGGCTCTTCATATTTTACGCACGTTTTCAGGTTCTTCATGATTTTCAACACCACTTCATGCTCCTCCTATTTTCAGACCGTTTCATGTTCCTTATATTTTTGACACCTTTTGAAGCTCTTCATATTTTTTACACCCTTCCAGGCTCTTCATGTTTTTCAACACGGCTTCATGCTCTTTCTATTTTTCAGACCGTTTCATGATCCTCATATTTTTCACACCTTTTGAAGCTCTTCATATTTTTCACACCTTTTCAGGCTCTTCATGTTTTTCAACACCACTTCATTCTCCTCCTATTTTTCAGACCGTTTCATGCTCCACATGTATTTCACACCTTTTGAAGCTCTTCATATTTTTCACACCTTTTCAGGCTCTTCATGTTTTTGAACACCGTTTCATGCTCCTCATATTTTTCAGACTGATTCATGCTCCTCCTATTTTTGACACCTTTTGAAGCTCTTCATATTTTTCACACCTTTTCAGGCTCTTCATGTTTTTGAACACAGTTCATGCTCTTCCTATTTTTCAGACCGTTTCATGCTCCTCATATATTTCACACCTTTTTAAGCTCTTAATATTTTTCACACCTTTTCACGCCCTTCATGTTTTTGAACACCGCTTCATGGTCCTCCTATTGTTCAGACCGTTTCTTTTTCCTCATATTTTTCACACATTTTGAAGCTCTTCCTATTTTTCACAACTTTTCAGGCTCTTCATATTTTTCAACACCGCTTCATGCTCCTCCTATTTTTCACACCGTTTAATGCTCCTCATGTATTTCACACCTTTTGAAACTCTTCATAATTTTCACATCTTTTCAGGCTCTTCATGTTTCTGAACAATGTTTCATGCTCCTCTTTTTTTTCAGACCGTTTCATGCTCATCTCATTTTTTACACCTTTAGAAGCTCTTCATATTTTTCACACCTTTTGAAGCTCTTCAAATTTTTCACATCATTTCAGGCTCTTCATGTTTTTGAACAATGTTTCATGCTCCTCTATTTTTCAGACCGCTTCATGCTCCTCATATTTTTGACACCTTTTGAATCTCTTCATATATTTCACACCTTTCAGGCTTTTCATCTTTTTCAACACCACTTAATGCCCCTCCTATTTTTCAGACCGTATCATGCTCATCTCATTTTTTACACCTTATGAAGCTCTTCATATTTTTCATACCTTTTCAGGCTCTTCATGTTTTTCAATACCGCTTCATGCTCCTCCATTTTTCACACCGTTTCATGCTTCTCATGTATTTCACACCTTTTGAAAGTCTTCATATTTTTCAAATCTTTTCAGGCTCTTCATGTTTTTGAACAAGGTTTCATGCTCCTCCCATTTTTCAGACCGTTTCATGCTCCTCATATTTTTGACACGTTTTGAAGCTCTTCATATTTTTCACATTTTTCAGGCTCTTCATGTTTTTGAACACCGTTTCATGCTCCTCCTATTTTTCAGACCGTTCATGCTCTTCATATTTTGACACCTTTTGAAGCTCTTCATATTTTTCACATTTTTCAGGCTCTTCATGTTTTTGAACACCGTTTCATGCTCCTCCTATTGTTCAGACCGTTTCTTTTTCCTCATATTTTTCACACATTTTGAAGCTCTTCCTATTTTTCACAACTTTTCAGGCTCTTCATATTTTTCAACACCGCTTCATGCTCCTCCTATTTTTCACACCGTTTAATGCTCCTCATGTATTTCACACCTTTTGAAGCTCTTCATAATTTTCACATCTTTTCAGGCTCTTCATGTTTCTGAACAATGTTTCATGCTCCTCTTTTTTTTCAGACCGTTTCATGCTCATCTCATTTTTTACACCTTTAGAAGCTCTTCATATTTTTCACACCTTTTGAAGCTCTTCAAATTTTTCACATCATTTCAGGCTCTTCATGTTTTTGAACAATGTTTCATGCTCCTCCTATTTTTCAGACCTTTTCAGGCTCCTCATATTTTTGACACATTTTGAAGCTCTTCACATTTTCACACCATTTCAGGCTCTTCATGTTTTTCAACACCGTTTCATGCTCCTCCTATTTTTCAGACCGTTTCATGCTTCTCATATGTTTGACAACTTTTGAAGCTCCTCATATTTTTCACATCTTTTCAGGCTCTTCATGTTTTTCAACACCGTTTCATGCTCCTACTATTTTTCAGACCTTTTCAGGCTCCTCATATTTTTCACACATTTTGAAGCTCTTCACATTTTCACACCTTTTCAGGCTCTTCATGTTTTTCAACAACGATTCATGCTCCTCCTATTTTTCAGAGAGTTTCATGCTCCTCGTATTTTTGACAACTTTTGAAGCTCCTCATATTTTTCACATCTTTTCAGGCTCTTCATGTTTTTGAACACCACTTCATGCTCCTCCTATTTTTCAGACCGTTTCATGCTCCTCATATTTTTGACACATTTTGAACTCTTCATATATTTTAAACCTTTTGAAGCTCTTCATATTTTTCACACCTTTTAAAGCTCTTCATATTTTTCACACGTTTTCAGGCTCTTCATGTTTTTCAACACCACCTCATGCTCCTCCTATTTTTCAGATGGTTTCATGTTCTTCATATTTTTGACCCCTTTGAAGCTCTTCATATTTTTCACAAGTTTTCAGGCTCTTCATGTTTTTGAACACTGCTTCTTGCTCCTCCTATTTTTCAGATCGTTTCATGCTCCTCATGTATTTCACAACTTTTGAAGCTCTTCATATATTTCAAAGCTTTTCAAGCTCTTCATGTTTTTCAACTTAGCTTCATGCTCCTCATATTTTTCAGACCGTGTCATGCTCCTCATATTTTTTATACCTTTTGAAGCTCTACATATTTTTCACACTTTTTCAGGCTCTTCATGTTTTTCAACACCGCTTCATGCTGCTTCTATTTTTCAGACCGTTTCATGCTCCTCATATTTTTGACACGTTTTGAAACTCTTCATATTTTTCACACGTTTTCAGGCTCTTCATGTTTTTGATCACCATTTCATGCTTCTCCTATTTTTCAGACCGTTTCATGCTCCTCATATTTTTGACACCTTTTAAAGCTCCTCATATTTTTCACACCTTTTCAGGCTCTTCACACAGCCTCATGCTGCTCCTATTTTTCAGACCGTTTCATGCTCCTCATATTTTTGACACCTTTAGAAGCTCTTCTTATTTTTCACACCTTTTCAGGCTCTTCATGTTTTCAACACAGCTTCATGCTCCTCCTATTTTTCAGACCGTTTCATTGTCCTCATATTTTTGACACCTTCTGAAGCTCTTCATATTTTTCACACCTTTTCAGGCTCGTCATGTTTTTGAACACCGCTTCATGCGACTCCTATTTTTCAGACCGTTTCACGCTCCTCATATTTTTGACAGATTTTGAAGCTTTTCATATTTTTCACACCTTTTCAGTCTCTTCTTTTTTTTCAACACCACTTCATGCTCCTCCTTTTTGCAGACCTTTTCATGCTCCTCATATTTTTGACACCTTTCGATGATCCTCATATTTTTCACACCTTTTCAGTCTCTTCTTTTTTTTCAACACCACTTCATGCTCCTCCTTTTTTTCAAACCGTTTCATGCTCATGTCATTTTTGACACCTTTTGAAGCTTTTCATATTTTTCACACCTTTTCAGTCTCTTCTTTTTTTTCAAATCCACTTCATGCTCCTCCTATTTTTCAGACCGTTTCATGCTCATCTCATTTTTGACACATTTGAAGCTCTTCATATTTTTCACACCTTTTGAAGCTCTTCATATTTTTCACACGTTTTGAGGCTCTTCATGTTTTTCAACACCGCTTTGCTCCTCCTATTTTTCAGACCGTTTCATGCTCCTCATATTTTTGACACTTTTTGAAGCTGTTCATGGTTTTCACACCTTTTCAGGCTCTTCATGTTTTTCAACACCATTTCATGCTCCTCATATTTTGACACCTTTTGAATCTCTTCATATTTTTCACACCTTTTCAGGCTCTTCATGTTTTTCAACACCGCTTCATGCTCCTGCTATTTTTCAGACCGTTTCATGCTCCTCATATTTTTGACACATTTTGAAGCTCTTCATATTTTTCACACCTTTTCAGACTCTTCATGTTTTTAAACACCGCTTCAGTCTCCTCCTATTTTTCAGACCGTTTCATGCTCCTCATATTTTTGACACCTTTTGAAGCTCTTCACATTTTTCACACGTTTTCATGCTCTTCATGTTTTTCAACACCGCTTCATGCTCCTCCTATTTTTCAGACCGTTTCAGGCTCATCTCATTTTTGACACCTTTTCAAGCTTTTCATATTTTTCACAATTTTTCAGGCTCTTCATGTTTTTGAACACCGCTTCATGCTCCTCATATTTTTCAGACCGTATTCTTCTCCTCATATTATTCACACCTATTGAAGCTCTTCATATTTTTCACACCTTTTAAGACTCCTCATGTTTTTAAACACCACTTCATGCTCCTCCTATTTTTCAGAGAGTTTCATGCTCCTCATGTATTTCACACCTTTTTAAGCTCTTCATATTTTTCACACCTTTTCAGGCTCTTCATGTTTTTCCACACCACTTCATGCTTCTCCCATTTTTCAGACCGTTTCATGCTCCTCATATTTTTGACCCGTTTTGAAGCTCTTCATATTTTTCACACCTTTTCAGGCTCTTCATGTTTTTGAACACCGCTCATGATCCTCCTAATTTTCAGAACGTTTCATGCTCCTCATATTTTTGACCCCTTTTGAAGCTCTTCATATTTTTCACACCTTTTCAGGCTCTTCATGTTTTTGATCACCGTTTCATGCTCCTCCTATTTTTCAGAACGTTTCATGCTCCTCATATTTTTCACACCTTTTGAAGCTCTTCATATTTTTCACACCTTTTCAGGCTCTTCATGTTTTTGAACACAGCTTCATGCTCCTCCTATTTTTCAGACCGTTTCAGGCTCACCTCATTTTTGACACCTTTTGAAGCTTTTCATATTTTTCACAACTTTTTAGGCTCTTCATGTTTTTGAACACCACTTCATGCTCCTCCTATTTTTCAGAGAGTTTCATGCTCCTATTGTATTTCACACGTTTTGAAGCTCTTCATATTATTCACACCTTTTCAGGCTCTTCATGTTTTTCAACACCATTTCATGTTGCTTCTATTTTTCACACCGTTTCATGCTCCTCATATTTTTCACACCTTTTGAAGCTCTTCATATTTTACACACCTTTTCAGGCTCTTCATGTTTTTGAACACTGCTTCATGATCCTCCTATTTTTCAGAACATTTCATGCTCTTCATATTTTTGACACCTTTTGAATCTCTTCATATTTTTCACACCTTTTCAGGCTCTTCATGTTTTTGAACACTGGTTAATGCTCCTCCTATTTTTCAGACTGTTTCATGCTCCTCATGTATTTCACATCTTTTGAAGCTCTTCATATTTTTCACACATTTTCAGGCTCGTCATGTTTTAATCACCGCTTCATTCTCCTCCTATTTTTCAGACTGTTTCATGCTCATCTCATTTTGACACCTTTTGAAGCTCTTCATATTTTTCACACATTTTGAAGCTCTTCATATTTTTCACACTTTTTCAGGCTCTTCATGTTTTACAACACCGCTTCATGCTCTTCATATTTTTCAGAACGTTTCATGCTCCTCATATTTTTGACACCTTTTGAAGCTCTTCATATTTTTCACACCTTTTCAGGCTCTTCATGTTTTTCAACACCGATTCATGCTCCTAATATTTTTCAGACCGTTTCATGCACCTCATATATTTCACACCTTTTGAAACTCTTCATATTTTTCACACCTTTTCAGGCTCTTCATGTTTGTGAACACCGCTTCATGCTCCTCCTATTTTTCAGACCGTTTCATGCTCCTCATGTTTTTGACACCTTTTGAAGTTCTTAATATTTTTCACACCTTTTCAGGCTCTTCATGTTTTCCAACACCGCTTCATGCTCCTAATATTTTTCAGACCGTTTCTTGCACCTCATATATTTCACTCCTTGTGAAACTCTTCATATTTTTCACACCTTTTCAGGCTCTTCATGTTTTTCAACACCGCTTCATGCTCCTCCTATTTTTCAGACCGTTTCTTGCACCTCATATATTTCACACCTTTTGAAACTCTTCATATTTTTCACACCTTTTCAGGCTCTTCTTGTTTTTCAACACCGCTTCATGCTCCTAATATTTTTCAGACCGTTTCTTGCACCTCATATATTTCACACCTTTTGAAACTCTTCATATATTTCACACCTTTTCAGGCTCTTAATATTTTTCAACACCACTTCATGCTCCTCATATTTTTAAGACCGTTTTATGCTCCTCATATTTTTGACACCTTTAGAAGCTCTTCATATTTTTCACACCTTTCAGACTCTTCATGTTTTTCAACACCGCTTCATGCTCCTCCTATTTTTGAGACCGTTTAATCCTCCTCATGTATTTCACACCTTTTGAAGCTCTTCATTTTTGTTACACCTTTTCAGGCTATTCATGTTTTTGAACACCGTTTCATGCTCCTCCTATTTTGCAGACCGTTTCATTCTCCTCATATTTTTGACACCTTTTGAAGCTGTTCATATATATCAAACCTTTTCAGGCTTTTCATTTTTTTCAACACCACCTCATGCTTCTCCTATTTTCAGAGCGTTTCATGCTCATCTGATTTTGACACCTTTTGAAACTCTTCATATTTTTCACACCTTTTCAGGCTCTTCATGATTTACAACACCACTTCATGCTCCTCCTATTTTTCAGACCGTTTCATTCTCATCTCATTTTTGACATCTTTTGAAGCTCTTCATGTTTTTCACACCTTTTGTAGCTCTTCATATTTTTCATATTTTTGAAGGTCTTCATATATTCACACCTTTTCAGACTCTTCATGTTTTTCAACACCGCTTCATCCTCTTTCTATTTTTCAGAACGTTTCATGCTCCTCATATTTTTGACACCTTTTGAAGCTCTTCATATTGTTCACACCTTTTCAGGCTCTTCGTGTTTTTGAACACCGCTTCATGCTCCTCCTATTTTTCAGACCGTTTCAGGCTCCTCATAATTTTAACACCTTTTGAAGCTATACATATTTTCCACACCTTTTCAGACTGTTCATGTTTTTCAACACCGCTTCATGCTCCTCCTATTTTTCACCGTTTCATGCTCCTCATATTTTTCACACATTTTGAAGCTGTTCATATTTTTCACACCTTTTCAGGCTCTTCATGTTTTTCAACACCGCTTCATGCTCCTCCAATTTTTCAGACCGTTTCATGCTCCTCATGTATTTCACAGCTTTTGAAGCTCTTCATATTTTTCACACCTTTTCAGGCTCTTCATGTTTTTCAACACCGCTTCATGCTCCTCCTATATTTCAGACCGTTTCATGCTCCTCATATTTTTCACACCATTTGAAGCTCTTCATATTTTTCACACCTTTTCAGGCTCGTCATGTTTTAATCACCGTTTCATGCTGCTCCTATGTTTCAGAACGTTTCATGCTCCTCATATTTTTGACACCTTTTGAAGCACTTCATATTTTTCACACGTTTTCTGGCTCTTCATATTTTTCAACACCGCTTCATGCTACTCCTATTTTCAGACCGTTTCATGCTCCTCATTTTTTTGACACCTTTTGAAGCTCTTCATATTTTTCACACTTTTTCAGGCTCTTCATGTTTTTCAACACGGCTTCATGCTCTTCATATTTTTCAGAACGTTTCATGCTCCTCATATTTTTGACACCTTTTGAAGCTCTTCATATTTTTCACACCTTTTCAGGCTCTTCATGTTTTTCAACACCGATTCATGCTTCTAATATTTTTCAGACCGTTTCATGCACCTCATATATTTCACACCTTTGGAAACTCTTCATATTTTTCACAATTTTGAACCTCTTCATATATTTCGCACCTTTTCAGGCTCTTCATATTTTTCATCACCACTTCATGCTTCTCCTATTTTTCAGACCGTTTCATGCTCATCTAATATATGACACTTTTGAAGCTCTTCATATTTTTGACACCTTTTCAGGCTCTTCATGTTTTCCAACACCGCTTCATGCTCCTAATATTTTTCAGACCGTTTCTTTCACCTCATATATTTCACACCTTTGGAAACTCTTCATATTTTTCACAATTTTGAACCTCTTCATATATTTCGCACCTTTTCAGGCTCTTCATATTTTTCATCACCACCTCATGCTTCTCCTATTTTTCAGACCGTTTCATGCTCATCTAATATATGACACTTTTGAAGCTCTTCATATTTCTCACAGCTTTTCATGTTCTTCATGTTTTTCAACACCGCTTCATGCTCCTCCTATTTTTCAGACCGTTTCATGCTCATCTCATTTTTGACACCTTTTGAAGCTCGTCATATTTTACCACATCTTTTGAAGCTCTTCGTATTTTTCACACGTTTTCAGGCTCTTCATGTTTTTCAACACCCCTTCTTGCTCATCCTATTTTTCATACCGTTTCATGTTTCTATCATTTCTGACAACTTTTGAAGCTCTTCATATATTTCACACATTTTCAGGCTCTTCATGTTTTTCAACACCCCTCATGCTCCTCCTATTTTTCAGACCGTTTCATGCTCATCTCACTTTTGACACATTTTGAACCTCTTCATATTTTCCACACCTTTTGAAGCTCTTCATATTTTTCAAACGTTTTCAGGCTCTTCATTTTTTTCAACACCGCTTCTTGCTCATCCTATTTTTCAGATCGTTTCATGCTCCTCATATTTTTGACACGTTTTGAAACTCTTCATATTTTTCACACCTTTTCAGGCTCTTCATGTCTTTGAACACCGATTCATGCTGCTCCTATTTTTCAGATCTTTTCATGCTCCTCATATTTTTGACACATTTTGAAGCTCTTCATTTTTTTCACACCTTTTGAAGCTCTTCATATTTTTCACACCTTTTCAGGCTCTTCATGTTTATTACACCGTTTCATGCTGCTCCTATTTTTCAGACCGTTTCATGCTCCTCATATTTTTGACACCTTTTGAAGCTCTTCATATTTTTCACACCTTTTCAGGCTCTTCATGTTTTTTACACCGCTTCATGCTTCTCCTATTTTTCAGACCGTTTCATGCTCCTCCTATTTTTGACACCTTTTGAAGCTCTTCATATTTTTCACACCTTTTCAGGCTCTTCATGATTTTGAACACCATTTCATGCTCCTCCTATTTTTCAGACCATTTCATGCTCCTCATATTTTTGACACCTTTTGAAGCTCTTCATATTTTTCACCCCTTTTGAGGCTCTTCATATTTTTGAACACCGCTTCATGTTCCTCCTATTTTTCAGACCGTTTCATGCTCCTCATATTTTTGACACTTTTTGAAGCTCTTCATATTTTACCCACCTTTTCAGGCTCTTCATGTTTTTCAACACCGTTTCATGCTCCTCATGTATTTCCAACCATTTGAAGCTCTTCATATTTTTCACAACTTTTCAGGCTCTTCATGTTTTTGAACGCGGTTTCATGCTCCTCCTATTTTTCAGACCGTTTCATGCTCCTCATGTATTTCACAACTTTTAAAGCTCTTCATATTTTTCACACCTTTTCAGGCTCTTCATGTTTTTGAACACCGTTTCATTCTCCTCCTATTTTTCAGACCGTTTCATGCTCCTCATATTTTTGACACCTTTTGAAGCTCTTCATATTTTTCAAACCCTTTCAGGGTCCCCATGTTTTTCAACACCGCTTCATGCTCCTCCCATTTTTCAGACCGTTTCATGCTCCTCATATTTTTGACACCATTTGAAGCTCTTCATATTTTTCACACCTTTTCAGGCTCATCATATTTTTCAACACCGTTTCATGCTGCTTCTATTTTTCAGGCCGTTTCATGCTCCTCATATTTTTGACAGCTTTTGAAGCTCTTCATATTTTTCACACCTTTTCAGGCTCTTCATGTTTTTCAACACCATTTCATGCTGCTTCTATTTTTCAGACCGTTTCATGCTCCTCATATTTTTGACACCTTTTGAAGCTCTTCATATTTTTCACACCTTTTCAGGCTCTTCGTATTTTTGAACACAGCTTCATGCTCGTCCTATTTTTCAGACCGTTTCATGCTCATCTCATTTTTGACACCTTTTGAAGCTTTTCATATTTTTCACAACTTTTTATGCTCTTCATGTTTTTGAACACCGCTTCATGCTCCGCCTATTTTTCAGAGAGTTTCATGCTCCTAATGTATTTCACTCCTTTTGAAGCTCTTCTTATTTTTCACACCTTTTCAGGCTCTTCATGTTTTTCCACATGACTTCATGCTTCTATTTTTCAGCCCATTTCATACTCCTCATGTATTTCACACCTTTTGAAGCTCTTCATATTTTTCACACCTTTTCAGGCTCTTTATGTTTGTCAACACCATTTCATGCCGCATCTATTTTTCAGACCGTTTCATGCTCCTCATATTTTTCACACCTTTTGAAGCTCTTCATATTTTTCACACCTTTTCAGGCTCTTCATGTTTTTCAACACCGCTTCATGCTCCTCCTATTTTTCAGAGAGTTTCATGCTCCTAATGTATTTCACACCTTTTGAAGCTCTTCATATTTTTCACACCTTTTCAGGCTCTTCAAATTTTTGAACACAGCTTCATGCTTGTCCTATTTTTCAGACCGTTTCATGCTCATCTCATTTTTGACACCTTTTGAAGCTTTTCATATTTTTCACAACTTTTTAGGCTCTTCATGTTTTTGAACACCGCTTCATGCTCCTCCTATTTTTCAGAGAGTTTCATGCTCCTAATGTATTTCACTCCTTTTGAAGCTCTTCATATTTTTCACACCTTTTCAGGCTCTTCCTGTTTTTGAACACCGCTTCATGCTCCTCCTATTTTTCAGAGAGTTTCATGCTCCTAATGTATTTCACTCCTTTTGAAGCTCTTCATATTTTTCACACCTTTTCAGGCTCTTCATGTTTTTCCACACCACTTCATGCTTCTATTTTTCAGCTCGTTTCATGCTTCTCATGTATTTCACACCTTTTGAAGCTCTTCATATTTTTCACACCTTTTCACTCTCTTCATGTTTTTCAACACCATTTCATGCCGCATCTATTTTTCAGACCGTTTCATGCTCCTCATATTTTTGACACCTTTAGAAGCTCTTCATATTTTTCACACCTTTTCAGGCTCTTCATGTTTCTCAACACAGCTTCATGCTCCTCCTATTTTTCAGACCCTTTCCTTCTCCTCATATTTTTGACACCTTTTGAAGCTCTTCATATATTTCACACCTTTTCAGTCTCTTCTTTTTTTTCAACACCACTTCATTCTCGTCCTATTTTTCAGACCGTTTGATGCTCATCTCATTTTTGACACCTTTTGAAGCTCTTCATATATTTCACACATTTTCAGGCTTTTCATATTTTTGAACACCGCTTCATGCTCCTCCTATTTCAAAGACCGTTTCATGCTCCTCTTATTTTTGACACCTTTTGTAACTCTTCATATTTTTCACAACTTTTCAGGCTCTTCCTGTTTTTGAACACCGCTTCATGCTCCTCCTATATTTCAGACCGTTTAATGCTCCTCATGTATTTCACACCTTTTGAAGCTCTTCATATTTTTCACACGTTTTCAGGCTCTTCATGTTTTTGAACATCGCTTCCTGCTCCTCCTATTTTTCAGACAGTTTCATGCTTCTCATATTTTTGACACCTTTTGAAGCTCTTCATATTTTTCACATCTTTCAGGCTCTTCATGTTTTTCAACACCCCTTCTTACTCATCCTATTTTTCATACCGTTTCATGTTTCTAACATTTCTGACAACTTTTGAAGCTCTTCATATATTTCACACATTTTCAGGCTCTTCATTTTTTTCAACACCCCTCATGCTCCTATTTTTCAGACCGTTTCATGCTCATCTCACTTTTGACACATTTTGAAGCTCTTCATATTTTCCACACCTTTTGAAGCTCTTCATATTTTTCACACCTTTTCAGGCTCTTCATGTTTATTACACCACTTCATGCTGCTCCTATTTTTCAGACCGTTTCATGCTCCTCATATTTTTGACACCTTTTGAAGGTCTTCATATCTTTCACACCTTTTCAGGCTCTGCATGTTTTTTACACCGCTTCATGCTTCTCCTATTTTTCAGACCGTTTCATGCTCCTCCTATTTTTGACACCTTTTGAAGCTCTTCATATTTTTCACACCTTTTCAGGCTCTTCATGTTTTTGAACACCGTTTCATGCTCCTCCTATTTTTCAGACCGTTTCATGCTCCTCATAATTTTTACACCTTTTGAAGCTCTTCATATTTTTCACCCCTTTTGAGGCTCTTCATATTTTTGAACACCGCTTCATGTTCCTCCTATTTTTCAGACAGTTTCATGCTCCTCATATTTTTGAAACCTTTTGAAGCTCTTCATATTTTTCACACCTTTTCAGGGTCTTCATGTTTTTTACACCGCTTCATGCTCCTCCTATTTTTCAAACTGTTTCATGCTCCTCCTATTTTTGACATCTTTTGAAGCTCTTCATTTTTCACACCATTTCAGGCTCTTCATGTTTTGAACACCGTTTAATACTCCTCCTATTTTTCAGACCGTTTCATGCTCCTCATATTTTTGACACCTTTTGAAGCTCTTCATATTTTACCCACCTTTTCAGGCTCTTCATGTTTTTCAACACCGTTTCATGCTCCTCATGTATTTCCAACCGTTTGAAGCTCTTCATATTTTTCATAACTTTTCAGGCTCTTCATGTTTTTGAACGCGGTTTCATGCTCCTCCTATTTTTCAGACCGTTTCATGCTCCTCATGTATTTCACACCTTTTAAAGCTCTTCATATTTTTCACACCTTTTCAGGCTCTTCATTTTTTTGAACACCGTTTCATTCTCCTCCTATTTTTCAGACCGTTTCATGCTCCTCATAATTTTGACACCTTTTGAAGCTCTTCATATTTTTCAAACCTTTTCAGGCTCCCCATGTTTTTCAACACCGCTTCATGCTCGTCCTATTTTCCAGACCGTTTCATGCTCGTTTCATTTTTGACACCTTTTGAAGCTCTTCATATTTCTCACAACTTTTAAGCTCTTCATGTTTTTCACACGTTTTCAGGCTCTTCATGTTTTTCAACACCGCTTCATGCTCCTCCCATTTTTCAGACCGTTTCATGCTCCTCATATTTTTGACACCTTTTGAAGCTCTTCATATTTTTCACACCTTTTCAGGCTCCCCATGTTTTTCAACACCGCTTCATGCTCGTCCTATTTTCCAGACCGTTTCACGCTCGTCTCATTTTTGACACCTTTTGAAGCTCTTCATATTTCTCACAACTTTTAAGCTCTTCATGTTTTTCACACGTTTTCAGGCTCTTCATGTTTTTGAACACCGCTTCATGTTCCTCCTATTTTTCAGACCGTTTCATGCTCCTCATATTTTTGACACCTTTTGAAACTCTTCATATTTTTCACACCTTTTCAGGCTCTTCATGTTTTTCAACACCGCTTCATGCTCTTCCTATTTTTCAGACCGTTTCATGCTCCTCATATTTTTGACACCTTTTGAAGCTCTTCATATTTTTCACACCTTTTCATGTTCTTCATGTTTTTCAACACCGCTTCATGCTCCCGCTATTTTTCAGCCCGTTTCATGCTCCTCCTATTTTTCACACCTTTTGAAGCTCTTCATATTTTTCACACCTTTTCAGGCTCTTCAAGTTTTTGAACACCGCTTGATGCTCCTCCTATTTTTCAGACTTTTCCATGCTCCTCATGTATTTCACACGTTTTGAAGCTCTTCATATTTTTCACACCTTTTCAGCCTCTTCATGATTTTGAACACCGCTTCATGATCCTCCTATTTTTCTGAATGTTTCATGCTCCTCATATTTTTGACAACTTTTGAAGCTTTTCATATTTTTCACAACTTTTCAGGATCTTCATGTCTTTGAGCAGAGCTTCATGCTCCTCCTATTTTTCAGACCGTATCATACTCGTCATATTTTTCACACCTTTTGAACCTCTTCATATTTTTCACACCTTTTCAGTCTCTTCATGTTTTTCAACACAACTTCATGCTCATCCTATTTTCCAGACCGTTTCATGTTCCTCATGTATTTTACACCTTTTTAAGCTCTTCATATTTTTCACACCTTTTCAGTCTCTTCATGTTTTTGAACACCGCTTCATGCTCCTCCTATTTTTCAGACCGTTTCATGCTCCTCATATTTTTGACACCTTTTGAAGCTCTTAATATATTTCACACCTTTTCAGACTCTTCATAATTTCCAACATCGCTTCATGCTCCTCATATTTTTCAGACCGTTTCATGCTCATCTCATTTTTATCACCTTTTGATGCTCTTCATATTTTTCACAACTTTTGAAGCTCTTCATATTTTTCACACGTTTTCAGGCTCTTCATGTTTTTCAACACCACTTCATGCTTCTCCTATTTTTCAGAACGTTTCATGCTCCTCATATTTTTGACACCTTTTGAAGCTCTTCATATTTTATCCACCTTTTCAGGCTCTTCATGTTTTTCAACACCGCTTAATGCTCTTCGTATTTTCCAGACCGTTTCATGCTCCTCATGTATTTCCAACCTTTTGAAGCTCTTCATATTTTTCACACCTTTGCAGGCTCCCCATGTTTTTCAACACGGCTTCATGATCCTCCTGTTTTTCAGACCGTTTCATGCTCCTCATATTTTGACACGTTTTGAAGATCTTCATATTTTTCACACATTTTCAGGCTCTTCATGTTTTTCAAAACCGATTCCTGCTCCTCCTATGTTTCAGACCGTTTCATCGTCCTCTTATTTTGACACCTTTTGAAGCTCTTCATATTTTTCACACCTATTCAGTCTCTTCATGTTTTTAAACACTACTTCATGCTCCTCCTATTTTTCAGACCGATTCATGCTCCTCATGTATTTCACACCTTTTGAAGCTCTTCATATTTTACCCACATTTTCAGGCTCTTCATGTTTTTGAACACGGTTTCATGCTCCTCCTATTTTTCAAACTGTGTCATGCTCATCTCATTTTTAACAACTTTTGATGCTCTTCATATTTTTCACAGCTTTTGAAGCTCTTCATATTTCTCAAACGTTTTCAGGCTCTTCATGTTTTTCAACACCCCTTCTTGCTCATCCTATTTTTCAGACCGTTTCATGCTTCTCTCATTTCTGACACATTTTGAAGCTCTTCATATATTTCACACATTTTCAGGCTCTTCATGTTTTTCAACACCACTTCATGCTCCTCCTATTTTTCATACCGTTTCATACTCATCTCGCTTTTGACACATTTTGAAGCTCTTCATATTTTCCACACCTTTTGAAGCTCTTCATATTTTTCAAACGTTTTCAGGCTCTTAATCTTTTTCAACACCGCTTCTTGCTCCTCCTATTTTTCAGACCGTTTCATGCTCCTCATATTTTTGACACGTTTTGAAGCTCTTCATATTTTTCACACCTTTTCAGCCTCTTCATGTTTTTGAACACCGTTTCATGCTCCTCCTATTTTTCAGACCGTTTCATGCTCCTCATATTTTTGACACCTTTTGAAGCTCTTCATATTTTTCACACCTTTTCAGGCTCTTCATGTTTTTCAAAACCGCTTCATGCTCCTCCTATTTTTCAGAGAGTTTCATGCTCCTCATGTATTTCACACCTTTTGAAGCTCTTCATATTTTTCACACCTTTTCAGGCTCTTCGTGTTTTTGAACACCGTTTCATGCTGCTCCTATATTTCAGACCATTTCATGCTCATCTCATTTTTGACATTTTTTGAAGCTCTTCATATTTTTCACACCTTTTCAGGCTCTTCATGTTTTTCAAAACCGCTTCATGCTCGTCCTATTTTTCAGAGAGTTTCATGCTCCTCATGTATTTCACACCTTTTGAAGCTCTTCATATTTTTCACACCTTTTCAGGCTCTTCATGTTTTTGAACATTGCTTCATGCTCCTCCTATTTTTCAGACCGTTTCATGCTCCTCATATTTTTGACACTCTTTGAAGCTCTTTATATTTTTCACACCTTTTCAGGCTCTTCATGTTTTTGAACACCGCTTGATGCTCCTCCTATTTTTCAGACTTTTTCATGCTCCTCATGTATTTCACACGTTTTGTGTCTCCTCATATTTTTCACACCTTTTCAGCCTCTTCATGATTTTGAACACCAATTCATGATCATCCTATTTTTCAGATCTTTTCATGCTCCTCATATTTTTGACACATTTTGAAGCTCTTCATTTTTTTCACACCCTTTGAAGCTCTTCATATTTTTCACACCTTTTCAGGCTCTTCATGTTTTTTACACCGCTTCATGCTCCTCCTATTTTTCAGACTGTTTCATGCTCCTCCTACTTTTGACACCTTTTAAAGCTCTTCATATTTCACACCATTTCAGGCTCTTCATGTGTTTGAACACCGTTTAATGCTCCTCCTATTTTTCAGACCGTTTCATGCTCCTCATATTTTTGACACCTTTTGAAGCTCTTCATATTTTACCCACCTTTTCAGGCTCTTCATGTTTTTCAACACCGTTTCATGCTCCTCATGTATTTCCAACCGTTTGAAGCTCTTCATATTTTTCACAACTTTTCAGGCTCTTCATGTTTTTGAACACGGTTTCATGCTCCTCCTATTTTTCAGACCGTTTCATGCTCCTCATGTATTTCACACCTTTTAAAGCTCTTCATATTTTTCACACCTTTTCAGGCTCTTCATGTTTTTGAACACCGTTTCATTCTCCTCCTATTTTTCAGTCCGTTTCATGCTCCTCATATTTTTGACACATTTTGAAGCTCTTCATATATTTCACACATTTTCAGGCTCTTCATGTTTTTCAACACCACTTCATGCTCCTCCTATTTTTCATACCGTTTCATACTCATCTCGCTTTTGACACATTTTGAAGCTCTTCATATTTTCCACACCTTTTGAAGCTCTTCATATTTTTCAAACGTTTTCAGGCTCTTAATCTTTTTCAACACCGCTTCTTGCTCCTCCTATTTTTCAGACCGTTTCATGCTCCTCATATTTTTGACACGTTTTGAAGCTCTTCATATTTTTCACACCTTTTCAGCCTCTTCATGTTTTTGAACACCGTTTCATGCTCCTCCTATTTTTCAGACCGTTTCATGCTCCTCATATTTTTGACACCTTTTGAAGCTCTTCATATTTTTCACACCTTTTCAGGCTCTTCATGTTTTTCAAAACCGCTTCATGCTCCTCCTATTTTTCAGAGAGTTTCATGCTCCTCATGTATTTCACACCTTTTGAAGCTCTTCATATTTTTCACACCTTTTCAGGCTCTTCGTGTTTTTGAACACCGTTTCATGCTGCTCCTATATTTCAGACCATTTCATGCTCATCTCATTTTTGACATTTTTTGAAGCTCTTCATATTTTTCACACCTTTTCAGGCTCTTCATGTTTTTCAAAACCGCTTCATGCTCGTCCTATTTTTCAGAGAGTTTCATGCTCCTCATGTATTTCACACCTTTTGAAGCTCTTCATATTTTTCACACCTTTTCAGGCTCTTCATGTTTTTGAACATTGCTTCATGCTCCTCCTATTTTTCAGACCGTTTCATGCTCCTCATATTTTTGACACTCTTTGAAGCTCTTTATATTTTTCACACCTTTTCAGGCTCTTCATGTTTTTGAACACCGCTTGATGCTCCTCCTATTTTTCAGACTTTTTCATGCTCCTCATGTATTTCACACGTTTTGTGTCTCCTCATATTTTTCACACCTTTTCAGCCTCTTCATGATTTTGAACACCAATTCATGATCATCCTATTTTTCAGATCTTTTCATGCTCCTCATATTTTTGACACATTTTGAAGCTCTTCATTTTTTTCACACCCTTTGAAGCTCTTCATATTTTTCACACCTTTTCAGGCTCTTCATGTTTTTTACACCGCTTCATGCTCCTCCTATTTTTCAGACTGTTTCATGCTCCTCCTACTTTTGACACCTTTTAAAGCTCTTCATATTTCACACCATTTCAGGCTCTTCATGTGTTTGAACACCGTTTAATGCTCCTCCTATTTTTCAGACCGTTTCATGCTCCTCATATTTTTGACACCTTTTGAAGCTCTTCATATTTTACCCACCTTTTCAGGCTCTTCATGTTTTTCAACACCGTTTCATGCTCCTCATGTATTTCCAACCGTTTGAAGCTCTTCATATTTTTCACAACTTTTCAGGCTCTTCATGTTTTTGAACACGGTTTCATGCTCCTCCTATTTTTCAGACCGTTTCATGCTCCTCATGTATTTCACACCTTTTAAAGCTCTTCATATTTTTCACACCTTTTCAGGCTCTTCATGTTTTTGAACACCGTTTCATTCTCCTCCTATTTTTCAGTCCGTTTCATGCTCCTCATATTTTTGACACTTTTTGAAGCTCTTCATATTTTTCACACCTTTTCAGGCTCCCCATGTTTTTCAACACCGCTTTATGCTCGTCCTATTTTCCAGACGGTTTCATGCTCGTCTCATTTTTTACACCTTTTGAAGCTCTTCATATTTCTCACAACTTTTAAGCTCTTCATGTTTTTCACACGTTTTCAGGCTCTTCATGTTTTTCAACACCGCTTCATGCTCCTCCCATTTTTCAGACCGGTTCATGCTCCTCATATTTTTGACACCTTTTGAAGCTCTTCATATTTTTCACACCTTTTCAGGCTCTTCATGTTTTTCAACACCGCTTCATGCTCTTCCTATTTTTCAGACCATTTCATGCTCCTCATATTTTTGACACCTTTTGAAGCTCTTCATATTTTTCACACCTTTTCATGCTCTTCATGTTTTTGAACACCGCTTCATGCTCCTCCTATTTTTCAGACCGGTTCATGCTCCTCATATTTTGACAGCTTTTGAAGCTCTTCATATTTTTCACACCTTTTCATGTTCTTCATGTTTTTCAACACCGCTTCATGCTCCTCCTATTTTTCAGACTGTTTCCTGCTCCTCATGTATTTCACACCTTTTGAAGCTCTTCACATATTTCACACCTTTTGAAACTCTTCATATATTTCACAGCTTTTCAGGCTCTTCATGTTTTTGAACACCGTTTCATGTTCCTCCTATTTTTCAGACCGTTTCATGCTCCTCCTTTTTTTCAGACCGTTTCATGCTCCTCTTGTATTTCACACCTTTTGAAGCTCTTCACATTTTTCACACCTTTTCAGGCTCTTCATGTTTTTGAACACCGCTTCATGCTCCTCCTATTTTTCAGACCACTTCTTGTTCCTCATGTTTATCACACCTATTGAAGCTCTTCATGTTTTTCACACATTTTCAGGCTCTTCATGTTTTTCAACACCCCTTCACGCTCCTCTTATTTTTCAGACCGTTTCATGCTCCTCATGTATTTCACACATTTTGAAGCTCTTTATATTTTTCACATGTTTTCAGGCTCCTCATGTTTTTGAACACGATTTCATGCTCCTCCTATTTTTCAGACCGTTTCATGCTCCTCATATTTTTGACACCTTTTGAAGCTCTTCATATTTTTGACACCTTTTGAAGCTCTTCATATTTTGCACACTTTTTCAGGCTCTTCATGTTTTTCCACACCGCTTCATGCTCCTCGTATTTTTCAGACAGATTCATGTGCCTCCTATGTTTAACACCTTTTGAAGGTCTTCACATTTTTCACACCTTTTCAGTCTCTTCATGTTTTTCCGCACCGCTTCATGCTCTTCCTTTTTTTCAGACCTTTCCTTGCTCCTCGTATTTTTGACACCTTTTGAAGCTCTTCATATTTTTCACACCTTTTCAGGCTCTTCATGTTTTTCAACACGGTTTCATGCTCTTCCTGTTTTTCAGACAGTTTCATGCTCCTCATATTTTTGACACCTTTTGAAACTCTTCATATTTTTCACACCTTTTCAGGCTCTTCATGTTTTGGAACACCGCTTCATGCTCCTCCTATTTTTCAGACCGTTTCATGCTCCTCATCTATCTCACAGCTTTTGAAGCTCTTCATAATTTTTAAATCTTTTGAAGCTCTTCATATTTTTCACACCTTTTCAGGCTCTTCATATTTTTGAACACTGTTTCATGCTGCTCCTATTTTTCAGACCTTTTCATACTCCTCATATTTTTGACACCTTTTGAAGCTCTTCATATTTTTCACACCTTTTGAAGCTCTTCATATTTTTCACAGCTTTTCAGGCACTTCATGTTTTTCAACACCGCTTCATGCTCCTCCTATTTTCAGTCCAGTTCATGCTCCTCATATTTTTGACACCTTTTGAAGCTCTTCATATTTTTCACACCTTTTCAGGCTTTTCATGTTTTTCAACATCGCTTCATGATCCTCCTACTTTTCTGAGCGTTTCATGCTCCTCATATTTTTGAAACCTTTTGAATCTCTTCATGTATTTCACACCTTTTCAGGCTCTTCATGTTTTTGAACACCGCTTCACGCTCCTCTTATTTTTCAGACCGTTTCATGCTCCTCATGTATTCCACACATTTTGAAGCTCTTCATATTTTTCACACCTTTTCAGGCTCTTCATGTTTTTCGAAGCTTTTCAGGCTCTTCATGTTCTTGAACACCACTTCATGCTCCTCCTATTTTTCAGACCGTTTCATTCTCCTCATGTATTTTACACCTTTTGAAGCTCTTCAAATTTTTAACACCTTTTCAGGCTCTTCATGATTTTCAACACCGCTTCATGCTCCTCCTATTTTTCAGATTGTTTCATGTTCCTCATATTTTTGAAACCTTTTCAAGCTCTTCATATTTTTCACACCTTTTCAGGCTCTTCCGTTTTTCAACACCGCTTCATACTCCTCCTATTTTTCAGACAGTTTCATGCTCCTCTCATTTTTGACACCTTTTGAAGCTCTTCATGTTTTTCACATCTTTTGAAGCTCTTCATATTTTTCAACCTATTGAAGCTCTTAATATTTTACACACCTTTTCAGGCTCTTTATGTTTTTGAACACCGCTTCATGATCCTCCTATTTTTCAGTCCGTTCATGCTCCTCATATTTTTGGCACCTTTTGAAGCTTTCATATTTTTCACACCTGTTCAGACTCTTCATGTTTTTGAACACTGTTTCATGCTCCTCCTACATTTGACACATTTTGAAACTCTTCATATTTTTCACACCTGTTCAGGTTCTTCATGTTTTTGAACACAGTTTCATGCTCCTCCTATTTGTGACATCTTTTGAAGCTCTTCACATTTTTCACACATTTTCAGGCTCTTCATATTTTTCAACACCGTTTCATGCTCCTCCTGTTTTTGAGACCTTTTCATGCTCCTCATATTTTTGACACGTTTTGTTGCTCTTCATATTTTTCAAACCTCTTCAGGCTCTTCATATTTTTCATCAACGTTTCATTCTCCTCCCATTTTTCAGACCGTTTCATGCCCCTCATATATTTGACACCTTTTGAAGCTCTTCATATTTTTCACACCTTTTCTGGCTCTTCATGTTTTTCAACACCGATTCATGCTCCTCCTATTTTTCAGACCGTTTCATGTTCCTGATATTTTTGATACCTTTTGAAAGTCTTCATATTTTTCACACCTTTTCAGGCCCTTCATGTTTTTGAACAACGCTTCATGCTCCTCTATTTTTCAGACGGTTTCATGCTCCTCATATTTTTCACACCGTTTTAAGCTCTTCATATATTTCACACCTTTTCAGGCTCTTCATGTTTTTCAACACGGCTTCATGCTCCTCCTCTTTTTCAGACCGTTTCATGCTCCTCATATTTTGACACCTTTTAAAGTTCTTCATATTTTTCACACCTTTTCAGGCTCTTAATGTTTTCCAACACCGCTTCATGCTCCTCCTATTTTTCAGACCGTTTCATGCTCCTCATATTTTTGACACCTTTTGAAAGTCTTCATATTTTTCACACCTTTTCAGGCTCTTGCATTTTTCAACACCGCTTAATGCTCCTCCTATTTTTCAGACCGTTTCATGCTCCTCTCATTTTTGACACCTTTTGAAGCTCTTCTTATTTTTCACATCTTTTGATGCTCTTCATATTTTTCAACCTATTGAAGCTCTTCATATTTTACACACCTTTTCAGGCTCTTCATGTTTTTGAACACCGCTTCATGATCCTCCTATTTTTCAGACAGTTTCATGCTCCTCATATTTTTGGCACCTTTTGAAGCGCTTCATATTTTTCACACCTGTTTAGGATCTTCATGTTTTTGAACACTGTTTCATGCTCCTCTTATATTTGACACATTTTGAAGATCTTCATATTTTTCACACCATTTCACGCTCTTCATGTTTTTCAACACCACTGCATGCTCCTCCAATTTGTCACACCATTTCAATCTCCTCATATTTTTGACACCTTTTGAAACTCTTCATATATTTCACACCTTTTCAGGCTCTTCATGTTTTTCAACACCGCTTCATGCTCCTCTTATTTTTCTGACCATTTCATGCTCCTCGTATTTTTGACACCTTTTGAAGCTCTTCATATTTTTCACCCCTTTTCAGGCTCTTCATGTTTTTTAACACCTTTTCATGCTCCTCTCATTTTTGACACCTTTTGAAGCTCTTCATGTTTTTCACATCTTTTGAAGCTCTTCATATTTTTCAACCTATTGAAGCTTTTCATATTTTACACACCTTTTGAAGCTCTTCATATTTTTCACACGTTTTCAGGCTCTTGATGTTTTTTAACACCGTTTCATGCTCCATTTATTTTTTAGACCGTTTCATGCTCCTCATATTTTGGACACCTTTTCAAGCTCTTCATATTTTTTACACATTTTCAGGCACTTCATGATTTTCAACACCACTTCATGCTCCTCCTATATTTCAATGGTTTCATGCTCCTCGCATTTTTGACACCTTTTGAACCTCTTCATATATTTCACACCTTTTCAGGCTCTTCATGTTTTTCAACACTGCTTCATGCTCCTCCTATTTTTCAGACCGTTTCATGCTCATCTTATTTTTGTCACATTTGGAAGCTATTCATATTTTTCACACCTTTACTGGCTCTTCATGTTTTTGAACACCGTTTCATGCTCCTCCTATTTGTGACACTTTTGAAGCTCTTCATATTTTTCACACCTCTTCAGGCTCTTCATATTTTTCAACACCGTTTGATGCTCCTCCTATTTTTCAGACCGTTTCATGCCCCTAATAATTTTGACACCTTTTGAAAGTCTTCATATTTTTCACATCATTTCAAGCCCTTCATGTTTTTGAACAACATTTCATGCTCCTCCTATTTTTCAGACCGTTTCATGCTCCTCATATTTTTGACACCCTTTGAAGCTCCTCATATATTTCACAACTTTTCAGGCTCTTCATGTTTTTCAAAACCGCTTCATGCTCCTCCTATTTTTCAGATCGTTTCATGATCTTCATATTTTTCACACCTTTTGAAAGTCTTCATATTTTTCACACATTTTCAGGCTCTTCATGTTTTTGAACTACGTTTCATGCTCCTCCTATTTTTCAGACCGTTTCATGCTCCTCATATTTTTGAACACATTTTGAAGCTCTTCGTAATTTTCACACCTTTTCAGGCTCTTAATATTTTTCAACACCGCTTCATGCTCCTCCTATTTTTCAGACCGTTTCATGCTCCTCATATTTTTGACAACTTTTGAAGTCTTTATATTTTTCACACCTTTTCAGGCTTTTCTTTTTTTTCAACACCGCTTCATGCTCCTCCTATTTTTTAGACCGCTTCATGCTCCTCATATTTTTGAACACATTTTGAAGCTCCTCGTAATTTTCACACCTTTTCAGGCTCTTAATATTTTTCAACACCGCTTCATGCTCCTCCTATTTTTTAGACCGTTTCATGCTCCTCATAATTTGGACACCGTTTGAAGCTCTTCATATTTTTCACCGCTTTTCAGGCTCTTCATGTTTTTCAACACCGCTTCATGCTCCTCGTATTTTTCAGACAGTTTAATGCTCCTCATATTTTTCACACCTTTTGAAGCTCTTTATATTTTTCACACCTTTTCAGGCTATTCATGTTTTTGAACACCGCTTCATGCTCCTCCTATTTTTCAGACCGTTTCATGCTCCACATATTTTTGGCACCTTTTGAAGCTCTTCATATTTTTCACACCTTTTCAGGCTCTTCATGATTTTGAACACTGTTTCATGTACCTACTATATTTGACACCATTTTAAGCTCTTCATATTTTTCACAATTTTTCAGGCTCTTCATGTTTTTGAACACCGCTTCATGCTCCTCCTATATTTCAGACCGTTTCATGTTCCTCATATTTTACACACCTTTTGATGCTCTTCATATTTTTCACACCTTTTCAGGCTCTTTAGATTTTCTAACACCGCTTCATGCTCCTCCTATTTTTCAGACCGTTTCATGCTCCTCATATTTTTGACAACTTTTGAAGTCTTCATATTTTTCACACCTTTTCAGCCTTTACCGTTTTTCAACACCGCTTCCTGCTCCTCCTATTTTTCTGACCGTTTCAAGCTCCTCATATTCTTCACACCTTTTCAGGGTCTTCATGTTTTTCAACACCGTTTCATGTTCCTCATCTTTTTGAAACCTTTTGAAGCTCTTCATATTTTTCACCGCTTTTCAGGCTCTTCATGTTTTTCAACACCGCTTCATGCTCCTCGTATTTTTCAGACAGTTTAATGCTCCTCATATTTTTCACACCTTTTGAAGCTCTTTATATTTTTCACACCTTTTCAGGCTCTTCATGTTTTTGAACACCGCTTCATGCTCCTCCTATTTTTCATACCGTTTCATGCTCCACATATTTTTGGCACCTTTTGAAGCTCTTCATATTTTTCACACCTTTTCAGGCTCTTCATGATTTTGAACACTGTTTCAAGTTCCTCCTATATTTGACACCGTTTTAAGCTTCATATTTTTCACACTTTTTCAGGCTCTTCATGTTTTTGAACACCGCTTCATGCTCCTCCTATATTTCAGACCGTTTCATGTTCCTCATATTTTACACACCTTTTGATGCTCTTCATATTTTTCACACCTTTTCAGGCTCTTTAGATTTTCTAACACCGCTTCATGCTTCTCCTATTTTTCAAAAGGTTTCATGTTCCTCATATTTTTGACACTTTTTGAAGCTCTTCATATATTTTACACCTTTTCAGGCTCTTCTTGTTTTTGAACACCGCTTCATGCTCCTCCTTTTTCAGACAGTTTCATGCTTCTCATATTTTTGACACGTTTTGAGGTTATTCATATTTTTCACACCTTTTCAGGCTCTGCATTTTTTTGAACACAGTTTCATGCTCCTCATATTTTTCACACATTTTCATGACTTCATATTTTTCACACCTTTCAGGCTCTTCATGTTTTTGAACACCATTTCATGCTCCTCCTATTTTTCAGACGGTTTCATGCTCCTCATAACTTTGACACCTTTTGAATCTCTTCATATTTTTCACACCTTTTCAGTTTCTTCAGGTTTTTTAACACGGCTTCATGCTCCTCGTGTTTTTCAGACCGTTTCATGCTCCTCATATTTTTCACACTTTTTCATGCTCTTCATATTTTTCACATCTTTTCATGCTCTTCATGTTTCTCAACACCGTTTCATGCTCTTCAGGTTTTTGAACACGCCTTCATGCTCCTCGTATTTTTCAGACCGTTTCATGCTCCTCATAATTTTGACACTTTTTGAAGCTCTTCATATTTTTCATACCTTTTCAGGCTCTTAATGTTTTGGAACACCGCTTCATGCTCCTCCTATTTTTCAGACCGTTTCATGCTCCTCATATTTTTAACCCTATTGAAGCTCTTCATATTTTTCTCAACTTTTCAGGCTCTTCTGTTTTTTGATCACGGCTTCATGCTCCTCCTATTTTTCAGCCCGTTTCATGCTCCTCATATATTTCACACCGTTTGAAGCTCTTCATGTTTTTCACACTTTATCAGGCTCTTCAGGTTTTTGAACACCGCTTCATGCTCCTCCTATTTTTCAGAACTTTTCATGCTCCTCATATTTTTGACACGTTTTGAAACACTTCATATTTTTCACACCTTTTCAGGCTCTTCATATTTGTGAACACTGCTTCCTGCTCCTCCTATTTTCATACGGTTTCATGCTCCTCATGATTTTGAGACGTGTTGAAGCTCTTCATATTTTTCAAACCTTTTCAGGCTCTTCATGTTTTTGAACACCGTTTCATGCTCCTCCTATTTTTCATATCGTTTCATGCTCCTCATATTTTTGACACCTTTTGAAGCTCTTCATATTTTTCACACCTTTTCAGGCTCTTCATGTTTTTCAACACCGCTTCATGCTCCTCCTATTTTTCAGACCGTTTCATGCTCCATATATTTTTGGCACCTTTTGAAGCTCTTCATATTTTTCACACCTTTTCAGGCTATTCATGTTTTTGAACACTGTTTCATGCTCCTCTTATATTTGACACATTTTGAAGCTCTTCATATTTTTCACACCATTTCACGCTCTTCATTTTTTATCACCGTTTCATGCTCCTCCTATTTTTCAGACCGTTTAATGCTCCACATGTATTTCACACCTTTTGAAGCTCCTCATATTTTTCACACCTTTTCAAGCTCTTCTTGCTTTTGAACACCGCTTCATGCTCCTCCTATTTTTCAGACCGTTTAATGCTCCACATGTATTTCACACCTTTTGAAGCTCCTCATATTTTTCACACCTTTTCAGGCTCTTCATGTTTTTCAACACCTCTTCATGCTCCTCCTATTTTTCAGACCGTTAATGCTCCACATGTATTTCACACCTTTTGAAGCTCTTCATATTTTTCACACCTTTTGAAGCTCTTCATATTTTTCACATGTTTTCAGGCCTTCATGTTTTTCAACACCGCTTAATGCTCCTCCTATTTTTCAGACCGTTTAATCCTCCTCATGTATTTCACACTTTTTGAAGCTCTTCATATTTTTCGCACCTTTTCAGGCTCTTCAGTTTTTTTCAACACCACTTCATGCTCCTCCTATTTTTCAGACCGTTTAATCCTCCTCATGTATTTCACACTTTTTGAAGCTCTTCATATTTTTCACACCTTTTGAAGCTCTTCATATTTTTCACACGTTTTCAGGCTCTTCATGTTTTTCAACACCGCTTCATGCTCCTCCTATTTTTCAGACCGTATCATGCTCCTCATATCTTTCACACCTTTTGAAGATCTTCATATTTTTCACACCTTTTCAGGCTATTCATGTTTTTGAACACCACTTCATGCTCCTTCTATTTTTCAGAGAGTTTCATGCTCCTCATGTATTTCACACCTTTTGAAGCTCTTCATATTTTTCACACCTTTTCAGGCTCTTCATGTTTTTGATCACCGTTTCATGCTCCTCCTATTTTTCAGACTGTTTCATGCTCCTCATATTTTTTTTTTCCAGTGGGTTTTGTCATACAATGATATGAATCAGCCATGGATTTACATGTATTCCCAATCCCGATCCCCCCTCCCACCTCCCTCTCCCCCCGATTCCTCTGGGTCTTCCCAGTGCACCAGGCCGGAGCACTTGTCTCGTTCATCCCACCTGGGCTGGTGATCTGCTTCCCCATAGATAGGATACATGCTGTTCTTTTGAAATATCCCACCCTCACATTCTCCCACAAAGTTCAAAAGTCTGTTCTGTATTTCTGTGTCTCTTTTTCTGTTCTGCATATAGGGTTATCGTTATCACCTTTCTAAATTCCATATACATGTGTCAGTATGCTGTAATGTTCTTTATCTTTCTGGCTTACTTCACTCTGTATAATGGGCTTCAGCTTCATCCATCTCATTAGGACTGGTTCAAATGAATTCTTTTTAATGGCTGAGTAATAGTCCATGGTGTATATGTACCACAGCTTCCTTATCCATTCATCTGCTGATGGGCATCTAGGTTGCTTCCATGTCCTGGCTATTATAAACAGTGCTGCGATGAACATTAGGGTGCACGTGTCTCTTTCAGTTCTGGTTTCCTCAGTGTGTATGCCCAGAAGTGGGATTGCTGGGTCATATGGCAGTTCTATTTCCAGTTTTTTAAGAAATCTCCACACTGTTTTCCATAGCGGCTGTACTAGTTTGCATTCCCACCAACAGTGTAAGAGGGTTCCCTTTTCTCCACACCCTCTCCAGCATTTATTGCTTGTAGACTTTTGGATAGCAGCCATCCTGACTGGCGTGTAATGGTACCTCATTGTGGTTTTGATTTGTATTTCTCTAATAATGAGTGATGTTGAGCATCTTTTCATGTGTTTGTTAGCCATCTGTATGTCTTCTTTGGAGAAATGTCTGTTTAGTTCTTTGGCCCATTTTTTGATTGGGTCATTTATTTTTCTGGAATTGAGCTGCAGGAGTTGCTTGTATATTTTTGAGATTAATCCTTTGTCTGTTTCTTCATTTGCTATTATTTTCTCCCAATCTGAGGGCTGTCTTTTCACCTTACTTATAGTTTCCTTTGTAGTGCAAAAGCTTTTAAGTTTCATTAGGTCCCATTTGTTTAGTTTTGCTTATATTTCCAATATTCTGGGAGGTGGGTCATAGAGGATCTTGCTTTGATTTATGTCAGAGAGTGTTTTGCCTATGTTCTCCTCTAGGAGTTTTATAGTTTCTGGTCTTACATTTAGATCTTTAATCCATTTTGAGGTTATTTTTGTGTATGGTGTTAGAAAGTGTTCTAGTTTCATTCTTTTACAAGTGGTTGACCAGTTTTCCCAGCACCACTTGTTAAAGAGGTTGTCTTTTTTCCATTGTATATCCTTGCCTCCTTTGTCAAAGATAAGGTGTCCATAGGTTCGTGGATTTATCTCTGGGCTTTCTATTCTGTTCCATTGATCTATATTTCTGTCTTTGTGCCAGTACCATACTGTCTTGATGACTGTGGCTTTGTAGTAGAGTCTGAAGTCAGGCAGGTTGATTCCTCCATCTCCATTCTTCTTTCTCAAGATTACTTTGGCTATTCGAGGTTTTTTGTATTTCCATACAAATTGTGAAATTCTTTGGTCTAGTTCTGTGAAAAATACCATTGGTAGCTTGATAGGGATTGCATTGAATCTCTAGACTGCTTTGGGTAGAATAGCCATTTTGACAATATTAATTCTTCCAATCCATGAACACGGTATGTTTCTCCATCTGTTTGTGTCCTCTTTGATTTCTTTCATCAGTGTTTTATAGTTTTCTATGTATGGGTCCTTTGTTTCTTTAGGTAGATATACTCCTAAGTATTTTATTCTTTTTGTTGCAATGGTGAATGGTATTGTTTCCTTAATTTCTCTGTCTGTTTTTTCATTGTTAGTATATAGGAATGCAAGGGATTTCTGTGTGTTAATTTTATATCCTGCAACTTTACTATATTCATTGTTTAGTTCTAGTAATTTTCTGGTAGAGTCTTTAGGGTTTTCTATGTAGAGGATCATGTCATCTGCAAACAGTGAGAGTTTTACTTCTTCTTTTCCTATCTGGATTTCTTTTACTTCTTTTTCTGCTCTGATTGCTGTGGCCAGAACTTCCAACACTATGTTGAATAGTAGTGGTGAGAGTGGGCACCCTTGTCTTGTTCCTGATTTCAGGGGAAATGCCTTCAATTTTGACACCTTCTGAAGATCTTCATATTTTTCACACCTTTTCAGGCTCTTCATGTTTTGAACACAGTTTCATGCTCCTCATATTTTTCACATATTTTTATGCTCTTCATATTTTTCACATATTTTCAGGCTATTCATGTTTCTCAAAACCGTTTCATACTCCTCATATTTTTGACACCTTTTGAAGCTCTTCATATTTTTCACACCTTTTCAGGCTCTTCTTGTTTTTGAACACCGCTTCATGCTCCTCCTATTTTTGAGACAGTTTCATGCTCCTCATATTTTTGACACCTTTTGAAGCTTTTCATATTTTTCAAACCTTTTCAGGCTCTTCATTTTTTTCAACACCACTTCATGCTCCTCCTATTTTTCAGACCGTTTCATGCTCCTCATATTTTTGACAGGTTTTGAAGCTCTTCATATTTTTCACACATTTTCAGGCTCTTCATGTTTTCAACACCACTTCATGCTCGTCCTATTTTTCAAACCGTTTCAGACTCATCTCATTTTTGACTCCTTTTGAAGCTCTTCATATTTTTCACACATTTTGAAGCTCTTCATACATTTCACACCATTTCAGGCTCTTCATGTTTTTGAACATGGCTTCATGCTCCTCCTAATTTCAGACCGTTTCATACTCCTCATAATTTTGACACCTTTTGAAGCTCTTCATATTTTTCACACGTTTTCATGCTCTTCATGTTTTTCAACACCGCTTCATGCTCCCCCTTTTTTCAGACCGTTTAATGTACCTCATATTTTTCACACCTTTTGAAGCTCTTCATATTTTTCACACCTTTTCAGGCTCTTCATGTTTTTCAACACCGCTTCATGCTCCTCCTATTTTTCAGAACGTTTCATGCTCCTCATATTTTTGACACGTTTGGAAGCTCTTCATATTTTTCACACCTTTTCAGTCTCTTCATGTTTTTGAACACCACTTCATGTTCCTCCTATTTTTCAGACCGTTTCATGCTCATCTAATTTTTGACACCTTATGAAACTCTTCATATTTTTCACACCTTTTCAGGCTCTTCATGTTTTTCAGCACCGCTTCATGCTCCTCCTATTTTTCAAACCGTTTAATCCTCCTCATGTATTTCACACTTTTTGAAGCTCTTCATATTTTTCACACCTTTTGAAGCTCTTCATATTTTTCACACCTTTTCAGGCTCTTCATGTTTTGTGACACCGTTTCATAATCCTCCTATTGTTCAGACAGTTTCAAGATCCTCATATTTTTGACGCCTTTTGAAGGTCTTCATATTTTTCACACCTTTTCAGGCTCTTCATGTTTTTGAACACCCTTTCATTCTCCTCTTTTTTTGAGACCGTTTCATGTTCTTCATATTTTTGACACGTTTTGAGGCTCTTCATATTTTTCAAACCTTTACAGGCTCTTCATGTTTTTGAACAACGTTTCATGCTCCTCCTGTTTTTCAGACCGTTTCATGCACCTCATATTTTTGACACCTTTTGAAGCTCTTCATATTTTTAACATCGTTTCAGGCTTTTCATGTTTTTGAACACCGCTTCATGCTCCTCCTATTTTTCAGACCGTTTCATGCTCCTCATGTATTTCACACCTTTTGAAGCTCTTCATATTTTTCACACTTTTTCAGGCTCTTCATGTTTTTCAACACCGCTTCATGATCCTCCTTTTTTTCAGACCTTTTCATGCTCCTCATGTATTTCACACCTTTTGAAGCTCTTCATATTTTTCACAACTTTTCAGACTCTTCATGTTTTTCAACAATGTTTCATACTCCTCCTATTTTACATACGATTTCATGCTCCTCATATTATTGAGAGCTTTTGAAGCTCTTCTTATATTTCACACCTTTTCAGGCTCTTCATGTTTTTGAACACCGCTTCATGCTCCTCCTATTTTTCAGACCGTTTCAGGCTCCTCATATGTTTGACACTTTTTGAAGCTCCCATATTTTTCACACCTTTTGAAGCTCTTCATATATTTTACACCATTTCAGGCTCTTCATGTTTTTCGACAGCACTTCATTCTCCTCCTATTTTTCAGACCTTTTCATGCTTATCTCATTTTTAACACCTTTTGAAGCTCCTCATGTTTTCACACATTTTGAAGTTCTTCATATTTTTCACACGTTCTCAGGCTCTTCAGGTTTTTCAACACCGCTTCATGGTCCTTCTATTTTTCAGACAGTTTCATGCTCCTCATGTACTTCACACCTTTTGAAGCTCTTCATATTTTTCACACCTTTTCAGGCTCTTCATGTTTTTGAACACGGTTTCATGCTCCTCCTATTTTACAGACGGTTTCATGCTCCTCATATTTTTGACACCTTTTGAAGCTCTTCATATTTCTCACAGCTTTTCAGGCTCTTCATCTTTTTCCACACCACTTCATGCTTCTCCTATTTTTCAGACCGTTTCATGCTATTCATGTATTTCACACCTTTTGAAGCTCTTCATATATTTCACACCATTTCAGGCTCTTCATGTTTTTCAACAGCATTTCATTCTCCTCCTGTTTTTCAGATCTTTTCATGCTCATCTCATTTTTGACACCTTTTGAAGCTCCTCATGTTTTCACACCTTTTGAAGCTCTTCATATTTTTCACACGTTCTCAGGCTCTTCATGTTTTTCAACACCGCTTCATGGTCCTCCTATTTTTCAGACTGTTACATGCTCCTCATGTACTTCACACCTTTTGAAGCTCTTCATATTTTTCACACCTTTTCAGTCTCTTCATGTTTTTCAACACAACTTCATGCTCCTCCTATTTTTCAGACCGTATCTGGCTCCTCATATTTTTGACACATTTTGAAGCTCTTCATATTTCTCACACCTTTTCAGGCTCTTCATCTTTTTCCACAACACTTCATGCTCCTCCTATTTTTCAGACCGTTTCATGCTCCTCATATTTTTGACCCCTTTAGAAGCTCTTCATATTTTTCACACCTTTTCAGGCTCTTCATGTTTTTCAACACCACTTCATTCTCCTCCTATTTTTCAGACCGTTTTATGCTCCTGATATTTTTGACACATTTCGAAGCTCCCCATATTTTTCACACCTTTTGAAGCTCTTCATATTTTTCACATGTTCCCAGGCTCTTCATGTTTTTCAACACCGTTTCATGCTCCTCCTATTTTTCAGACCATTTGATGCTCCTCATATATTTGACACCTTTTGATGCTCTTCATATTTTTCACACCTTTTCAGGCACTTCATATTTTTGAACACAGCTTCATGCTCCTCCTAATTTTCAGTCCGTTTCATGCTCCTGATATTTTTTGACACCTTTTGAAGCTCTTCATGTATTTCACACCTTTTCAGGCTCTTCATTTTTTTCAACACTACTTCATGCTCCTAATATTTTTCAGATCGTTTCATGATCATCTCTTTTTTGACACCTTTTGATGCTTTTCATATTTTTCACACCTTTTCAGGCTCTTCATATTTTTCAAAACCGCTTCATGCTCCTAATATTTTTCAGATCGTTTCATGATCATCTCTTTTTTGACACCTTTTGATGCTTTTCATATTTTTCACACCTTTTCAGGCTCTTCATGTTTCTGAACACCGCTTCATGCTCCTCGTATTTTTCAGACCGTATCATGCTCTTCATACTTTTGACACCTTTTGAAGCTCTTCATATTTCTCACACCTTTTCAGGCTCTTCTCCTTTTTCCACACCACTTCAGGCTTCTCCTATTTTTCAGACCGTTTCATGCTCCTCATGTGTTTCACACCTTTTGAATCTCTTTATGTTTTTCACTCCTTTTCAGGCTCTTCATGTTTTTGATCAGCATTTCATGCTCCTCCTATTTTTCAGACCGTTATATGTTCCTCATATTTTTGACACCTTTTGAAGCTCTTGATATTTTTCACACCTTTGAAGCTCTTCATTTTTTTCACACGTTTTGAGGCTCTTCATGTTTTTCAACACCGCTTCATGCTCCTCCTGTTTTTCAGACCGTTTCAAGCTCCTCATGTATTTCATACCTTTTGAAGCTCTTCATACTTTTCACACCTTTTCTGGCTCTTCATATTTTTGCACCTTTCCAGGGTCTTCATGTTTTTGAACACCTCTTCATGCTCCTCCTATTTTTCAGACTGTTTAATGCTCCTCATAATTTTGACACCTTTTGAAGCTCTTCATATTTTTCACCCCTTTTCAGGCTCTTCATGTTTTTCACCACCGTTTCATGCTGTTCCTATTTTTCAGACAGTTTCATGCTCCTCTTTTTTTTGACACCTTTTGAAGCTTTTCATATTTTTCACACCTTTTCATGCTGTTCATATTTTTCAACACGTTTTCATGCTCCTCCAGTTTTTCAGACCGTTTCATGCTCCTCATATTTTTAACACCTTTGGAGCTCTTCATATTTTTCACACCTTTTCATTCTCTTCATGTTTTTCAACACCGTTTCATGCTCCTTCTATTTTTCAGACCGTTTCTTGCTCCTCATATTTTTGACACCTTTTGAACTCTTGATATATTTCACACCTTTTCAGGCTCTTCATGTTTAAACACTGTTTAATGCTCCTCCTATTTTTCAGACAGTTGGATGCTCCTCATATTTTTGACACCTTTTGAAGCTCTTCATATTTTTCACACCTTTTCATGCTCTTCATGTTTTTCACCACCGTTTCATGCTGTTCCTATTTTTCAGACAGTTTCATGCTCCTCTTTTTTTTGACACCTTTTGAAGCTTTTCATAGTTTTCACACCTTTTCATACTGTTCATATTTTTCAACACGTTTTCATGCTCCTCCAGTTTTTCAGACCGTTTCATGCTCCTCATATTTTTAACACCTTTTGAAGCTCTTCATATTTTTCACACCTTTTCATTCTCTTCATGTTTTTCAACACCGTTTCATGCTCCTTCTATTTTTCAGACCGTTTCTTGCTCCTCATAATTTTGACAGCTTTTGAAGCTCTTTATATTTTTCACACTTTTAATTGTTTTCATGTTTTTTAACACCGTTTCATGTTCCTCGTATATTTGACTCCTTTTGAAGCTCTTAATATTTTGCACACCTTTTCATGCTCTTCATGTATTTGAATACCGCTTCATGCTTCTCCTATATTTCAGACCGTTTCATGCTCCTAATATTTTTCACACTTTTTGAAGCTATTCATATTTCTCACAACTTTTTAGGCTCTTCATGTTTTTCAACATGGTTTCATGCTCCTCCTATTTTTCAGACCGTTTCATGCTCCTCCTATTTTCCAGAACGTTTCATGCTCCTCAAATTTTGGCACCTTTTGAAGCTCTTTATATTTTTAACACTTATCATGCTCTTCATGTTTTTCAACACCGTTTCATGCTCCTCCTATTTTTCAGACCGTTTCATGCTCCTCATATTTTTGACACCTTGAAAGCTCTTCATATATTTCCAGCCTTTTCAGGTTCTTCATGTTTTTCAACACCATCTCATGCTCCTACTATTTTTGAGACCGTTCCATGCTCCTCATATTTTTGACACCTTTTGAAACTCTTCATATTTTTCACACTTTTAATGCTCTTCATGTTTTTCAACACCGTTACATGCTCCTCATATTTTTGACACCTTTTGCAGCTCTTCAAATTTTTCACACCTTTTCATGCTCTTCATGTATACATACAAAGTTTCATGCTCCTCCTATTTTCAGTCCCTTTCATGCTCCTCAAATTTTTGATAACTTTTGAACCTCTTCATATTTTTCACACCTTTTCATGCTCTTCATGTTTTTCAACACCGTCTCATGCTCCTCCTTTTCTTGAAACCTTTTGAAGCTCTTCATATATTTCACACCTTTTCAGGATCTTCATGTTTTTCAACACCGTCTCATGCTCCTCCTATTTTTTTACCTATTTCATGCAACTAATAATTTTGAAACCTTTTGAAGCTCTTCATATTTTTCACACCTTTTCATGCTCTTTATGTTTTTCAACACCGTTTCATACTCCTCCTATATTTCAGACCGTTTCATGATCCTCATATTTTTGACACCTTTTGAAGCTCTTCATATTGTTCACACCTTTTCAGGCTGTTCATGTTTTTCAATACCATTGCATGCTCCTCCTATCTTTCAGACCCATTCATGCTACTGATATTTTTGACACCTTTTGAAGCTCTTCATATTTTTCACACCTTTTCAGGCTCTTCATTTTTTTCAACATCGTTTCATGCTCCTCCTATTTTTCAGACCGTTTCATGCTCCTCATATTTTTGACACCTTTTGGAGATTTTCATATATTTCACACTTTTTCAGGCTCTTCATGTTTTTCAACACCACTTCATGATCCTCCTATATTTCAGACCGTTTCTTGCTCCTCTAATTTTTGACACCTTTTGAAGCTCTTCATATTTTTCACACCTTTTGAAACTCTTCATATTTTTCACACCTTTTGAAGCTCTTCATAGTTTTCACACCTTTTCTGGCTCTTCATATTTTTCAACACCGTTTCATGCTCCTCCTATTTTTCAGACCGTTTCATGTTCCTCATATTTTTGACACCTTTTAAAGCTCTTCATATTTTTCACACCTTTTCAGGCTCTTAATGTTTTTCAACACCGCTTCATGCTCCTCTTAATTTTCAGACCGTTTCATGCTCCTCATATTTTTAACACCTTTTGAAAGTCTTCATATTTTTCACACCTTTTCAGGCTCTTCCGTTTTTCAACACCGCTTCATACTCCTCCTATTTTTCACACAGTTTCATGCTCCTCTCATTTTTGACACCTTTTGAAGCTCTTCATGTTTTTCACATCTTTTGAAGCTCTTCATATTTTTCAACCTATTGAAGCTCTTAATATTTTACACACCTTTTCCGGCTCTTCATGTTTTTGAACACCGCTTCATGATCCTCCTATTTTTCAGTCCGTTCATGCTCCTCATATTTTTGGCACCTTTTGAAGCTTTCATATTTTTCACACCTGTTCAGACTCTTCATGTTTTTAAACACTGTTTCATGCTCCTCCTACATTTGACACATTTTGAAACTCTTCATATTTTTCACACCTGTTCAGGTTCTTCATGTTTTTGAACACAGTTTCATGCTCCTCCTATTTGTGACATCTTTTGAAGCTCTTCACATTTTTCACACATTTTCAGGCTCTTCATATTTTTCAACACCGTTTCATGCTCCTCCTATTTTTCAGACCGTTTCATGCTCCTCATATTTTTGACACGTTTTGTAGCTCTTCATATTTTTCACACCTCTTCAGGCTCTTCATATTTTTCATCAACGTTTCATTCTCCTCCCATTTTTCAGACCGTTTCATGCCCCTCATATATTTGACACCTTTTGAAGCTCTTCATATTTTTCACACCTTTTCTGGCTCTTCATGTTTTTCAACACCGATTCATGCTCCTCCTATTTTTCAGACCGTTTCATGTTCCTGATATTTTTTATGCCTTTTGAAAGTCTTCATATTTTTCACACCTTTTGAAACTCTTCATATTTTTCACACGTTTTCAGGCTCTTCTTTTTTTTGATCACCGTTTCTTGCTCCGCCTATTTTTCAGACTGTTTCATGCTCCTCATACTTTTTTTCCCAGTGGGTTTTGTCATACATTGATATGAATCAGCCATGGATTTACATGTATTCCCCATCCCGATCCCCCCTCCCACCTCCCTCTCCCCCCGATTCCTCTGGGTCTTCCCAGTGCACCAGGCTGGAGCACTTGTCTCATTCATCCCACCTGGGCTGGTGATCTCTTTCACCATAGATAGGATACATGCTGTTTTTTTGAAATATCCCACCCTCACATTCTCCCACAAAGTTCAAAAGTCTGTTCTGTATTTCTGTGTCTCTTTTTCTGTTCTGCATATAGGGTTATCGTTATCACCTTTCTAAATTCCATATACATGTGTCAGTATGCTGTAATGTTCTTTATCTTTCTGGCTTACTTCACTCTGTATAATGGGCTTCAGCTTCATCCATCTCATTAGGACTGGTTCAAATGAATTCTTTTTAATGGCTGAGTAATAGTCCATGGTGTATATGTACCACAGCTTCCTTATCCATTCATCTGCTGATGGGCATCTAGGTTGCTTCCATGTCCTGGCTATTATAAACAGTGCTGCGATGAACATTGGGGTGCACGTGTCTCTTTCAGTTCTGGTTTCCTCAGTGTGTATGCCCAGAAGTGGGATTGCTGGGTCATATGGCAGTTCTATTTCCAGTTTTTTAAGAAATCTCCACACTGTTTTCCATAGCGGCTGTACTAGTTTGCATTCCCACCAACAGTGTAAGAGGGTTCCCTTTTCTCCACACCCTCTCCAGCATTTATTGCTTGTAGACTTTTGGATAGCAGCCATCCTGACTGGCGTGTAATGGTACCTCATTGTGGTTTTGATTTGTATTTCTCTAATAATGAGTGATGTTGAGCATCTTTTCATGTGTTTGTTAGCCATCTGTATGTCTTCTTTGGAGAAATGTCTGTTTAGTTCTTTGGCCCATTTTTTGATTGGGTCATTTATTTTTCTGGAATTGAGCTGCAGGAGTTGCTTGTATATTTTTGAGATTAATCCTTTGTCTGTTTCTTCATTTGCTATTATTTTCTCCCAATCTGAGGGCTGTCTTTTCACCTTACTTATAGTTTCCTTTGTAGTGCAAAAGCTTTTAAGTTTCATTAGGTCCCATTTGTTTAGTTTTGCTTATATTTCCAATATTCTGGGAGGTGGGTCATAGAGGATCTTGCTTTGATTTATGTCAGAGAGTGTTTTGCCTATGTTCTCCTCTAGGAGTTTTATAGTTTCTGGTCTTACATTTAGATCTTTAATCCATTTTGAGGTTATTTTTGTGTATGGTGTTAGAAAGTGTTCTAGTTTCATTCTTTTACAAGTGGTTGACCAGTTTTCCCAGCACCACTTGTTAAAGAGGTTGTCTTTTTTCCATTGTATATCCTTGCCTCCTTTGTCAAAGATAAGGTGTCCATAGGTTCGTGGATTTATCTCTGGGCTTTCTATTCTGTTCCATTGATCTATATTTCTGTCTTTGTGCCAGTACCATACTGTCTTGATGACTGTGGCTTTGTAGTAGAGTCTGAAGTCAGGCAGGTTGATTCCTCCAGCTCCATTCTTCTTTCTCAAGATTACTTTGGCTATTCGAGGTTTTTTGTATTTCCATACAAATTGTGAAATTCTTTGGTCTAGTTCTGTGAAAAATACCATTGGTAGCTTGATAGGGATTGCATTGAATCTCTAGACTGCTTTGGGTAGAATAGCCATTTTGACAATATTAATTCTTCCAATCCATGAACACGGTATGTTTCTCCATCTGTTTGTGTCCTCTTTGATTTCTTTCATCAGTGTTTTATAGTTTTCTATGTATAGGTCCTTTGTTTCTTTAGGTAGATATACTCCTAAGTATTTTATTCTTTTTGTTGCAATGGTGAATGGTATTGTTTCCTTAATTTCTCTGTCTTTTTTTTCATTGTTAGTATATAGGAATGCAAGGGATTTCTGTGTGTTAATTTTATATCCTGCAACTTTACTATATTCATTGATTAGTTCTAGTAATTTTCTGGTAGAGTCTTTAGGGTTTTCTATGTAGAGGATCATGTCATCTGCAAACAGTGAGAGTTTTACTTCTTCTTTTCCTATCTGGATTCCTTTTACTTCTTTTTCTGCTCTGATTGCTGTGGCCAGAACTTCCAACACTATGTTGAATAGTAGTGGTGAGAGTGGGCACCCTTGTCTTGTTCCTGATTTCAGGGGAAATGCCTTCAATTTTGACACCTTCTGAAGATCTTCATATTTTTCACACCTTTTCAGGCTCTTCATGTTTTGAACACAGTTTCATGCTCCTCATATTTTTCACATATTTTTATGCTCTTCATATTTTTCACATATTTTCAGGCTATTCATGTTTCTCAAAACCGTTTCATGCTCCTCATATTTTTCACATATTTTTATGCTCTTCATATTTTTCACATATTTTCAGGCTATTCATGTTTCTCAAAACCGTTTCATACTCCTCATATTTTTGACACCTTTTGAAGCTCTTCATATTTTTCACACCTTTTCAGGCTCTTCTTGTTTTTGAACACCGCTTCATGCTCCTCCTATTTTTGAGACAGTTTCATGCTCCTCATATTTTTGACACCTTTTGAAGCTTTTCATATTTTTCAAACCTTTTCAGGCTCTTCATTTTTTTCAACACCACTTCATGCTCCTCCTATTTTTCAGACCGTTTCATGCTCATCAAATTTTTGACACCTTTTGAAGCTCTTCATATTTTTCACAACTTTTGACGCTCTTCATATTTTTCACAACTTTTGAAGCTCTTCATATTTTTCACACGTTTTCAGGCTTTCATGTTTTTCAACACCGCTTCATGTTCCTCCTATTTTTCAGACAGTTTAATTCTCCTCATGTATTTCACACTTTTTGAAACTGTTCATATTTTTCACACCTTTTCAGGCTCTTCATGTTTTTTAACACCATTTCATGTTCCTCCTATTTTGCAGACCGTTTCATTCTCCTCATATTTTTGACACCTTTTGAAGCTCTTCATATATTTCACACATTTTAAGGCTTTTCATTTTTTTCAACACCACTTCAAGCTCCTCCTAATTTTCAGACCGTTTCATGCTCATCTCATTTTGACACCTTTTGAAGCTCTTCATATTTTTCAGATCTTTTGAAGCTTTTTATATTTTTCACACCTTTTCAGGCTCTTCATGATTTTTAACACCGCTTCATGCTCCTCCTATTTTTCAGACCGTTACATGCTCCTCATATTTTTGACACCTTTTGAAGATTTCCATATTTTTCGCACCTTTTCAGGCTCTTCATGTTTTTGAACACCGCATCATGCTACTCCTATTTTTCAGACCGTTACATGCTCCTCATATTTTTGACACCTTTTGAAGATTTCCATATTTTTCGCACCTTTTCAGGCTCTTCATTTTTTTCAACAGCGTTTCATGCTCCTCCTATTTTTCAGACAGTTTCATGCTCCTCATATATTTGACACCCTTTGAAGCTCTTCATATATTTCACACCTTTTCAGGCTCTTCATATTTTTCAACACCACTTCATGCTCCTCGTATTTTTAAGACCATTTCATGCTCCTCATATTTTTGACACCTTTAGAATCTCTTCATATTGTTCACACCTTTTCAGGCGCTTCATGTTTTCCAAAAACGCTTCATGCTCCTCCTACCTTGCAGACTGTTTAATCCTCCTCATGTATTTCACACCTTTTGAAGCTCTTCATATTTTTCACACGTTTTCAGCCTCTTCATGTTTTTGAACACCGTTTCATGCTCCTCGTATATTTCAGACCGTTTCATGTTCCTCATATTTTACACACCTTTTGAAGTTCTTCATATTTTTCACACCTTTTCAGGCTCTTTAGGTTTTCTAACACCGCTTCATGCTCCTCCTATTTTTCAAAAGGTTTCATGTTCCTCATATTTTTGACACTTTTTGAAGCTCTTCATATATTTTACACCTTTTCAGGCTCTTCATGTTTTTGAACACCGCTTCATGCTCCTCGTTTTTCAGTTTCATGCTCCTCATATTTTTGACACGTTTTGAAGTTATTCATATTTTTCACACCTTTTCAGGCTTTGCATTTTTTTGAATACAGTTTCATGCTCCTCATATTTTTCACACATTTTCATGCTCTTCATATTTTTCACACCTTTCAGGCTCTTCATGTTTTTGAACACCATTTCATGCTCCACCTATTTTTCAGACGGTTTCATGCTCCTCATAACTTTGACACCTTTTGAAGCTCTTCATATTTTTCACACCTTTTCAGTTTCTTCAGGTTTTTTAACACAGCTTCATGCTCCTCGTATTTTTCAGACCGTTTCATGCTCCTCATATTTTTCACACTTTTTCATGCTCTTCATATTTTTCACATCTTTTCATGCTCTTCATGTTTCTCAACACCGTTTCATGCTCTTCAGGTTTTTGAACACGGCTTCATGCTCCTCGTATTTTTCAGACCGTTTCATGCTCCTCATATTTTTGACACTTTTTGAAGCTCGTCATATTTTTCATACCTTTTCAGGCTCTTAATGTTTTGGAACACCGCTTCATGCTCCTCCTATTTTTCAGACCGTTTCATGCTCCTCATATTTTTAACCCTATTGAAGCTCTTCATATTTTTCACAACTTTTCAGGCTCTTCAGTTTTTTGAACAGAGCTTCATGCTCCTCGTATTTTCAGACCGTTTCATGCTCCTCATATATTTCACACCGTTTGAAGCTCTTCATATTTTTCACACGTTTTCAGGCTCTTCAGGTTTTTGAACACCGCTTCATGCTCCTCCTATTTTTCAGAACTTTTCATGCTCCTCATATTTTTGACACGTTTTGAAACACTTCATATTTTTCACACCTTTTCAGGCTCTTCATATTTGTGAACACTGCTTCATGCTCCTCCTATTTTCATACGGTTTCATGCTCCTCATATTTTTGACACCTTTTGAAGCTCTTCATATTTTTCACACCTTTTCAGGCTCTTCATGTTTTTCAACACCGCTTCATGCTCCTCCTATTTTTCAGACCGTTTCATGCTCCTCTTATATTTGACACATTTTGAAGCTCTTCATATTTTTCACACCATTTCACGCTCTTCATTTTTTATCACCGTTTCATGCTCCTCCTATTTTTCAGACCGTTTAATGCTCCACATGTATTTCACACATTTTGAAGCTCTTCATATTTTTCACACCTTTTCATGCTCTTCATGTTTTTCAACACCGTATCATGCTCCTCCTATTTTTCAGACCGTTTCATGCTCCTCATATTTTTCACACATTTTGAAGCTCTTCATATTTTTCACACCTTTTCATTCTCTTCATGTTTTTCAACACCGTTTCATGCTCCTCCTCTTTTTCAGACCGTTTCTTGCTCCTCATATTTTTGACAGCTTTTGAAGCTGTTTATATTTTTCACACTTTTAATGCTCCTCATGTTTTTCAACACCGTTTCATGCTCCTCATATATTTGACACCTTTTGAAGCTCTTCATATTTTTCACACCTTTTCAGGCTTTTCATGTTTTTGAACACCATTTCATGCTCCTCATATTTTTGACACCTTTTGAACTCTTGATATATTTCACACCTTTTCAGGCTCTTCATGTTTTTGAACACTGTTTAATGCTCCTCCTATTTTTCAGACAGTTGCATGCTTCTCATATTTTTGACACCTTTTTAAACTCTTCATATTTTTCACACCTTTTCATGCTCTTCATGTTTTTCAACACCGTTTCATGCTCCTGGTATATTTGACTCCTTTTGAAGCTCTTAATATTTTGCACACCTTTTCAGGCTCTTCATGTATTTGAATATCGCTTCATGCTCCTCCTATATTTCAGACCGTTTCATGCTCCTCATATTTTTGACACTTTTTGAAGCTATTCATATTTTTTACACCTTTTCAGGCTCTTCATGTTTTTCAACATGGTTTCATACTCGTCCTATTTTTCAGACCGTTTCTTGCTCCTCAAATTTTGGCACCTTTTGAAGCTCTTTATATTTTTAACACTTATCATGCTCTTCATGTTTTTCAACGCCGTTTCATGTTTCTCCTATTTTTCAGACCGTTTCATGCTCCTCATATTTTTGTCACCTTGAAAGCTCTTCATATATTTCCAGCCTTTTCAGGTTCTTCATGTTTTTCAACACCATCTCATGCTCCTACTATTTTTCAGACCGTTTCATGCTCCTCATATTTTTGACACCTTTTGAAGCTTTTCATATTTTTCACACTTTTAATGCTCTTCATGTTTTTCAACACCGTTACATGCTCCTCATATTTTTGACACCTTTTGCAGCTCTTCAAATTTTTCACACCTTTTCATGCTCTTCATGTATACATACAAAGTTTCATGCTCCTCCTATTTTCAGACCCTTTCATGCTCCTCATATTTTTGATAATTTTTGAACCTCTTCATATTTTTCACACCTTTTCATGCTCTTCATGTTTTTCAACACCGTCTCATGCTCCTCCTTTTTTTGAAACCTTTTGAAGCTCTTCATATATTTCACACCTTTTCAGGATCTTCATGTTTTTCAACACCGTCTCATGCTCCTCCTATTTTTTTTACCCGTTTCATGCGACTAATAATTTTGACACCTTTTGAAGCTTTCCATATTTTTCACACCTTTTCAGGCTCTTCATTTTTTTCCACACCACTTCATGCTCCTCCTATTTTTCAGACCGTTTCATGCTCATCTACTTTTTGAAACCTTTTGAAGCTCTTCATATTTTTCACACCTTTTGAAACTCTTCATATTTTTCACACGTTTTCAGGCTCTTCATGTTTTTCAACACCGCTTCATGCTGCTGCTATTTTTCAGACCGTTTCATGCTCATCTACTTTTTGACACCTTTTGAAGCTCTTCATATTTTTCACACCTTTTGAAACTCTTCATATTTTTCACACGTTTTCAGGCTCTTCTTTTTTTTGATCACCGTTTCTTGCTCCGCCTATTTTTCAGACTGTTTCATGCTCCTCATACTTTTTTTCCCAGTGGGTTTTGTCATACATTGATATGAATCAGCCATGGATTTACATGTATTCCCCATCCCGATCCCCCCTCCCACCTCCCTCTCCCCCCGATTCCTCTGGGTCTTCCCAGTGCACCAGGCTGGAGCACTTGTCTCATTCATCCCACCTGGGCTGGTGATCTCTTTCACCATAGATAGGATACATGCTGTTTTTTTGAAATATCCCACCCTCACATTCTCCCACAAAGTTCAAAAGTCTGTTCTGTATTTCTGTGTCTCTTTTTCTGTTCTGCATATAGGGTTATCGTTATCACCTTTCTAAATTCCATATACATGTGTCAGTATGCTGTAATGTTCTTTATCTTTCTGGCTTACTTCACTCTGTATAATGGGCTTCAGCTTCATCCATCTCATTAGGACTGGTTCAAATGAATTCTTTTTAATGGCTGAGTAACAGTCCATGGTGTATATGTACCACAGCTTCCTTATCCATTCATCTGCTGATGGGCATCTAGGTTGCTTCCATGTCCTGGCTATTATAAACAGTGCTGCGATGAACATTGGGGTGCACGTGTCTCTTTCAGTTCTGGTTTCCTCAGTGTGTATGCCCAGAAGTGGGATTGCTGGGTCATATGGCAGTTCTATTTCCAGTTTTTTTAAGAAATCTCCACACTGTTTTCCATAGCGGCTGTACTAGTTTGCATTCCCACCAACAGTGTAAGAGGGTTCCCTTTTCTCCACACCCTCTCCAGCATTTATTGCTTGTAGACTTTTGGATAGCAGCCATCCTGACTGGCGTGTAATGGTACCTCATTGTGGTTTTGATTTGTATTTCTCTAATAATGAGTGATGTTGAGCATCTTTTCATGTGTTTGTTAGCCATCTGTATGTCTTCTTTGGAGAAATGTCTGTTTAGTTCTTTGGCCCATTTTTTGATTGGGTCATTTATTTTTCTGGAATTGAGCTGCAGGAGTTGCTTGTATATTTTTGAGATTAATCCTTTGTCTGTTTCTTCATTTGCTATTATTTTCTCCCAATCTGAGGGCTGTCTTTTCACCTTACTTATAGTTTCCTTTGTAGTGCAAAAGCTTTTAAGTTTCATTAGGTCCCATTTGTTTAGTTTTGCTTATATTTCCAATATTCTGGGAGGTGGGTCATAGAGGATCTTGCTTTGATTTATGTCAGAGAGTGTTTTGCCTATGTTCTCCTCTAGGAGTTTTATAGTTTCTGGTCTTACATTTAGATCTTTAATCCATTTTGAGGTTATTTTTGTGTATGGTGTTAGAAAGTGTTCTAGTTTCATTCTTTTACAAGTGGTTGACCAGTTTTCCCAGCACCACTTGTTAAAGAGGTTGTCTTTTTTCCATTGTATATCCTTGCCTCCTTTGTCAAAGATAAGGTGTCCATAGGTTCGTGGATTTATCTCTGGGCTTTCTATTCTGTTCCATTGATCTATATTTCTGTCTTTGTGCCAGTACCATACTGTCTTGATGACTGTGGCTTTGTAGTAGAGTCTGAAGTCAGGCAGGTTGATTCCTCCAGCTCCATTCTTCTTTCTCAAGATTACTTTGGCTATTCGAGGTTTTTTGTATTTCCATACAAATTGTGAAATTCTTTGGTCTAGTTCTGTGAAAAATACCATTGGTAGCTTGATAGGGATTGCATTGAATCTCTAGACTGCTTTGGGTAGAATAGCCATTTTGACAATATTAATTCTTCCAATCCATGAACACGGTATGTTTCTCCATCTGTTTGTGTCCTCTTTGATTTCTTTCATCAGTGTTTTATAGTTTTCTATGTATAGGTCCTTTGTTTCTTTAGGTAGATATACTCCTAAGTATTTTATTCTTTTTGTTGCAATGGTGAATGGTATTGTTTCCTTAATTTCTCTGTCTTTTTTTTCATTGTTAGTATATAGGAATGCAAGGGATTTCTGTGTGTTAATTTTATATCCTGCAACTTTACTATATTCATTGATTAGTTCTAGTAATTTTCTGGTAGAGTCTTTAGGGTTTTCTATGTAGAGGATCATGTCATCTGCAAACAGTGAGAGTTTTACTTCTTCTTTTCCTATCTGGATTCCTTTTACTTCTTTTTCTGCTCTGATTGCTGTGGCCAGAACTTCCAACACTATGTTGAATAGTAGTGGTGAGAGTGGGCACCCTTGTCTTGTTCCTGATTTCAGGGGAAATGCCTTCAATTTTGACACCTTCTGAAGATCTTCATATTTTTCACACCTTTTCAGGCTCTTCATGTTTTGAACACAGTTTCATGCTCCTCATATTTTTCACATATTTTTATGCTCTTCATATTTTTCACATATTTTCAGGCTATTCATGTTTCTCAAAACCGTTTCATGCTCCTCATATTTTTCACATATTTTTATGCTCTTCATATTTTTCACATATTTTCAGGCTATTCATGTTTCTCAAAACCGTTTCATACTCCTCATATTTTTGACACCTTTTGAAGCTCTTCATATTTTTCACACCTTTTCAGGCTCTTCTTGTTTTTGAACACCGCTTCATGCTCCTCCTATTTTTGAGACAGTTTCATGCTCCTCATATTTTTGACACCTTTTGAAGCTTTTCATATTTTTCAAACCTTTTCAGGCTCTTCATTTTTTTCAACACCACTTCATGCTCCTCCTATTTTTCAGACCGTTTCATGCTCCTCATATTTTTGACAGGTTTTGAAGCTCTTCATATTTTTCACACATTTTCAGGCTCTTCATGTTTTCAACACCACTTCATGCTCGTCCTATTTTTCAAACCGTTTCAGACTCATCTCATTTTTGACTCCTTTTGAAGCTCTTCATATTTTTCACACATTTTGAAGCTCTTCATACTTTTCACACCATTTCAGGCTCTTCATGTTTTTGAACATGGCTTCATGCTCCTCCTAATTTCAGACCGTTTCATACTCCTCATAATTTTGACACCTTTTGAAGCTCTTCATATTTTTCACACGTTTTCATGCTCTTCATGTTTTTCAACACCGCTTCATGCTCCCCCTTTTTTCAGACCGTTTAATGTACCTCATATTTTTCACACCTTTTGAAGCTCTTCATATTTTTCACACCTTTTCAGGCTCTTCATGTTTTTCAACACCGCTTCATGCTCCTCCTATTTTTCAGAACGTTTCATGCTCCTCATATTTTTGACACGTTTGGAAGCTCTTCATATTTTTCACACCTTTTCAGTCTCTTCATGTTTTTGAACACCACTTCATGTTCCTCCTATTTTTCAGACCGTTTCATGCTCATCTAATTTTTGACACCTTATGAAACTCTTCATATTTTTCACACCTTTTCAGGCTCTTCATGTTTTTCAGCACCGCTTCATGCTCCTCCTATTTTTCAAACCGTTTAATCCTCCTCATGTATTTCACACTTTTTGAAGCTCTTCATATTTTTCACACCTTTTGAAGCTCTTCATATTTTTCACACCTTTTCAGGCTCTTCATGTTTTGTGACACCGTTTCATAATCCTCCTATTGTTCAGACAGTTTCAAGATCCTCATATTTTTGACGCCTTTTGAAGGTCTTCATATTTTTCACACCTTTTCAGGCTCTTCATGTTTTTGAACACCCTTTCATTCTCCTCTTTTTCTGAGACCGTTTCATGTTCTTCATATTTTTGACACGTTTTGAGGCTCTTCATATTTTTCAAACCTTTACAGGCTCTTCATGTTTTTGAACAACGTTTCATGCTCCTCCTGTTTTTCAGACCGTTTCATGCACCTCATATTTTTGACACCTTTTGAAGCTCTTCATATTTTTAACATCGTTTCAGGCTTTTCATGTTTTTGAACACCGCTTCATGCTCCTCCTATTTTTCAGACCGTTTCATGCTCCTCATGTATTTCACACCTTTTGAAGCTCTTCATATTTTTCACACTTTTTCAGGCTCTTCATGTTTTTCAACACCGCTTCATGATCCTCCTTTTTTTCAGACCTTTTCATGCTCCTCATGTATTTCACACCTTTTGAAGCTCTTCATATTTTTCACAACTTTTCAGACTCTTCATGTTTTTCAACAATGTTTCATACTCCTCCTATTTTACATACGATTTCATGCTCCTCATATTATTGAGAGCTTTTGAAGCTCTTCTTATATTTCACACCTTTTCAGGCTCTTCATGTTTTTGAACACCGCTTCATGCTCCTCCTATTTTTCAGACCGTTTCAGGCTCCTCATATGTTTGACACTTTTTGAAGCTCCCATATTTTTCACACCTTTTGAAGCTCTTCATATATTTTACACCATTTCAGGCTCTTCATGTTTTTCGACAGCACTTCATTCTCCTCCTATTTTTCAGACCTTTTCATGCTTATCTCATTTTTAACACCTTTTGAAGCTCCTCATGTTTTCACACATTTTGAAGCTCTTCATATTTTTCACACGTTCTCAGGCTCTTCAGGTTTTTCAACACCGCTTCATGGTCCTTCTATTTTTCAGACAGTTTCATGCTCCTCATGTACTTCACACCTTTTGAAGCTCTTCATATTTTTCACACCTTTTCAGGCTCTTCATGTTTTTGAACACGGTTTCATGCTCCTCCTATTTTACAGACGGTTTCATGCTCCTCATATTTTTGACACCTTTTGAAGCTCTTCATATTTCTCACAGCTTTTCAGGCTCTTCATCTTTTTCCACACCACTTCATGCTTCTCCTATTTTTCAGACCGTTTCATGCTATTCATGTATTTCACACCTTTTGAAGCTCTTCATATATTTCACACCATTTCAGGCTCTTCATGTTTTTCAACAGCATTTCATTCTCCTCCTGTTTTTCAGATCTTTTCATGCTCATCTCATTTTTGACACCTTTTGAAGCTCCTCATGTTTTCACACCTTTTGAAGCTCTTCATATTTTTCACACGTTCTCAGGCTCTTCATGTTTTTCAACACCGCTTCATGGTCCTCCTATTTTTCAGACTGTTACATGCTCCTCATGTACTTCACACCTTTTGAAGCTCTTCATATTTTTCACACCTTTTCAGTCTCTTCATGTTTTTCAACACAACTTCATGCTCCTCCTATTTTTCAGACCGTATCTGGCTCCTCATATTTTTGACACATTTTGAAGCTCTTCATATTTCTCACACCTTTTCAGGCTCTTCATCTTTTTCCACAACACTTCATGCTCCTCCTATTTTTCAGACCGTTTCATGCTCCTCATATTTTTGACCCCTTTAGAAGCTCTTCATATTTTTCACACCTTTTCAGGCTCTTCATTTTTTTCAACACCACTTCATTCTCCTCCTATTTTTCAGACCGTTTTATGCTCCTGATATTTTTGACACATTTCGAAGCTCCCCATATTTTTCACACCTTTTCAAGCTCTTCATATTTTTCACATGTTCCCAGGCTCTTCATGTTTTTCAACACCGTTTCATGCTCCTCCTATTTTTGAGACCATTTGATGCTCCTCATATATTTGACACCTTTTGATGCTCTTCATATTTTTCACACCTTTTCAGGCACTTCATATTTTTGAACACAGCTTCATGCTCCTCCTAATTTTCAGTCCGTTTCATGCTCCTGATATTTTTTGACACCTTTTGAAGCTCTTCATGTATTTCACACCTTTTCAGGCTCTTCATTTTTTTCAACACTACTTCATGCTCCTAATATTTTTCAGATCGTTTCATGATCATCTCTTTTTTGACACCTTTTGATGCTTTTCATATTTTTCACACCTTTTCAGGCTCTTCATATTTTTCAAAACCGCTTCATGCTCCTAATATTTTTCAGATCGTTTCATGATCATCTCTTTTTTGACACCTTTTGATGCTTTTCATATTTTTCACACCTTTTCAGGCTCTTCATGTTTCTGAACACCGCTTCATGCTCCTCGTATTTTTCAGACCGTATCATGCTCTTCATACTTTTGACACCTTTTGAAGCTCTTCATATTTCTCACACCTTTTCAGGCTCTTCTCCTTTTTCCACACCACTTCAGGCTTCTCCTATTTTTCAGACCGTTTCATGCTCCTCATGTGTTTCACACCTTTTGAATCTCTTTATGTTTTTCACTCCTTTTCAGGCTCTTCATGTTTTTGATCAGCATTTCATGCTCCTCCTATTTTTCAGACCGTTACATGTTCCTCATATTTTTGACACCTTTTGAAGCTCTTGATATTTTTCACACCTTTGAAGCTCTTCATTTTTTTCACACGTTTTGAGGCTCTTCATGTTTTTCAACACCGCTTCATGCTCCTCCTGTTTTTCAGACCGTTTCAAGCTCCTCATGTATTTCATACCTTTTGAAGCTCTTCATACTTTTCACACCTTTTCTGGCTCTTCATATTTTTGCACCTTTCCAGGGTCTTCATGTTTTTGAACACCTCTTCATGCTCCTCCTATTTTTCAGACTGTTTAATGCTCCTCATAATTTTGACACCTTTTGAAGCTCTTCATATTTTTCACCCCTTTTCAGGCTCTTCATGTTTTTCAACACCGCTTCTTGCTCCTCTTATTTTTCAGACCGTTTCATGCTCCTCAAATTTTTGACGCCTTTTGAAGCTCTTCATATTTTTCACTCCTTTTCAGGCTCTTCATGTTTTTCAACAACACTTCATGCTCCTCCTATTTTTCCAACCGTTTCATGCTCCTCATATTTATGACACCTTATCAAGCTCTTCATATTTTACACACCTTTTCAGGCTGTTCATGTTTTTCAACACCACTGCATGATTCTCCTATTTTTCAGACCGTTTCATGCTCCTCATATTTTTGACACCTTTTCAAGCTCCTCATATATTTCACACCATTTCAGGCTCTTCATGTTTTTCAACACAACTTCATACTCCTCCAATTTATCAGACCGTTTCATGCTCATCTCATTCTTAACACCTTTTGAAGCTCTTCATATTTTACCCACATTTTCAGGCTCTTCAAGTTTTTCACACCTTTTCAGGCCTTCATGTTTTTGAACACCGGTTCATGCTCCTCATATATTTCAGACCGTTTCATGCTCCTCATATTTTTGACACATTTTGAAGCTCTTCGTATTTTTCACACCTTTTCAGGCTCTTCATGTTTTTCAACCCCGCTTCATGCTCCTCCTATTTTTCAGACCGTTTCATGCTCCTCATAATTTTGACACCTTTGAAGCTCTTCATATTTTTCAAACCTTTTCAGGCTCTTCATGTTTTTCAACACCACTTCATGCACCTCCTATTTTTCAGACCGTTTCATGCTCCTCATATTTTTGACACTTTTTCAAGCTTCTCATATATTTCACACCTTTTCTGGCTCTTCATGTTTATCAACACCACTTCATGCTCCTCCTATTTTTCATACCGTTTCATGCTCATCTCATTTTTGACACCTTTTGAAGATCTTCATATTTTTCACACCTTTTGAAGCTCCTCATATTTTTCACACCTTTTCAGTCTCTTCATGTTTTTGAACACCGGTTCATGCTCCTCCTATTTTTCAGACCGTTTCATGCTTCTCATATTTTTGACAGGTTTTGAAGCTCTTCATATTTTGCACACCTTTTCAGGCTCTTCATGGTTTTGAACACCGCTTCATGCTCCTCCTATTTTTCAGACCGTTTCATGCTCATCTCTTTTTTGACAACTTTTGAAGCTCTTCATATTTTTCATACCTTTTGAAGATCTTCATATTTTTCACACGTTTTCGGGCTCTTCATATTTTTCAACACTGCATCATGCTCCTTCTATTTTTCAGATCGTTTCATGCTCCTCATATTTTTGACACCTTTTGAAGCTCCTCATATTTTTCACACCTTTTGAAGCTCTTCATATTTTTCACACGTTCTCAGGCTCTTCATGTTTTTCAGCCCCGCTTCATGCTCCTCCTATTTTTCAGACCGTTCCATGCTCCTCCTAATTTGGACACCGTTAGAAGCTCTTCATATATTTGACACCTTTGAAGCTCTTCATATTTTTCACACATTCTCAGGCTCTTCATGTTTTTCAACCCCGCTTCATGCTCCTCCTATTTTTCAGACCGTTTCATGCTCCTCATAATTTGGACACCGTTTGAAGTTCTTCATATATTTGACACCTTTGAAGCTCTTCATATTTATCACATTTTTGAACCTCTTCATATTTTTCACACCTTTTCAGGCTCTTCATGGTTTGAACACCGCTTCATGCTCCTCCTATTTTTCAGACCGTTTCATGCTCCTCATAATTTGGACACCTTTTGAAGCTCTTCATATATTTGACACCTTTGAAGCTCTTCATATTTATCACATTTTTGAACCTCTTCATATTTTTCACACCTTTTCAGGCTCTTCATGGTTTTGAACACCGCTTCATGCTCCTCCTATTTTTGAGACCGATTCTTGCTCCTCATATATTTAACACCTTTTGAAGCTCTTCATATTTTTCACACTTTTTCAGGCTCTTCATGTTTTTCAACATCGCTTCATGCTCCTCCAATTTTTCAGACCGTTTCAAGCTCATGTCATTTTTGACACCTTTTGAAGCTCTTCATATTTTTCACACCTTTTGAGGCTCTTCATGTTTTTCAACACCACTTCATGCGCCTCCTATTTTTCAGATTGTTTCATGCTCCTCATATTTTTGACACATTTTCAAACTCCTCATATATTTCACACCTTTTCAGGCTCTTCATCATATTCAACACCACTTCATGCTCCTCCTATTTTCCAGACCGTTTCATTGTTCTCTTATTTTTGACACCTTTAGAAGGTCTTCATATTTTTCACACCTTTTCAGGCTCTTCATGTTTTTCAACACAGCTTCATGCTCCTCCAATTTTTCAGATAGTTTCATTTCTCTCATGTATTTCACACCTTTTGAAGCTCTTCATATTTTTCACACGTTCTCAGGCTCTTCATGTTTTTGAACACCGCTTCATGCTCCTCCTATTTTTCAGACCGTTTCATGCTCCTGATATTTTTCACACCTTTTGATGCTCTTCATATTTTTCACACCTTTTCAGGCTATTCATGTTTTGGAACACCGTTTCATGCTCCTCCTATTTTTCAGACCTTTTCATGCTCCTCATAATTTTGACACCTTTTGAAGCTCTTCATATTTTTCACAACTTTTCAGGCTGTTCATGTTTTGGAACACCGTTTCATGCTCCTCCTATTTTTCAGACCGTTTCATGCTCCTCATGTATTTCAGACCGTTTGAAGCTCTTCATATTTTTCAAACCTTTTCAGGCTCTTCATGTTTTTGAACACCGCTTCATGCTCCTCCTATTATTCACACTTTTTGAAGCTCTTCGTATTTTTCACACCTTTTCAGGCTCTTCATGTTTTTGAAAACCGCTTCATGCTCCTCCTATTTTTCAGAACGTTTAATGTTCCTCATGTATTTCACACCTTTTGAAGCTCTTCATATTTTTCACACATTTTCAGGCTCTTCTTTTTTTTCAACACCGCTTCATGCTCCTACTATTTTTCAGACTGTTTCATGCTCCTCATAATTTTCACAGCTTTTGACGCTCTTCATATTTTTCACACCTTTTCACACTCTCCATATTTTTAACACCGCTTCATGCTCCTCCAATTTTTGAGACCGTTTCATGCTCCTCATATTTTTGACACTTTTTGAAGCTCTTCATATTTGTCATACCTTTTCAGGCTCTTCATGTTTTTGAACACTGCTTCATGCTCCTCCTATTTTTCAGACCGTTTCATGATCCTCTCATTTTTCACACCTTTTGAAGCTCTTCATATTTTTCACACTTTTTCAGGCTCTTCATGTTTTTGAACACCGCTTAATGCTCCTCCTATTTTTCAGACCGTTTCATGCTCATATCATTTTTGACACCTTTTGAAGCTCTTCATATTTTTGACACCTTTTGAAGCTCTTCATATTTTTCACACCTTTTCAGGCTCTTCATGTTTTTGAACACCACTTCATGCTCCTCCTATTTGTCAGACCGTTTCATGCTCCTCAAATTTTTGACACCTTTTGAAGCTCTTCATACTGTTCACACCTTTTCAGGCCCTTCATGTTTTTAAACACCACTTTATGCTCCTCCTCTTTGTCAGACCGTTTCATGCTCCTCATATTTTTGACACCTTTTGAAGGTCTTCATAATTTTCACAGCTTTTCAGGCTCTTCATGTTTTTCAACAACGCCTCATGCTCCTCCAATTTTTCAGAACGTTACATGCTCCTCATATATTTCACACCTTTTGAAGCTCTTCATAATTTTCACACCTTTTCAGGCTCTTCATGTTTTTAAACACCACTTCATGCTCCTCCTATTTTTCAGACAGTTCCATGCTCCTCATGTATTTCACACCTTTTGAAGCTCTTCATAATTTTCACACCTTTTCAGGCTCTTCATGTTTTTGAACACGACTTCATGCTCCTGCTTTTTTTCAGATCGTTTCATGCCTCTCATATTTTTGACCCCTTTTGAAGCTCTTCATATTCTTCACACCTTTTCAGGCTTTCATGATTTTCAATACCGCTTCATGATCCTCCTATTTTTCAGACCGTTTCATGCTCATCTCATTTTTAACACCTTTTGAAACTCTTCATGTTTTTCACACCTTTTCAGGCTTTTCATGTTTTTGAACATCGCTTCATGCTCCTCCTATTTTTCACACTTTTTGAAGCTCTTCATATTTTTCACACCTTTTCAGGCTCTTCATGTTTTTGAACACCGTTTCATGCTGCTCCTATTTTTCAGACTCTTTCATGCTCGTCATATTTTTGACACCTTTTGAAGCTCTTCGTATTTTTCACACCTTTTCAGGCTCTTCATGTTTTTGAAAACCGCTTCATGCTCCTCATATTTTTCACACCTTTTGAAGCTCTTCATATTTTTCACACCTTTTCAGGTTCTTCATGTTTTTCAACTCCGCTCATGCTCCTACTCTTTTTCAGACCGTTTCATGCTCCTCATATTTTTGACACGTTTTGAGGCTCTTCATATTTTTCACACCATTTCAGGCTCTTCTTGTTTTTGAACAACGTTTCATGCTCCTCCTATTTTATAGACCGTTTCATGCTCCTCAAGTATTTCACACCTTTTGAAGCTCTTCATAATTTTCACACCTTTTCAGGCTCTACATATTTTTCAACACCACTTCATGCTTCTCTTATTTTTCAGACCGATTCATGTTCCTCATATTTTTGACACCTTTTGAAGCTCTTCATTTTTTTCACACCTGTTCAGGCTCTTCATGTTTTTCAACGCCGCTTCATGCTCCTCATCTTTTTCAGACCGTTTCATGCTCCTCATATTTTTCACACCTTTTGAAGCTCCTCATATTTTTCACAACTTTTCAGGCTCTTCATATTTTTGTTGACCGTTTCATGCTCCTCCTATTTTTCAGACCGTTTCATCCTCCTCATATTTTGACACCTTTTTAAGCTCTTCACATTTTTCACACCTTTTCAGGCTCTTCATGTTTTTCAAAACCGCTTCATGATCCCCCTATATTTCAGACCGTTTCATGCTCCTCATATTTTTGATACGTTTTGAAGCCCTTCATATTTTTCACACCTTTTCAGGCTCTTCATGTTTTGAACATCGTTTCTTGCACCTCCAATTTTTCAGAACGTTTCATGCTGCTCATATATTTGACACCTTTTGAAGCTCTTCATCATTTCACAACTTTTCAGGTTCTTCATGTTTTCAACACCACTTCATGCTCCTGCTATATTTCTGACCGTGTCATGCTCCTCATATTTTTGACACCTTTTGAAGATCTTCATATTTTTCACACCTTTTCAGGCTATTCAGGTTTTTCTACACCGCTTCATGCTCCTCCTATTTTTGACACCTTTTGGAGCTCTTCATATATTTCACGCATTTTCAGGCTCTTCACGATTTGAAAAGCGTTTCATGCTCCTCCTACTTTTCAGACCGTTTCATGCTCCTCATATTTTTGAAACCTTTTGAAGTGCTTCATATTTTTCACATCTTTTGAGGCTCTTCATGTTTTTCAAAACCGCTTCATGCTGCTCCTATTTTTCAGACTGTTCATGCTCCTCATATTTTTGTCACCTTTTGAAGCTCTTCATATTTTTCACACCTTTTCAGGTTCTTCATGTTTTTCAACACCAATTCATGTTCCTCCTATTGTTCAGACCGTTTCATGCTCCTCACATTTTTGACACCTTTTGAAGCTCTTCATATATTTCACAACTTTTCAGGCTTTTCATGTTTTTGAACACTGTTTCATGCTCCTCATATTTTTGACACCTTTTGAAGCTCTTCATATTTTTCACACCGTTTCTTGCTCCTCATATTTTTCAGACCGTTTCATCCCCCTCAATTTTTAACATATTTTGAAGCTCTTCATAGATTTCACAACTTTTCAGGGTTTTCATGTTTTTGAACACCGTTTCATGCTCCTCATATTTTTCAGACCGTTTCATGCTCCTCGTTTTTCTGACACGTTGTGAAGCTCTTCATATTTTTCAAAGCTTTTCATGCTGTTCATGTTTTTCAACACCCTTTCATGCTCCTCCTATTTTTGAGACCGTTTCATGCTCCTTGTATTTCTGACACCTTGTGAAGATCTTCATATTTTTCACACCTTTTCAGGCGCTTCCTGTTTTTCAACACCGCTTCATGCTCCTCCTATTTTTCAGACTGTTTCATGCTCCTCATATTTTTGACACCTTTTGAAGCTCTTCATATTTTTCACATCTTTTCAGGCTCTTCATGTTTTTGAACTCCTTTTCAGGCTCCTCCTCTTGTTCAGACCATTTCATGCTCCTCATATTTTTGACACATTTTGAAGCTTCATATTTTTCACACCTTTTCAGGCGCTTCCTGTTTTTCAACACTGCTTCATGCTCCTCCTATTTTTCAGACCGTTTCATGCTCCTCATATTTTTGACACCTTTTGAAGCTCTTCATATTTTTCACACATTTTCAGGCTCGTCATATTTTTCAACACGGCTTCAGGCTCCTCCTATTTTTCAGATCGTTTCATGCTCCTTTTATTTTTGACACCTTTGAAGCTCTTCGTATATTTCACACATTTTCAGGCTATATATGTTTTTCAACATCGCATCATGCTGCTCCTATTTTTCATACCGTTTCATGCTCCTCACATTTTTCACACATTTTGAAGCTTTTCATATTTTTCACAGCTTTTCAGGCTCTTCATGTTTTTCAACACCGCTTCATGCTACTCCTATTTTTCAGACCGTTTCATGCTCCTCATATTTTTGACACCTTTTGAAGCTCTTCATATATTTCACACCTTCAGGCTCTTCATGTTTTTCAACACCGCTTCATGATCCTCCTTTTTTTCAGACCGTGTCATGCTCCTCATTTTTTTGATAATTTTGAAGCTCTTCATATTTTTCACACCTTTTCAGGCTCTTCATGTTTTTCAACAACGCTTCATGCTCCTCCTATTTTTCAGACCGTTTCATGCTCCTCATATTTTTGACCCCTTTAGAAGCTCTTCATATTTTTCAAACCTTTACAGGCTCTTCATGTTTTTGAACAACGTTTCATGCTCCTCCTGTTTTTCAGACCGTTTCATGCACCTCATATTTTTGACACCTTTTGAAGCTCTTCATATTTTTAACATCGTTTCAGGCTTTTCATGTTTTTGAACACCGCTTCATGCTCCTCCTATTTTTCAGACCGTTTCATGCTCCTCATGTGTTTCACACCTTTTGAAGCTCTTCATATTTTTCACACTTTTTCAGGCTCTTCATGTTTTTCAACACCGCTTCATGATCCTCCTTTTTTTCAGACCTTTTCATGCTCCTCATGTATTTCACACCTTTTGAAGCTCTTCATATTTTTCACAACTTTTCAGACTCTTCATGTTTTTCAACAATGTTTCATACTCCTCCTATTTTACATACGATTTCATGCTTCTCATATTATTGAGAGCTTTTGAAGCTCTTCTTATATTTCACACCTTTTCAGGCTCTTCATGTTTTTGAACACCGCTTCATGCTCCTCCTATTTTTCAGACCGTTTCAGGCTCCTCATATGTTTGACACTTTTTGAAGCTCCCATATTTTTCACACCTTTTGAAGCTCTTCATATATTTCACACCATTTCAGGCTCTTCATGTTTTTCAACAGCACTTCATTCTCCTCCTATTTTTCAGACCTTTCATGCTTATCTCATTTTTGACACCTTTTGAAGCTCCTCATGTTTTCACACATTTTGAAGCTCTTCATATTTTTCACACGTTCTCAGGCTCTTCATGTTTTTCAACACCGCTTCATGGTCCTTCTGTTTTTCAGACGGTTTCATGCTCCTCATATTTTTGACACCTTTTGAAGCTCTTCATATTTCTCACAGCTTTTCAGGCTCTTCATCTTTTTCCACACCACTTCATGCTTCTCCTATTTTTCAGACCGTTTCATGCTATTCATGTATTTCACACCTTTTGAAGCTCTTCATATATTTCACACCATTTCAGGCTCTTCATGTTTTTCAACAGCACTTCATTCTTCTCCTGTTTTTCAGATCTTTTCATGCTCATCTCATTTTTGACACCTTTTGAAGCTCCTCATGTTTTCAAAACCTTTTGAAGCTCTTCATATTTTTCACACGTTCTCAGGCTCTTCATGTTTTTCAACACAACTTCATGCTCCTCCTATTTTTCAGACCGTATCTGGCTCCTCATATTTTTGACACATTTTGAAGCTCTTCATATTTCTCGCACCTTTTCAGGCTCTTCATCTTTTTCCACAACACTTCATGCTTCTCCTATTTTTCAGACAGTTTCATGCTCCTCATATTTTTGACACCTTTTCAAGCTCCTCATATATTTCACACCATTTCAGGCTCTTCATGTTTTTCAACACAACTTCATACTCCTCCAATTTATCAGACCGTTTCATGCTCATCTCATTCTTAACACCTTTTGAAGCTCTTCATATTTTACCCACATTTTCAGGCTCTTCAAGTTTTTCACACCTTTTCAGGCCTTCATGTTTTTGAACACCGGTTCATGCTCCTCATATATTTCAGACCGTTTCATGCTCCTCATATTTTTGACACCTTTTGAAGCTCTTCATATTTTTCACACCTTTTAAAACTCTTCATGTTTTTCACAGCTTTTCAGGCTCTTCATTTTTTTCAACACTACTTCATGCTCCTCCTATTTTTCAGACCGTTTCATGCTCATCTCATTTTTGACACCTTTTGAAGCTTCCCATATTTTTCACACCTTTTCAGGCTCTTCATGTTTTTGAACAACACTTCTTGCTCCTCATTTTTTGCAGACCGTTTCATACTCCTCTTATTTTTGACACCTTTTGAAGGTCTTCATATTTCTCACACCTTTTCAGGCTCTTCATATTTTTCAAAACCGCTTCATGCTCCTAATATTTTTCAGATCGTTTCATGATCATCTCTTTTTTGACACCTTTTGATGCTTTTCATATTTTTCACACCTTTTCAGGCTCTTCATGTTTCTGAACACCGCTTCATGCTCCTCGTATTTTTCAGACCGTATCATGCTCTTCATACTTTTGACACCTTTTGAAGCTCTTCATATTTCTCACACCTTTTCAGGCTCTTCTCCTTTTTCCACACCACTTCAGGCTTCTCCTATTTTTCAGACCGTTTCATGCTCCTCATGTGTTTCACACCTTTTGAATCTCTTTATGTTTTTCACTCCTTTTCAGGCTCTTCATGTTTTTGATCAGCATTTCATGCTCCTCCTATTTTTCAGACCGTTACATGTTCCTCATATTTTTGACACCTTTTGAAGCTCTTGATATTTTTCACACCTTTGAAGCTCTTCATTTTTTTCACACGTTTTGAGGCTCTTCATGTTTTTCAACACCGCTTCATGCTCCTCCTGTTTTTCAGACCGTTTCAAGCTCCTCATGTATTTCATACCTTTTGAAGCTCTTCATACTTTTCACACCTTTTCTGGCTCTTCATATTTTTCGCACCTTTCCAGGGTCTTCATGTTTTTGAACACAACTTCATACTCCTCCAATTTATCAGACCGTTTCATGCTCATCTCATTCTTAACACCTTTTGAAGCTCTTCATATTTTACCCACATTTTCAGGCTCTTCAAGTTTTTCACACCTTTTCAGGCCTTCATGTTTTTGAACACCGGTTCATGCTCCTCATATATTTCAGACCGTTTCATGCTCCTCATATTTTTGACACATTTTGAAGCTCTTCGTATTTTTCACACCTTTTCAGGCTCTTCATGTTTTTCAACCCCGCTTCATGCTCCTCCTATTTTTCAGACCGTTTCATGCTCCTCATAATTTTGACACCTTTGAAGCTCTTCATATTTTTCAAACCTTTTCAGGCTCTTCATGTTTTTCAACACGACTTCATGCACCTCCTGTTTTTCAGACCGTTTCATGCTCCTCATATTTTTGACACCTTTTCAAGCTCCTCATATATTTCACACCTTTTCAGGCTCTTCATGTTTATCAACACCACTTCATGCTCCTCCTATTTTTCATACCGTTTCATGCTCATCTCATTTTTGACACCTTTTGAAGATCTTCATATTTTTCACACCTTTTGAAGCTCCTCATATTTTTCACACCTTTTCAGTCTCTTCATGTTTTTGAACACCGGTTCATGCTCCTCCTATTTTTCAGACCGTTTCATGCTTCTCATATTTTTGACAGGTTTTGAAGCTCTTCATATTTTGCACACCTTTTCAACCTCTTCATGGTTTTGAACACCGCTTCATGCTCCTCCTATTTTTCAGACCGTTTCATGCTCATCTCTTTTTTGACAACTTTTGAAGCTCTTCATATTTTTCATACCTTTTGAAGATCTTCATATTTTTCACACGTTTTCGGGCTCTTCATATTTTTCAACACTGCATCATGCTCCTTCTATTTTTCAGATCGTTTCATGCTCCTCATATTTTTGACACCTTTTGAAGCTCCTCATATTTTTCACACCTTTTGAAGCTCTTCCTATTTTTCACACGTTCTCAGGTCTTCAAGTTTTTCAGCCCCGCTTCATGCTCCTCCTATTTTTCAGACCGTTCCATGCTCCTCATAATTTGGACACCGTTAGAAGCTCTTCATATATTTGACACCTTTGAAGCTCTTCATATTTTTCACACGTTCTCAGGCTCTTCATGTTTTTCAACCCCGCTTCATGCTCCTCCTATTTTTAAGACCGTTCCATGCTCCTCATAATTTGGACACCGTTAGAAGCTCTTCATATATTTGACACCATTTGAAGCTCTTCATATTTTTCACAACTTTTCAGGCTGTTCATGTTTTGGAACACCGTTTCATGCTCCTCCTATTTTTCAGACCGTTTCATGCTCCTCATGTATTTCAGACCGTTTGAAGCTCTTCATATTTTTCAAACCTTTTCAGGCTCTTCATGTTTTTGAACACCGCTTCATGCTCCTCCTATTATTCACACTTTTTGAAGCTCTTCGTATTTTTCACACCTTTTCAGGCTCTTCATGTTTTTGAAAACCGCTTCATGCTCCTCCTATTTTTCAGAACGTTTAATGTTCCTCATGTATTTCACACCTTTTGAAGCTCTTCATATTTTTCACACATTTTCAGGCTCTTCTTTTTTTTCAACACCGCTTCATGCTCCTACTGTTTTTCAGACTGTTTCATGCTCCTCATAATTTTCACAGCTTTTGACGCTCTTCATATTTTTCACACCTTTTCACACTCTCCATATTTTTAACACCGCTTCATGCTCCTCCAATTTTTGAGACCGTTTCATGCTCCTCATATTTTTGACACTTTTTGAAGCTCTTCATATTTGTCATACCTTTTCAGGCTCTTCATGTTTTTGAACACTGCTTCATGCTCCTCCTATTTTTCAGACCGTTTCATGATCCTCTCATTTTTCACACCTTTTGAAGCTCTTCATATTTTTCACACTTTTTCAGGCTCTTCATGTTTTTGAACACCGCTTAATGCTCCTCCTATTTTTCAGACCGTTTCATGCTCATATCATTTTTGACACCTTTTGAAGCTCTTCATATTTTTGACACCTTTTGAAGCTCTTCATATTTTTCACACCTTTTCAGGCTCTTCATGTTTTTGAACACCACTTCATGCTCCTCCTATTTGTCAGACCGTTTCATGCTCCTCAAATTTTTGACACCTTTTGAAGCTCTTCATACTGTTCACACCTTTTCAGGCCCTTCATGTTTTTAAACACCACTTTATGCTCCTCCTCTTTGTCAGACCGTTTCATGCTCCTCATATTTTTGACACCTTTTGAAGGTCTTCATAATTTTCACAGCTTTTCAGGCTCTTCATGTTTTTCAACAGCGCCTCATGCTCCTCCAATTTTTCAGAACGTTACATGCTCCTCATATATTTCACACCTTTTGAAGCTCTTCATAATTTTCACACCTTTTCAGGCTCTTCATGTTTTTAAACACCACTTCATGCTCCTCCTATTTTTCAGACAGTTCCATGCTCCTCATGTATTTCACACCTTTTGAAGCTCTTCATAATTTTCACACCTTTTCAGGCTCTTCATGTTTTTGAACACGACTTCATGCTCCTGCTTTTTTTCAGATCGTTTCATGCCTCTCATATTTTTGACCCCTTTTGAAGCTCTTCATATTCTTCACACCTTTTCAGGCTTTCATGATTTTCAATACCGCTTCATGATCCTCCTATTTTTCAGACCGTTTCATGCTCATCTCATTTTTAACACCTTTTGAAACTCTTCATGTTTTTCACACCTTTTCAGGCTTTTCATGTTTTTGAACATCGCTTCATGCTCCTCCTATTTTTCACACTTTTTGAAGCTCTTCATATTTTTCACACCTTTTCAGGCTCTTCATGTTTTTGAACACCGTTTCATGCTGCTCCTATTTTTCAGACTCTTTCATGCTCGTCATATTTTTGACACCTTTTGAAGCTCTTCGTATTTTTCACACCTTTTCAGGCTCTTCATGTTTTTGAAAACCGCTTCATGCTCCTCCTATTTTTCACACCTTTTGAAGCTCTTCATATTTTTCACACCTTTTCAGGTTCTTCATGTTTTTCAACTCCGCTCATGCTCCTACTCTTTTTCAGACCGTTTCATGCTCCTCATATTTTTGACACGTTTTGAGGCTCTTCATATTTTTCACACCATTTCAGGCTCTTCTTGTTTTTGAACAACGTTTCATGCTCCTCCTATTTTATAGACCGTTTCATGCTCCTCAAGTATTTCACACCTTTTGAAGCTCTTCATAATTTTCACACCTTTTCAGGCTCTACATATTTTTCAACACCACTTCATGCTTCTCTTATTTTTCAGACCGATTCATGTTCCTCATATTTTTGACACCTTTTGAAGCTCTTCATTTTTTTCACACCTGTTCAGGCTCTTCATGTTTTTCCACGCCGCTTCATGCTCCTCATCTTTTTCAGACCGTTTCATGCTCCTCATATTTTTCACACCTTTTGAAGCTCCTCATATTTTTCACAACTTTTCAGGCTCTTCATATTTTTGTTGACCGTTTCATGCTCCTCCTATTTTTCAGACCGTTTCATCCTCCTCATATTTTGACACCTTTTTAAGCTCTTCACATTTTTCACACCTTTTCAGGCTCTTCATGTTTTTCAAAACCGCTTCATGATCCCCCTATATTTCAGACCGTTTCATGCTCCTCATATTTTTGATACGTTTTGAAGCCCTTCATATTTTTCACACCTTTTCAGGCTCTTCATGTTTTGAACATCGTTTCTTGCACCTCCAATTTTTCAGAACGTTTCATGCTGCTCATATATTTGACACCTTTTGAAGCTCTTCATCATTTCACAACTTTTCAGGTTCTTCATGTTTTCAACACCACTTCATGCTCCTGCTATATTTCTGACCGTGTCATGCTCCTCATATTTTTGACACCTTTTGAAGATCTTCATATTTTTCACACCTTTTCAGGCTATTCAGGTTTTTCTACACCGCTTCATGCTCCTCCTATTTTTGACACCTTTTGGAGCTCTTCATATATTTCACGCATTTTCAGGCTCTTCACGATTTGAAAAGCGTTTCATGCTCCTCCTACTTTTCAGACCGTTTCATGCTCCTCATATTTTTGAAACCTTTTGAAGTGCTTCATATTTTTCACATCTTTTGAGGCTCTTCATGTTTTTCAAAACCGCTTCATGCTGCTCCTATTTTTCGGACTGTTTCATGCTCCTCATATTTCTGACACCTTTTGAAGCTCTTCATATTTTTCACACCATTTCAGGCTCTTCATGTTTTTGAACACTGTTTCCTGCTCCTACTATTTTTCAGACTGTTCATGCTCCTCATATTTTTGTCACCTTTTGAAGCTCTTCATATTTTTCACACCTTTTCAGGTTCTTCATGTTTTTCAACACCAATTCATGTTCCTCCTATTGTTCAGACCGTTTCATGCTCCTCACATTTTTGACACCTTTTGAAGCTCTTCATATATTTCACAACTTTTCAGGCTTTTCATGTTTTTGAACACTGTTTCATGCTCCTCATATTTTTGACACCTTTTGAAGCTCTTCATATTTTTCACACCGTTTCTTGCTCCTCATATTTTTCAGACCGTTTCATGCTCCTCCAATTTTTAACATATTTTGAAGCTCTTCTTAGATTTCACAACTTTTCAGGGTTTTCATGTTTTTGAACACCGTTTCATGCTCCTCATATTTTTCAGACCGTTTCATGCTCCTCGTTTTTCTGACACGTTGTGAAGCTCTTCATATTTTTCAAAGCTTTTCATGCTGTTCATGTTTTTCAACACCCTTTCATGCTCCTCCTATTTTTGAGACCGTTTCATGCTCCTTGTATTTCTGACACCTTGTGAAGATCTTCATATTTTTCACACCTTTTCAGGCGCTTCCTGTTTTTCAACACCGCTTCATGCTCCTCCTATTTTTCAGACTGTTTCATGCTCCTCATATTTTTGACACCTTTTGAAGCTCTTCATATTTTTCACATCTTTTCAGGCTCTTCATGTTTTTGAACTCCTTTTCAGGCTCCTCCTCTTGTTCAGACCATTTCATGCTCCTCATATTTTTGACACATTTTGAAGCTTCATATTTTTCACACCTTTTCAGGCGCTTCCTGTTTTTCAACACTGCTTCATGCTCCTCCTATTTTTCAGACCGTTTCATGCTCCTCATATTTTTGACACCTTTTGAAGCTCTTCATATTTTTCACACATTTTCAGGCTCGTCATATTTTTCAACACGGCTTCAGGCTCCTCCTATTTTTCAGATCGTTTCATGCTCCTTTTATTTTTGACACCTTTGAAGCTCTTCGTATATTTCACACATTTTCAGGCTATATATGTTTTTCAACATCGCATCATGCTGCTCCTATTTTTCATACCGTTTCATGCTCCTCACATTTTTCACACATTTTGAAGCTTTTCATATTTTTCACAGCTTTTCAGGCTCTTCATGTTTTTCAACACCGCTTCATGCTACTCCTATTTTTCAGACCGTTTCATGCTCCTCATATTTTTGACACCTTTTGAAGCTCTTCATATATTTCACACCTTCAGGCTCTTCATGTTTTTCAACACCGCTTCATGATCCTCCTTTTTTTCAGACCGTGTCATGCTCCTCATTTTTTTGATAATTTTGAAGCTCTTCATATTTTTCACACCTTTTCAGGCTCTTCATGTTTTTCAACAACGCTTCATGCTCCTCCTATTTTTCAGATCGTTTCATGCTCCTCATATTTTTGACCCCTTTAGAAGCTCTTCATATTTTTCAAACCTTTACAGGCTCTTCATGTTTTTGAACAACGTTTCATGCTCCTCCTGTTTTTCAGACCGTTTCATGCACCTCATATTTTTGACACCTTTTGAAGCTCTTCATATTTTTAACATCGTTTCAGGCTTTTCATGTTTTTGAACACCGCTTCATGCTCCTCCTATTTTTCAGACCGTTTCATGCTCCTCATGTGTTTCACACCTTTTGAAGCTCTTCATATTTTTCACACTTTTTCAGGCTCTTCATGTTTTTCAACACCGCTTCATGATCCTCCTTTTTTTCAGACCTTTTCATGCTCCTCATGTATTTCACACCTTTTGAAGCTCTTCATATTTTTCACAACTTTTCAGACTCTTCATTTTTTTCAACAATGTTTCATACTCCTCCTATTTTACATACGATTTCATGCTTCTCATATTATTGAGAGCTTTTGAAGCTCTTCTTATATTTCACACCTTTTCAGGCTCTTCATGTTTTTGAACACCGCTTCATGCTCCTCCTATTTTTCAGACCGTTTCAGGCTCCTCATATGTTTGACACTTTTTGAAGCTCCCATATTTTTCACACCTTTTGAAGCTCTTCATATATTTCACACCATTTCAGGCTCTTCATGTTTTTCAACAGCACTTCATTCTCCTCCTATTTTTCAGACCTTTCATGCTTATCTCATTTTTGACACCTTTTGAAGCTCCTCATGTTTTCACACATTTTGAAGCTCTTCATATTTTTCACACGTTCTCAGGCTCTTCATGTTTTTCAACACCGCTTCATGGTCCTTCTGTTTTTCAGACGGTTTCATGCTCCTCATATTTTTGACACCTTTTGAAGCTCTTCATATTTCTCACAGCTTTTCAGGCTCTTCATCTTTTTCCACACCACTTCATGCTTCTCCTATTTTTCAGACCGTTTCATGCTATTCATGTATTTCACACCTTTTGAAGCTCTTCATATATTTCACACCATTTCAGGCTCTTCATGTTTTTCAACAGCACTTCATTCTTCTCCTGTTTTTCAGATCTTTTCATGCTCATCTCATTTTTGACACCTTTTGAAGCTCCTCATGTTTTCAAAACCTTTTGAAGCTCTTCATATTTTTCACACGTTCTCAGGCTCTTCATGTTTTTCAACACAACTTCATGCTCCTCCTATTTTTCAGACCGTATCTGGCTCCTCATATTTTTGACACATTTTGAAGCTCTTCATATTTCTCACACCTTTTCAGGTTCTTCATCTTTTTCCACAACACTTCATGCTTCTCCTATTTTTCAGACAGTTTCATGCTCCTCATATTTTTGACACCTTTTGAAGCTCTTCATATTTTTCACACCTTTTCAGGCTCTTCATTTTTTGAACACCGCTTCATGCTCCTCCTTTTTTTCAGACCGTTTCATGCTCCTCATATTTTTGACACCTTTTGAAGCTCTTCATATTTTTCACACTTTTCAGGCTCTTCATGTTTTTCAACACCACTTCATGCTCCTCCTATTTTTCAGACCGTTTCATGCTCCTCATATTTTTGACCCCTTTAGAAGCTCTTCATATTTTTCACACCTTTTCAGGCTCTTCATTTTTTTCAACACCACTTCATTCTCCTCCTATTTTTCAGACCGTTTTATGCTCCTGATATTTTTGACACATTTCGAAGCTCCCCATATTTTTCTCACCTTTTGAAGCTCTTCATATTTTTCACACGTTCCGAGGCTCTTCATGTTTTTCAACACCGTTTCATGCTCCTCCTATTTTTCAGACCATTTGATGCTCCTCATATATTTGACACCTTTTGATGCTCTTCATATTTTTCACACCTTTTCAGGCACTTCATATTTTTGAACACAGCTTCATGCTCCTCCTAATTTTCAGTCCGTTTCATGCTCCTGATATTTTTTGACACCTTTTGAAGCTCTTCATGTATTTCACACCTTTTCAGGCTCTTCATTTTTTTCAACACTACTTCATGCTCCTCCTATTTTTCAGACCGTTTCATGCTCATCTCATTTTGACACCTTTTGAAGCTCTTCATATTTTTCACACCTTTTAAAGCTCTTCATGTTTTTCACAGCTTTTCAGGCTCTTCATTTTTTTCAACACTACTTCATGCTCCTCCTATTTTTCAGACCGTTTCATGCTCATCTCATTTTTGACACCTTTTGAAGCTTCTCATATTTTTCACACCTTTTCAGGCTCTTCATGTTTTTGAACAACACTTCTTGCTCCTCATTTTTTGCAGACCGTTTCATACTCCTCTTATTTTTGACACCTTTTGAAGGTCTTCATATTTCTCACACCTTTTCAGGCTCTTCATATTTTTCAAAACCGCTTCATGCTCCTAATATTTTTCAGATCGTTTCATGATCATCTCTTTTTTGACACCTTTTGATGCTTTTCATATTTTTCACACCTTTTCAGGCTCTTCATGTTTCTGAACACCGCTTCATGCTCCTCGTATTTTTCAGACCGTATCATGCTCTTCATACTTTTGACACCTTTTGAAGCTCTTCATATTTCTCACACCTTTTCAGGCTCTTCTCCTTTTTCCACACCACTTCAGGCTTCTCCTATTTTTCAGACCGTTTCATGCTCCTCATGTGTTTCACACCTTTTGAATCTCTTTATGTTTTTCACTCCTTTTCAGGCTCTTCATGTTTTTGATCAGCATTTCATGCTCCTCCTATTTTTCAGACCGTTACATGTTCCTCATATTTTTGACACCTTTTGAAGCTCTTGATATTTTTCACACCTTTGAAGCTCTTCATTTTTTTCACACGTTTTGAGGCTCTTCATGTTTTTCAACACCGCTTCATGCTCCTCCTGTTTTTCAGAACGTTTCAAGCTCCTCATGTATTTCATACCTTTTGAAGCTCTTCATACTTTTCACACCTTTTCTGGCTCTTCATATTTTTCGCACCTTTCCAGGGTCTTCATGTTTTTGAACACCTCTTCATGCTCCTCCTATTTTTCAGACTGTTTAATGCTCCTCATAATTTTGACACTTTTGAAGCTCTTCATATTTTTCACCCCTTTTCAGGCTCTTCATGTTTTTCAACACCGCTTCTTGCTCCTCCTATTTTTCAGACCGTTTCATGCTCCTCAAATTTTTGACGCCTTTTGAAGCTCTTCATATTTTTCACTCCTTTTCAGGCTCTTCATGGTTTTCAACACCACTTCATGCTCCTCCTATTTTTCCAACCGTTTCATGCTCCTCATATTTATGACACCTTATCAAGCTCTTCATATTTTACACACCTTTTCAGGCTGTTCATGTTTTTCAACACCACTGCATGATTCTCCTATTTTTCAGACCGTTTCATGCTCCTCATATTTTTGACACCTTTTGAAGCTCTTCATATTTTTCACACCCTTTCATGTTTTTCAACACCACTTCATGCACCTCCTATTTTTCAGACCGTTTCATGCTCCTCATATTTTTGACACCTTTTCAAGCTCCTCATATATTTCACACCATTTCAGGCTCTTCATGTTTTTCAACACAACTTCATACTCCTCCAATTTATCAGACCGTTTCATGCTCATCTCATTCTTAACACCTTTTGAAGCTCTTCATATTTTACCCACATTTTCAGGCTCTTCAAGTTTTTCACACCTTTTCAGGCCTTCATGTTTTTGAACACCGGTTCATGCTCCTCATATATTTCAGACCGTTTCATGCTCCTCATATTTTTGACACATTTTGAAGCTCTTCGTATTTTTCACACCTTTTCAGGCTCTTCATGTTTTTCAACCCCGCTTCATGCTCCTCCTATTTTTCAGACCGTTTCATGCTCCTCATAATTTTGACACCTTTGAAGCTCTTCATATTTTTCAAACCTTTTCAGGCTCTTCATGTTTTTCAACACGACTTCATGCACCTCCTGTTTTTCAGACCGTTTCATGCTCCTCATATTTTTGACACCTTTTCAAGCTCCTCATATATTTCACACCTTTTCAGGCTCTTCATGTTTATCAACACCACTTCATGCTCCTCCTATTTTTCATACCGTTTCATGCTCATCTCATTTTTGACACCTTTTGAAGATCTTCATATTTTTCACACCTTTTGAAGCTCCTCATATTTTTCACACCTTTTCAGTCTCTTCATGTTTTTGAACACCGGTTCATGCTCCTCCTATTTTTCAGACCGTTTCATGCTTCTCATATTTTTGACAGGTTTTGAAGCTCTTCATATTTTGCACACCTTTTCAACCTCTTCATGGTTTTGAACACCGCTTCATGCTCCTCCTATTTTTCAGACCGTTTCATGCTCATCTCTTTTTTGACAACTTTTGAAGCTCTTCATATTTTTCATACCTTTTGAAGATCTTCATATTTTTCACACGTTTTCGGGCTCTTCATATTTTTCAACACTGCATCATGCTCCTTCTATTTTTCAGATCGTTTCATGCTCCTCATATTTTTGACACCTTTTGAAGCTCCTCATATTTTTCACACCTTTTGAAGCTCTTCATATTTTTCACACGTTCTCAGGTCTTCAAGTTTTTCAGCCCCGCTTCATGCTCCTCCTATTTTTCAGACCGTTCCATGCTCCTCATAATTTGGACACCGTTAGAAGCTCTTCATATATTTGACACCTTTGAAGCTCTTCATATTTTTCACACGTTCTCAGGCTCTTCATGTTTTTCAACCCCGCTTCATGCTCCTCCTATTTTTAAGACTGTTCCATGCTCCTCATAATTTGGACACCGTTAGAAGCTCTTCATATATTTGACACCATTTGAAGCTCTTCATATTTTTCACAACTTTTCAGGCTGTTCATGTTTTGGAACACCGTTTCATGCTCCTCCTATTTTTCAGACCGTTTCATGCTCCTCATGTATTTCAGACCGTTTGAAGCTCTTCATATTTTTCAAACCTTTTCAGGCTCTTCATGTTTTTGAACACCGCTTCATGCTCCTCCTATTATTCACACTTTTTGAAGCTCTTCGTATTTTTCACACCTTTTCAGGCTCTTCATGTTTTTGAAAACCGCTTCATGCTCCTCCTATTTTTCAGAACGTTTAATGTTCCTCATGTATTTCACACCTTTTGAAGCTCTTCATATTTTTCACACATTTTCAGGCTCTTCTTTTTTTTCAACACCGCTTCATGCTCCTACTGTTTTTCAGACTGTTTCATGCTCCTCATAATTTTCACAGCTTTTGACGCTCTTCATATTTTTCACACCTTTTCACGCTCTCCATATTTTTAACACCGCTTCATGCTCCTCCTATTTTTGAGACCGTTTCATGATCCTCTCATTTTTCACACCTTTTGAAGCTCTTCATATTTTTCACACTTTTTCAGGCTCTTCATGTTTTTGAACACCGCTTAATGCTCCTCCTATTTTTCAGACCGTTTCTTGCTCATATCATTTTTGACACCTTTTGAAGCTATTCATATTTTTGACACCTTTTGAAGCTCTTCATATTTTTCACACCTTTTCAGGCTCTTCATGTTTTTGAACACCACTTCATGCTCCTCCTATTTGTCAGACCGTTTCATGCTCCTCAAATTTTTGACACCTTTTGAAGCTCTTCATACTGTTCACACCTTTTCAGGCCCTTCATGTTTTTAAACACCACTTTATGCTCCTCCTCTTTGTCAGACCGTTTCATGCTCCTCATATTTTTGACACCTTTTGAAGGTCTTCATAATTTTCACAGCTTTTCAGGCTCTTCATGTTTTTCAACAGCGCCTCATGCTCCTCCAATTTTTCAGAACGTTACATGCTCCTCATATATTTCACACCTTTTGAAGCTCTTCATAATTTTCACACCTTTTCAGGCTCTTCATGTTTTTAAACACCGCTTCATGCTCCTCCTATTTTTCAGACAGTTCCATGCTCCTCATGTATTTCACACCTTTTGAAGCTCTTCATAATTTTCACACCTTTTCAGGCTCTTCATGTTTTTGAACACGACTTCATGCTCCTGCTTTTTTTCAGATCGTTTCATGCCTCTCATATTTTTGATCCCTTTTGAAGCTCTTCATATTCTTCACACCTTTTCAGGCTCTTCATGATTTTCAATACCGCTTCATGATCCTCCTATTTTTCAGACCGTTTCATGCTCATCTCATTTTTAACACCTTTTTGAAACTCTTCATGTTTTTCACACCTTTTCAGGCTTTTCATGTTTTTGAACACCGCTTCATGCTCCTCCTATTTTTCACACTTTTTGAAGCTCTTCATATTTTTCACACCTTTTCAGGCTCTTCATGTTTTTGAACACCGTTTCATGCTGCTCCTATTTTTCAGACTCTTTCATGCTCGTCATATTTTTGACACCTTTTGAAGCTCTTCGTATTTTTCACACCTTTTCAGGCTCTTCATGTTTTTGAAAACCGCTTCATGCTCCTCCTATTTTTCACACCTTTTGAAGCTCTTCATATTTTTCACAACTTTTCAGGTTCTTCATGTTTTTCAACTCCGCTCATGCTCCTACTCTTTTTCAGACGGTTTCATGCTCCTCATATTTTTGACACGTTTTGAGGCTCTTCATATTTTTCACACCATTTCAGGCTCTTCTTGTTTTTGAACAACGTTTCATGCTCCTCCAATTTTATAGACAGTTTCATGCTCCTCAAGTATTTCACACCTTTTGAAGCTCTTCATAATTTTCACACCTTTTCAGGCTCTACATGTTTTTCAACACCACTTCATGCTTCTCTTATTTTTCAGACCGATTCATGTTCCTCATATTTTTGACACCTTTTGAAGCTCTTCATTTTTTTCACACCTGTTCAGGCTCTTCATGTTTTTCAACGCCGCTTCATGCTCCTCATCTTTTTCAGACCGTTTCATGCTCCTCAAATTTTTCACACCTTTTGAAGCTCCTCATATTTTTCACAACTTTTCAGGCTCTTCATATTTTTGTTGACCGTTTCATGCTCCTCCTATTTTTCAGACCGTTTCATCCTCCTCATATTTTGACACCTTTTTTAGCTCTTCACATTTTTCACACCTTTTCAGGCTCTTCATGTTTTTCAAAACCGCTTCATGATCCCCCTATATTTCAGACCATTTCATGCTCCTCATATTTTTGATACGTTTTGAAGCCCTTCATATTTTTCACACCTTTTCAGGCTCTTCATGTTTTGAACATCGTTTCTTGCACCTCCAATTTTTCAGAACGTTTCATGCTGCTCATATATTTGACACCTTTTGAAGCTCTTCATCATTTCACAACTTTTCAGGTTCTTCATGTTTTCAACACCACTTCATGCTCCTGCTATATTTCTGACCGTGTCATGCTCCTCATATTTTTGACACCTTTTGAAGACCTTCATATTTTTCACACCTTTTCAGGCTATTCAGGTTTTTCTACACCGCTTCATGCTCCTCCTATTTTTGACACCTTTTGGAGCTCTTCATATATTTCACGCATTTTCAGGCTCTTCACGATTTGAAAAGCGTTTCATGCTCCTCCTACTTTTCAGACCGTTTCATGCTCCTCATATTTTTGAAACCTTTTGAAGTGCTTCATATTTTTCACATCTTTTGAGGCTCTTCATGTTTTTCAAAACCGCTTCATGCTGCTCCTATTTTTCGGACTGTTTCATGCTCCTCATATTTCTGACACCTTTTGAAGCTCTTCATATTTTTCACACCATTTCAGGCTCTTCATGTTTTTGAACACTGTTTCCTGCTCCTACTATTTTTCAGACTGTTCATGCTCCTCATATTTTTGTCACCTTTTGAAGCTCTTCATATTTTTCACACCTTTTCAGGTTCTTCATGTTTTTCAACACCGATTCATGTTCCTCCTATTGTTCAGACCGTTTCATGCTCCTCACATTTTTGACACCTTTTGAAACTCTTCATATATTTCACAACTTTTCAGGCTTTTCATGTTTTTGAACACTGTTTCATGCTCCTCATATTTTTGACACCTTTTGAAGCTCTTCATATTTTTCACACCGTTTCTTGCTCCTCATATTTTTCAGACCGTTTCATGCTCCTCCAATTTTTAACATATTTTGAAGCTCTTCATAGATTTCACAACTTTTCAGGGTTTTCATGTTTTTGAACACCGTTTCATGCTCCTCATATTTTTCAGACCGTTTCATGCTCCTCGTTTTTCTGACACGTTGTGAAGCTCTTCATATTTTTCAAAGCTTTTCATGCTGTTCATGTTTTTCAACACCCTTTCATGCTCCTCCTATTTTTGAGACCGTTTCATGCTCCTTGTATTTCTGACACCTTGTGAAGATCTTCATATTTTTCACACCTTTTCATGCGCTTCCTGTTTTTCAACACCGCTTCATGCTCCTCCTATTTTTCAGACTGTTTCATGCTCCTCATATTTTTGACACCTTTTGAAGCTCTTCATATTTTTCACATCTTTTCAGGCTCTTCATGTTTTTGAACTCCTTTTCAGGCTCCTCCTCTTGTTCAGACCATTTCATGCTCCTCATATTTTTGACACATTTTGAAGCTTCATATTTTTCACACCTTTTCAGGCGCTTCCTGTTTTTCAACACTGCTTCATGCTCCTCCTATTTTTCAGACCGTTTCATGCTCCTCATATTTTTGACACCTTTTGAAGCTCTTCATATTTTTCACACATTTTCAGGCTCGTCATATTTTTCAACACGGCTTCAGGCTCCTCCTATTTTTCAGATCGTTTCATGCTCCTTTTATTTTTGACACCTTTGAAGCTCTTCGTATATTTCACACATTTTCAGGCTATATATGTTTTTCAACATCGCATCATGCTGCTCCTATTTTTCATACCGTTTCATGCTCCTCACATTTTTCACACATTTTGAAGCTTTTCATATTTTTCACAGCTTTTCAGGCTCTTCATGTTTTTCAACACCGCTTCATGCTACTCCTATTTTTCAGACCGTTTCATGCTCCTCATATTTTTGACACCTTTTGAAGCTCTTCATATATTTCACACCTTCAGGCTCTTCATGTTTTTCAACACCGTTTCATGATCCTCCTTTTTTTCAGACCGTGTCATGCTCCTCATTTTTTTGATAATTTTGAAGCTCTTCATATTTTTCACACCTTTTCAGGCTCCTCATGTTTTTCAACAACGCTTCATGCTCCTCCTATTTTTCAGACCGTTTAATGCTCCTCATATTTTTAACCCCATTTGAAGCTCTTCATATTTTTTCACACGTTTTCATGCTCGTCATATTTTTCAACATGGCTTCAGGCTCCTCCTATTTTTCAGATCGTTTCATGCTCCTCTTATTTTTGACACCTTTGAAGCTCTTCGTATATTTCACACATTTTCAGGCTATACATGTTTTTCAACATCGCATCATGCTGCTCCTATTTTTCATACCGTTTCATGCTCCTCACATTTTTCACACATTTTGAAGCTTTTCATATTTTTCACAGCTTTTCAGGCTCTTCATGTTTTTCAAAACCGCTTCATGCTACTCCTATTTTTCAGACCGTTTCATGCTCCTCATATTTTTGACACCTTTTGAAGCTCTTCATGTATTTCACACCTTTTCTTGCTCTTCCTGAATTTCAACACAGCTTAATGCTCCTCCTATTTTTCAGACCGTTTCATGCTCCTCATATATTTGCCACCTTTTCAAGCTCTTCATATTTTTCAAACCTTTTCAGGCTCTTCATGTTTTTGATCAGCATTTCATGCTCCTCCTATTTTTCAGACCGTTACATGTTCCTCATATTTTTGACACATTTTGAAGCTCTTGATATTTTTCACACCTTTGAAGTTCTTCATTTTTTTCACACGTTTTGAGGCTCTTCATGTTTTTCAACACCGCTTCATGCTCCTCCTGTTTTTCAGACCGTTTCATGCTCCTCATGTATTTCATACCTTTTGAAGCTCTTCATACTTTTCACACCTTTTCTGGCTCTTCATATTTTTCGCATCTTTCCAGGGTCTTCATGTTTTTGAACACCTCTTCATGCTCCTCCTATTTTTCAGACTGTTTAATGCTCCTCATAATTTTGACACTTTTGAAGCTCTTCATATTTTTCATCTCTTTTCAGGCTCTTCATGTTTTTCAACACCGCTTCTTGCTCCTCCTATTTTTCAGACCGTTTCATGCTCCTCAAATTTTTGACGCCTTTTGAAGCTCTTCATATTTTTCACTCCTTTTCAGGCTCTTCATGGTTTTCAACACCACTTCATGCTCCTCCTATTTTTCCAACCGTTTCATGCTCCTCATATTTATGACACCTTATCAAGCTCTTCATATTTTACACACCTTTTCAGGCTGTTCATGTTTTTCAACACCACTGCATGATTCTCCTATTTTTCAGACTGTTTCATGCTCCTCATATTTTTGACACCTTTTGAAGCTCTTCATATTTTTCACACCCTTTCATGTTTTTCAACACCACTTCATGCACCTCCTATTTTTCAGACCGTTTCATGCTCCTCATATTTTTGACACCTTTTCAAGCTCCTCATATATTTCACACCATTTCAGGCTCTTCATGTTTTTCAACACAACTTCATACTCCTCCAATTTATCAGACCGTTTCATGCTCATCTCATTCTTAACACCTTTTGAAGCTCTTCATATTTTACCCACATTTTCAGGCTCTTCAAGTTTTTCACACCTTTTCAGGCCTTCATGTTTTTGAACACCGGTTCATGCTCCTCATATATTTCAGACCGTTTCATGCTCCTCATATTTTTGACACATTTTGAAGCTCTTCGTATTTTTCACACCTTTTCAGCCTCTTCATGTTTTTCAACCCCGCTTCATGCTCCTCCTATTTTTCAGACCGTTTCATGCTCCTCATAATTTTGACACCTTTGAAGCTCTTCATATTTTTCAAACCTTTTCAGGCTCTTCATGTTTTTCAACACCACTTCATGCACCTCCTATTTTTCAGACCGTTTCATGCTCCTCATATTTTTGACACCTTTTCAAGCTCCTCATATATTTCACACCTTTTCAGGCTCTTCATGTTTATCAACACCACTTCATGCTCCTCCTATTTTTCATACCGTTTCATGCTCATCTCATTTTTGACACCTTTTGAAGATCTTCATATTTTTCACACCTTTTGAAGCTCCTCATATTTTTCACACCTTTTCAGTCTCTTCATGTTTTTGAACACCGGTTTATGCTCCTCCTATTTTTAAGACCGTTTCATGCTTCTCATATTTTTGACAGGTTTTGAAGCTCTTCATATTTTGCACACCTTTTCAGGCTCTTCATGGTTTTGAACACCGCTTCATGCTCCTCCTATTTTTCAGACCGTTTCATGCGCATCTCTTTTTTGACAACTTTTGAAGCTCTTCATATTTTTCATACCTTTTGAAGATCTTCATATTTTTCACACGTTTTCGGGCTCTTCATATTTTTCAACACTGCATCATGCTCCTTCTATTTTTCAGATCGTTTCATGCTCCTCATATTTTTGACACCTTTTGAAGCTCCTCATATTTTTCACACCTTTTGAAGCTCTTCATATTTTTCACACGTTCTCAGGCTCTTCAAGTTTTTCAGCCCCGCTTCATGCTCCTCCTATTTTTCAGACCGTTCCATGCTCCTCATAATTTGGACACCGTTAGAAGCTCTTCATATATTTGACACCTTTGAAGCTCTTCATATTTTTCACACGTTCTCAGGCTCTTCATGTGTTTCAACCCCGCTTCATGCTCCTCCTATTTTTCAGACCGTTTCATGCTCCTCATAATTTGGACACCGTTTGAAGCTCTTCATATATTTGACACCTTTGAAGCTCTTCATATTTATCACATTTTTGAACCTCTTCATATTTTTCACACTTTTTCAGGCTCTTCATGTTTTTCAACATCGCTTCATGCTCCTCCAGTTTTTCAGACCGTTTCAAGCTCATGTCATTTTTGACACCTTTTGAAGCTCTTCATATTTTTCACACCTTTTCAGGCTCTTCATGTTTTTCAACACCACTTCATGCGCCTCCTATTTTTCAGATTGTTTCATGCTCCTCATATTTTTGACACATTTTCAAGCTCCTCATATATTTCACACCTTTTCAGGCTCTTCATCATATTCAACACCACTTCATGCTCCTAATATTTTCCAGACCGTTTCATTGTTCTCTTATTTTTGACACCTTTAGAAGGTCTTCATATTTTTCACAACTTTTCAGGCTCTTCATGTTTTTCAACACAGCTTCATGCTCCTCCAATTTTTCAGATAGTTTCATTTCTCTCATGTATTTCACACCTTTTGAAGCTCTTCATATTTTTCACATGTTCTCAGGCTCTTCATGTTTTTGAACACCGCTTCATGCTCCTCCTATTTTTCAGACCGTTTCATGCTCCTGATATTTTTCACACCTTTTGATGCTCTTCATATTTTTCACACCTTTTCAGGCTATTCATGTTTTGGAACACCGTTTCATGCTCCTCCTATTTTTCAGACCTTTTCATGCTCCTCATAATTTTGACACCTTTTGAAGCTCTTCATATTTTTCACAACTTTTCAGGCTGTTCATGTTTTGGAACACCGTTTCATGCTCCTCCTATTTTTCAGACCGTTTCATGCTCCTCATGTATTTCAGACCGTTTGAAGCTCTTCATATTTTTCAAACCTTTTCAGGCTCTTCATGTTTTTGAACACCGCTTCATGCTCCTCCTATTATTCACACTTTTTGAAGCTCTTCGTATTTTTCACACCTTTTCAGGCTCTTCATGTTTTTGAAAACCGCTTCATGCTCCTCCTAATTTTCAGAACGTTTAATGTTCCTCATGTATTTCACACCTTTTGAAGCTCTTCATATTTTTCACACATTTTCAGGCTCTTCTTCTTTTTCAACACCGCTTCATGCTCCTACTATTTTTCAGACTGTTTCATGCTCCTCATAATTTTCACAGCTTTTGACGCTCTTCATATTTTTCACACCTTTTCACGCTCTCCATATTTTTAACACCGCTTCATGCTCCTCCTATTTTTTAGACCGTTTCATGCTCCTCATATTTTTGACACTTTTTGAAGCTCTTCATATTTGTCATACCTTTTCAGGCTCTTCATGTTTTTGAAAACTGCTTCATGCTCCTCCTATTTTTCAGACCGTTTCATGATCCTCTCATTTTTCACACCTTTTGAAGCTCTTCATATTTTTCACACTTTTTCAGGCTCTTCATGTTTTTGAACACCGCTTAATGCTCCTCCTATTTTTCAGACCGTTTCATGCTCATATCATTTTTGACACCTTTTGAAGCTATTCATATTTTTGACACCTTTTGAAGCTCTTCATATTTTTCACACCTTTTCAGGCTCTTCATGTTTTTGAACACCACTTCATGCTCCTCCTATTTGTCAGACCGTTTCATGCTCCTCAAATTTTTGACACCTTTTGAAGCTCTTCATACTGTTCACACCTTTTCAGGCCCTTCATGTTTTTAAACACCACTTTATGCTCCTCCTCTTTGTCAGACCGTTTCATGCTCCTCATATTTTTGACACCTTTTGAAGATCTTCATAATTTTCACAGCTTTTCAGGCTCTTCATGTTTTTCAACAGCGCCTCATGCTCCTCCAATTTTTCAGAACGTTACATGCTCCTCATATATTTCACACCTTTTGAAGCTCTTCATAATTTTCACACCTTTTCAGGCTCTTCATGTTTTTAAACACCGCTTCATGCTCCTCCTATTTTTCAGACAGTTCCATGCTCCTCATGTATTTCACACCTTTTGAAGCTCTTCATAATTTTCACACCTTTTCAGGCTCTTCATGTTTTTGAACACGACTTCATGCTCCTGCTTTTTTTCAGATCGTTTCATGCCTCTCATATTTTTGATCCCTTTTGAAGCTCTTCATATTCTTCACACCTTTTCAGGCTCTTCATGATTTTCAATACCGCTTCATGATCCTCCTATTTTTCAGACCGTTTCATGCTCATCTCATTTTTAACACCTTTTTGAAACTCTTCATGTTTTTCACACCTTTTCAGGCTTTTCATGTTTTTGAACACCGCTTCATGCTCCTCCTATATTTCACACTTTTTGAAGCTCTTCATATTTTTCACACCTTTTCAGTCTCTTCATGTTTTTGAACACCGTTTCATGCTGCTCCTATTTTTCAGACTCTTTCATGCTCGTCATATTTTTGACACCTTTTGAAGCTCTTCGTATTTTTCACACCTTTTCAGGCTCTTCATGTTTTTGAAAACCGCTTCATGCTCCTCCTATTTTTCACACCTTTTGAAGCTCTTCATATTTTTCACACCTTTTCAGGTTCTTCATGTTTTTCAACTCCGCTCATGCTCCTACTCTTTTTCAGACGGTTTCATGCTCCTCATATTTTTGACACGTTTTGAGGCTCTTCATATTTTTCACACCATTTCAGGCTCTTCTTGTTTTTGAACAACGTTTCATGCTCCTCCAATTTTATAGACCGTTTCATGCTCCTCAAGTATTTCACACCTTTTGAAGCTCTTCATAATTTTCACACCTTTTCAGGCTCTACGTGTTTTTCAACACCACTTCATGCTTCTCTTATTTTTCAGACCGATTCATGTTCCTCATATTTTTGACACCTTTTGAAGCTCTTCATTTTTTTCACACCTGTTCAGGCTCTTCATGTTTTTCAACGCCGCTTCATGCTCCTCATCTTTTTCAGACCGTTTCATGCTCCTCATATTTTTCACACCTTTTGAAGCTCCTCATATTTTTCACAACTTTTCAGGCTCTTCATATTTTTGTTGACCGTTTCATGCTCCTCCTATTTTTCAGACCGTTTCATCCTCCTCATATTTTGACACCTTTTTAAGCTCTTCACATTTTTCACACCTTTTCAGGCTCTTCATGTTTTTCAAAACCGCTTCATGATCCCCTTATATTTCAGACCATTTCATGCTCCTCATATTTTTGATACGTTTTGAAGCCCTTCATATTTTTCACACCTTTTCAGGCTCTTCATGTTTTGAACATCGTTTCTTGCACCTCCAATTTTTCAGAACGTTTCATGCTGCTCATATATTTGACACCTTTTGAAGCTCTTCATCATTTCACAACTTTTCAGGTTCTTCATGTTTTCAACACCACTTCATGCTCCTGCTATATTTCTGACCGTGTCATGCTCCTCATATTTTTGACACCTTTTGAAGACCTTCATATTTTTCACACCTTTTCAGGCTATTCAGGTTTTTCTACACCGCTTCATGCTCCTCCTATTTTTGACACCTTTTGGAGCTCTTCATATATTTCACGCATTTTCAGGCTCTTCACGATTTGAAAAGCGTTTCATGCTCCTCCTACTTTTCAGACCGTTTCATGCTCCTCATATTTTTGAAACCTTTTGAAGTGCTTCATATTTTTCACATCTTTTGAGGCTCTTCATGTTTTTCAAAACCGCTTCATGCTGCTCCTATTTTTCGGACTGTTTCATGCTCCTCATATTTCTGACACCTTTTGAAGCTCTTCATATTTTTCACACCATTTCAGGCTCTTCATGTTTTTGAACACTGTTTCCTGCTCCTACTATTTTTCAGACTGTTCATGCTCCTCATATTTTTGTCACCTTTTGAAGCTCTTCATATTTTTCACACCTTTTCAGGTTCTTCATGTTTTTCAACACCGATTCATGTTCCTCCTATTGTTCAGACCGTTTCATGCTCCTCACATTTTTGACACCTTTTGAAGCTCTTCATATATTTCACAACTTTTCAGGCTTTTCATGTTTTTGAACACTGTTTCATGCTCCTCATATTTTTGACACCTTTTGAAGCTCTTCATATTTTTCACACCGTTTCTTGCTCCTCATATTTTTCAGACCGTTTCATGCTCCTCCAATTTTTAACATATTTTGAAGCTCTTCTTAGATTTCACAACTTTTCAGGGTTTTCATGTTTTTGAACACCGTTTCATGCTCCTCATATTTTTCAGACCGTTTCATGCTCCTCGTTTTTCTGACACGTTGTGAAGCTCTTCATATTTTTCAAAGCTTTTCATGCTGTTCATGTTTTTCAACACCCTTTCATGCTCCTCCTATTTTTGAGACCGTTTCATGCTCCTTGTTTTTCTGACACCTTGTGAAGATCTTCATATTTTTCACACCTTTTCAGGTGCTTCCTGTTTTTCAACACCGCTTCATGCTCCTCCTATTTTTCAGACTGTTTCATGCTCCTCATATTTTTGACACCTTTTGAAGCTCTTCATATTTTTCACATCTTTTCAGGCTCTTCATGTTTTTGAACTCCTTTTCAGGCTCCTCCTCTTGTTCAGACCATTTCATGCTCCTCATATTTTTGACACATTTTGAAGCTTCATATTTTTCACACCTTTTCAGGCGCTTCCTGTTTTTCAACACTGCTTCATGCTCCTCCTATTTTTCAGACCGTTTCATGCTCCTCATATTTTTGACACCTTTTGAAGCTCTTCATATTTTTCACACATTTTCAGGCTCGTCATATTTTTCAACACGGCTTCAGGCTCCTCCTATTTTTCAGATCGTTTCATGCTCCTTTTATTTTTGACACCTTTGAAGCTCTTCGTATATTTCACACATTTTCAGGCTATATATGTTTTTCAACATCGCATCATGCTGCTCCTATTTTTCATACCGTTTCATGCTCCTCACATTTTTCACACATTTTGAAGCTTTTCATATTTTTCACAGCTTTTCAGGCTCTTCATGTTTTTCAACACCGCTTCATGCTACTCCTATTTTTCAGACCGTTTCATGCTCCTCATATTTTTGACACCTTTTGAAGCTCTTCATATATTTCACACCTTCAGGCTCTTCATGTTTTTCAACACCGCTTCATGATCCTCCTTTTTTTCAGACCGTGTCATGCTCCTCATTTTTTTGATAATTTTGAAGCTCTTCATATTTTTCACACCTTTTCAGGCTCCTCATGTTTTTCAACAACGCTTCATGCTCCTCCTATTTTTCAGACCGTTTAATGCTCCTCATATTTTTAACACCATTTGAAGCTCTTCATATTTTTTCACACGTTTTCATGCTCGTCATATTTTTCAACATGGCTTCAGGCTCCTCCTATTTTTCAGATCGTTTCATGCTCCTCTTATTTTTGACACCTTTGAAGCTCTTCGTATATTTCACACATTTTCAGGCTATACATGTTTTTCAACATCGCATCATGCTGCTCCTATTTTTCATACCGTTTCATGCTCCTCACATTTTTCACACATTTTGAAGCTTTTCATATTTTTCACAGCTTTTCAGGCTCTTCATTTTTTTCAAAACCGCTTCATGCTACTCCTATTTTTCAGACCGTTTCATGCTCCTCATATTTTTGACACCTTTTGAAGCTCTTCATGTATTTCACACCTTTTCATGCTCTTCCTGAATTTCAACACAGCTTAATGCTCCTCCTATTTTTCAGACCGTTTCATGCTCCTCATATATTTGCCACCTTTTCAAGCTCTTCATATTTTTCAAACCTTTTCAGGCTCTTCATGTTTTTGATCAGCATTTCATGCTCCTCCTATTTTTCAGACCGTTACATGTTCCTCATATTTTTGACACCTTTTGAAGCTCTTGATATTTTTCACACCTTTGAAGTTCTTCATTTTTTTCACACGTTTTGAGGCTCTTCATGTTTTTCAACACCGCTTCATGCTCCTCCTGTTTTTCAGACCGTTTCAAGCTCCTCATGTATTTCATACCTTTTGAAGCTCTTCATACTTTTCACACCTTTTCTGGCTCTTCATATTTTTCGCATCTTTCCAGGGTCTTCATGTTTTTGAACACCTCTTCATGCTCCTCCTATTTTTCAGACTGTTTAATGCTCCTCATAATTTTGACACTTTTGAAGCTCTTCATATTTTTCACCCCTTTTCAGGCTCTTCATGTTTTTCAACACCGCTTCTTACTCCTCCTATTTTTCAGACCGTTTCATGCTCCTCAAATTTTTGACGCCTTTTGAAGCTCTTCATATTTTTCACTCCTTTTCAGGCTCTTCATGGTTTTCAACACCACTTCATGCTCCTCCTATTTTTCCAACCGTTTCATGCTCCTCATATTTATGACACCTTATCAAGCTCTTCATATTTTACACACCTTTTCAGGCTGTTCATGTTTTTCAACACCACTGCATGATTCTCCTATTTTTCAGACTGTTTCATGCTCCTCATATTTTTGACACCTTTTGAAGCTCTTCATATTTTTCACACCCTTTCATGTTTTTCAACACCACTTCATGCACCTCCTATTTTTCAGACCGTTTCATGCTCCTCATATTTTTGACACCTTTTCAAGCTCCTCATATATTTCACACCATTTCAGGCTCTTCATGTTTTTCAACACAACTTCATACTCCTCCAATTTATCAGACCGTTTCATGCTCATCTCATTCTTAACACCTTTTGAAGCTCTTCATATTTTACCCACATTTTCAGGCTCTTCAAGTTTTTCACACCTTTTCAGGCCTTCATGTTTTTGAACACCGGTTCATGCTCCTCATATATTTCAGACCGTTTCATGCTCCTCATATTTTTGACACATTTTGAAGCTCTTCGTATTTTTCACACCTTTTCAGCCTCTTCATGTTTTTCAACCCCGCTTCATGCTCCTCCTATTTTTCAGACCGTTTCATGCTCCTCATAATTTTGACACCTTTGAAGCTCTTCATATTTTTCAAACCTTTTCAGGCTCTTCATGTTTTTCAACACCACTTCATGCACCTCCTATTTTTCAGACCGTTTCATGCTCCTCATATTTTTGACACCTTTTCAAGCTCCTCATATATTTCACACCTTTTCAGGCTCTTCATGTTTATCAACACCACTTCATGCTCCTCCTATTTTTCATACCGTTTCATGCTCATCTCATTTTTGACACCTTTTGAAGATCTTCATATTTTTCACACCTTTTGAAGCTCCTCATATTTTTCACACCTTTTCAGTCTCTTCATGTTTTTGAACACCGGTTTATGCTCCTCCTATTTTTAAGACCGTTTCATGCTTCTCATATTTTTGACAGGTTTTGAAGCTCTTCATATTTTGCACACCTTTTCAGGCTCTTCATGGTTTTGAACACCGCTTCATGCTCCTCCTATTTTTCAGACCGTTTCATGCGCATCTCTTTTTTGACAACTTTTGAAGCTCTTCATATTTTTCATACCTTTTGAAGATCTTCATATTTTTCACACGTTTTCGGGCTCTTCATATTTTTCAACACTGCATCATGCTCCTTCTATTTTTCAGATCGTTTCATGCTCCTCATATTTTTGACACCTTTTGAAGCTCCTCATATTTTTCACACCTTTTGAAGCTCTTCATATTTTTCACACGTTCTCAGGCTCTTCAAGTTTTTCAGCCCCGCTTCATGCTCCTCCTATTTTTCAGACCGTTCCATGCTCCTCATAATTTGGACACCGTTAGAAGCTCTTCATATATTTGACACCTTTGAAGCTCTTCATATTTTTCACACGTTCTCAGGCTCTTCATGTGTTTCAACCCCGCTTCATGCTCCTCCTATTTTTCAGACCGTTTCATGCTCCTCATAATTTGGACACCGTTTGAAGCTCTTCATATATTTGACACCTTTGAAGCTCTTCATATTTATCACATTTTTGAACCTCTTCATATTTTTCACACCTTTTCAGGCTCTTCATGGTTTGAACACCGCTTCATGCTCCTCCTATTTTTGAGACCGATTCTTGCTCCTCATATATTTAACACCTTTTGAAGCTCTTCATATTTTTCACACTTTTTCAGGCTCTTCATGTTTTTCAACATCGCTTCATGCTCCTCCAGTTTTTCAGACCGTTTCAAGCTCATGTCATTTTTGACACCTTTTGAAGCTCTTCATATTTTTCACACCTTTTCAGGCTCTTCATGTTTTTCAACACCACTTCATGCGCCTCCTATTTTTCAGATTGTTTCATGCTCCTCATATTTTTGACACATTTTCAAGCTCCTCATATATTTCACACCTTTTCAGGCTCTTCATCATATTCAACACCACTTCATGCTCCTCCTATTTTCCAGACCGTTTCATTGTTCTCTTATTTTTGACACCTTTAGAAGGTCTTCATATTTTTCACAACTTTTCAGGCTCTTCATGTTTTTCAACACAGCTTCATGCTCCTCCAATTTTTCAGATAGTTTCATTTCTCTCATGTATTTCACACCTTTTGAAGCTCTTCATATTTTTCACATGTTCTCAGGCTCTTCATGTTTTTGAACACCGCTTCATGCTCCTCCTATTTTTCAGACCGTTTCATGCTCCTGATATTTTTCACACCTTTTGATGCTCTTCATATTTTTCACACCTTTTCAGGCTATTCATGTTTTGGAACACCGTTTCATGCTCCTCCTATTTTTCAGACCTTTTCATGCTCCTCATAATTTTGACACCTTTTGAAGCTCTTCATATTTTTCACAACTTTTCAGGCTGTTCATGTTTTGGAACACCGTTTCATGCTCCTCCTATTTTTCAGACCGTTTCATGCTCCTCATGTATTTCAGACCGTTTGAAGCTCTTCATATTTTTCAAACCTTTTCAGGCTCTTCATGTTTTTGAACACCGCTTCATGCTCCTCCTATTATTCACACTTTTTGAAGCTCTTCGTATTTTTCACACCTTTTCAGGCTCTTCATGTTTTTGAAAACCGCTTCATGCTCCTCCTAATTTTCAGAACGTTTAATGTTCCTCATGTATTTCACACCTTTTGAAGCTCTTCATATTTTTCACACATTTTCAGGCTCTTCTTCTTTTTCAACACCGCTTCATGCTCCTACTATTTTTCAGACTGTTTCATGCTCCTCATAATTTTCACAGCTTTTGACGCTCTTCATATTTTTCACACCTTTTCACGCTCTCCATATTTTTAACACCGCTTCATGCTCCTCCTATTTTTTAGACCGTTTCATGATCCTCTCATTTTTCACACCTTTTGAAGCTCTTCATATTTGTCATACCTTTTCAGGCTCTTCATGTTTTTGAACACTGCTTCATGCTCCTCCTATTTTTCAGACCGTTTCATGATCCTCTCATTTTTCACACCTTTTGAAGCTCTTCATATTTTTCACACTTTTTCAGGCTCTTCATGTTTTTGAACACCGCTTAATGCTCCTCCTATTTTTCAGACCGTTTCATGCTCATATCATTTTTGACACCTTTTGAAGCTATTCATATTTTTGACACCTTTTGAAGCTCTTCATATTTTTCACACCTTTTCAGGCTCTTCATGTTTTTGAACACCACTTCATGCTCCTCCTATTTGTCAGACCGTTTCATGCTCCTCAAATTTTTGACACCTTTTGAAGCTCTTCATACTGTTCACACCTTTTCAGGCCCTTCATGTTTTTAAACACCTCTTTATGCTCCTCCTCTTTGTCAGACCGTTTCATGCTCCTCATATTTTTGACACCTTTTGAAGATCTTCATAATTTTCACAGCTTTTCAGGCTCTTCATGTTTTTCAACAGCGCCTCATGCTCCTCCAATTTTTCAGAACGTTACATGCTCCTCATATATTTCACACCTTTTGAAGCTCTTCATAATTTTCACACCTTTTCAGGCTCTTCATGTTTTTAAACACCGCTTCATGCTCCTCCTATTTTTCAGACAGTTCCATGCTCCTCATGTATTTCACACCTTTTGAAGCTCTTCATAATTTTCACACCTTTTCAGGCTCTTCATGTTTTTGAACACGACTTCATGCTCCTGTTTTTTTTTCAGATCGTTTCATGCCTCTCATATTTTTGATCCCTTTTGAAGCTCTTCATATTCTTCACACCTTTTCAGGCTCTTCATGATTTTCAATACCGCTTCATGATCCTCCTATTTTTCAGACCGTTTCATGCTCATCTCATTTTTAACACCTTTTTGAAACTCTTCATGTTTTTCACACCTTTTCAGGCTTTTCATGTTTTTGAACACCGCTTCATGCTCCTCCTATATTTCACACTTTTTGAAGCTCTTCATATTTTTCACACCTTTTCAGTCTCTTCATGTTTTTGAACACCGTTTCATGCTGCTCCTATTTTTCAGACTCTTTCATGCTCGTCATATTTTTGACACCTTTTGAAGCTCTTCGTATTTTTCACACCTTTTCAGGCTCTTCATGTTTTTGAAAACCGCTTCATGCTCCTCCTATTTTTCACACCTTTTGAAGCTCTTCATATTTTTCACACCTTTTCAGGTTCTTCATGTTTTTCAACTCCGCTCATGCTCCTACTCTTTTTCAGACCGTTTCATGCTCCTCATATTTTTGACACGTTTTGAGGCTCTTCATATTTTTCACACCATTTCAGGCTCTTCTTGTTTTTGAACAACGTTTCATGCTCCTCCAATTTTATAGACCGTTTCATGCTCCTCAAGTATTTCACACCTTTTGAAGCTCTTCATAATTTTCACACCTTTTCAGGCTCTACATGTTTTTCAACACCACTTCATGCTTCTCTTATTTTTCAGACCGATTCATGTTCCTCATATTTTTGACACCTTTTGAAGCTCTTCATTTTTTTCACACCTGTTCAGGCTCTTCATGTTTTTCAACGCCGCTTCATGCTCCTCATCTTTTTCAGACCGTTTCATGCTCCTCATATTTTTCACACCTTTTGAAGCTCCTCATATTTTTCACAACTTTTCAGGCTCTTCATATTTTTGTTGACCGTTTCATGCTCCTCCTATTTTTCAGACCGTTTCATCCTCCTCATATTTTGACACCTTTTTAAGCTCTTCACATTTTTCACACCTTTTCAGGCTCTTCATGTTTTTCAAAACCGCTTCATGATCCCCTTATATTTCAGACCATTTCATGCTCCTCATATTTTTGATACGTTTTGAAGCCCTTCATATTTTTCACACCTTTTCAGGCTCTTCATGTTTTGAACATCGTTTCTTGCACCTCCAATTTTTCAGAACGTTTCATGCTGCTCATATATTTGACACCTTTTGAAGCTCTTCATCATTTCACAACTTTTCAGGTTCTTCATGTTTTCAACACCACTTCATGCTCCTGCTATATTTCTGACCGTGTCATGCTCCTCATATTTTTGACACCTTTTGAAGACCTTCATATTTTTCACACCTTTTCAGGCTATTCAGGTTTTTCTACACCGCTTCATGCTCCTCCTATTTTTGACACCTTTTGGAGCTCTTCATATATTTCACGCATTTTCAGGCTCTTCACGATTTGAAAAGCGTTTCATGCTCCTCCTACTTTTCAGACCGTTTCATGCTCCTCATATTTTTGAAACCTTTTGAAGTGCTTCATATTTTTCACATCTTTTGAGGCTCTTCATGTTTTTCAAAACCGCTTCATGCTGCTCCTATTTTTCGGACTGTTTCATGCTCCTCATATTTCTGACACCTTTTGAAGCTCTTCATATTTTTCACACCATTTCAGGCTCTTCATGTTTTTGAACACTGTTTCCTGCTCCTACTATTTTTCAGACTGTTCATGCTCCTCATATTTTTGTCACCTTTTGAAGCTCTTCATATTTTTCACACCTTTTCAGGTTCTTCATGTTTTTCAACACCGATTCATGTTCCTCCTATTGTTCAGACCGTTTCATGCTCCTCACATTTTTGACACCTTTTGAAGCTCTTCATATATTTCACAACTTTTCAGGCTTTTCATGTTTTTGAACACTGTTTCATGCTCCTCATATTTTTGACACCTTTTGAAGCTCTTCATATTTTTCACACCGTTTCTTGCTCCTCATATTTTTCAGACCGTTTCATGCTCCTCCAATTTTTAACATATTTTGAAGCTCTTCTTAGATTTCACAACTTTTCAGGGTTTTCATGTTTTTGAACACCGTTTCATGCTCCTCATATTTTTCAGACCGTTTCATGCTCCTCGTTTTTCTGACACGTTGTGAAGCTCTTCATATTTTTCAAAGCTTTTCATGCTGTTCATGTTTTTCAACACCCTTTCATGCTCCTCCTATTTTTGAGACCGTTTCATGCTCCTTGTATTTCTGACACCTTGTGAAGATCTTCATATTTTTCACACCTTTTCAGGCGCTTCCTGTTTTTCAACACCGCTTCATGCTCCTCCTATTTTTCAGACTGTTTCATGCTCCTCATATTTTTGACACCTTTTGAAGCTCTTCATATTTTTCACATCTTTTCAGGCTCTTCATGTTTTTGAACTCCTTTTCAGGCTCCTCCTCTTGTTCAGACCATTTCATGCTCCTCATACTTTTGACACATTTTGAAGCTTCATATTTTTCACACATTTTCAGGCGCTTCCTGTTTTTCAACACTGCTTCATGCTCCTCCTATTTTTCAGACCGTTTCATGCTCCTCATATTTTTGACACCTTTTGAAGCTCTTCATATTTTTCACACATTTTCAGGCTCGTCATATTTTTCAACACGGCTTCAGGCTCCTCCTATTTTTCAGATCGTTTCATGATCCTTTTATTTTTGACACCTTTGAAGCTCTTCGTATATTTCACACATTTTCAGGCTATATATGTTTTTCAACATCGCATCATGCTGCTCCTATTTTTCATACCGTTTCATGCTCCTCACATTTTTCACACATTTTGAAGCTTTTCATATTTTTCACAGCTTTTCAGGCTCATCATGTTTTTCAACACCGCTTCATGCTACTCCTATTTTTCAGACCGTTTCATGCTCCTCATATTTTTGACACCTTTTGAAGCTCTTCATATATTTCACACCTTCAGGCTCTTCATGTTTTTCAACAACGCTTCATGCTCCTCCTATTTTTCAGACCGTTTAATGCTCCTCATATTTTTAACACCATTTGAAGCTCTTCATATTTTTTCACACCTTTTCATGCTCGTCATATTTTTCAACACGGCTTCAGGCTCCTCCTATTTTTCAGATCGTTTCATGCTCCTCTTATTTTTGACACCTTTGAAGCTCTTCGTATATTTCACACATTTTCAGGCTATACATGTTTTTCAACATCGCATCATGCTGCTCCTATTTTTCATACCGTTTCATGCTCCTCACATTTTTCACACATTTTGAAGCTTTTCATATTTTTCACAGCTTTTCAGGCTCTTCATGTTTTTCAAAACCGCTTCATGCTACTCCTATTTTTCAGACCGTTTCATGCTCCTCATATTTTTGACACCTTTTGAAGCTCTTCATGTATTTCACACCTTTTCATGCTCTTCCTGAATTTCAACACAGCTTAATGCTCCTCCTATTTTTCAGACCGTTTCATGCTCCTCATATATTTGCCACCTTTTCAAGCTCTTCATATTTTTCAAACCTTTTCAGGCTCTTCATGTTTTTGAACACGGTCTGTTGCTCCTCCTATTTTTCAGACCGTTTCATGCTCCTCATATTTTTGACACCCTTTGAATCTCTTCACATTTTTCACACCTTTTCAGGCTCTTCATGGTTTTGAACACCATTTCATGCTCCTCCTATTTTTCAGTCCGTTTCATGCTCCTCATATTTTTGACACCTTTTGAAGCTCTTCATATTTTTCACACCTTTTCAGGCTCTTCATGTTTTTGAACACCGTTTCATGCTCCTCCTATTTTTCAGACCGTTTCATGATCATCTCATTTTTGACACCTTTTGAAGCACTTCATAATTTTCACACCTTTTGAAGCTCTTCATATTTTTGACACCTTTTGAAGCTCTTCATATATTTCACACCTTTTCAGGCTCTTCACGATTTTCAACACCACTTCATGCTTCTTCTATTTTTCATACCGTTTCATGCTCATCTCATTTTTGACACCTTTTGAAGGTCTTCATATTTTTCACACCTTTTAAAACTCTTCATATTTTTCACACCATTTGAAACTCTTCATATTTTTCCACGTTTTCAAGCTCTTCATGTTTTTCAACACCACTTCAGCCTCCTCCTATTTTTCAGACCGTTTCATGGTCGTCATATTTTTGACACGTTTTGAAGCTCTTTATATTTTTCACACCTTTTCAGGCTCTTCATGTTTTTAAACACCGCTTCATGCTCCTCCTATTTTTCAGACCGTTTCATACTCATCTCATTTTTTACACCTTTTTAAGCTCTTCATATTTTTCACACCTTTTAAGGATCTTCATTTTTTTCACACCTTTTCAGGCTCTTCATGTTTTTGAACACAGCTTCATGCTCCTCCTATTTTCAGACCTTTTCATGCTCCTCATATTTTTGACACCTTTTGAAGCTCTTCCTAGTTTTGACGCCATTTCAGGCTCTTCATGTTTTTCAACACCACTTCATGCTCCTCCTATTTTTCAGACCGTTTCATGCTCCTCATATTTTTCACACCTCTTGAAGCTCTTCATATTTTTCACACATTTTCAGGCTCTTCATGTTTTTGAACACCGCTTCATTTTCCTCCTATTTTTCATACCGGTTCATGCTCGTCATGTATTTCACACCTTTTGAAGCTCTTTATATTTTTCACCCCTTTTCAGGCTCTCATGATTTTGAACACAGATTCATGCTCCTCCTATTTTTCAGACCGTTTCATGCTACTCTCATTTTTGACACCGTTTGAAGCGCTTCATATTTTTGACACCTTTTGAAGCTCTTCTTATTTTTCACACCTTTTCAGCCTATTCATTTTTTTCAACACGCTTCATGCTCTTCCTATTTTTCAGACCGTTTCATGCTCCTCATAATTTTGACACCTTTGAAGCTCTTCATATATTTCACTCCTTTTCAGGCTCTTCATGTTTCTGAACACCACTTCAAGCTAGTCCTTTTTTTCAGACCTTTAAATGCTCATGTCATTTTTGACACCTTTTGAAGATTTTCATATTTTTCACACCTTTTGAAGCTCTTCATATTTTTCACACGTTTTCAGGCTCTTCATGTTTTTCAACACCGCTTCATGGTCCTCCTATTTTTGAGACCGTTTCATGCTTCTCATATTTTTGTCACGTTTTGAAGCTCTTCATATTTTTCACACCTTTTCAACCTTTAATGTTTTGGAACATCGTTTCATGCTCTTCCGATTTTTCAGACCGATTCATGTTCTTCATATTTTTGACACCTTTTGAAGGTCTTCATATTTTTCACACCTTTTCAGGCTCTTCATGTTTTTGAACACCGTTTCATGCTTCTCCTATTTTGCAGATCGTTTCATGCTCTTCATATTTTTGACACGTTTTGCAGCTCTTCATATATTTCACACCGTTTCAGGCTCTTCATGTTTCTAAACATCGCTTCATGCTCCTCCTATTTTTCAGGCCGTTTCATGCTCCTCATATTTTTGACACCTTTTGAAGCTCTTCATATTTTTCACAACTTTCTTTCTCTTCATGATGTTCATCACCGTCTCATGCTCCTCCTATTTTTCAGACCGTTTAATGCTCCTAATATTTTTGACATCTTTTGAAGCTCTTCATATTTTTCACACCTTTTCAGGCTCTTCATGTTTTTCAACACCGCTTCATGGTCCTCCTATTTTTCAGACCGTTTCAGGCTCCTCATATTTTTGACACCTTTTGATGCTCCTCTATTTTTCACACCTTTTGAAGGTCTTCATATATTTCACACCTTTTCAGGCACTTCATGTTTTTCAACACCACTTCATGCTCCTCCTGTTTTTCAGACCGTTTCATGCTCATCTCATTTTTGACTCCTTTGGAACCTCTTCATATTTTTCACACCTTTTGAAGCTCTTCATATTATTCACACCTTTTCAGGCTCTTCATGTTTTTGAACACCGTTTCATGCTCCTCCTATTTTTCAGACCTTTTCATGCTCCTCATATTTTTGACACCTTTTGAAGCTCTTCCTAATTTTGACGCCATTTCAGGCTCTTCATGTTTTTCAACACCGCTTCATGCTCCTCCTATTTTTCAGACCGTTTCTTGCTCCTCATATTTTTAACACCATTGGAAGCTCTTCATATTTTTTCACACCTTTTCATGCTCGTCATATTTTTCAACACGGCTTGAGGCTCCTCCTATTTTTCAGATCGTTTCATGCTCCTCTTATTTTTGACACCTTTGAAGCTCTTCGTATATTTCACACATTTTCAGGCTATACATGTTTTTCAACATCGCATCATGCTGCTCCTATTTTTCATACCGTTTCATGCTCCTCACATTTTTCACACATTTTGAAGCTTTTCATATTTTTCACAGCTTTTCAGGCTCTTCATGTTTTTCAACACCGCTTCATGCTACTTCTATTTTTCAGACCGTTTCATGCTCCTCATATTTTTGACACCTTTTGAAGCTCTTCATATATTTCACACCTTCAGTCTCTTCATGTTTTTCAACACCACTTCATGATCCTCCTTTTTTTCAGACCGTGTCATGCTCCTCATATTTTTGATAATTTTGAAGCTCTTCATATTTTTCACACCTTTTCAGGCTCTTCATGTTTTTCAACAACGCTTCATGCTCCTCCTATTTTTCAGACCGTTTAATGCTCCTCATATTTTTGACACCTTTTGAAGCTCTTCATGTATTTCACACCATTTCATGCTCTTCCTGAATTTCAACACAGCTTAATGCTCCTCCTATTTTTCAGACCGTTTCATGCTCCTCATATATTTGCCACCTTTTCAAGCTCTTCATATTTTTCAAACCTTTTCAGGCTCTTCATGTTTTTGAACACGGTCTGTTGCTCCTCCTATTTTTCAGACCGTTTCATGCTCCTCATATTTTTGACACCCTTTGAATCTCTTCATATTTTTCACAACTTTTCAGGCTCTTCATGATTTTGAACACCATTTCATGCTCCTCCTATTTTTCAGACCGTTTCATGCTCCTCATATTTTTGACACCTTTTGAAGCTCTTCATATTTTTCACACCTTTTCAGGCTCTTCATGTTTTTGAACACCGTTTCATGCTCCTCCTATTTTTCAGACCGTTTCATGATCATCTCATTTTTGACACCTTTTGAAGCTCTTCATATTTTTGACACCTTTTGAAGCTCTTCATATTTTTCACACGTTTTCAGGCTCTTCATGTTTTTCAACACCGCTTCATGGTCCTCCTATTTTTGAGACCGTTTCAAGCTTCTCATATTTTTGACACGTTTTGAAGCTCTTCATATTTTCACACCTTTTCAACCTTTAATGTTTTGGAACATCATTTCAGGCTCCTCCGATTTTTCAGACCGATTCATGCTCTTCATATATTTGACACCTTTTGAAGGTCTTCATATATTTCACACCTTTTCAGGCTCTTCACGATTTTCAACATCACTTCATGCTTCTTCTATTTTTCAGACCGTTTCATGCTCATCTCATTTTTGACACCTTTTGAAGGTCTTCATATTTTTCACACCTTTTGAAGCTCTTCATATTTTTCACACGTTTTCAGGCCCTTCTTTTTTTTCAACACCGCTTCATGCTCCTCCTATTTTTCAGACCGCTTCATGCGCCTCATGTATTTCACACCTTGTGAAGCTGTTCATATTTTTCACACCTTTCCTGGTTCTTCATGTTTTTCAACACCGCTTCATGCTCCTCCTATTTTTCAGACCGTTTCATGCTCCTCTTCTATTTCACACCTTTTGAAGCTCTTCATATGTTTCACACCTTTTCGGCTCTTCAAGTTTTTGGACAACGTTTCATGCTGCTCCTATTTTTCAAACCGTTTCATGGTCCTCATAATTTTGACACCTTTTGAAGCTCCTCATGTATTTGACACTTTTTGAAGCTCTTCATATATTTCACACTTTTTCAGGCTCTTCATGTTTTACAACACGACTTCCTGCTCCTCCTATTTTTCAGACCGTTTCATGATCATCTCATTTTTGACACCTTTTGAAGGTCTTCATAATTTTCACACCTTTTGAAGCTCTTCCTATTTTTCACACCTTTTGAAGCTCTTCATATTTTTCACAGCTTTTCAGGCTCTTCATGTTTTTGAACACCGTTTCATGCCTCTCCTATTTTTCAGACCGTTTCATGCTCCTCATATTTTTGACACCTTTTGAAGCTCTTCATATCTTTCACACAACTTCAGGCTCTTGATGTTTTTGAACACCGCTTCATGCTCCTCCTATATTTCAGACCGTTTCATGCTCCTCATTTATTTCACACATTTTGAAGCTCTTCATATTTTTCACACATTTTCAGGCTCTTCAGTTTTTTTAACACCGCTTCATGCTCCTCTCATTTTTCAGACCGTTTCATGCTCCTCATATTGTTGACACCTTTTGAAGCTCTTCATATTTTTCACACTTTTTAGGCTCTTCAGGTGTTTCAACACCGCTTCATGATCCTCCTATTTTTCAGACCGTTTCATGTTCCTCATATTTTTGACACCTTTTGAAGCTCGTCGTATTTTTCACACGTTTTCAGGCTCTTCATGTTTTTCAACACCACTTCATGCTCCTCCTATTTTTCAGACCATTTCATGCTCCTCATATTTTTGACACCTTTTGAAGCTCTTCATATATTTCACACCTTTTCAGGCTCTTCATGTTTTTCAACAGCACTTCTTGTTCTCCTATTTTCAGACCATTTCATGCTCATCTCATTTTTGACACCTTTTGAAGCTCTTCATATTTTTCACACCTTTTGAAGCTCTTCATATTTTTCACACGTTTTCAGGCTCTTCATGTTTTTCAACACCGCTTCATGCTCCTCCTATTTTTCAGAGCGTTTCATGCTCCTCATATTTTTGACAGCTTTTGAGGCTCTTCATATTTTTCACATCTTTTCATGCTCTTCATGTTTTTCAACACCGCTTCATGCTCCTCCTATTTTTCAGACCGTTTCATGCTCCTCATGTATTTCACACCTTTTGAAGCTCTTAATATTTTTCACACCTTTTCAGGCTCTTCATGTTTTTGAACACCATTTCATGCTGCTCCTATTTTTCAATCCGTGCACGCTTCTCCTATTTTTCAGACTGTTTCATGTAACGCTTATTATTGACACCTTTTGAAACTCTTTATATTTGTCACAAATTTTCAGGCTCTTCATGTTTTTCAACACCGTGTCATGCTCTTCCTAATTTTCAGACTGTTCACGCTCCTCCTATTTTTCAGACTGTTTCATGCAATGCTTATTATTGACACCTTTTGAAACTCTTTATATTTGGCACACCGTTTCAGGCTCTTCCTATTTTTCAGACCGTTTCATGCTCCTCCTATTTTTCAGACCATTTCATGCTCCCCATTTTTTTGACATCTTTGAATCTCTTCATATTTTTCACACCTTTTGAAGCTCTTCATATTTTTCACACGTTTTCAGGCCCTTCATGTTTTTCAACACCGTTTCATGTTCCTCGTATTTTTCAGACGGTTTCATGCTTCTCATATTTTGAAACCTTTTGAAGCTCTTCAAATTTTTCACACCTTTTCAGGCTCTTCATGTTTTGAACACCGCTTCATGCTCCTCCTATTTTTTTACACTTTTGAAGCTCCTCATATTTTTCACACCTTTTCAGGCTCTTCATGTTTTTCAACACCGTTTCATGCTCCTCCCATTTTTCAGACCGTTTCATGCTCCTCATATATTTGACACCTTTTCAAGCTCTTCATATTTTTCACAACTTTTCAGGCTCTTCACGTTTTTGAACACCGGTTCATGCTCCGCCTATTTTTCAGACTGTTTCATGCTCCTCATATTTTTGACACCTTTGAATCTCTTCATATATTTCACACCGTTTCAGGCTCTTCATTTGTTTGAACACCGCTTCATGCTCCTCCTATTTTTCAGACTGTTTCATGCTCCTCATATGTTTGACACCTTTTGAAGCTCTTCATATTGTTAACACCTTTTCACGCTCTTCATTTTTTTGAACACCACTTCATGCTCCTCCTATTTTTCAGACTGTTTTATGCTCATTTCTTTTTTGACACCTTTTAAAACTCTTCATATTTTTCACACCATTTGAAACTCTTCATATTTTTCCACGTTTTCAAGCTCTTCATGTTTTTCAACACCACTTCAGCCTCCTCCTATTTTTCAGACCGTTTCATGGTCGTCATATTTTTGACACGTTTTGAAGCTCTTTATATTTTTCACACCTTTTCAGGCTCTTCATGTTTTTAAACACCGCTTCATGCTCCTCCTATTTTTCAGACCGTTTCATACTCATCTCATTTTTTACACCTTTTTAAGCTCTTCATATTTTTCACACCTTTTAAGGATCTTCATTTTTTTCACACCTTTTCAGGCTCTTCATGTTTTTGAACACAGCTTCATGCTCCTCCTATTTTCAGACCTTTTCATGCTCCTCATATTTTTGACACCTTTTGAAGCTCTTCCTAGTTTTGACGCCATTTCAGGCTCTTCATGTTTTTCAACACCACTTCATGCTCCTCCTATTTTTCAGACCGTTTCATGCTCCTCATATTTTTCACACCTCTTGAAGCTCTTCATATTTTTCACACATTTTCAGGCTCTTCATGTTTTTGAACACCGCTTCATTTTCCTCCTATTTTTCATACCGGTTCATGCTCGTCATGTATTTCACACCTTTTGAAGCTCTTTATATTTTTCACCCCTTTTCAGGCTCTCATGATTTTGAACACAGATTCATGCTCCTCCTATTTTTCAGACCGTTTCATGCTACTCTCATTTTTGACACCGTTTGAAGCGCTTCATATTTTTGACACCTTTTGAAGCTCTTCTTATTTTTCACACCTTTTCAGCCTATTCATGTTTTTCAACACGCTTCATGCTCTTCCTATTTTTCAGACCGTTTCATGCTCCTCATAATTTTGACACCTTTGAAGCTCTTCATATATTTCACTCCTTTTCAGGCTCTTCATGTTTCTGAACACCACTTCAAGCTCGTCCTTTTTTTCAGACCTTTAAATGCTCATGTCATTTTTGACACCTTTTGAAGATTTTCATATTTTTCACACCTTTTGAAGCTCTTCATATTTTTCACACGTTTTCAGGCTCTTCATGTTTTTCAACACCGCTTCATGGTCCTCCTATTTTTGAGACCGTTTCATGCTTCTCATATTTTTGTCACGTTTTGAAGCTCTTCATATTTTTCACACCTTTTCAACCTTTAATGTTTTGGAACATCGTTTCATGCTCTTCCGATTTTTCAGACCGATTCATGTTCTTCATATTTTTGACACCTTTTGAAGGTCTTCATATTTTTCACACCTTTTCAGGCTCTTCATGTTTTTGAACACCGTTTCATGCTTCTCCTATTTTGCAGATCGTTTCATGCTCTTCATATTTTTGACACGTTTTGCAGCTCTTCATATATTTCACACCGTTTCAGGCTCTTCATGTTTTTAAACATCGCTTCATGCTCCTCCTATTTTTCAGGCCGTTTCATGCTCCTCATATTTTGACACCTTTTGAAGCTCTTCATATTTTTCACAACTTTCTTTCTCTTCATGATGTTCATCACCGTCTCATGCTCCTCCTATTTTTCAGACCGTTTAATGCTCCTAATATTTTTGACATCTTTTGAAGCTCTTCATATTTTTCACACCTTTTCAGGCTCTTCATGTTTTTCAACACCGCTTCATGGTCCTCCTATTTTTCAGACCGTTTCAGGCTCCTCATATTTTTGACACCTTTTGATGCTCCTCTATTTTTCACACCTTTTGAAGGTCTTCATATATTTCACACCTTTTTAGGCACTTCATGTTTTTCAACACCACTTCATGCTCCTCCTGTTTTTCAGACCGTTTCATGCTCATCTCATTTTTGACTCCTTTGGAACCTCTTCATATTTTTCACACCTTTTGAAGCTCTTCATATTATTCACACCTTTTCAGGCTCTTCATGTTTTTGAACACCATTTCATGCTCCTCCTATTTTTCAGACCTTTTCATGCTCCTCATATTTTTGACACCTTTTGAAGCTCTTCCTAATTTTGACGCCATTTCAGGCTCTTCATGTTTTTCAACACCGCTTCATGCTCCTCCTATTTTTCAGACCGTTTCTTGCTCCTCATATTTTTAACACCATTGGAAGCTCTTCATATTTTTTCACACCTTTTCATGCTCGTCATATTTTTCAACACGGCTTCAGGCTCCTCCTATTTTTCAGATCGTTTCATGCTCCTCTTATTTTTGACACCTTTGAAGCTCTTCGTATATTTCACACATTTTCAGGCTATACATGTTTTTCAACATCGCATCATGCTGCTCCTATTTTTCATACCGTTTCATGCTCCTCACATTTTTCACACATTTTGAAGCTTTTCATATTTTTCACAGCTTTTCAGGCTCTTCATGTTTTTCAACACCGCTTCATGCTACTCCTATTATTCAGACCGTTTCATACTCCTCATATTTTTGACACCTTTTGAAGCTCTTCATATATTTCACACCTTCAGGCTCTTCATGTTTTTCAACACCGCTTCATGATCCTCCTTTTTTTCAGACCGTGTCATGCTCCTCATATTTTTGATAATTTTGAAGCTCTTCATATTTTTCACACGTTTTCAGGCTCTTCATGTTTTTCAACACCACTTCATGCTCCTCCTATTTTTCAGACCATTTCATGCTCCTCATATTTTTGACACCTTTTGAAGCTCTTCATATATTTCACACCTTTTCAGGCTCTTCATGTTTTTCAACAGCACTTCTTGTTCTCCTATTTTCAGACCGTTTCATGCTCATCTCATTTTTGACACCTTTTGAAGCTCTTCATATTTTTCACACCTTTTGAAGCTCTTCATATTTTTCACACGTTTTCAGGCTCTTCATGTTTTTCAACACCGCTTCATGCTCCTCCTATTTTTCAGAGCGTTTCATGCTCCTCATATTTTTGACAGCTTTTGAGGCTCTTCATATTTTTCACATCTTTTCATGCTCTTCATGTTTTTCAACACCGCTTCATGCTCCTCCTATTTTTCAGACCGTTTCATGCTCCTCATGTATTTCACACCTTTTGAAGCTCTTAATATTTTTCACACCTTTTCAGGCTCTTCATGTTTTTGAACACCATTTCATGCTGCTCCTATTTTTCAATCCGTGCACGCTTCTCCTATTTTTCAGACTGTTTCATGTAACGCTTATTATTGACACCTTTTGAAACTCTTTATATTTGTCACAAATTTTCAGGCTCTTCATGTTTTTCAACACCGTGTCATGCTCTTCCTAATTTTCAGACTGTTCACGCTCCTCCTATTTTTCAGACTGTTTCATGCAACGCTTATTATTGACACCTTTTGAAACTCTTTATATTTGGCACACCGTTTCAGGCTCTTCCTATTTTTCAGACCGTTTCATGCTCCTCCTATTTTTCAGACCATTTCATGCTCCCCATTTTTTTGACATCTTTGAATCTCTTCATATTTTTCACACCTTTGAAGCTCTTCATATTTTTCACACGTTTTCAGTCTCTTCATGTTTTTCAACACCGCTTCATGCTCCTCTTATTTTTCAGACCGTTTCATGCTCCTCATATTTTTGACACGTTTTGAGGCTCTTCATATATTTCACACATTTTCAGGCTCTTCATGTTTTTGAACACCGTTTCATGTTGCTCCTATTTTTTCAGACCGTTTCATGCTCCTCATATTTTTGACACAATTTGAAGCTCTTCATATTTTTCACACCTTTTCAGGCTCTTCATGTGTTTCAACACCGGTTCATGATCCTCCTATTTTTCAGACCGTTTCATGCTCCTCATATTTTTCACACCTTTTGAAGCTCTTCATATATTTCACACTTTTTCAGGCTCTTCAAGTTTTTCAAGACCACTTCATGCTCCTCCTGTTTTTTAGACCGTTTCATGCTCATCTCATTTATGACACCTTTTGAACCTCTTCATATTTTCACACCTTTTGAAGCTTTTCATATTTTTCACACGTTTTCAGGCCCTTCATGTTTTTCAACACCGTTTCATGTTCCTCGTATTTTTCAGACGGTTTCATGCTTCTCATATTTTGAAACCTTTTGAAGCTCTTCAAATTTTTCACACCTTTTCAGGCTCTTCATGTTTTGAACACCGCTTCATGCTCCTCCTATTTTTTTACACTTTTGAAGCTCCTCATATTTTTCACACCTTTTCAGGCTCTTCATGTTTTTCAACACCGTTTCATGCTCCTCCCATTTTTCAGACCGTTTCATGCTCCTCATATATTTGACACCTTTTCAAGCTCTTCATATTTTTCACAACTTTTCAGGCTCTTCACGTTTTTGAACACCGGTTCATGCTCCGCCTATTTTTCAGACTGTTTCATGCTCCTCATATTTTTGACACCTTTGAAGCTCTTCATATATTTCACACCGTTTCAGGCTCTTCATTTGTTTGAACACCGCTTCATGCTCCTCCTATTTTTCAGACTGTTTCATGCTCCTCATATGTTTGACACCTTTTGAAGCTCTTCATATTGTTAACACCTTTTCACGCTCTTCATTTTTTTGAACACCACTTCATGCTCCTCCTATTTTTCAGACTGTTTTATGCTCATTTCTTTTTTGACACCTTTTAAAACTCTTCATATTTTTCACACCATTTGAAACTCTTCATATTTTTCCACGTTTTCAAGCTCTTCATGTTTTTCAACACCACTTCAGCCTCCTCCTATTTTTCAGACCGTTTCATGGTCGTCATATTTTTGACACGTTTTGAAGCTCTTTATATTTTTCACACCTTTTCAGGCTCTTCATGTTTTTAAACACCGCTTCATGCTCCTCCTATTTTTCAGACCGTTTCATACTCATCTCATTTTTTACACCTTTTTAAGCTCTTCATATTTTTCACACCTTTTAAGGATCTTCATTTTTTTCACACCTTTTCAGGCTCTTCATGTTTTTGAACACAGCTTCATGCTCCTCCTATTTTCAGACCTTTTCATGCTCCTCATATTTTTGACACCTTTTGAAGCTCTTCCTAGTTTTGACGCCATTTCAGGCTCTTCATGTTTTTCAACACCACTTCATGCTCCTCCTATTTTTCAGACCGTTTCATGCTCCTCATATTTTTCACACCTCTTGAAGCTCTTCATATTTTTCACACATTTTCAGGCTCTTCATGTTTTTGAACACCGCTTCATTTTCCTCCTATTTTTCATACCGGTTCATGCTCGTCATGTATTTCACACCTTTTGAAGCTCTTTATATTTTTCACCCCTTTTCAGGCTCTCATGATTTTGAACACAGATTCATGCTCCTCCTATTTTTCAGACCATTTCATGCTACTCTCATTTTTGACACCGTTTGAAGCGCTTCATATTTTTGACACCTTTTGAAGCTCTTCTTATTTTTCACACCTTTTCAGCCTATTCATGTTTTTCAACACGCTTCATGCTCTTCCTATTTTTCAGACCGTTTCATGCTCCTCATAATTTTGACACCTTTGAAGCTCTTCATATATTTCACTCCTTTTCAGGCTCTTCATGTTTCTGAACACCACTTCAAGCTCGTCCTTTTTTTCAGACCTTTAAATGCTCATGTCATTTTTGACACCTTTTGAAGATTTTCATATTTTTCACACCTTTTGAAGCTCTTCATATTTTTCACACGTTTTCAGGCTCTTCATGTTTTTCAACACCGCTTCATGGTCCTCCTATTTTTGAGACCGTTTCATGCTTCTCATATTTTTGTCACGTTTTGAAGCTCTTCATATTTTTCACACCTTTTCAACCTTTAATGTTTTGGAACATCGTTTCATGCTCTTCCGATTTTTCAGACCGATTCATGTTCTTCATATTTTTGACACCTTTTGAAGGTCTTCATATTTTTCACACCTTTTCAGGCTCTTCATGTTTTTGAACACCGTTTCATGCTTCTCCTATTTTGCAGATCGTTTCATGCTCTTCATATTTTTGACACGTTTTGCAGCTCTTCATATATTTCACACCGTTTCAGGCTCTTCATGTTTTTAAACATCGCTTCATGCTCCTCCTATTTTTCAGGCCGTTTCATGCTCCTCATATTTTGACACCTTTTGAAGCTCTTCATATTTTTCACAACTTTCTTTCTCTTCATGATGTTCATCACCGTCTCATGCTCCTCCTATTTTTCAGACCGTTTAATGCTCCTAATATTTTTGACATCTTTTGAAGCTCTTCATATTTTTCACACCTTTTCAGGCTCTTCATGTTTTTCAACACCGCTTCATGGTCCTCCTATTTTTCAGACCGTTTCAGGCTCCTCATATTTTTGACACCTTTTGATGCTCCTCTATTTTTCACACCTTTTGAAGGTCTTCATATATTTCACACCTTTTTAGGCACTTCATGTTTTTCAACACCACTTCATGCTCCTCCTGTTTTTCAGACCGTTTCATGCTCATCTCATTTTTGACTCCTTTGGAACCTCTTCATATTTTTCACACCTTTTGAAGCTCTTCATATTATTCACACCTTTTCAGGCTCTTCATGTTTTTGAACACCATTTCATGCTCCTCCTATTTTTCAGACCTTTTCATGCTCCTCATATTTTTGACACCTTTTGAAGCTCTTCCTAATTTTGACGCCATTTCAGGCTCTTCATGTTTTTCAACACCGCTTCATGCTCCTCCTATTTTTCAGACCGTTTCTTGCTCCTCATATTTTTAACACCATTGGAAGCTCTTCATATTTTTTCACACCTTTTCATGCTCGTCATATTTTTCAACACGGCTTCAGGCTCCTCCTATTTTTCAGATCGTTTCATGCTCCTCTTATTTTTGACACCTTTGAAGCTCTTCGTATATTTCACACATTTTCAGGCTATACATGTTTTTCAACATCGCATCATGCTGCTCCTATTTTTCATACCGTTTCATGCTCCTCACATTTTTCACACATTTTGAAGCTTTTCATATTTTTCACAGCTTTTCAGGCTCTTCATGTTTTTCAACACCGCTTCATGCTACTCCTATTATTCAGACCGTTTCATGCTCCTCATATTTTTGACACCTTTTGAAGCTCTTCATATATTTCACACCTTCAGGCTCTTCATGTTTTTCAACACCGCTTCATGATCCTCCTTTTTTTCAGACCGTGTCATGCTCCTCATATTTTTGATAATTTTGAAGCTCTTCATATTTTTCACACCTTTTCAGGCTCTTCATGTTTTTCAACAACGCTTCATGCTCCTCCTATTTTTCAGACCGTTTAATGCTCCTCATATTTTTGACACCTTTTGAAGCTCTTCATGTATTTCACACATTTTCATGCTCTTCCTGAATTTCAACACAGCTTAATGCTCCTCCTATTTTTCAGACCGTTTCATGCTCCTCATATATTTGCCACCTTTTCAAGCTCTTCATATTTTTCAAACCTTTTCAGGCTCTTCATGTTTTTGAACACGGTCTGTTGCTCCTCCTATTTTTCAGACCGTTTCATGCTCCTCATATTTTCACACCTTTTGAAGCTTTTCATATTTTTCACACATTTTCAGGCCCTTCATGTTTTTCAACACCGTTTCATGTTCCTCGTATTTTTCAGACGGTTTCATGCTTCTCATATTTTGAAACCTTTTGAAGCTCTTCAAATTTTTCACACCTTTTCAGGCTCTTCATGTTTTGAACACCGCTTCATGCTCCTCCTATTTTTTACACTTTTGAAGCTCCTCATATTTTTCACACCTTTTCAGGCTCTTCATGTTTTTCAACACCGTTTCATGCTCCTCTCATTTTTCAGACCGTTTCATGCTCCTCATATTTTTGACACCTTTTGAAGCTCTTCATATTTTTCACACTTTTTAGGCTCTTCAGGTGTTTCAACACCGCTTCATGATCCTCCTATTTTTCAGACCGTTTCATGTTCCTCATATTTTTGACACCTTTTGAAGCTCTTCATATTTTTCACACTTTTTAGGCTCTTCAGGTGTTTCAACACTGCTTCATGATCCTCCTATTTTTCAGACCGTTTCATGTTCCTCATATTTTTGACACCTTTTGAAGCTCGTCGTATTTTTCACACGTTTTCAGGCTCTTCATGTTTTTCAACACCACTTCATGCTCCTCCTATTTTTCAGACCATTTCATGCTCCTCATATTTTTGACACCTTTTGAAGCTCTTCATATATTTCACACCTTTTCAGGCTCTTCATGTTTTTCAACAGCACTTCATGTTCTCCTATTTTCAGACCGTTTCATGCTCATCTCATTTTTGACACCTTTTGAAGCTCTTCATATTTTTCACACCTTTTGAAGCTCTTCATATTTTTCACACGTTTTCAGGCTCTTCATGTTTTTCAACACCGCTTCATGCTCCTCCTATTTTTCAGAGCGTTTCATGCTCCTCATATTTTTGACAGCTTTTGAGGCTCTTCATATTTTTCACATCTTTTCATGCTCTTCATGTTTTTCAACACCGCTTCATGCTCCTCCTATTTTTCAGACCGTTTCATGCTCCTCATGTATTTCACACCTTTTGAAGCTCTTAATATTTTTCACACCTTTTCAGGCTCTTCATTTTTTTGAACACCATTTCATGCTGCTCCTATTTTTCAATCCGTGCACGCTTCTCCTATTTTTCAGACTGTTTCATGTAACGCTTATTATTGACACCTTTTGAAACTCTTTATATTTGGCACACCGTTTCAGGCTCTTCCTATTTTTCAGACCGTTTCATGCTCCTCCTATTTTTCAGACCATTTCATGCTCCCCATTTTTTTGACATCTTTGAATCTCTTCATATTTTTCACACCTTTGAAGCTCTTCATATTTTTCACACGTTTTCAGTCTCTTCATGTTTTTCAACACCGCTTCATGCTCCTCTTATTTTTCAGACCGTTTCATGCTCCTCATATTTTTGACACGTTTTGAGGCTCTTCATATATTTCACACATTTTCAGGCTCTTCATGTTTTTGAACACCGTTTCATGTTGCTCCTATCTTTTCAGACCGTTTCATGCTCCTCATATTTTTGACACAATTTGAAGCTCTTCATATTTTTCACACCTTTTCAGGCTCTTCATGTGTTTCAACACCGGTTCATGATCCTCCTATTTTTCAGACCGTTTCATGCTCCTCATATTTTTCACACCTTTTGAAGCTCTTCATATATTTCACACTTTTTCAGGCTCTTCAAGTTTTTCAAGACCACTTCATGCTCCTCCTGTTTTTTAGACCGTTTCATGCTCATCTCATTTATGACACCTTTTGAACCTCTTCATATTTTCACACCTTTTGAAGCTTTTCATATTTTTCACACGTTTTCAGGCCCTTCATGTTTTTCAACACCGTTTCATGTTCCTCGTATTTTTCAGACGGTTTCATGCTTCTCATATTTTGAAACCTTTTGAAGCTCTTCAAATTTTTCACACCTTTTCAGGCTCTTCATGTTTTGAACACCGCTTCATGCTCCTCCTATTTTTTTACACTTTTGAAGCTCCTCATATTTTTCACACCTTTTCAGGCTCTTCATGTTTTTCAACACCGTTTCATGCTCCTCCCATTTTTCAGACCGTTTCATGCTCCTCATATATTTGACACCTTTTCAAGCTCTTCATATTTTTCACAACTTTTCAGGCTCTTCACGTTTTTGAACACCGGTTCATGCTCCGCCTATTTTTCAGACTGTTTCATGCTCCTCATATTTTTGACACCTTTGAAGCTCTTCATATATTTCACACCGTTTCAGGCTCTTCATTTGTTTGAACACCGCTTCATGCTCCTCCTATTTTTCAGACTGTTTCATGCTCCTCATATGTTTGACACCTTTTGAAGCTCTTCATATTGTTAACACCTTTTCACGCTCTTCATTTTTTTGAACACCACTTCATGCTCCTCCTATTTTTCAGACTGTTTTATGCTCATTTCTTTTTTGACACCTTTTAAAACTCTTCATATTTTTCACACCATTTGAAACTCTTCATATTTTTCCACGTTTTCAAGCTCTTCATGTTTTTCAACACCACTTCAGCCTCCTCCTATTTTTCAGACCGTTTCATGGTCGTCATATTTTTGACACGTTTTGAAGCTCTTTATATTTTTCACACCTTTTCAGGCTCTTCATGTTTTTAAACACCGCTTCATGCTCCTCCTATTTTTCAGACCGTTTCATACTCATCTCATTTTTTACACCTTTTTAAGCTCTTCATATTTTTCACACCTTTTAAGGATCTTCATTTTTTTCACACCTTTTCAGGCTCTTCATGTTTTTGAACACAGCTTCATGCTCCTCCTATTTTCAGACCTTTTCATGCTCCTCATATTTTTGACACCTTTTGAAGCTCTTCCTAGTTTTGACGCCATTTCAGGCTCTTCATGTTTTTCAACACCACTTCATGCTCCTCCTATTTTTCAGACCGTTTCATGCTCCTCATATTTTTCACACCTCTTGAAGCTCTTCATATTTTTCACACATTTTCAGGCTCTTCATGTTTTTGAACACCGCTTCATTTTCCTCCTATTTTTCATACCGGTTCATGCTCGTCATGTATTTCACACCTTTTGAAGCTCTTTATATTTTTCACCCCTTTTCAGGCTCTCATGATTTTGAACACAGATTCATGCTCCTCCTATTTTTCAGACCGTTTCATGCTACTCTCATTTTTGACACCGTTTGAAGCGCTTCATATTTTTGACACCTTTTGAAGCTCTTCTTATTTTTCACACCTTTTCAGCCTATTCATGTTTTTCAACACGCTTCATGCTCTTCCTATTTTTCAGACCGTTTCATGCTCCTCATAATTTTGACACCTTTGAAGCTCTTCATATATTTCACTCCTTTTCAGGCTCTTCATGTTTCTGAACACCACTTCAAGCTCGTCCTTTTTTTCAGACCTTTAAATGCTCATGTCATTTTTGACACCTTTTGAAGATTTTCATATTTTTCACACCTTTTGAAGCTCTTCATATTTTTCACACGTTTTCAGGCTCTTCATGTTTTTCAACACCGCTTCATGGTCCTCCTATTTTTGAGACCGTTTCATGCTTCTCATATTTTTGTCACGTTTTGAAGCTCTTCATATTTTTCACACCTTTTCAACCTTTAATGTTTTGGAACATCGTTTCATGCTCTTCCGATTTTTCAGACCGATTCATGTTCTTCATATTTTTGACACCTTTTGAAGGTCTTCATATTTTTCACACCTTTTCAGGCTCTTCATGTTTTTGAACACCGTTTCATGCTTCTCCTATTTTGCAGATCGTTTCATGCTCTTCATATTTTTGACACGTTTTGCAGCTCTTCATATATTTCACACCGTTTCAGGCTCTTCATGTTTTTAAACATCGCTTCATGCTCCTCCTATTTTTCAGGCCGTTTCATGCTCCTCATATTTTGACACCTTTTGAAGCTCTTCATATTTTTCACAACTTTCTTTCTCTTCATGATGTTCATCACCGTCTCATGCTCCTCCTATTTTTCAGACCGTTTAATGCTCCTAATATTTTTGACATCTTTTGAAGCTCTTCATATTTTTCACACCTTTTCAGGCTCTTCATGTTTTTCAACACCGCTTCATGGTCCTCCTATTTTTCAGACCGTTTCAGGCTCCTCATATTTTTGACACCTTTTGATGCTCCTCTATTTTTCACACCTTTTGAAGGTCTTCATATATTTCACACCTTTTTAGGCACTTCATGTTTTTCAACACCACTTCATGCTCCTCCTGTTTTTCAGACCGTTTCATGCTCATCTCATTTTTGACTCCTTTGGAACCTCTTCATATTTTTCACACCTTTTGAAGCTCTTCATATTATTCACACCTTTTCAGGCTCTTCATGTTTTTGAACACCATTTCATGCTCCTCCTATTTTTCAGACCTTTTCATGCTCCTCATATTTTTGACACCTTTTGAAGCTCTTCCTAATTTTGACGCCATTTCAGGCTCTTCATGTTTTTCAACACCGCTTCATGCTCCTCCTATTTTTCAGACCGTTTCTTGCTCCTCATATTTTTAACACCATTGGAAGCTCTTCATATTTTTTCACACCTTTTCATGCTCGTCATATTTTTCAACACGGCTTCAGGCTCCTCCTATTTTTCAGATCGTTTCATGCTCCTCTTATTTTTGACACCTTTGAAGCTCTTCGTATATTTCACACATTTTCAGGCTATACATGTTTTTCAACATCGCATCATGCTGCTCCTATTTTTCATACCGTTTCATGCTCCTCACATTTTTCACACATTTTGAAGCTTTTCATATTTTTCACAGCTTTTCAGGCTCTTCATGTTTTTCAACACCGCTTCATGCTACTCCTATTATTCAGACCGTTTCATACTCCTCATATTTTTGACACCTTTTGAAGCTCTTCATATATTTCACACCTTCAGGCTCTTCATGTTTTTCAACACCGCTTCATGATCCTCCTTTTTTTCAGACCGTGTCATGCTCCTCATATTTTTGATAATTTTGAAGCTCTTCATATTTTTCACACCTTTTCAGGCTCTTCATGTTTTTCAACAACGCTTCATGCTCCTCCTATTTTTCAGACCGTTTAATGCTCCTCATATTTTTGACACCTTTTGAAGCTCTTCATGTATTTCACACCTTTTCATGCTCTTCCTGAATTTCAACACAGCTTAATGCTCCTCCTATTTTTCAGACCGTTTCATGCTCCTCATATATTTGCCACCTTTTCAAGCTCTTCATATTTTTCAAACCTTTTCAGGCTCTTCATGTTTTTGAACACGGTCTGTTGCTCCTCCTATTTTTCAGACCGTTTCATGCTCCTCATATTTTCACACCTTTTGAAGCTTTTCATATTTTTCACACATTTACAGGCCCTTCATGTTTTTCAACACCGTTTCATGTTCCTCGTATTTTTCAGACGGTTTCATGCTTCTCATATTTTGAAACCTTTTGAAGCTCTTCAAATTTTTCACACCTTTTCAGGCTCTTCATGTTTTGAACACCGCTTCATGCTCCTCCTATTTTTTACACTTTTGAAGCTCCTCATATTTTTCACACCTTTTCAGGCTCTTCATGTTTTTCAACACCGTTTCATGCTCCTCTCATTTTTCAGACCGTTTCATGCTCCTCATATTTTTGACACCTTTTGAAGCTCTTTATATTTTTCACACTTTTTAGGCTCTTCAGGTGTTTCAACACCGCTTCATGATCCTCCTATTTTTCAGACCGTTTCATGTTCCTCATATTTTTGACACCTTTTGAAGCTCTTCATATTTTTCACACTTTTTAGGCTCTTCAGGTGTTTCAACACCGCTTCATGATCCTCCTATTTTTCAGACCGTTTCATGTTCCTCATATTTTTTACACCTTTTGAAGCTCGTCGTATTTTTCACACGTTTTCAGGCTCTTCATGTTTTTCAACACCACTTCATGCTCCTCCTATTTTTCAGACCATTTCATGCTCCTCATATTTTTGACACCTTTTGAAGCTCTTCATATATTTCACACCTTTTCAGGCTCTTCATGTTTTTCAACAGCACTTCATGTTCTCCTATTTTCAGACCGTTTCATGCTCATCTCATTTTTGACACCTTTTGAAGCTCTTCATATTTTTCACACCTTTTGAAGCTCTTCATATTTTTCACACGTTTTCAGGCTCTTCATGTTTTTCAACACCGCTTCATGCTCCTCCTATTTTTCAGAGCGTTTCATGCTCCTCATATTTTTGACAGCTTTTGAGGCTCTTCATATTTTTCACATCTTTTCATGCTCTTCATGTTTTTCAACACCGCTTCATGCTCCTCCTATTTTTCAGACCGTTTCATGCTCCTCATGTATTTCACACCTTTTGAAGCTCTTAATATTTTTCACACCTTTTCAGGCTCTTCATTTTTTTGAACACCATTTCATGCTGCTCCTATTTTTCAATCCGTGCACGCTTCTCCTATTTTTCAGACTGTTTCATGTAACGCTTATTATTGACACCTTTTGAAACTCTTTATATTTGGCACACCGTTTCAGGCTCTTCCTATTTTTCAGACCGTTTCATGCTCCTCCTATTTTTCAGACCATTTCATGCTCCCCATTTTTTTGACATCTTTGAATCTCTTCATATTTTTCACACCTTTGAAGCTCTTCATATTTTTCACACGTTTTCAGTCTCTTCATGTTTTTCAACACCGCTTCATGCTCCTCTTATTTTTCAGACCGTTTCATGCTCCTCATATTTTTGACACGTTTTGAGGCTCTTCATATATTTCACACATTTTCAGGCTCTTCATGTTTTTGAACACCGTTTCATGTTGCTCCTATCTTTTCAGACCGTTTCATGCTCCTCATATTTTTGACACAATTTGAAGCTCTTCATATTTTTCACACCTTTTCAGGCTCTTCATGTGTTTCAACACCGGTTCATGATCCTCCTATTTTTCAGACCGTTTCATGCTCCTCATATTTTTCACACCTTTTGAAGCTCTTCATATATTTCACACTTTTTCAGGCTCTTCAAGTTTTTCAAGACCACTTCATGCTCCTCCTGTTTTTTAGACCGTTTCATGCTCATCTCATTTATGACACCTTTTGAACCTCTTCATATTTTCACACCTTTTGAAGCTTTTCATATTTTTCACACGTTTTCAGGCCCTTCATGTTTTTCAACACCGTTTCATGTTCCTCGTATTTTTCAGACGGTTTCATGCTTCTCATATTTTGAAACCTTTTGAAGCTCTTCAAATTTTTCACACCTTTTCAGGCTCTTCATGTTTTGAACACCGCTTCATGCTCCTCCTATTTTTTTACACTTTTGAAGCTCCTCATATTTTTCACACCTTTTCAGGCTCTTCATGTTTTTCAACACTGTTTCATGCTCCTCCCATTTTTCAGACCGTTTCATGCTCCTCATATATTTGACACCTTTTCAAGCTCTTCATAGTTTTCACAACTTTTCAGGCTCTTCACGTTTTTGAACACCGGTTCATGCTCTGCCTATTTTTCAGACTGTTTCATGCTCCTCATATTTTTGACACCTTTGAAGCTCTTCATATATTTCACACCGTTTCAGGATCTTCATTTGTTTGAACACCGCCTCATGCTCCTCCTATTTTTCAGACTGTTTCATGCTCCTCATATGTTTGACACCTTTTGAAGCTCTTCATATTGTTAACACCTTTTCACGCTCTTCATTTTTTTGAACACCACTTCATGCTCCTCCTATTTTTCAGACTGTTTTATGCTCATTTCTTTTTTGACACCTTTTAAAACTCTTCATATTTTTCACACCATTTGAAACTCTTCATATTTTTCCACGTTTTCAAGCTCTTCATGTTTTTCAACACCACTTCAGCCTCCTCCTATTTTTCAGACCGTTTCATGGTCGTCATATTTTTGACACGTTTTGAAGCTCTTTATATTTTTCACACCTTTTCAGGCTCTTCATGTTTTTAAACACCGCTTCATGCTCCTCCTATTTTTCAGACCGTTTCATACTCATCTCATTTTTTACACCTTTTTAAGCTCTTCATATTTTTCACACCTTTTAAGGATCTTCATTTTTTTCACACCTTTTCAGGCTCTTCATGTTTTTGAACACAGCTTCATGCTCCTCCTATTTTTCAGACCGTTTCATGCTCCTCATATTTTTGACACCTTTTGAAGCTCTTCCTAGTTTTGACGCCATTTCAGGCTCTTCATGTTTTTCAACACCACTTCATGCTCCTCCTATTTTTCAGACCGTTTCATGCTCCTCATATTTTTCACACCTCTTGAAGCTCTTCATATTTTTCACACATTTTCAGGCTCTTCATGTTTTTGAACACCGCTTCATTTTCCTCCTATTTTTCATACCGGTTCATGCTCGTCATGTATTTCACACCTTTTGAAGCTCTTTATATTTTTCACCCCTTTTCAGGCTCTCATGATTTTGAACACAGATTCATGCTCCTCCTATTTTTCAGACCGTTTCATGCTACTCTCATTTTTGACACCGTTTGAAGCGCTTCATATTTTTGACACCTTTTGAAGCTCTTCTTATTTTTCACACCTTTTCAGCCTATTCATGTTTTTCAACACGCTTCATGCTCTTCCTATTTTTCAGACCGTTTCATGCTCCTCATAATTTTGACACCTTTGAAGCTCTTCATATATTTCACTCCTTTTCAGGCTCTTCATGTTTCTGAACACCACTTCAAGCTCGTCCTTTTTTTCAGACCGTTACATGCTCATGTCATTTTTGACACCTTTTGAAGATTTTCATATTTTTCACACCTTTTGAAGCTCTTCATATTTTTCACACGTTTTCAGGCTCTTCATGTTTTTCAACACCGCTTCATGGTCCTCCTATTTTTGAGACCGTTTCATGCTTCTCATATTTTTGTCACGTTTTGAAGCTCTTCATATTTTTCACACCTTTTCAACCTTTAATGTTTTGGAACATCGTTTCATGCTCTTCCGATTTTTCAGACCGATTCATGTTCTTCATATTTTTGACACCTTTTGAAGGTCTTCATATTTTTCACACCTTTTCAGGCTCTTCATGTTTTTGAACACCGTTTCATGCTTCTCCTATTTTGCAGATCGTTTCATGCTCTTCATATTTTTGACACGTTTTGCAGCTCTTCATATATTTCACACCGTTTCAGGCTCTTCATGTTTTTAAACATCGCTTCATGCTCCTCCTATTTTTCAGGCCGTTTCATGCTCCTCATATTTTTGACACCTTTTGAAGCTCTTCATATTTTTCACAACTTTCTTTCTCTTCATGATGTTCATCACCGTCTCATGCTCCTCCTATTTTTCAGACCGTTTAATGCTCCTAATATTTTTGACATCTTTTGAAGCTCTTCATATTTTTCACACCTTTTCAGGCTCTTCATGTTTTTCAACACCGCTTCATGGTCCTCCTATTTTTCAGACCGTTTCAGGCTCCTCATATTTTTGACACCTTTTGATGCTCCTCTATTTTTCACACCTTTTGAAGGTCTTCATATATTTCACACCTTTTCAGGCACTTCATGTTTTTCAACACCACTTCATGCTCCTCCTGTTTTTCAGACCGTTTCATGCTCATCTCATTTATGACTCCTTTGGAACCTCTTCATATTTTTCACACCTTTTGAAGCTCTTCATATTATTCACACCTTTTCAGGCTCTTCATGTTTTTGAACACCGTTTCATGCTCCTCCTATTTTTCAGACCTTTTCATGCTCCTCATATTTTTGACACCTTTTGAAGCTCTTCCTAATTTTGACGCCATTTCAGGCTCTTCATGTTTTTCAACACTGCTTCATGCTCCTCCTATTTTTCAGTCCGTTTCTTGCTCCTCATATTTTTCACACGTCTTAAAGCTCTTCATATTTTTCACACATTCTCAGGCTCTTCATGTTTTTGAACACCGCGTTATTCTCCTCCTATTTTTCAGGCCGTTTCATGCTCGTCATGTATTTCACACCTTTTGAAGCTCTTTATATTTTTCACCTCTTTTCAGGCTCTCATGTTTTTGAACACCGCTTCATTTTCCTCCTATTTTTCAGACCGTTTCATGCTCCTCATGTATTTCAAACCTTTTGAAGCTCTTCATATTTTTCACACCTTTTCAGGCTCTTCATATTTTTGAACAAAGTTTCATGCTCTTCCTATTCTTCAGACCATTTCATGCTACTCTCATTTTTGACACCGTTTGAAGCGCTTCATATTTTTCACACCTTTTGAAGCTCTTCTTATTTTTCACACCTTTTCAGCCTATTGATGTTTTTCAACAACGCTTCATGCTCCTCCTATTTTTCAGACCGTTTCATGCTCCTCATATTTTTGACACCTTTGAAGCTCTTCATATATTTCACTCCTTTTCAGGCACTTCATGTTTCTGAACACCACTTCATGCTCGTCCTAATTTTCAGACCTTTACATGCTCATGTCATTTTTGACACCTTTTGAAGTTTTTCATATTTTTCACACCTTTTGAAGCTCTTCATATTTTTCACACGTTTTCAGGCTCTTCATGTTTTTCAACACCGCTTCATGGTCCTCCTATTTTTGAGACCGTTTCAAGCTTCTCATATTTTTGATACGTTTTGAAGCTCTTCATATTTTCACACCTTTTCAACCTTTAATGTTTTGGAACATCATTTCAGGCTCCTCTGATTTTTCAGACCGATTCATGCTCTTCATATATTTGACACCTTTTGAAGGTTTTCATATTTTTCACACCTTTTCAGGCTCCTCATGTTTTTGAACACCGTTTCATGCTTCTCCTATTTTGCAGATCGCTTCATGCTCTTCATATTTTTGACACGTTTTGCAGCTCTTCATATATTTCACACCGTTTCAGGCTCTCAGGTTTTTGAACACAGCTTCTTGCTCCTCCTATTTTTCAGACCGTTTCATGCTCCTCATATTTTTGACACCTTTTGAAGCTCATCATATTTTTCACACCTTTTCAGTCTCTTCATGTTTTTGAACACCGTTTCATGCTCCTCCTATATTTCAGACCGTTTCATGCTCCTCATATTTTAGACACCTTTTGAAGCTCATCATATTTTTCACACCTTTTCAGTCTCTTCATGTTTTTGAACACTGCTACATGCTCCTCCTATTTTTCAGCCCGTTTCAAGCTCCTCATAATTTTGACACCTTTTGAAGCTCTTCATATATTTCACACCTTTTCAGGCTCTTCATTTTTTTGAACACCACTTCATGCTCCTCCTATTTTTCAGACCATTTCATGCTCATCTCGTTTTGACACCTTTTGATGCTCTTCATATTTTTCATACCGTTTGAAGCTCTTCATAGTTTTCATACCTTTTCAGGCTCTTCATGTTTTTCAACACCGCTTCATGCTCCTCCTATTTTTCAGACCGTTTCATGCTCCCGTTAATTTTGACATCTTTTGAAGCTCTTCATATTTTTCACAACTTTTCAGGCTCTTCACGTTTTTTAACACCGCTTCATGCTCCTCCTATTTTTCAGACCATTTAGGGCTCCTCATATTTTTGACACCTTTTGAAGCTCTTCATATATTTCACGCCTTTTCAGGCTCTTCATGATTTTCAAAGCCACTTCATGCTCCTCCTATTTTTCAGACCGTTTCATGCTCATCTCATATTTGAACAACTTTGAAAGCTCTTCATTTTTTTCACACATTTTGAAGCTCTTCATATTTTTCACACCTTTTCATGCTCTTCATTTTTTTCAACACCGCTTCATGCTCCTCATATTTTTTACATCTTTTGAAGCTCTTCATATTTTTCACACCTTTTCAGGCTCTTCATGTTTTTGAACACCGCTTCATGCTCCTCCTATTGTTCAGACCGTATCATGATCCTCATGTATTTCACACCTTTTGAAGCTCTTCATATATTTCACACATTTTCAGGCCTTCATGTTTTTGAACACAGCTTCTTGCTCTTCCTATTTTTCAGACCGTTTCATGCTACTCTCATTTTTGACACCGTTTGAAGCGTTTCATATTTTTGACACCTTTTGAAGCTCTTCTTATTTTTCACACCTTTTCAGCCTATTCATGTTTTTCAACACGCTTCATGCTCATCCTATTTTTCAGACCGTTTCATGCTCCTCATACTTTTGACACCTTTGAAGCTCTTCATATATTTCACTCCTTTTCAGGCTCTTCATGTTTCTGAACACCACTTCAAGCTCGTCCTATTGTTCAGACCGTTACATGCTCATGTCATTTTTGACACCTTTTGAAGATTTTCATATTTTTCACACCTTTTGAAGCTCTTCATATTTTTCACACGTTTTCAGGCTCTTCATGTTTTTCAACACCGCTTCATGGTCCTCCTATTTTTGAGACCGTTTCATGCTTCTCATATTTTTGTCACGTTTTGAAGCTCTTCATATTTTTCACACCTTTTCAACCTTTAATGTTTTGGAACATCGTTTCATGCTCTTCCGATTTTTCAGACCCATTCATGTTCTTCATATTTTTGACACCTTTTGAAGGTCTTCATATTTTTCACACCTTTTCAGGCTCTTCATGTTTTTGAACACCGTTTCATGCTTCTCCTATTTTGCAGATCATTTCATGCTCTTCATATTTTTGACACGTTTTGCAGCTCTTCATATATTTCACACCGTTTCAGGCTCTTCATGTTTTTAAACATCGCTTCATGCTCCTCCTATTTTTCAGGCCGTTTCATGCTCCTCATATTTTTGACACCTTTTGAAGCTCTTCATATATTTCACACCTTTTTGTGCTCTTCATGATGTTCAACATCGCCTCATGCTCCTCCTATTTTTCAGACCATTTCATGCTCCTCATATTTTTGACACCTTTTGAAGCTCTTCATATTTTTCACAACTTTCTTTCTCTTCATGATGTTCATCACCGTCTCATGCTCCTCCTATTTTTCAGACCGTTTAATGCTCCACATATTTTTGACATCTTTTGAAGCTCTTCATATTTTTCACACCTTTTCAGGCTCTTCATGTTTTTCAACACCGCTTCATGGTCCTCCTATTTTTCAGACCGTTTCAGGCTCCTCATATTTTTGACACCTTTTGATGCTCCTCTATTTTTCACACCTTTTGAAGGTCTTCATATATTTCACACCTTTTCAGGCACTTCATGTTTTTCAACACCACTTCATGCTCCTCCTGTTTTTCAGACCGTTTCATGCTCATCTCATTTTTGACTCCTTTGGAACCTCTTCATATTTTTCACACCTTTTGAAGCTCTTCATATTATTCACACCTTTTCAGGCTCTTCATGTTTTTGAACACCGTTTCATGCTCCTCCTATTTTTCAGACCTTTTCATGCTCCTCATATTTTTGACACCTTTTGAAGCTCTTCCTAATTTTGACGCCATTTCAGGCTCTTCATGTTTTTCAACACCGCTTCATGCTCCTCCTATTTTTCAGACCGTTTCTTGCTCCTCATATTTTTAACACCATTGGAAGCTCTTCATATTTTTTCACACCTTTTCATGCTCGTCATATTTTTCAACACGGCTTCAGGCTCCTCCTATTTTTCAGATCGTTTCATGCTCCTCTTATTTTTGACACCTTTGAAGCTCTTCATATATTTCACACATTTTCAGGCATTACATGTTTTTCAACATCGCATCATGCTGCTCCTATTTTTCATACCGTTTCATGCTCCTCACATTTTTCACACATTTTGAAGCTTTTCATATTTTTCACAGCTTTTCAGGCTCTTCATGTTTTTCAACACCGCTTCATGCTACTCCTATTTTTCAGACCGTTTCATGCTCCTCATATTTTTGACACCTTTTGAAGCTCTTCATATATTTCACACCTTCAGGCTCTTCATGTTTTTCAACACCGCTTCATGATCCTCCTTTTTTTCAGACCGTGTCATGCTCCTCATATTTTTGATAATTTTGAAGCTCTTCCTATTTTTCACACCTTTTCATGCTCTTCCTGAATTTCAACACAGCTTAATGCTCCTCCTATTTTTCAGACCGTTTCATGCTCCTCATATATTTGCCACCTTTTCAAGCTCTTCATATTTTTCAAACCTTTTCAGGCTCTTCATGTTTTTGAACACGGTCTGTTGCTCCTCCTATTTTTCAGACCGTTTCATGCTCCTCATATTTTTGACACCCTTTGAATCTCTTCATATTTTTGACACCTTTTCAGGCTCTTCATGGTTTTGAACACCATTTCATGCTCCTCCTATTTTTCAGACCGTTTCATGCTCCTCATATTTTTGACACCTTTTGAAGCTCTTCATATTTTTCACACCTTTTCAGGCTCTTCATGTTTTTGAACACCGTTTCATGCTCCTCCTATTTTTCAGACCGTTTCATGATCATCTCATTTTTGACACCTTTTGAAGCACTTCATAATTTTCACACCTTTTGAAGCTCTTCATATTTTTGACACCTTTTGAAGCTCTTCATATATTTCACACCTTTTCAGGCTCTTCACGATTTTCAACATCACTTCATGCTTCTTCTATTTTTCAGACCGTTTCATGCTCATCTCATTTTTGACACCTTTTGAAGGTCTTCATATTTTTCACACCTTTTGAAGCTCTTCATATGTTTCACACGTTTTCAGGCCCTTCTTTTTTTTCAACACCGCTTCATGCTCCTCCTATTTTTCAGACCGCTTCATGCGCCTCATGTATTTCACACCTTGTGAAGCTGTTCATATTTTTCACACCTTTCCTGGTTCTTCATGTTTTTCAACACCGCTTCATGCTCCTCCTATTTTTCAGACCGTTTCATGCTCCTCTTCTATTTCACACCTTTTGAAGCTCTTCATATGTTTCACACCTTTTCGGCTCTTCAAGTTTTTGGACAACGTTTCATGCTGCTCCTATTTTTCAAACCGTTTCATGGTCCTCATAATTTTGACACCTTTTGAAGCTCCTCATGTATTTGACACTTTTTGAAGCTCTTCATATATTTCACACTTTTTCAGGCTCTTCATGTTTTACAACACGACTTCCTGCTCCTCCTATTTTTCAGACCGTTTCATGATCATCTCATTTTTGACACCTTTTGAAGGTCTTCATAATTTTCACACCTTTTGAAGCTCTTCCTATTTTTCACACCTTTTGAAGCTCTTCATATTTTTCACAGCTTTTCAGGCTCTTCATGTTTTTGAACACCGTTTCATGCCTCTCCTATTTTTCAGACCGTTTCATGCTCCTCATATTTTTGACACCTTTTGAAGCTCTTCATATCTTTCACACAACTTCAGGCTCTTGATGTTTTTGAACACCGCTTCATGCTCCTCCTATATTTCAGACCGTTTCATGCTCCTCATTTATTTCACACATTTTGAAGCTCTTCATATTTTTCACACATTTTCAGGCTCTTCAGTTTTTTTAACACCGCTTCATGCTCCTCTCATTTTTCAGACCGTTTCATGCTCCTCATATTGTTGACACCTTTTGAAGCTCTTCATATTTTTCACACTTTTTAGGCTCTTCAGGTGTTTCAACACCGCTTCATGATCCTCCTATTTTTCAGACCGTTTCATGTTCCTCATATTTTTGACACCTTTTGAAGCTCGTCGTATTTTTCACACGTTTTCAGGCTCTTCATGTTTTTCAACACCACTTCATGCTCCTCCTATTTTTCAGACCATTTCATGCTCCTCATATTTTTGACACCTTTTGAAGCTCTTCATATATTTCACACCTTTTCAGGCTCTTCATGTTTTTCAACAGCACTTCTTGTTCTCCTATTTTCAGACCGTTTCATGCTCATCTCATTTTTGACACCTTTTGAAGCTCTTCATATTTTTCACACCTTTTGAAGCTCTTCATATTTTTCACACGTTTTCAGGCTCTTCATGTTTTTCAACACCGCTTCATGCTCCTCCTATTTTTCAGAGCGTTTCATGCTCCTCATATTTTTGACAGCTTTTGAGGCTCTTCATATTTTTCACATCTTTTCATGCTCTTCATGTTTTTCAACACCGCTTCATGCTCCTCCTATTTTTCAGACCGTTTCATGCTCCTCATTTATTTCACACCTTTTGAAGCTCTTAATATTTTTCACACCTTTTCAGGCTCTTCATGTTTTTGAACACCATTTCATGCTGCTCCTATTTTTCAATCCGTGCACGCTTCTCCTATTTTTCAGACTGTTTCATGTAACGCTTATTATTGACACCTTTTGAAACTCTTTATATTTGTCACAAATTTTCAGGCTCTTCATGTTTTTCAACACCGTGTCATGCTCTTCCTATTTTTCAGACTGTTCACGCTCCTCCTATTTTTCAGACTGTTTCATGCAACGCTTATTATTGACACCTTTTGAAACTCTTTATATTTGGCACACCGTTTCAGGCTCTTCCTATTTTTCAGACCGTTTCATGCTCCTCCTATTTTTCAGACCATTTCATGCTCCCCATTTTTTTGACATCTTTGAATCTCTTCATATTTTTCACACCTTTGAAGCTCTTCATATTTTTCACACGTTTTCAGTCTCTTCATGTTTTTCAACACCGCTTCATGCTCCTCTTATTTTTCAGACCGTTTCATGCTCCTCATATTTTTGACACGTTTTGAGGCTCTTCATATATTTCACACATTTTCAGGCTCTTCATGTTTTTGAACACCGTTTCATGTTGCTCCTATTTTTTCAGACCGTTTCATGCTCCTCATATTTTTGACACAATTTGAAGCTCTTCATATTTTTCACACCTTTTCAGGCTCTTCATGTGTTTCAACACCGGTTCATGATCCTCCTATTTTTCAGACCGTTTCATGCTCCTCATATTTTTCACACCTTTTGAAGCTCTTCATATATTTCACACTTTTTCATTTTCTTCATGTTTTTGAACAACGCTTCATGCTCCTCATATTTTTCAGACCTTTTCATGCTCTTCCTATTTTTCAGACCGTTTCATGCTCCTCATATTTTTGACACCTTTGAAGTTCTTCATATATTTCACACTTTTTCAGGCTCTTCAAGTTTTTCAAGACCACTTCATGCTCCTCCTGTTTTTTAGACCGTTTCATGCTCATCTCATTTATGACACCTTTTGAACCTCTTCATATTTTCACACCTTTTGAAGCTTTTCATATTTTTCACACGTTTTCAGGCCCTTCATGTTTTTCAACACCGTTTCATGTTCCTCGTATTTTTCAGACGGTTTCATGCTTCTCATATTTTGAAACCTTTTGAAGCTCTTCAAATTTTTCACACCTTTTCAGGCTCTTCATGTTTTGAACACCGCTTCATGCTCCTCCTATTTTTTACACTTTTGAAGCTCCTCATATTTTTCACACCTTTTCAGGCTCTTCATGTTTTTCAACACCGTTTCATGCTCCTCCCATTTTTCAGACCGTTTCATGCTCCTCATATATTTGACACCTTTTCAAGCTCTTCATATTTTTCACAACTTTTCAGGCTCTTCACGTTTTTGAACACCGGTTCATGCTCCGCCTATTTTTCAGACTGTTTCATGCTCCTCATATTTTTGACACCTTTGAAGCTCTTCATATATTTCACACCGTTTCAGGCTCTTCATTTGTTTGAACACCGCTTCATGCTCCTCCTATTTTTCAGACTGTTTCATGCTCCTCATATGTTTGACACCTTTTGAAGCTCTTCATATTGTTAACACCTTTTCACGCTCTTCATTTTTTTGAACACCACTTCATGCTCCTCCTATTTTTCAGTCTGTTTTATGCTCATTTCTTTTTTGACACCTTTTAAAACTCTTCATATTTTTCACACCATTTGAAACTCTTCATATTTTTCCACGTTTTCAAGCTCTTCATGTTTTTCAACACCACTTCAGCCTCCTCCTATTTTTCAGACCGTTTCATGGTCATCATATTTTTGACACGTTTTGAAGCTCTTTATATTTTTCACACCTTTTCAGGCTCTTCATGTTTTTAAACACCGCTTCATGCTCCTCCTATTTTTCAGACCGTTTCATACTCATCTCATTTTTTACACCTTTTTAAGCTCTTCATATTTTTCACACCTTTTAAGGATCTTCATTTTTTTCACACCTTTTCAGGCTCTTCATGTTTTTGAACACAGCTTCATGCTCCTCCTATTTTCAGACCTTTTCATGCTCCTCATATTTTTGACACCTTTTGAAGCTCTTCCTAGTTTTGACGCCATTTCAGGCTCTTCATGTTTTTCAACACCACTTCATGCTCCTCCTATTTTTCAGACCGTTTCATGCTCCTCATATTTTTCACACCTCTTGAAGCTCTTCATATTTTTCACACATTTTCAGGCTCTTCATGTTTTTGAACACCGCTTCATTTTCCTCCTATTTTTCATACCGGTTCATGCACGTCATGTATTTCACACCTTTTGAAGCTCTTCAAATTTTTCACACCTTTTCAGGCTCTTCATATTTTTGAACAAAGTTTCATGCTCTTCCTATTCTTCAGACCATTTCATGCTACTCTCATTTTTGACACCGTTTGAAGCGCTTCATATTTTTCACACCTTTTGAAGCTCTTCTTATTTTTCACACCTTTTCAGCCTATTGATGTTTTTCAACAACGCTTCATGCTCCTCCTATTTTTCAGACCGTTTCATGCTCCTCATATTTTTGACACCTTTGAAGCTCTTCATATATTTCACTCCTTTTCAGGCTCTTCATGTTTCTGAACACCACTTCATGCTCGTCCTAATTTTCAGACCTTTACATGCTCATGTCATTTTTGACACCTTTTGAAGTTTTTCATATTTTTCACACCTTTTGAAGCTCTTCATATTTTTCACACGTTTTCAGGCTCTTCATGTTTTTCAACACCGCTTCATGGTCCTCCTATTTTTGAGACCGTTTCAAGCTTCTCATATTTTTGACACGTTTTGAAGCTCTTCATATTTTCACACCTTTTCAACCTTTAATGTTTTGGAACATCATTTCAGGCTCCTCCGATTTTTCAGACCGATTCATGCTCTTCATATATTTGACACCTTTTGAAGGTCTTCATATTTTTCACACCTTTTCAGGCTCCTCATGTTTTTGAACACCGTTTCATGCTTCTCCTATTTTGCAGATCGCTTCATGCTCTTCATATTTTTGACACGTTTTGCAGCTCTTCATATATTTCACACCGTTTCAGGCTCTCAGGTTTTTGAACACAGCTTCTTGCTCCTCCTATTTTTCAGACCGTTTCATGCTCCTCATATTTTTGACACCTTTTGAAGCTCATCATATTTTTCTCACCTTTTCAGTCTCTTCATGTTTTTGAACACCGTTTCATGCTCCTCCTATATTTCAGACCGTTTCATGCTCCTCATATTTTAGACACCTTTTGAAGCTCATCATATTTTTCACACCTTTTCAGTCTCTTCATGTTTTTGAACACTGCTACATGCTCCTCCTATTTTTCAGCCCGTTTCAAGCTCCTCATAATTTTGACACCTTTTGAAGCTCTTCATATATTTCACACCTTTTCAGGCTCTTCATTTTTTTGAACACCACTTCATTCTCCTCCTATTTTTCAGACCATTTCATGCTCATCTCGTTTTGACACCTTTTGATGCTCTTCATATTTTTCATACCGTTTGAAGCTCTTCATAGTTTTCATACCTTTTCAGGCTCTTCATGTTTTTCAACACCGCTTCATGCTCCTCCTATTTTTCAGACCATTTCATGCTCCCGTTAATTTTGACATCTTTTGAAGCTCTTCATATTTTTCACAACTTTTCAGGCTCTTCACGTTTTTTAACACCGTTTCATGCTCCTCCTATTTTTCAGACCATTTAGGGCTCCTCATATTTTTGACACCTTTTGAAGCTCTTCATATATTTCACACCTTTTCAGGCTCTTCATGATTTTCAAAGCCACTTCATGCTCCTCCTATTTTTCAGACCGTTTCATGCTCATCTCATATTTGAACAACTTTGAAAGCTCTTCATTTTTTTCACACATTTTGAAGCTCTTCATATTTTTCACACCTTTTCATGCTCTTCATTTTTTTCAACACCGCTTCATGCTCCTCATATTTTTTACATCTTTTGAAGCTCTTCATATATTTCACACCGTTTCAGGCTCTTCATGTTTTTAAACATCGCTTCATGCTCCTCCTATTTTTCAGGCCGTTTCATGCTCCTCATATTTTTGACACCTTTTGAAGCTCTTCATATTTTTCACAACTTTCTTTCTCTTCATGATGTTCATCACCGTCTCATGCTCCTCCTATTTTTCAGACCGTTTAATGCTCCTAATATTTTTGACATCTTTTGAAGCTCTTCATATTTTTCACACCTTTTCAGGCTCTTCATGTTTTTCAACACCGCTTCATGGTCCTCCTATTTTTCAGACCGTTTCAGGCTCCTCATATTTTTGACACCTTTTGATGCTCCTCTATTTTTCACACCTTTTGAAGGTCTTCATATATTTCACACCTTTTCAGGCACTTCATGTTTTTCAACACCACTTCATGCTCCTCCTGTTTTTCAGACCGTTTCATGCTCATCTCATTTATGACTCCTTTGGAACCTCTTCATATTTTTCACACCTTTTGAAGCTCTTCATATTATTCACACCTTTTCAGGCTCTTCATGTTTTTGAACACCGTTTCATGCTCCTCCTATTTTTCAGACCTTTTCATGCTCCTCATATTTTTGACACCTTTTGAAGCTCTTCCTAATTTTGACGCCATTTCAGGCTCTTCATGTTTTTCAACACCGCTTCATGCTCCTCCTATTTTTCAGTCCGTTTCTTGCTCCTCATATTTTTCACACGTCTTAAAGCTCTTCATATTTTTCACACATTCTCAGGCTCTTCATGTTTTTGAACACCGCGTTATTCTCCTCCTATTTTTCAGGCCGTTTCATGCTCGTCATGTATTTCACACCTTTTGAAGCTCTTTATATTTTTCACCTCTTTTCAGGCTCTCATGTTTTTGAACACCGCTTCATTTTCCTCCTATTTTTCAGACCGTTTCATGCTCCTCATGTATTTCAAACCTTTTGAAGCTCTTCATATTTTTCACACCTTTTCAGGCTCTTCATATTTTTGAACAAAGTTTCATGCTCTTCCTATTCTTCAGACCATTTCATGCTACTCTCATTTTTGACACCGTTTGAAGCGCTTCATATTTTTCACACCTTTTGAAGCTCTTCTTATTTTTCACACCTTTTCAGCCTATTGATGTTTTTCAACAACGCTTCATGCTCCTCCTATTTTTCAGACCGTTTCATGCTCCTCATATTTTTGACACCTTTGAAGCTCTTCATATATTTCACTCCTTTTCAGGCTCTTCATGTTTCTGAACACCACTTCATGCTCGTCCTAATTTTCAGACCTTTACATGCTCATGTCATTTTTGACACCTTTTGAAGTTTTTCATATTTTTCACACCTTTTGAAGCTCTTCATATTTTTCACACGTTTTCAGGCTCTTCATGTTTTTCAACACCGCTTCATGGTCCTCCTATTTTTGAGACCGTTTCAAGCTTCTCATATTTTTGATACGTTTTGAAGCTCTTCATATTTTCACACCTTTTCAACCTTTAATGTTTTGGAACATCATTTCAGGCTCCTCTGATTTTTCAGACCGATTCATGCTCTTCATATATTTGACACCTTTTGAAGGTCTTCATATTTTTCACACCTTTTCAGGCTCCTCATGTTTTTGAACACCGTTTCATGCTTCTCCTATTTTGCAGATCGCTTCATGCTCTTCATATTTTTGACACGTTTTGCAGCTCTTCATATATTTCACACCGTTTCAGGCTCTCAGGTTTTTGAACACAGCTTCTTGCTCCTCCTATTTTTCAGACCGTTTCATGCTCCTCATATTTTTGACACCTTTTGAAGCTCATCATATTTTTCACACCTTTTCAGTCTCTTCATGTTTTTGAACACCGTTTCATGCTCCTCCTATATTTCAGACCGTTTCATGCTCCTCATATTTTAGACACCTTTTGAAGCTCATCATATTTTTCACACCTTTTCAGTCTCTTCATGTTTTTGAACACTGCTACATGCTCCTCCTATTTTTCAGCCCGTTTCAAGCTCCTCATAATTTTGACACCTTTTGAAGCTCTTCATATATTTCACACCTTTTCAGGCTCTTCATTTTTTTGAACACCACTTCATGCTCCTCCTATTTTTCAGACCATTTCATGCTCATCTCGTTTTGACACCTTTTGATGCTCTTCATATTTTTCATACCGTTTGAAGCTCTTCATAGTTTTCATACCTTTTCAGGCTCTTCATGTTTTTCAACACCGCTTCATGCTCCTCCTATTTTTCAGACCGTTTCATGCTCCCGTTAATTTTGACATCTTTTGAAGCTCTTCATATTTTTCACAACTTTTCAGGCTCTTCACGTTTTTTAACACCGCTTCATGCTCCTCCTATTTTTCAGACCATTTAGGGCTCCTCATATTTTTGACACCTTTTGAAGCTCTTCATATATTTCACACCTTTTCAGGCTCTTCATGATTTTCAAAGCCACTTCATGCTCCTCCTATTTTTCAGACCGTTTCATGCTCATCTCATATTTGAACAACTTTGAAAGCTCTTCATTTTTTTCACACATTTTGAAGCTCTTCATATTTTTCACACCTTTTCATGCTCTTCATTTTTTTCAACACCGCTTCATGCTCCTCATATTTTTTACATCTTTTGAAGCTCTTCATATTTTTCACACCTTTTCAGGCTCTTCATGTTTTTGAACACCGCTTCATGCTCCTCCTATTGTTCAGACCGTATCATGATCCTCATGTATTTCACACCTTTTGAAGCTCTTCATATATTTCACACATTTTCAGGCCTTCATGTTTTTGAACACAGCTTCTTGCTCTTCCTATTTTTCAGACCGTTTCATGCTACTCTCATTTTTGACACCGTTTGAAGCGTTTCATATTTTTGACACCTTTTGAAGCTCTTCTTATTTTTCACACCATTCAGCCTATTCATGTTTTTCAACACGCTTCATGCTCATCCTATTTTTCAGACCGTTTCATGCTCCTCATACTTTTGACACCTTTGAAGCTCTTCATATATTTCACTCCTTTTCAGGCTCTTCATGTTTCTGAACACCACTTCAAGCTCGTCCTATTTTTCAGACCGTTACATGCTCATGTCATTTTTGACACCTTTTGAAGATTTTCATATTTTTCACACCTTTTGAAGCTCTTCATATTTTTCACACGTTTTCAGGCTCTTCATGTTTTTCAACACCGCTTCATGGTCCTCCTATTTTTGAGACCGTTTCATGCTTCTCATATTTTTGTCACGTTTTGAAGCTCTTCATATTTTTCACACCTTTTCAACCTTTAATGTTTTGGAACATCGTTTCATGCTCTTCCGATTTTTCAGACCCATTCATGTTCTTCATATTTTTGACACCTTTTGAAGGTCTTCATATTTTTCACACCTTTTCAGGCTCTTCATGTTTTTGAACACCGTTTCATGCTTCTCCTATTTTGCAGATCATTTCATGCTCTTCATATTTTTGACACGTTTTGCAGCTCTTCATATATTTCACACCGTTTCAGGCTCTTCATGTTTTTAAACATCGCTTCATGCTCCTCCTATTTTTCAGGCCGTTTCATGCTCCTCATATTTTTGACACCTTTTGAAGCTCTTCATATATTTCACACCTTTTTGTGCTCTTCATGATGTTCAACATCGCCTCATGCTCCTCCTATTTTTCAGACCATTTCATGCTCCTCATATTTTTGACACCTTTTGAAGCTCTTCATATTTTTCACAACTTTCTTTCTCTTCATGATGTTCATCACCGTCTCATGCTCCTCCTATTTTTCAGACCGTTTAATGCTCCACATATTTTTGACATCTTTTGAAGCTCTTCATATTTTTCACACCTTTTCAGGCTCTTCATGTTTTTCAACACCGCTTCATGGTCCTCCTATTTTTCAGACCGTTTCAGGCTCCTCATATTTTTGACACCTTTTGATGCTCCTCTATTTTTCACACCTTTTGAAGGTCTTCATATATTTCACACCTTTTCAGGCACTTCATGTTTTTCAACACCACTTCATGCTCCTCCTGTTTTTCAGACCGTTTCATGCTCATCTCATTTTTGACTCCTTTGGAACCTCTTCATATTTTTCACACCTTTTGAAGCTCTTCATATTATTCACACCTTTTCAGGCTCTTCATGTTTTTGAACACCGTTTCATGCTCCTCCTATTTTTCAGACCTTTTCATGCTCCTCATATTTTTGACACCTTTTGAAGCTCTTCCTAATTTTGACGCCATTTCAGGCTCTTCATGTTTTTCAACACCGCTTCATGCTCCTCCTATTTTTCAGACCGTTTCTTGCTCCTCATATTTTTAACACCATTGGAAGCTCTTCATATTTTTTCACACCTTTTCATGCTCGTCATATTTTTCAACACGGCTTCAGGCTCCTCCTATTTTTCAGATCGTTTCATGCTCCTCTTATTTTTGACACCTTTGAAGCTCTTCATATATTTCACACATTTTCAGGCATTACATGTTTTTCAACATCGCATCATGCTGCTCCTATTTTTCATACCGTTTCATGCTCCTCACATTTTTCACACATTTTGAAGCTTTTCATATTTTTCACAGCTTTTCAGGCTCTTCATGTTTTTCAACACCGCTTCATGCTACTCCTATTTTTCAGACCGTTTCATGCTCCTCATATTTTTGACACCTTTTGAAGCTCTTCATATATTTCACACCTTCAGGCTCTTCATGTTTTTCAACACCGCTTCATGATCCTCCTTTTTTTCAGACCGTGTCATGCTCCTCATATTTTTGATAATTTTGAAGCTCTTCCTATTTTTCACACCTTTTCAGGCTCTTCATGTTTTTCAACAACGCTTCATGCTCCTCCTATTTTTCAGACCGTTTAATGTTCCTCATATTTTTGACACCTTTTGAAGCTCTTCATGTATTTCACACCTTTTCATGCTCTTCCTGAATTTCAACACAGCTTAATGCTCCTCCTATTTTTCAGACCGTTTCATGCTCCTCATATATTTGCCACCTTTTCAAGCTCTTCATATTTTTCAAACCTTTTCAGGCTCTTCATGTTTTTGAACACGGTCTGTTGCTCCTCCTATTTTTCAGACCGTTTCATGCTCCTCATATTTTTGACACCCTTTGAATCTCTTCATATTTTTCACACCTTTTCAGGCTCTTCATGGTTTTGAACACCATTTCATGCTCCTCCTATTTTTCAGACCGTTTCATGCTCCTCATATTTTTGACACCTTTTGAAGCTCTTCATATTTTTCACACCTTTTCAGGCTCTTCATGTTTTTGAACACCGTTTCATGCTCCTCCTATTTTTCAGACCGTTTCATGATCATCTCATTTTTGACACCTTTTGAAGCACTTCATAATTTTCACACCTTTTGAAGCTCTTCATATTTTTGACACCTTTTGAAGCTCTTCATATATTTCACACCTTTTCAGGCTCTTCACGATTTTCAACATCACTTCATGCTTCTTCTATTTTTCAGACCGTTTCATGCTCATCTCATTTTTGACACCTTTTGAAGGTCTTCATATTTTTCACACCTTTTGAAGCTCTTCATATGTTTCACACGTTTTCAGGCCCTTCTTTTTTTTCAACACCGCTTCATGCTCCTCCTATTTTTCAGACCGCTTCATGGGCCTCATGTATTTCACACCTTGTGAAGCTGTTCATATTTTTCACACCTTTCCTGGTTCTTCATGTTTTTCAACACCGCTTCATGCTCCTCCTATTTTTCAGACCGTTTCATGCTCCTCTTCTATTTCACACCTTTTGAAGCTCTTCATATGTTTCACACCTTTTCGGCTCTTCAAGTTTTTGGACAACGTTTCATGCTGCTCCTATTTTTCAAACCGTTTCATGGTCCTCATAATTTTGACACCTTTTGAAGCTCCTCATGTATTTGACACTTTTTGAAGCTCTTCATATATTTCACACTTTTTCAGGCTCTTCATGTTTTACAACACGACTTCCTGCTCCTCCTATTTTTCAGACCGTTTCATGATCATCTCATTTTTGACACCTTTTGAAGGTCTTCATAATTTTCACACCTTTTGAAGCTCTTCATATTTTTCACACCTTTTGAAGCTCTTCATATTTTTCACAGCTTTTCAGGCTCTTCATGTTTTTGAACACCGTTTCATGCCTCTCCTATTTTTCAGACCGTTTCATCCTCCTCATATTTTTGACACCTTTTGAAGCTCTTCATATCTTTCACACAACTTCAGGCTCTTGATGTTTTTGAACACCGCTTCATGCTCCTCCTATATTTCAGACCGTTTCATGCTCCTCATTTATTTCACACATTTTGAAGCTCTTCATATGTTTCACACCTTTTCGGCTCTTCAAGTTTTTGGACAACGTTTCATGCTGCTCCTATTTTTCAAACCGTTTCATGCTCCTCATATTTTTGACACCTTTTGAAGCTCTTCATATCTTTCACACAACTTCAGGCTCTTGATGTTTTTGAACACCGCTTCATGCTCCTCCTATATTTCAGACCGTTTCATGCTCCTCATTTATTTCACACATTTTGAAGCTCTTCATATTGTTCACACATTTTCAGGCTCTTCAGTTTTTTTAACACCGCTTCATGCTCCTCTCATTTTTCAGACCGTTTCATGCTCCTCATATTGTTGACATCTTTTGAAGCTCTTCATATTTTTCACACTTTTTAGGCTCTTCAGGTGTTTCAACACCGCTTCATGATCCTCCTATTTTTCAGACCGTTTCTTGCTCCTCATATTTTTAACACCATTGGAAGCTCTTCATATTTTTTCACACCTTTTCATGCTCGTCATATTTTTCAACACGGCTTCAGGCTCCTCCTATTTTTCAGATCGTTTCATGCTCCTCTTATTTTTGACACCTTTGAAGCTCTTCATATATTTCACACATTTTCAGGCATTACATGTTTTTCAACATCGCATCATGCTGCTCCTATTTTTCATACCGTTTCATGCTCCTCACATTTTTCACACATTTTGAAGCTTTTCATATTTTTCACAGCTTTTCAGGCTCTTCATGTTTTTCAACACCGCTTCATGCTACTCCTATTTTTCAGACCGTTTCATGCTCCTCATATTTTTGACACCTTTTGAAGCTCTTCATATATTTCACACCTTCAGGCTCTTCATGTTTTTCAACACCGCTTCATGATCCTCCTTTTTTTCAGACCGTGTCATGCTCCTCATATTTTTGATAATTTTGAAGCTCTTCCTATTTTTCACACCTTTTCAGGCTCTTCATGTTTTTCAACAACGCTTCATGCTCCTCCTATTTTTCAGACCGTTTAATGTTCCTCATATTTTTGACACCTTTTGAAGCTCTTCATGTATTTCACACCTTTTCATGCTCTTCCTGAATTTCAACACAGCTTAATGCTCCTCCTATTTTTCAGACCGTTTCATGCTCCTCATATATTTGCCACCTTTTCAAGCTCTTCATATTTTTCAAACCTTTTCAGGCTCTTCATGTTTTTGAACACGGTCTGTTGCTCCTCCTATTTTTCAGACCGTTTCATGCTCCTCATATTTTTGACACCCTTTGAATCTCTTCATATTTTTCACACCTTTTCAGGCTCTTCATGGTTTTGAACACCATTTCATGCTCCTCCTATTTTTCAGACCGTTTCATGCTCCTCATATTTTTGACACCTTTTGAAGCTCTTCATATTTTTCACACCTTTTCAGGCTCTTCATGTTTTTGAACACCGTTTCATGCTCCTCCTATTTTTCAGACCGTTTCATGATCATCTCATTTTTGACACCTTTTGAAGCACTTCATAATTTTCACACCTTTTGAAGCTCTTCATATTTTTGACACCTTTTGAAGCTCTTCATATATTTCACACCTTTTCAGGCTCTTCACGATTTTCAACATCACTTCATGCTTCTTCTATTTTTCAGACCGTTTCATGCTCATCTCATTTTTGACACCTTTTGAAGGTCTTCATATTTTTCACACCTTTTGAAGCTCTTCATATGTTTCACACGTTTTCAGGCCCTTCTTTTTTTTCAACACCGCTTCATGCTCCTCCTATTTTTCAGACCGCTTCATGGGCCTCATGTATTTCACACCTTGTGAAGCTGTTCATATTTTTCACACCTTTCCTGGTTCTTCATGTTTTTCAACACCGCTTCATGCTCCTCCTATTTTTCAGACCGTTTCATGCTCCTCTTCTATTTCACACCTTTTGAAGCTCTTCATATGTTTCACACCTTTTCGGCTCTTCAAGTTTTTGGACAACGTTTCATGCTGCTCCTATTTTTCAAACCGTTTCATGGTCCTCATAATTTTGACACCTTTTGAAGCTCCTCATGTATTTGACACTTTTTGAAGCTCTTCATATATTTCACACTTTTTCAGGCTCTTCATGTTTTACAACACGACTTCCTGCTCCTCCTATTTTTCAGACCGTTTCATGATCATCTCATTTTTGACACCTTTTGAAGGTCTTCATAATTTTCACACCTTTTGAAGCTCTTCATATTTTTCACACCTTTTGAAGCTCTTCATATTTTTCACAGCTTTTCAGGCTCTTCATGTTTTTGAACACCGTTTCATGCCTCTCCTATTTTTCAGACCGTTTCATGCTCCTCATATTTTTGACACCTTTTGAAGCTCTTCATATCTTTCACACAACTTCAGGCTCTTGATGTTTTTGAACACCGCTTCATGCTCCTCCTATATTTCAGACCGTTTCATGCTCCTCATTTATTTCACACATTTTGAAGCTCTTCATATGTTTCACACCTTTTCGGCTCTTCAAGTTTTTGGACAACGTTTCATGCTGCTCCTATTTTTCAAACCGTTTCATGCTCCTCATATTTTTGACACCTTTTGAAGCTCTTCATATCTTTCACACAACTTCAGGCTCTTGATGTTTTTGAACACCGCTTCATGCTCCTCCTATATTTCAGACCGTTTCATGCTCCTCATTTATTTCACACATTTTGAAGCTCTTCATATTGTTCACACATTTTCAGGCTCTTCAGTTTTTTTAACACCGCTTCATGCTCCTCTCATTTTTCAGACCGTTTCATGCTCCTCATATTGTTGACATCTTTTGAAGCTCTTCATATTTTTCACACTTTTTAGGCTCTTCAGGTGTTTCAACACCGCTTCATGATCCTCCTATTTTTCAGACCGTTTCATGTTCCTCATATTTTTGACACCTTTTGAAGCTCGTCGTATTTTTCACACGTTTTCAGGCTCTTCATGTTTTTCAACACCACTTCATGCTCCTCCTATTTTTCAGACCATTTCATGCTCCTCATATTTTTGACACCTTTTGAAGCTCTTCATATATTTCACACCTTTTCAGGCTCTTCATGTTTTTCAACAGCACTTCTTGTTCTCCTATTTTCAGACCGTTTCATGCTCATCTCATTTTTGACACCTTTTGAAGCTCTTCATATTTTTCACACCTTTTGAAGCTCTTCATATTTTTCACACGTTTTCAGGCTCTTCATGTTTTTCAACACCGCTTCATGCTCCTCCTATTTTTCAGAGCGTTTCATGCTCCTCATATTTTTGACAGCTTTTGAGGCTCTTCATATTTTTCACATCTTTTCATGCTCTTCATGTTTTTCAACACCGCTTCATGCTCCTCCTATTTTTCAGACCGTTTCATGCTCCTCATGTATTTCACACCTTTTGAAGCTCTTAATATTTTTCACACCTTTTCAGGCTCTTCATGTTTTTGAACACCATTTCATGCTGCTCCTATTTTTCAATCCGTGCACGCTTCTCCTATTTTTCAGACTGTTTCATGTAACGCTTATTATTGACACCTTTTGAAACTCTTTATATTTGTCACAAATTTTCAGGCTCTTCATGTTTTTCAACACCGTGTCATGCTCTTCCTATTTTTCAGACTGTTCACGCTCCTCCTATTTTTCAGACTGTTTCATGCAACGCTTATTATTGACACCTTTTGAAACTCTTTATATTTGGCACACCGTTTCAGGCTCTTCCTATTTTTCAGACCGTTTCATGCTCCTCCTATTTTTCAGACCATTTCATGCTCCCCATTTTTTTGACATCTTTGAATCTCTTCATATTTTTCACACCTTTGAAGCTCTTCATATTTTTCACACGTTTTCAGTCTCTTCATGTTTTTCAACACCGCTTCATGCTCCTCTTATTTTTCAGACCGTTTCATGCTCCTCATATTTTTGACACGTTTTGAGGCTCTTCATATATTTCACACATTTTCAGGCTCTTCATGTTTTTGAACACCGTTTCATGTTGCTCCTATTTTTTCAGACCGTTTCATGCTCCTCATATTTTTGACACAATTTGAAGCTCTTCATATTTTTCACACCTTTTCAGGCTCTTCATGTGTTTCAACACCGGTTCATGATCCTCCTATTTTTCAGACCGTTTCATGCTCCTCATATTTTTCACACCTTTTGAAGCTCTTCATATATTTCACACTTTTTCATTTTCTTCATGTTTTTGAACAACGCTTCATGCTCCTCATATTTTTCAGACCTTTTCATGCTCTTCCTATTTTTCAGACTGTTTCATGCTCCTCATATGTTTGACACCTTTTGAAGCTCTTCATATTGTTAACACCTTTTCACGCTCTTCATTTTTTTGAACACCACTTCATGCTCCTCCTATTTTTCAGACTGTTTTATGCTCATTTCTTTTTTGACACCTTTTAAAACTCTTCATATTTTTCACACCATTTGAAACTCTTCATATTTTTCCACGTTTTCAAGCTCTTCATGTTTTTCAACACCGCTTCATGGTCCTCCTATTTTTGAGACCGTTTCATGCTTCTCATATTTTTGTCACGTTTTGAAGCTCTTCATATTTTTCACACCTTTTCAACCTTTAATGTTTTGGAACATCGTTTCATGCTCTTCCGATTTTTCAGACCCATTCATGTTCTTCATATTTTTGACACCTTTTGAAGGTCTTCATATTTTCCACACCTTTTCAGGCTCTTCATGTTTGTGAACACCGTTTCATGCTTCTCCTATTTTGCAGATCGTTTCATGCTCTTCATATATTTGACACGTTTTGCAGCTTTTCATATATTTCACACCGTTTCAGGCTCTTCATGTTTTTAAACATCGCTTCATGCTCCTCCTATTTTTCAGGCCGTTTCATGCTCCTCATATTTTTGACACCTTTTGAAGCTCTTCATATATTTCACACCTTTTTGTGCTCTTCATGATGTTCAACATCGCCTCATGCTCCTCCTATTTTTCAGACCATTTCATGCTCCTCAGATTTTTGACACTTTTTGAAGCTCTTCATATTTTTCACAACTTTCTTTCTCTTCATGATGTACATCACAGTCTCATGCTCCTCCTATTTTTCAGACCGTTTAATGCTCCACATATTTTTGACATATTTTGAAGCTCTTCATATTTTTCACACCTTTTCAGGCTCTTCATGTTTTTCAACACCGCTTCATGGTCCTCCTATTTTTCAGACCGTTTCAGGCTCCTCATATTTTTGACACCTTTTGATGCTCCTCTATTTTTCACACCTTTTGAAGGTCTTCATATATTTCACACCTTTTCAGGCACTTCATGTTTTTCAACACCACTTCATGCTCCTCCTGTTTTTCAGACCGTTTCATGCTCATCTCATTTTTGACTCCTTTGGAACCTCTTCATATTTTTCACACCTTTTGAAGCTCTTCATATTATTCACACCTTTTCAGGCTCTTCATGTTTTTGAACACCGTTTCATGCTCCTCCTATTTTTCAGACCTTTTCATGCTCCTCATATTTTTGACACCTTTTGAAGCTCTTCCTAATTTTGACGCCATTTCAGGCTCTTCATGTTTTTCAACACCGCTTCATGCTCCTCCTATTTTTCAGACCGTTTCTTGCTCCTCATATTTTTCACACGTCTTGAAGCTCTTCATATTTTTCACACATTTTCAGGCTCTTCATGTTTTTGAACACCGCGTTATTCTCCTCCTATTTTTCAGGCCGTTTCATGCTCGTCATGTATTTCACACCTTTTGAAGCTCTTTATATTTTTCACCCCTTTTCAGGCTCTCATGTTTTTGAACACCGCTTCATTCTCCTCCTATTTTTCAGACCGTTTCATGCTCCTCATGTATTTCAAACCTTTTGAAGCTCTTCATATTTTTCACACCTTTTCAGGCTCTTCATATTTTTGAACAACGTTTCATGCTCTTCCTATTTTTCAGACCATTTCATGCTACTCTCATTTTTGACACCGTTTGAAGCGCTTCATATTTTTGACACCTTTTGAAGCTCTTCTTATTTTTCACACCTTTTCAGCCTATTGATGTTTTTCAAAAACGCTTCATGCTCCTCCTATTTTTCAGACCGTTTCCTGCTCCTCATATTTTTGACACCTTTGAAGCTCTTCATATATTTCACTCCTTTTCAGGCTCTTCATGTTTCTCAACGCCACTTCATGCTCGTCCTAATTTTCAGACCTTTACATGCTCATGTCATTTTTGACACCTTTTGAAGTTTTTCATATTTTTCACACCTTTTGAAGCTCTTCATATTTTTCACACGTTTTCAGGCTCTTCATGTTTTTCAACACCGCTTCATGGTCCTCCTATTTTTGAGACCGTTTCAAGCTTCTCATATTTTTGACACGTTTTGAAGCTCTTCATATTTTCACACCTTTTCAACCTTTAATGTTTTGGAACATCATTTCAGGCTCCTCCGATTTTTCAGACCGATTCATGCTCTTCATATTTTTGACACCTTTTGAAGGTCTTCATATTTTTCACACCTTTTCAGGCTCCTCATGTTTTTGAACACCGTTTCATGCTTCTCCTATTTTGCAGATCGCTTCATGCTCTTCATATTTTTGACACGTTTTGCAGCTCTTCATATATTCACACCGTTTCAGGCTCTCAGGTTTTGAACACAGCTTCTTGCTCCTCCTATTTTTCAGACCGTTTCATGCTCCTCATACTTTTGACACCTTTTGAAGCTCATCATATTTTTCACACCTTTTCAGTCTCTTCATGTTTTTGCACACCGTTTCATGCTCCTCCTATATTTCAGACCGTTTCATGCTCCTCATATTTTAGACACCTTTTGAAGCTCTTCATATTTTTCACACCTTTTCAGGCTCTTCATGTTTTTGAACACCGCTACCTGCTCCTCCTATTTTTCAGCCCGTTTCATGCTCCTCATAATTTTGACACCTTTTGAAGCTCTTCATATATTTCACACCTTTTCAGGCTCTTCATTTTTTTGAACACCACTTCATGCTCCTCCTATTTTTCAGACCATTTCATGCTCATCTCGTTTTGACACCTTTTGATGCTCTTCATATTTTTCATACCTTTTGAAGCTCTTCATATTTTTCATACCTTTTCAGGCTCTTCATGTTTTTCAACACCGCTTCGTGCTCCTCCTATTTTTCAGACCGTTTCATGCTCCCGTTAATTTTGACATCTTTTGAAGCTCTTCATATTTTTCACAAATTTTCAGGCTCTTCACGTTTTTCAACACCGCTTCATGCTCCTCCTATATTTCAGACCATTTAGGGCTCCTCATATTTTTGACACCTTTTGAACCTTTTCATATATTTCACACCTTTTCAGGCTCTTCATGATTTTCAAAGCCACTTCATGCTCCTCCTATTTTTCAGACCGTTTCATGCTCATCTCATATTTGAACAACTTTGAAAGCTCTTCATTTTTTTCACACATTTTGAAGCTCTTCATGTTTTTCACACCTTTTCATGCTCTTCATTTTTTTCAACACCGCTTCATGCTCCTCATATTTTTCACACCTTTTGAAGCTCATCATATTTTTCACAACTTTTCAGTCTCTTCATGTTTTTGAACACCGTTTCATGCTCCTCCTATATTTCAGACCGTTTCATGCTCCTCATATTTTTGAAACCTTTGGAAGCTCTTCATATTTTTCACACCTTTTCAGGCTCTTCATGTTTTTGAACACCACCTCATGCCCCTCCTAATTTTCAGAAGGTTTCATACTCATCTCATTTTTTACACCTTTTGAAGCTCTTCATATTTTTCACACATTTTGAAGCTCTTTATATTTTTCTCACCTTTTCAGGCTCTACATGTTATTGATCACCGCTTCATGTTCCTCCAATTTTTCAGACCGTATCATGCTCCTCATGTTTTTGAACACCGCTTCTTGTTCCTCCTATATTTCAGACAGTTACATGCTCCTCATATTTTTGACACCTTTTGAAGCTCTTCATATTTTTCACACCTTTTCAGGCTCTTCATGTTTTTGAACACCGTTTCAAGCTCCTCCTATTTTTCAGACCTTTTCATGCTCCTCATATTTGTGACACCTTTTGAAGCTCTTCATATTCTTTACACCTTTCAGGCTCGTCATGTTTTTATACATCGCTTCATGCTCCTCCTATTTTTCAGACCGTTTCATGCTCCTCATATTTTTGACACCTTTTGAAGCTCTTCATAATTTTCACACCTTTTCAGGATCTTCATGTTTTTGAGAACCGCTTCATGTTCCTCGTATTTTCAGACGTTCCATGTTCCTCATGTATTTCAGTCCTTTTGAAGCTCTTCATATTTTTTACACATCTTCAGGCTCTATATGTTTTTGAACACCGTTTCATGCTCCTCCTATTTTTCAGACCGTTTCAGGCTCCTCATATTTTTGACACCTTTTGATGCTCCTCTTATTTTTCACACCTTTTCAAGCTCTTCATATAATTTACACCTTTTCAGGCACTTCATGTTTTTCAACACCACTTCATGCTCCTCCTATTTTTCAGACCGTTTCATGCTCATCTCATTTTTGACTCCTTTGGAACCTCTTCATATTTTTCACACCTTTTGAATCTCTTCATATTATTCACACCTTTTCAGGCTCTTCATGTTTTTGAACACCGTTTCATGCTCCTCCTATTTTTCAGACCTTTTCTTGCTCCTCATATTTTTGACACCTTTTGAAGCTCTTCCTAATTTTGACGCCATTTCAGGCTCTTCATGTTTTTCAACACCGCTTCATGCTCCTCCTATTTTTCAGACCGTTTCATGCTCCTCATATTTTTCACACCTCTTGAAGCTCTTCATATTTTTCACACTTTTTCAGGCTCTTCATGTTTTTCAACACCGCTTCATGTTCCTCCTATTTTTCAGACCGGTTCATGCTCCTCATATATTTGACACGTTTTGAGGCTCTTCATATTTTTCACACCTTTCCAGGCTCTTCATGTTTTTGAATACCGTTTCAAGCTCCTCCTATTTTTTGTCCGTTTCATGCTCCTCATATTTTTGACACCTTTTGAAGCTCTTCATATATTTCACACCTTTTGAAACTCTTCATATTTTTCACACGTTTTCAGGCTCTTCATGTTTTTCAACTCCGCTTCATGCTCCTCCTATATTTCAGACCGTTTCATGCTCCTCATATTTTTGACACCTTTTGAAGCTCTTCAGATTTTTCACACCTTTTCAGGCTCTTCATGTTTTTTAACACCGCTTCATGCTCCTCTATTTTTCAGACCATTTCATGCTCCTCATATTTTTGACACCTTTTGAAGCTCCACATATTTTTCACACCTTTTCAAACTCTTCATATTTTTCACACCTTTTCAGGCTCTTCATGATTTTCAACACCGCTTCATGCTCCTCCTATGTTTCAGACCGTTTCATGTTCATCTCATTTTTGACACGTTTGAAGCTCTTCGTATTTTTCACACCTTTTGAAGCTCTTCATATTTTTCACATTTTTGAAGGTCTTCATATTTTTCAGACGTTTTCAGGCTCTTCATGTTTTTCAACACCGCTTCATGCTCCTCCTATTTTTCAGACCGTTTCATGCTCCTCATGTATTTCACACCTTTTGAAGCTCTTCATATTTTTCACACCTTTTCAGGCTCTTCATGTTTTTTAACACTGCTTTATGCTCCTCCTATTTTACAGACCGTTTCATGCTCCTCATATTTTTCACACCTCTTGAAGCTCTTCATATTTTTCACACATTTTCAGGCTCTTCATGTTTTTCACACTTTTTCAGGCTCTTCATGTTTTTCAACACCGCTTCATGTTCCTCCTATTTTTCAGACCGGTTCATGCTCCTCATATATTTGACACGTTTTGAGGCTCTTCATATTTTTCACACCTTTCCAGGCTCTTCATGTTTTTGAACACCGTTTCAAGCTCCTCCTATTTTTTGTCCGTATCATGCTCCTCATATTTTTGACACCTTTTGAAGCTCTTCATATATTTCACACCTTTTGAAACTCTTCATATTTTTCACACGTTTTCAGGCTCTCCATGTTTTTCAACTCCGCTTCATGCTCCTCCTATATTTCAGACCGTTTCATGCTCCTCATATTTTTGACACCTTTTGAAGCTCTTCATATTTTTCACACCTTTTCAGGCTCTTCATGTTTTTTAACACCGCTTCATGCTCCTCTATTTTTCAGACCATTTCATGCTCTTCATATTTTTGACACCTTTTGAAGCTCCACATATTTTTCACACCTTTTCAAACTCTTCATATTTTTCACAACTTTTGAAGCTCTTCATATTTTTCACACCTTTTCAGGCTCTTCATGATTTTCAACACCGCTTCATGCTCCTCCTATGTTTCAGACCGTTTCATGTTCATCTCATTTTTGACACGTTTGAAGCTCTTCGTATTTTTCACACCTTTTGAAGCTCTTCATATTTTTCACATTTTTGAAGGTCTTCATATTTTTCAGACGTTTTCAGGCTCTTCATGTTTTTCAACACCGCTTCATGCTCCTCCTATTTGTCAGACCGTTTCATGCTCCTCATGTATTTCACACCTTTTGAAGCTCTTCATATTTTTCACACCTTTTCAGGCTCTTCATGTTTTTTAACACTGCTTTATGCTCCTCCTATTTTACAGACCGTTTCATGCTCCTCATATTTTTGACATCTTTTGAAGCTCTTCATATTTTTCACACCTTTTCAGGCTCTTCATATTTTTGAACACCGGTTCATGCTCCTCCTATTTTTCAGACCGTTGCATGCTCCTCATATTTTTCACACCTTTTCAAACTCTTCATATTTTTCACAACTTTTGAAGCTCTTCATATTTTTCACACCTTTTCAGGCTCTTCATGATTTTCAACACCGCTTCATGCTCCTCCTATGTTTCAGACCGTTTCATGTTCATCTCATTTTTGACACGTTTGAAGCTCTTCGTATTTTTCACACCTTTTGAAGCTCTTCATATTTTTCACATTTTGAAGGTCTTCATATTTTTCAGACGTTTTCAGGCTCTTCATGTTTTTCAACACCGCTTCATGCTCCTCCTATTTTTCAGACCTTTTCTTGCTCCTCATGTATTTCACACCTTTTGAAGCTCTTCATATTTTTCACACCTTTTCAGGCTCTTCATGTTTTTTAACACTGCTTTATGCTCCTCCTATTTTACAGACCGTTTCATGCTCCTCATATTTTTCACACCTCTTGAAGCTCTTCATATTTTTCACACTTTTTCAGGCTCTTCATGTTTTTCAACACCGCTTCATGTTCCTCCTATTTTTCAGACCGGTTCATGCTCCTCATATATTTGACACGTTTTGAGGCTGTTCATATTTTTCACACCTTTCCAGGCTCTTCATGTTTTTGAATACCGTTTAAAGCTCCTCCTATTTTTTGTCCGTTTCATGCTCCTCATATTTTTGACACCTTTTGAAGCTCTTCATATATTTCACACCTTTTGAAACTCTTCATATTTTTCACACGTTTTCAGGCTCTTCATGTTTTTCAACTCCGCTTCATGCTCCTCCTATATTTCAGACCGTTTCATGCTCCTCATATTTTTGACACCTTTTGAAGCTCTTCATATTTTTCACACCTTTTCAGGCTCTTCATGTTTTTTAACACCGCTTCATGCTCCTCTATTTTTCAGACCATTTCATGCTCCTCATATTTTTGACACCTTTTGAAGCTCCACATATTTTTCACACCTTTTCAAACTCTTCATATTTTTCACAACTTTTGAAGCTCTTCATATTTTTCACACCTTTTCAGGCTCTTCATGATTTTCAACACCGCTTCATGCTCCTCCTATGTTTCAGACCGTTTCATGTTCATCTCATTTTTGACACGTTTGAAGCTCTTCGTATTTTTCACACCTTTTGAAGCTCTTCATATTTTTCACATTTTTGAAGGTCTTCATATTTTTCAGACGTTTTCAGGCTCTTCATGTTTTTCAACACCGCTTCATGCTCCTCCTATTTTTCAGAACGTTTCATGCTCCTCATGTATTTCACACCTTTTGAAGCTCTTCATATTTTTCACACCTTTTCAGGCTCTTCATGTTTTTTAACACTGCTTTATGCTCCTCCTATTTTACAGACCGTTTCATGCTCCTCATATTTTTCACACCTCTTGAAGCTCTTCATATTTTTCACACATTTTCAGGCTCTTCATGTTTTTCACACTTTTTCAGGCTCTTCATGTTTTTCAACACCGCTTCATGTTCCTCCTATTTTTCAGACCGGTTCATGCTCCTCATATATTTGACACGTTTTGAGGCTCTTCATATTTTTCACACCTTTCCAGGCTCTTCATGTTTTTGAACACCGTTTCAAGCTCCTCCTATTTTTTGTCCGTATCATGCTCCTCATATTTTTGACACCTTTTCAAGCTCTTCATATATTTCACACCTTTTGAAACTCTTCATATTTTTCACACGTTTTCAGGCTCTTCATGTTTTTCAACTCCGCTTCATGCTCCTCCTATATTTCAGACCGTTTCATGCTCCTCATATTTTTGACACCTTTTGAAGCTCTTCATATTTTTCACACCTTTTCAGGCTCTTCATGATTTTCAACACCGCTTCATGCTCCTCCTATGTTTCAGACCGTTTCATGTTCATCTCATTTTTGACACGTTTGAAGCTCTTCGTATTTTTCACACCTTTTGAAGCTCTTCATATTTTTCACATTTTTGAAGGTCTTCATATTTTTCAGACGTTTTCAGGCTCTTCATGTTTTTCAACACCGCTTCATGCTCCTCCTATTTTTCAGACCGTTTCATGCTCCTCATGTATTTCACACCTTTTGAAGCTCTTCATATTTTTCACACCTTTTCAGGCTCTTCATGTTTTTTCACACTGCTTTATGCTCCTCCTATTTTACAGACCGTTTCATGCTCCTCATATTTTTGACACCTTTTGAAGCTCTTCATATTTTTCACACCTTTTCAGGCTCTTCATATTTTTGAACACCGGTTCATGCTCCTCCTATTTTTCAGACCGTTGCATGCTCCTCATATTTTTCACACCTTTTGAAGCTCTTCATATTTTTCACACCTTTTCACTCTCTGCATGTTTTTGAACACCGCTTCATGCCCCTCCTCTTTTTCAGACCGTTTCATCTCCTCATGAATTTCACACCTTTTGAAGCTCTTCATATTTTGCACACCTTTTCAGGCTCTTGAAGTTTTTCACAACCACTTCATGCTCCTCCTACTTTTCAGACCATTTCATGCTCCTCATATTTTTGACACCTTTTGAAGCTCTTCATATTTTTCACAGCTTTTCAGGCTCTTCATGTTTCTCAACACCGCTTCATGCTCCTCCTAGTTTTCAGACCGTTTCATGCTCCTCATATTTTTGACACCTTTTGAAGCTCTTCCTATATTTCACACATTTTCAGGCTCTTCATGTTTTTCAACATCACTTCATGCTCCTCCTATATTTCAGTCCGTTTCATGCACATCTCATTTTTGACAACTTTTGAAGCTCTTCATATTTTTCACACCTTTTGAAGCTCTTCATATTTTTCACATTTTTGAAGCTCTTCATATTTTTCACTCGGTTTCAGGCTCTTCATGTTTTTCAACACCGCTTCTTGCTCCTCCTATTTTTGAGACCATTTCATACTCCTTATATTTTTGACATTTTTTGAGGCTCTTCATATTCTTCACACCTTTTCAGGCTCTTCATGATTTTCAACACCGCTTCATGCTCCTCCTATTTTTCAGACCGTTTCATGGTAATCTCATTTTTGACACCTTTTGAAGCTCTTCCAATTTTTCACACCTTTTGAAGCTCTTCATATTTTTCACATTTTTGAAGCTCTTCATATTTTTCACACATTTTCAGGCTCTTCATGTTTTTGAACACAGTTTCATGGTCCTCCTATTTTTCAGACCGTTTCAGGCTCATCTCTTTTTGACACCTTTTGAAGCTGTTCATGTTTTTCACACCTTTTGAAGCTCTTCATATTTTTCACACCTTTTCAGAGTCTTCATGATTTTCAACACCGCTTCATGCTCCTCCTATTTTTCAGACCGTTTCATGGTAATCTCATTTTTGACACCATTTGAAGCTCTTCCTATTTTTCACACCTTTTGAAGCTCTTCATATTTTTCACATTTTTGAAGCTCTTCATATTTTTCACACATTTTCAGGCTCTTCATGTTTTTGAACACAGTTTCATGCTCCTCCTATTTTTCAGACCGTTTCATGCTCCTCATATTTTTGACACCTTTTCAAACTCTTCATATTTTTCACAACTTTTGAAGCTCTTCATATTTTTCACACCTTTTCAGGCTCTTCATGATTTTCAACACCGCTTCATGCTCCTCCTATGTTTCAGACCGTTTCATGTTCATCTCATTTTTGACACCTATTGAAGCTCGTCGTATTTTTCAAACCTTTTGAAGCTCTTCATATTTTTCACATTTTTGAAGCTCTTCAAATTTTTCACACGTTTTCAGGCTCTTCATGTTTTTGAACACCCCTTCATGCTCCTCCTCTTTTTCAGACCGTTTCATGCTCCTCATGTATTTCACACCTTTTGAAGCTCTTCATATTTTTCACACCTTTCAGGCTCTTCATGTTTTTGAACACCGTTTCATGATCCTCCTATTTTTCAGAACGTTTCATGCTCCTCATATTTTGACACCTTTTAAAGCTCTTCATATTTTTCACACCTTTTGTGGCTCTTCATGTTTTTGAACACCGCTTCATGCTCCTCCTATTTTTCAGACCGTTTCATTCTCCTCATATGTTTCACACCTTTTGAAGATCTTCATATTTTTCACACCTTTTCAAGCGCTTCATGTTTTCAACACAACTTCATGCTTCTCCTATTTTTCAGACCGTATCATGCTCCTCATGTATTTCACACCTTTTGAAGCTCTTCATATTTTTCACACCTTTTCATGCTCTTCATGTTTTACAACCCAACTTCATGCTTCTCCTATTTTTCAGACCGTATGATGCTCCTCATGTATTTTACACCTTTTGAAGCTCTTCATATTTTTCACACCTTTTCATGTTCTCATGTTTTGAACACCGTTTCGTGCTCCTCATATTTTTCGAACCATTTCATGCTCCTCATATTTTTGCAACCTTTTGAAGCTCTTCATATTTTCCACACCTTTTCAGGCTCTTCATGTTTTTCAACACTGCTTCATAATTTTCCTTTTTTTCAGACTGTTTCATGCTCTTCATATTGTTGACACCTTTTGAAGATCTTCGTATTTTTCACACTTTTCAGGCTCTTAATTTTTTTCAACACCACTTCATGCTCCTCCTATTTTTTAGACCGTTTCATGCTCATCTCTTTTTGACACCTTTGAAGCTGTTCATGATTATCACACCTTTTGAAGCTCTTCATATTTTTCACACCTTTTCAGGCTCTTCATGATTTTCAACACCGCTTCATGCTCCTCCTATTTTTCAGACCGTTTCATACTCCTCATATTTTTGGTATATTTTGAGAGTCTTCATATTTTTCACACCTTTTCAGGCTCTTCATGTTTCTGAACACCTTTTCATGCTCCTCCTATTTTTCAGACCGTTTCATGCTCCTCATATTTTGACACCTTTTCAAGCTCTTCATATTTTTCACACGTTTTCAGTCTCTTCATGTTTTTGAACACCGTTTCATGCTCCTCCTATTTTTCAGACCGTTTCATGCTCCTCATGTATTTCACACCTTTTGAAGCTCTTCATATTTTTGACACGTTTTCAGACTCTTCATGTTTTTCAACACCGTTACATGCTCCTCCTATTATTCAGACCGTTTCATGCTCCTCATATTTTTGACACCTTTAGAAACTCTTCAAATTTTTCACACCTTTTCAGACTCTTCATGTTTTTGAACACCGCTTCATGCTCCTCCTATTTTTCAGACCGTTTAATCCTCCTCATGTATTTCACACCTTTTGAAACTCTTCATATTTTTCACACCTTTTCATGATCTTATGTTTTTGAACACCATTTCATACTCTTCCTATTATGCAGACCGTTTCATTCTCCTCATATTTTTACACCTTTTGAAGCTCTTCATATATTTCACACCTTTTCAGGCTTTTCATTTTTTTCAACATCACTTCATGCTCCTCCTATTTTTCAGACCGGTTCATGCTCATCTCATTTTGACACCTTTTGTGGCTCTTCATATTTTTCACACCTATTCAAGCTCTTCATGTTTTTGAACACCGCTTCATGCTCCTCCTATTTTTCAGACCCTTTCTTACTCCTCATATTTTTGACACCCTGAGAAACTCTTCATATCTTTCACACCTTTTCAGGCGCTTCATGTTTTTCAACACCGCTTCATGCTCCTCCTATTTTTCAGACCGCTTCATTCTCCTCATATTCTTGACACCATTTGAAGCTCTTCATATATTTCACACCTTTTCAGGCTCTTCATTTTTTTCAACACCACTTCATGCTCCTCCTATTTCTCAGACAATATCATGCTATTCATATTTTTCACCCCTTTTGAAGCTCTTCATATTTTTCACATTTTTTCAGGCTCTTTATGTTTTTGAACACCACTTCATGCTCCTCCTATTTTTCAGAGAGTTTCATGCTCCTCATGTATTTCACACCTTTTGAAGCTCTTCATATTTTTCACACCTTATCAGGCTATTCATGTTTTTGAAGACCGTTTCATGCTCCTTCTATTTTTCAGACCATTTCTTGCTCCTCATATTTTTGACACCTTTTGAAGCTCTTCATATTTTTCACACCTTATCAGGCTCTTCATGTTTTTCCACACCACTTCATGTTTCTACTATTTTTCAGCCCGTTTCATGCTCCTCATGTATTTCACATCTTTTGAAGCTCTTCATATATTTCACACCTTTTCAGGCTCTTCATGTTTTTGAACACCGCTTCATGCTCCTCCTATTTTTCAGACCGTTTCATTCTCCTCATATTTTTCACACCTTTTGAAGATCTTCATATTTTTCACACCTTTTCAAGCTCTTCATGTTTTCAACACAACTTCATGCTTCTCCTATTTTTCAGACCGTATCATGCTCCTCATGTATTTCACACCTTTTGAAGCTCTTCATATTTTTCACACCTTTTCATGCTCTTCATGTTTTTCAACCCAACTTCATGCTTCTCCTATTTTTCAGACCGTATCATGCTCCTCATGTATTTTACACCTTTTGAAGCTCTTCATATTTTTCACACCTTTTCATGCTCTTCATGTTTTGAACACCGTTTCCTGCTCCTCATATTTTTCGAACCGTTTCATGCTCCTCATATTTTTGCAACCTTTTGAAGCTCTTCATATTTTCCACACCTTTTCAGGCTCTTCATGTTTTTCAACACTGCTTCATAATTTTCCTTTTTTTCAGACTGTTTCATGCTATTCATATTGTTGCCACCTTTTGAAGATCTTTGTATTTTTCACACTTTTCAGGCTCTTAATTTTTTTCAACACCACTTCATGCTCCTCCTATTTTTTAGACCGTTTCATGCTCATCTCTTTTTGACACATTTTGAAGCTGTTCATGATTTTCACACCTTTTGAAGCTCTTCATATTTTTCACACCTTTTCAGGCTCTTCATGATTTTCAACACCGCTTCATGCTCCTCCTATTTTTCAGACCGTTTCATACTCCTCATATTTTTGGTATATTTTGAGAGTCTTCATATTTTTTACACCTTTTCAGGCTCTTCATGTTTCTGAACACCTTTTCATGTTCCTCCTATTTTTCAGACCGTTTCATGCTCCTCATATTTTGACACCTTTTCAAGCTCTTCATAGTTTTCACACGTTTTCAGTCTCTTCATGTTTTTGAACACCTTTTCATGCTCCTCCTATTTTTCAGACCGTTTCATGCTCCTCATGTATTTCACACCTTTTGAAGCTCTTCATATTTTTGACACGTTTTCAGACTCTTCATGTTTTTCAACACCGTTACATGCTCCTCCTATTTTTCGGACCGTTTCATGCTCCTCATATTTTTGACACCTTTAGAAACTCTTCAAATTTTTCACACCTTTTCAGACTCTTCATGTTTTTGAACACCGCTTCATGCTCCTCCTATTTTTCAGACCGTTTAATCCTCCTCATGTATTTCACACCTTTTGAAACTCTTCATATTTTTCACACCTTTTCATGATCTTTATGTTTTTGAACACCATTTCATACTCTTCCTATTATGCAGACCGTTTCATTCTCCTCATATTTTTACACCTTTTGAAGCTCTTCATATATTTCACACCTTTTCAGGCTTTTCATTTTTTTCAACATCACTTCATGCTCCTCCTATTTTTCAGACCGGTTCATGCTCATCTCATTTTGACACCTTTTGTGGCTCTTCATATTTTTCACACCTATTCAGGCTCTTCATGTTTTTCAACACTGCTTCATGCTCCTCCTATTTTTCAGACCCTTTCTTACTCCTCGTATTTTTGACACCCTTAGAAACTCTTCATATCTTTCACACCTTTTCAGGCGCTTCATGTTTTTCAACACCGCTTCATGCTCCTCCTATTTTTCAGACCGCTTCATTCTCCTCATATTCTTGACACCATTTGAAGCTCTTCATATATTTCACACCTTTTCAGGCTCTTCATTTTTTTCAACACCACTTCATGCTCCTCCTATTTTTCAGACAATATCATGCTATTCATATTTTTCACCCCTTTTGAAGCTCTTCATATTTTTCACATTTTTTCAGGCTCTTTATGTTTTTGAACACCACTTCATGCTCCTCCTATTTTTCAGAGAGTTTCATGCTCCTCATGTATTTCACACCTTTTGAAGCTCTTCATATTTTTCACACCTTATCAGGCTATTCATGTTTTTGAAGACCGTTTCATGCTCCTTCTATTTTTCAGACCATTTCTTGCTCCTCATATTTTTGACACCTTTTGAAGCTCTTCATATTTTTCACACCTTATCAGGCTCTTCATGTTTTTCCACACCACTTCATGTTTCTACTATTTTTCAGCCCGTTTCATGATCCTCATGTATTTCACATCTTTTGAAGCTCTTCATATATTTCACACCTTTTCAGGCTCTTCATGTTTTTGAACACCGCTTCATCCTCCTCCTATTTTTCAGACCGTTTCATGCTCCTCATATTATTGACACCTTTGGAAGCTCTTCATATTTCTCACACCTATTCAAGCTCTTCATGTTTTTGAACACCGCTTCATGCTCCTCCTATTTTTTAGACCGTTTCATGCTCCTCATATTTTTGACAGCTTTTGAAGCTCTTCATATTTTTCACACCTTTTCAGGCTATTCATGTTTTTGAACACCGCTTCATGCTCCTCGTTTTGTTCAGACCGTTTCATGCTCATCTCATTTTTGACACCTTTTGAAGCTCTTCATATATTTCACACCTTTTGAAGCTCTTCATATTTTTCACACGTTTTCAGGCTCTTCATGTTTTTCAACTCCGCTTCATGCTCCTCCTATATTTCAGACCGTTTCACGCTCCTCATATTTTTGACACCTTTTGAAGCTCTTCATATTTTTCACACCTTTTCAGGCTCTTCATGTTTTTTAACACCGCTTCATGCTCCTCTATTTTTCAGACCATTACATGCTCCTCATATTTTTGACACCTTTTGAAGCTCCACATATTTTTCACACCTTTTCAAACTCTTCATATTTTTCACAATTTTTGAATCTCTTCATATTTTTCACACCTTTTCAGGCTCTTCATAATTTTCAACACCGCTTCATGCTCCTCCTATGTTTCAGACCGTTTCATGTTCATCTCATTTTTGACACGTTTGAAGCTCTTCGTATTTTTCACACCTTTTGAAGCTCTTCATATTTTTCACATTTTTGAAGGTCTTCATATTTTTCAGACATTTTCAGGCTCTTCATGTTTTTCAACACCGCTTCATGCTCCTCCTATTTTTCAGACCGTTTCATGCTCCTCATGTATTTCACACCGTTTGAAGCTCTTCATATTTTTCACACCTTTTCAGGCTCTTCATGTTTTTCAACACTGCTTTATGCTCCTCCTATTTTACAGATCGTTTCATGCTCCTCATATTTTTGAAACCTTTTGAAGCTCTTCATATTTTTCACACCTTTTCAGGCTCTTCATATTTTTGAACACCGGTTCATGCTCCTCCTATTTTTCAGACCGTTGCATGCTCCTCATATTTTTCACACCTTTTGAAGCTCTTCATATTTTTCACACCTTTTCACTCTCTGCATGTTTTTGAACACCGCTTCATGCCCCTCCTCTTTTTCAGACCGTTTCATCTCCTCATGAATTTCACACCTTTTGAAGCTCTTCATATTTTGCACACCTTTTCAGGCTCTTGAAGTTTTTCACAACCACTTCATGCTCCTCCTACTTTTCAGACCATTTCATGCTCCTCATATTTTTGACACCTTTTGAAGCTCTTCATATTTTTCACACCTTTTCAGGCTCTTCATGTTTCTCAACACCGCTTCATGCTCCTCCTAGTTTTCAGACCGTTTCATGCTCCTCATATTTTTGACACCTTTTGAAGCTCTTCCTATATTTCACACATTTTCAGGCTCTTCTTGTTTTTCAACATCACTTCATGCTCCTCCTATATTTCAGTCCGTTTCATGCACATCTCATTTTTGACAACTTTTGAAGCTCTTCATATTTTTCACACCTTTTGAAGCTCTTCATATTTTTCACATTTTTGAAGCTCTTCATATTTTTCACTCGGTTTCAGGCTCTTCATATTTTTCAACACCGCTTCTTGCTCCTCCTATTTTTGAGACCATTTCATACTCCTTATATTTTTGACATTTTTTGAGGCTCTTCATATTCTTCACACCTTTTCAGGCTCTTCATGTTTTTCAACACTGCTTCTTGCTCCTCCTATTTTTCAGACCGTTTCATGCTCCTCATGTATTTCACACCTTTTGAAGCTCTTCATATTTTTCACACCTTTTCAGGCTCTTCATGATTTTCAACACCGCTTCATGCTCCTCCTATTTTTCAGACCGTTTCATGGTAATCTCATTTTTGACACCTTTTGAAGCTCTTCCAATTTTTCACACCTTTTGAAGCTCTTCATATTTTTCACATTTTTGAAGCTCTTCATATTTTTCACACATTTTCAGGCTCTTCATGTTTTTGAACACAGTTTCATGGTCCTCCTATTTTTCAGACCGTTTCAGGCTGATCTCTTTTTGACACCTTTTGAAGCTGTTCATGTTTTTCATACCTTTTGAAGCTCTTCATATTTTTCACACCTTTTCAGGCTCTTCATGATTTTCAACACCGCTTCATGCTCCTCCTATTTTTCAGACCGTTTCATGGTAATCTCATTTTTGACACCATTTGAAGCTCTTCCTATTTTTCACACCTTTTGAAGCTCTTCATATTTTTCACATTTTTGAAGCTCTTCATATTTTTCACACATTTTCAGGCTCTTCATGTTTTTGAACACAGTTTCATGCTCCTCCTATTTTTCAGACCGTTTCATGCTCCTCATATTTTTGACAACTTTTTAAACTCTTCATATTTTTCACAACTTTTGAAGCTCTTCATATTTTTCACACCTTTTCAGGCTCTTCATGATTTTCAACACCGCTTCATGCTCCTCCTATGTTTCAGACCGTTTCATGTTCATCTCATTTTTGACACCTATTGAAGCTCGTCGTATTTTTCACACCTTTTGAAGCTCTTCATATTTTTCACATTTTTGAAGCTCTTCATATTTTTCACACGTTTTCAGGCTCTTCATGTTTTTGAACACCCCTTCATGCTCCTCCTCTTTTTCAGACCGTTTCATGCTCCTCATGTATTTCACACCTTTTGAAGCTCTTCATATTTTTCACACCTTTCAGGCTCTTCATGTTTTTGAACACCGTTTCATGATCCTCCTATTTTTCAGAACATTTCATGCTCCTCATATTTTGACACCTTTTAAAGCTCTTCATATTTTTCACACCTTTTGTGGCTCTTCATGTTTTTGAACACCGCTTCATGCTCCTCCTATTTTTCAGACCGTTTCATGCTCCTCATATTTTGACACCTTTTCAAGCTCTTCATATTTTTCACACGTTTTCAGTCTCTTCATGTTTTTGAACACCGTTTCATGCTCCTCCTATTTTTCAGACCGTTTCATGCTCCTCATGTATTTCACACCTTTTGAAGCTCTTCATATTTTTGACACGTTTTCAGACTCTTCATGTTTTTCAACACCGTTACATGCTCCTCCTATTTTTCAGACCGTTTCATGCTCCTCATATTTTTGACACCTTTAGAAACTCTTCAAATTTTTCACACCTTTTCAGACTCTTCATGTTTTTGAACAACGCTTCATGCTCCTCCTATTTTTCAGACCGTTTAATCCTCCTCATGTATTTCACACCTTTTGAAACTCTTCATATTTTTCACACCTTTTCATGATCTTTATGTTTTTGAACACCATTTCATACTCTTCCTATTATGCAGACCGTTTCATTCTCCTCATATTTTTACACCTTTTGAAGCTCTTCATATATTTCACACCTTTTCAGGCTTTTCATTTTTTTCAACATCACTTCATGCTCCTCCTATTTTTCAGACCGGTTCATGCTCATCTCATTTTGACACCTTTTCTGGCTCTTCATATTTTTCACACCTATTCAGGCTCTTCATGTTTTTCAACACCGCTTCATGCTCCTCCTATTTTTCAGACCCTTTCTTACTCCTCATATTTTTGACACCCTGAGAAACTCTTCATATCTTTCACACCTTTTCAGGCGCTTCATGTTTTTCAACACCGCTTCATGCTCCTCCTATTTTTCAGACCGCTTCATTCTCCTCATATTCTTGACACCATTTGAAGCTCTTCATATATTTCACACCTTTTCAGGCTCTTCATTTTTTTCAACACCACTTCATGCTCCTCCTATTTCTCAGACAATATCATGCTATTCATATTTTTCACCCCTTTTGAAGCTCTTCATATTTTTCACATTTTTTCAGGCTCTTTATGTTTCTGAACACCACTTCATGCTCCTCCTATTTTTCAGAGAGTTTCATGCTCCTCATGTATTTCACACCTTTTGAAGCTCTTCATATTTTTCACACCTTATCAGGCTATTCATGTTTTTGAAGACCGTTTCATGCTCCTTCTATTTTTCAGACCATTTCTTGCTCCTCATATTTTTGACACCTTTTGAAGCTCTTCATATTTTTCACACCTTATCAGGCTTTTCATGTTTTTCCACACCGCTTCATGCTCCTCCTATTTTTCAGACCGTTTCATGCTCCTCATATTTTGACACCTTTTCAAGCTCTTCATATTTTTCACACGTTTTCAGTCTCTTCATGTTTTTGAACACCGTTTCATGCTCCTCCTATTTTTCAGACCGTTTCATGCTCCTCATGTATTTCACACCTTTTGAAGCTCTTCATATTTTTCACACCTTATCAGGCTATTCATGTTTTTGAAGACCGTTTCATGCTCCTTCTATTTTTCAGACCATTTCTTGCTCCTCATATTTTTGACACCTTTTGAAGCTCTTCATATTTTTCACACCTTTTCAGGCTCTTCATGTTTTTGAACACCGCGTCATCCTCCTCCTATTTTTCAGACCGTTTCATGCTCCTCATATTATTGACACCTTTGGAAGCTCTTCATATTTCTCACACCTATTCAAGCTCTTCATGTTTTTGAACACCGCTTCATGCTCCTCCTATTTTTCAGACCGTTTCATGCTCCTCATATTTTTGACAGCTTTTGAAGCTCTTCATATTTTTCACACCTTTTCAGGCTATTCATGTTTTTGAACACCGCTTCATGCTCCTCGTTTTGTTCAGACCGTTTCATGCTCATCTCATTTTTGACATCTTTTGAAGCTCTTCATATATTTCACACCTTTTGAAGCTCTTCATATTTTTCACATGTTTTCAGGCTCTTCATGTTTTTCAACTCCGCTTCATGCTCCTCCTATATTTCAGACCGTTTCACGCTCCTCATATTTTTGACACCTTTTGAAGCTCTTCATATTTTTCACACCTTTTCAGGCTCTTCATGTTTTTTAACACCGCTTCATGCTCCTCTATTTTTCAGACCATTACATGCTCCTCATATTTTTGACACCTTTTGAAGCTCCACATATTTTTCACACCTTTTCAAACTCTTCATATTTTTCACAACTTTTGAAGCTCTTCATATTTTTCACACCTTTTCAGGCTCTTCATGATTTTCAACACCGCTTCATGCTCCTCCTATGTTTCAGACCGTTTCATGTTCATCTCATTTTTGACACGTTTGAAGCTCTTCGTATTTTTCACACCTTTTGAAGCTCTTCATATTTTTCACATTTTTGAAGGTCTTCATATTTTTCAGACGTTTTCAGGCTCTTCATGTTTTTCAACACCGCTTCATGCTCCTCCTATTTTTCAGACCGTTTCATGCTCCTCATGTATTTCACACCTTTTGAAGCTCTTCATATTTTTCACACCTTTTCAGGCTCTTCATGTTTTTCAACACTGCTTTATGCTCCTTCTATTTTACAGACCGTTTCATGCTCCTCATATTTTTGACACCTTTTGAAGCTCTTCATATTTTTCACACCTTTTCAGGCTCTTCATATTTTTGAACACCGGTTCATGCTCCTCCTATTTTTCAGACCGTTGCATGCTCCTCATATTTTTCACACCTTTTGAAGCTCTTCATATTTTTCACACCTTTTCAGTCTCTGCATGTTTTTGAACACCGCTTCATGCCCCTCCTCTTTTTCAAACCGTTTCATCTCCTCATGAATTTCACACCTTTTGAAGCTCTTCATATTTTGCACACCTTTTCAGGCTCTTGAAGTTTTTCACAACCACTTCATGCTCCTCCTACTTTTCAGACCATTTCATGCTCCTCATATTTTTGACACCTTTTGAAGCTCTTCATATTTTTCACACCTTTTCAGGCTCTTCATGTTTCTCAACACCGCTTCATGCTCCTCCTAGTTTTCAGACCGTTTCATTCTCCTCATATTTTTGACACCTTTTGAAGCTCTTCCTATATTTCACACATTTTCAGGCTCTTCATGTTTTTCAACATCACTTCATGCTCCTCCTATATTTCAGTCCGTTTCATGCACATCTCATTTTTGACAACTTTTGAAGCTCTTCATATTTTTCACACCTTTTGAAGCTCTTCATATTTTTCACATTTTTGAAGCTCTTCATATTTTTCACTCGGTTTCAGGGTCTTCATGTTTTTCAACACCGCTTCTTGCTCCTCCTATTTTTGAGACCATTTCATACTCCTTATATTTTTGACATTTTTTGAGGCTCTTCATATTCTTCACACCTTTTCAGGCTCTTCATGTTTTTGAACACCGCTTCATGCTCCTCCTATTTTTCAGACCGTTTAAACCTCCTCATGTATTTCACACCTTTTGAAACTCTTCATATTTTTCACACCTTTTCATGCTCTTTATGTTTTTGAACACCATTTCATACTCTTCCTATTATGAAGACCGTTTCATTCTCCTCATATTTTTACACCTTTTGAAGCTCTTCATATATTTCACACCTTTTCAGGCTTTTCATTTTTTTCAACATCACTTCATGCTCCTCCTATTTTTCAGACCGGTTCATGCTCATCTCATTTTGACACCTTTTGTGGCTCTTCATATTTTTCACACCTATTCAAGCTCTTCATGTTTTTGAACACCGCTTCATGCTCCTCCTATTTTTCAGACCCTTTCTTACTCCTCATATTTTTGACACCCTTAGAAACTCTTCATATCTTTCACACCTTTTCAGGCGCTTCATGTTTTTCAACACCGCTTCATGCTTCTCCTATTTTTCAGACCGCTTCATTCTCCTCATATTCTTGACACCATTTGAAGCTCTTCATATATTTCACACCTTTTCAGGCTCTTCATTTTTTTCAACACCACTTCATGCTCCTCCTATTTCTCAGACAATATCATGCTATTCATATTTTTCACCCCTTTTGAAGCTCTTCATATTTTTCACATTTTTTCAGGCTCTTTATGTTTTTGAACACCACTTCATGCTCCTCCTATTTTTCAGAGAGTTTCATGCTCCTCATGTATTTCACACCTTTTGAAGCTCTTCATATTTTTCACACCTTATCAGGCTCTTCATGTTTTTCCACACCACTTCATGTTTCTACTATTTTTCAGCCCGTTTCATGCTCCTCATGTATTTCACATCTTTTGAAGCTCTTCATATATTTCACCACTTTTCAGGCTCTTCATGTTTTTGAACACCGCTTCATCCTCCTCCTATTTTTCAGACCGTTTCATGCTCGTCATATTATTGACACCTTTGGAAGCTCTTCATATTTCTCAAACCTATTCAAGCTCTTCATGTTTTTGAACACCGCTTCATGCTCCTCCTATTTTTCAGACCGTTTCATGCTCCTCATATTTTTGACAGCTTTTGAAGCTCTTCATATTTTTCACACCTTTTCAGGCTATTCATGTTTTTCAACTCCGCTTCATGCTCCTCCTATATTTCAGACCGTTTCACGCTTCTCATATTTTTGACACCTTTTGAAGCTCTTCATATTTTTCACACCTTTTCAGGCTCTTCATGTTTTTTAACACCGCTTCATTCTCCTCTATTTTTCAGACCATAACATGCTCCTCATATTTTTGACACCTTTTGAAGCTCCACATATTTTTCACACCTTTTCAAACTCTTCATATTTTTCACAACTTTTGAAGCTCTTCATATTTTTCACACCTTTTCAGGCTCTTCATGATTTTCAACACCGCTTCATGCTCCTCCTATGTTTCAGACCGTTTCATGTTCATCTCATTTTTCACACGTTTGAAGCTCTTCGTATTTTTCACACCTTTTGAAGCTCTTCATATTTTTCACATTTTTGAAGGTCTTCATATTTTTCAGACGTTTTCAGGCTCTTCATGTTTTTCAACATCGCTTCATGCTCCTCCTATTTTTCAGACCGTTTCATGCTCCTCATCTATTTCACACCGTTTGAAGCTCTTCATATTTTTCACACCTTTTCAGGCTCTTCATGTTTTTCAACACTGCTTTATGCTCCTCCTATTTTACAGACCGTTTCATGCTCCTCATATTTTTGAAACCTTTTGAAGCTCTTCATATTTTTCACACCTTTTCAGGCTCTTCATATTTTTGAACACCGGTTCATGCTCCTTCTATTTTTCAGACCGTTGCATGCTCCTCATATTTTTAACACCTTTTGAAGCTCTTCATATTTTTCACACCTTTTCAGTCTCTGCATGTTTTTGAACACCGCTTCATGCCCCTCCTCTTTTTCAGACCGTTTCATCTCCTCATGAATTTCACACCTTTTGAAGCTCTTCATATTTTGCACACCTTTTCAGGCTCTTGAAGTTTTTCACAACCACTTCATGCTCCTCCTACTTTTCAGACCATTTCATGCTCCTCATATTTTTGACACCTTTTGAAGCTCTTCATATTTTTCACACCTTTTCAGGCTCTTCATGTTTCTCAACACCGCTTCATGCTCCTCCTAGTTTTCAGACCGTTTCATGCTCCTCATATTTTTGACACCTTTTGAAGCTCTTCCTATATTTCACACATTTTCAGGCTCTTCATGTTTTTCAACATCACTTCATGCTCCTCCTATATTTCAGTCCGTTTCATGCACATCTCATTTTTGACAACTTTTGAAGCTCTTCATATTTTTCACACCTTTTGAAGCTCTTCATATTTTTCACATTTTTGAAGCTCTTCATATTTTTCACTCGGTTTCAGGCTCTTCATGTTTTTCAACACCGCTTCTTGCTCCTCCTATTTTTGAGACCATTTCATACTCCTTATATTTTTGACATTTTTTGAGGCTCTTCATATTTTTCACACCTTTTCAGGCTCTTCATGTTTTTGAACACCGTTTCATGATCCTCCTATTTTTCAGAACGTTTCATGCTCCTCATATTTTGACACCTTTTAAAGCTCTTCATATTTTTCACACCTTTTGTGGCTGTTCATGTTTTTGAACACCACTTCATGCTCCTCCTATTTTTCAGACCGTTTCATTCTCCTCATATTTTTCACACCTTTTGAAGCTCTTCATATTTTTCACACCTTTTCAGGCTCTTCATGTTTTTCAACACAACTTCATGCTTCTCCTATTTTTCAGACCGTATCATGCTCCTCATGTATTTCACACCTTTTGAAGCTCTTTATATTTTTCACACCTTTTCATGCTCTTCATGTTTTTGAACACCGTTTCATGCTCCTCCTATTTTTCAGACCGTTTCATGCTCCTCATATTTTTCACAGCTTTTGAAGCTCTTCATATTTTTCACACCTTTTCAGGCTCTTCATGTTTTTCAACACCGCTTCATGCTCCTCCTATTTTTCAGACCGTTTCATGCTCCTCATATTTTTGACACCATTAAATCTCTTCATATTTTTCACACATTTTCAGGCTCTTTAAGTTTTTGAACACCGTTTCATGCTACTTCTATTTTTGACTCCTTTTGAAGCTCTTCATATTTTTCACACCTTTTCAGGCTCTTCATGATTTTCAACACCGCTTCATGCTCCTCCTATTTTTCAGACCGTTTCATGGTAATCTCATTTTTGACACCTTTTGAAGCTCTTACAATTTTTCACACCTTTTGAAGCTCTTCATATTTTTCACATTTTTGAAGCTCTTCATATTTTTCACACATTTTCAGGCTCTTCATGTTTTTGAACACAGTTTCATTGTCCTCCTATTTTTCAGACCGTTTCAGGCTCATCTCTTTTTGACACCTTTTGAAGCTGTTCATGTTTTTCACACCTTTTGAAGCTCTTCATATTTTTCACACCTTTTCAGGCTCTTCATGATTTTCAACACCGCTTCATGCTCCTCCTATTTTTCAGACCGTTTCATGGTAATCTCATTTTTGACACCATTTGAAGCTCTTCCTATTTTTCACACCTTTTGAAGCTCTTCATATTTTTCACAACTTTTGAATCTCTTCATATTTTTCACACCTTTTCAGGCTCTTCATGATTTTCACCACCGCTTCATGCTCCTCCTATGTTTCAGACCGTTTCATGTTCATCTCATTTTTGACACCTATTGAAGCTCGTCGTATTTTTCACACCTTTTGAAGCTCTTCATATTTTTCACATTTTTGAAGCTCTTCATATTTTTCACACGTTTTCAGGCTCTTCATGTTTTTGAACACCCCTTCATGCTCCTCCTCTTTTTCAGACCGTTTCATGCTCCTCATGTATTTCACACCTTTTGAAGCTCTTCATATTTTTCACACCTTTCAGGCTCTTCATGTTTTTGAACACCCCTTCATGATCCTCCTATTGTTCAGAACGTTTCATGCTCCTCATATTTTGACACCTTTTAAAGCTCTTCATATTTTTCACACCTTTTGTGGCTCTTCATGTTTTTGAACACCGCTTCATGCTCCTCCTATTTTTCAGACCGTTTCATTCTCCTCATATTTTTCACACCTTTTGAAGATCTTCATATTTTTCACACCTTTTCAAGCTCTTCATGTTTTCAACACAACTTCATGCTTCTCCTATTTTTCAGACCGTATCATGCTCCTCATGTATTTCACACCTTTTGAAGCTCTTCATATTTTTCACACCTTTTCATGCTCTTCATGTTTTTCAACCCAACTTCATGCTTCTCCTATTTTTCAGACCGTATCATGCTCCTCATGTATTTTACACCTTTTGAAGCTCTTCATATTTTTCACATCTTTTCATGCTCTTCATGTTTTGAACTCCGTTTCGTGCTCCTCATATTTTTCGAACCATTTCATGCTCCTCATATTTTTGCAACCTTTTGAAGCTCTTCATATTTTCCACACCTTTTCAGGCTCTTCATGTTTTTCAACACTGCTTCATAATTTTCCTTTTTTTCAGACTGTTTCATACTCTTCATATTGTTGACACCTTTTGAAGATCTTCGTATTTTTCACACTTTTCAGGCTCTTAATTTTTTTCAACACCACTTCATGCTCCTCCTATTTTTTAGACCGTTTCATGCTCATCTCTTTTTGACACCTTTTGAAGCTGTTCATGATTTTCACACCTTTTGAAGCTCTTCATATTTTTCACACCTTTTCAGGCTCTTCATGATTTTCAACACCGCTTCATGCTCCTCCTATTTTTAAGACCGTTTCATACTCCTCATATTTTTGGTATTTTTTGAGAGTCTTCATATTTTTCACACCTTTTCAGGCTCTTCATGTTTCTGAACACCTTTTCATGCTCCTCCTATTTTTCAGACCGTTTCATGCTCCTCATATTTTGACACCTTTTCAAGCTCTTCATATTTTTCACACGTTTTCAGTCTCTTCATGTTTTTGAACACCGTTTCATGCTCCTCCTATTTTTCAGACCGTTTCATGCTCCTCATGTATTTCACACCTTTTGAAGCTCTTCATATTTTTGACACGTTTTCAGACTCTTCATGTTTTTCAACACCGTTACATGCTCCTCCTATTTTTCAGACCGTTTCATGCTCCTCATATTTTGACACCTTTAGAAACTCTTCAAATTTTTCACACCTTTTCAGACTCTTCATGTTTTTGAACACCGCTTCATGCTCCTCCTATTTTTCAGACCGTTTAATCCTCCTCATGTATTTCACACCTTTTGAAACTCTTCATATTTTTCACACCTTTTCATGCTCTTTATGTTTTTGAACACCATTTCATACTCTTCCTATTATGCAGACCGTTTCATTCTCCTCATATTTTTACACCTTTTGAAGCTCTTCCTATATTTCACACCTTTTCAGGCTTTTCATTTTTTTCAACATCACTTCATGCTCCTCCTATTTTTCAGACCGGTTCATGCTCATCTCATTTTGACACCTTTTGTGGCTCTTCATATTTTTCACACCTATTCAGGCTCTTCATGTTTTTGAACACCGCTTCATGCTCCTCCTATTTTTCAGACCCTTTCTTACTCCTCATATTTTTGACACCCTTAGAAACTCTTCATATCTTTCACACCTTTTCAGGCGCTTCATGTTTTTCAACACCGCTTCATGCTCCTCCTATTTTTCAGACCGCTTCATTCTCCTCATATTCTTGACACCATTTGAAGCTCTTCATATATTTCACACCTTTTCAGGCTCTTCATTTTTTTCAACACCACTTCATGCTCCTCCTATTTCTCAGACAATATCATGCTATTCATATTTTTCACCCCTTTTGAAGCTCTTCATATTTTTCACATTTTTTCAGGCTCTTTATGTTTTTGAACACCACTTCATGCTCCTCCTATTTTTCAGAGAGTTTCATGCTCCTCATGTATTTCACACCTTTTGAAGCTCTTCATATTTTTCACACCTTATCAGGCTCTTCATGTTTTTCCACACCACTTCATGTTTCTACTATTTTTCAGCCCGTTTCATGCTCCTCATGTATTTCACATCTTTTGAAGCTCTTCATATATTTCACACCTTTTCAGGCTCTTCATGTTTTTGAACACGGCTTCATACTCCTCCTATTTTTCAGACGGATTCATGCTTCTCATATTTTTGACACCTTTTGAAGCTCTTCATATTTTTCACAACTTTTCAGGCTCTTCATGTTTTTGAACACCGCTTCATGCTCCTCCTATTTTTCAGATCGTTTAATCCTCCTGATGTATTTCACACCTTTTGAGCTCTTCATATATTTCACACCTTTTCAGGGTTTTCATTTTCTCAACACCACATCATGCTCCTCCTATTTTTATGACCGTTTCATGCTCATCTCATTTTGACACCTTTTGAAACTCTTCATATTTTTCACACCTTTTCAAGCTCTTCATATTTTTCATATTTTTGAAGTTCTTCATATTTTCACACGTTTTCAGACTCTTCATGTTTTTCCACACCGCTTCATGCTCCTGCTATTTTTCAGACCGTTTCATGCTCTTCATAATTTTGACAGGTTTTTAGGCTTTTCATATTTTTCACACCTTTTCAGGCTCTTCATGTTTTTGAACACCGCTTCATGCTCCTCCTATTTTTCAAACCGTTTCATGCTCCTCATATTTTGACACATTTTGAAGCTCTTCATATATTTCACACCTTTTCAGGCTCTTCCTGTTTTTCAACACCACTTCATGATCCTCCTATTTTTCAGACCGTTTCCTGCTCCTCATAATATTGACACCTTTTGAAGCTCTTCATATTTTTCACACCTTTTCAGGCTTTTCATGTGTTTGAGCCCAGCTTCATGCTCTTCCTATTTTTCAAGCCGTTTCATGCTCCTCATATATTTCACATCCTTTGAAGCTCTTCATATATTTCACACCTTTTCAGGCTCTTCATCTTTTTGCACAAAGCTTCATGCTCCTCCTATTTTTCAGACCGTTTCATGCTCATCTCAATTTTGATAACTTTGAAGCTCTTCATATTTTTCACAGCTTTTGAAGCTCTTCATATTTTTCACTGGTTTCAGGCTCTTCATGTTTTTCAACACCGCTTCTTGCTCCTCCTATTTTTGAGACCATTTTATACTCCTTATATTTTTGACATTTTTTGAGGCTCTTCATATTTTTCACACCTTTCAGGCTCTTCATGTTTTTGAACACCATTTCATGATCCTCCTATTTTTCAGAACGTTTCATGCTCCTCATATTTTGACACCTTTTAAAGCTCTTCATATTTTTCACACCTTTTGTGGCTCTTCATGTTTTTGAACACCGCTTCATGCTCCTCCTATTTTTCAGACCGTTTCATTCTCCTCATATTTTTCACACCTTTTGAAGATCTTCATATTTTTGACACCTTTTCAGGCTCTTCATGTTTTTCAACACAACTTCATGCTTCTCCTATTTTTCAGACCGTATCATGCTCCTCATGTATTTTACACCTTTTGAAGCTCTTCATATTTTTCACACCTTTTCATGCTCTTCATGTTTTGAACACCGTTTCGTGCTCCTCATATTTTTCGAACCGTTTCATGCTCCTCATATTTTTGCAACCTTTTGAAGCTCTTCATATTTTCCACACCTTTTCAGGCTCTTCATGTTTTTCAACACTGCTTCATAATTTTCCTTTTTTTCAGACTGTTTCATGCTCTTCATATTGTTGACACCTTTTGAAGATCTTCGTATTTTTCACACTTTTCAGGCTCTTAATTTTTTTCAACACCACTTCATGCTCCTCCTATTTTTTAGACCGTTTCATGCTCATCTCTTTTTGACACCTTTTGAAGCTGTTCATGATTTTCACACCTTTTGAAGCTCTTCATATTTTTCACACCTTTTCAGGCTCTTCATGATTTTCAACACCGCTTCATGCTCCTCCTATTTTTCAGACCGTTTCATACTCCTCATATTTTTGGTATTTTTTGAGAGTCTTCATATTTTTCACACCTTTTCAGGCTCTTCATGTTTCTGAACACCGTTTCATGCTCCTCCTATTTTTCAGACCGTTACATGCTCCTCATATTTTGACACCTTTTGAAGCTCTTCATATTTTTCACACGTTTTCAGTCTCTTCATGTTTTTGAACACCGTTTCATGCGCCTCCCATTTTTCAGACCGTTTCATGCTCCTCATGTATTTCACACCTTTTGAAGCTCTTCATATTTTTGACACGTTTTCAGACTCTTCATGTTTTTCAACACCGTTACATGCTCCTCCTATTTTTCAGACCGTTTCATGCTCCTCATATTTTTGACACCTTTAGAAACTCTTCATATTTTTCACACCTTTTCAGACTCTTCATGTTTTTGAACACCGCCTCATTCTCCTCCTATTTTTCCGACCGTTTATTCCTCCTCATGTATTTCACACCTTTTGAAGCTCTTCATATTTTTCACACCTTATCAGGCTCTTCATGTTTTTCCACACCACTTCATGTTTCTACTATTTTTCAGCCCGTTTCATGCTCCTCATGTATTTCACATCTTTTGAAGCTCTTCATATATTTCACACCTTTTCAGGCTCTTCATGTTTTTGAACACGGCTTCATACTCCTCCTATTTTTCAGACGGATTCATGCTTCTCATATTTTTGACACCTTTTGAAGCTCTTCATATTTTTCACAACTTTTCAGGCTCTTCATGTTTTTGAACACCGCTTCATGCTCCTCCTATTTTTCAGATCGTTTAATCCTCCTGATGTATTTCACACCTTTTGAAGCTCTTCATATATTTCACACCTTTTCAGGGTTTTCATTTTCTCAACACCACATCATGCTCCTCCTATTTTTCTGACCGTTTCATGCTCATCTCATTTTGACACCTTTTGAAGCTCTTCATATTTTTCACACCTTTTCAAGCTCTTCATATTTTTCATATTTTTGAAGTTCTTCATATTTTCACACGTTTTCAGACTCTTCATGTTTTTCCACACCGCTTCATGCTCCTGCTATTTTTCAGACCGTTTCATGCTCTTCATAATTTTGACAGGTTTTTAGGCTTTTCATATTTTTCACACCTTTTCAGGCTCTTCATGTTTTTGAACACCGCTTCATGCTCCTCCTATTTTTCAAACCGTTTCATGCTCCTCATATTTTGACACATTTTGAAGCTCTTCATATATTTCATACCTTTTCAGGCTCTTCCTGTTTTTCAACACCACTTCATGCTCCTCCTATTTTTCAGACCGTTTCCTGCTCCTCATAATATTGACACCTTTTGAAGCTCTTCATATTTTTCACACCTTTTCAGGCTCTTCATGTGTTTGAGCCCAGCTTCATGCTCTTCTTATTTTTCAAGCCGTTTCATGCTCCTCATATATTTCACATCCTTTGAAGCTCTTCATATTTTTCACACATTTTCAGGCTCTTCATGTTTTTCAACATCGCTTCTTGCTCCTCCTATTTTTCAGACCGTTTCATGCTCATCTCATTTTTGACACCTTTTGAAGCTCTTCATATATTTCACATCTTTTGAAGCTCTTCATATTTTTCACACATTTTCAGGCTCTTCATGTTTTTCAACACCGCTTCTTGCTCCTCCTATTTTTCAGACCGTTTCATGCTCCTCATATCTTTGACACGTTTTGAAGCTCTTCATATTTTTCACACCTTTTCAGGCTCTTAATGTTTTTGAACACCATTTCATTCTCCGCCTATTTTTCAGACCGTTTCATTCTCCTCATATTTTTGACACCTTTTGAAACTCTTCATATTTTTCACACCTTTTGATGCTCTTCATATTTTTCACACCTTTTCAGGCTGTTCATGTTTTTCAACACCGCTTCATGCTCCTGCTATTTTTCAGATCGTTTCATGCTCCTCCTATTTTCCGACCGTTTTTTGCTCCTCATATTTTTGACACTTTTTGAAGCTCTTCATATTTTCCACACCTTTTCTGGCTCTTCATGTTATTGAACACAGCTTCATGCTCCTCCTATTTTTCAGACCGTTTCATGCTCCTCCTATTTTTGAGACCGTTTCAGGCTACTCATATTTTTGACACGTTTTGAAGCTCTTCATATTTTTCACACCTTTTCAGGCTCTTCATGGTTTTCAACACAGCTTCATGTTCCTCCTATTTTTCAGAACGTTTCATGCTCATCTCATTTTGACACCTTTTGAAGCTCTTCATATTTTTCACACCTTTTGAAGCTCTTAATATTTTTCACACCTTTTCAGGCTCTTCCTGTTTTTCAACACCGCTTCATGCTCCTCCTATTTTTCAGACCGTTTCCTGCTCCTCATATTTTTGACACCATTTGAAGCTCTTTATATGTTTCACACATTTTGAAGCTCTTCATGTTTTTTAACACCATTTCATGCTCCTCCTATTTTTCAGACCGTTTCATGCCCCTCATATTTTTGACACCTTTTGAAGCTCTTCATATATTTCACACTTTTTCAGGCTCTTCATGTTCTTTAACACCGCTTCATGCTCCTACTATATTTCAGACCGTTTCCTGCTCCTCATATTTTTCACATCTTTTGAAGCTTGACATAATTTCACAGCTTTTCAGGCTCTTCATGTTTTTGAATACCGCTTCATGATCCTCCTATTTTTCAGACCGTTTCATGCTCCTTATATTTTTGACACCTTTTGAAGCTCTTCATATTTTTCACACCTTTTCTGGCTCTTCATGTTTTTCAACATCATTTCATGCTCCTCCTATTTTTCAGAACGTTTCATGCTCCTCAAATTTTTGACAGCTTTTGAAGCTCTTCATATTTTTCACACCTTTTCAGGCTCTTCATGTTTTTGAACACCGCTTCATGCTCCTCCAATTTTTCAGACCATTCATGCTCCTCATATTTTTGACAACCTTTGAAGCTCTTCAGATTTTTCACACCTTTTCAGGCTCTTCATGTTTTTGAACTCCGTTTCTTGCTCCTCCAATTTTTCAGACCGTTTCATGCCCCTCATATTTTTGACACCTTTTGAAGCTCTTCATATTTGTCACACATTTTCAGTCTCTTCATGTTTTTCAAAACCGCTCCATCCTCCTCCTATTTTTCACACCGTAAATGCTCCTCATATGTTTCACACCTTTTGAAGCTCTTCATAATTTTCACACCTTTTCAGGTTCTTCATGTTTTTCAACACCGCTTCATGCTTCTCCTATTTTTCAGAGCGTGTCATGCTCCTCATATTTTTGCCACCTTTTGAAGCTCTTCATATTTTTCACACCTTTTCAGGCGCTTCATGTTTTTCAACACAACTTCATTCTTCTCCTATTTTTCAGACCGTTTCATGCTCCTCATATTTTTGACACCTTTTGAAGCTCTTCATATGTTTCACACCTTTTGAAGCTCTTCATGTTTTTTAACACCTTTTCATGCTCCTCCTATATTTCAGACAGTTTCATGCTCCTCATGTTTTGACACCTTTTGAAGCTCTTCATATTTTACCCACCTTTTCAGGCTCTTCATGTTTTTCAAAACCGCTTCATGCTCGTCCTATTTTCCAGACCGTTTCATGCTCCTCATGTATTTCCAACCTTCTGAAGCTCTTCATATTTTTCACACCTTTTCAGGCTCTTCATGTTTTTGAACACCCTTTCATGCTCCTCCTATTTTTCAAACCGTTTCATGCTCCTCATAATTTTCACACCTTATGAAGCTCTTCATATTTTTCACATCTTTTCCGGTTCTTCATGTTTTTGAACACTGCTTCATGCTCCTCCTATTTTTCAGACCGTTTCATGCTCCTCATTTATTTCACACCTTTGGAAGCTGTTCATATTTTTGACAGCTTTTCAGGCTCTTCATGTTTTTGAACACCGTTTCATGCTTCTCCTATTTTTCAGACCATTTCATGCTCCTCATATTTTTGAGACCTTTTGAAGCTCTTCATATTTTTCACACCTTTTCAGGCTCCCCATGTTTTTCAACACGGCTTCATGATCCTCCTGTTTTTCAGCCCGTTTCATGCTCCTCATATTTTGACCCGTTTTGAAGCTCTTCATATTTTTCACACCTTTTTAGGCTCTTCATGTTTTTCAACACCACTTCATGCTCCTCCTATTTTTCAGACCGTTTCATGCTCCTCATATTTTTGACAGCTTTTGAAGCTCTTCATATTTTTCACACGTTTTCACGCTCCTCATGTTTTTGAACACCGCTTCATGCTCCTCCTATTTTTCAGACCGTTTCATGATCCTCATACATTTGTAACCTTTTGAAGCTCTTCATATTTTTCACACCTTTTCAGGCTCTTCATGTTTTTCAAAACCAATTCATGCTCCTCCTATTTTTCAGACTCTTTCATGCTCCAGATATTTTTGACACCTTTTGAAGCGCTTCATATTTTTCACACCTTTTCAGGCTCTTCATGTTTTTCAAAACCGCTTCATGCTCCTCGTATTCTTCAGAAATTTTCATGATCCTCATATATTTGACATCTTTTGAAGCTCTGCATATTTTTCACACCTTCTCAGACTCTTCATGTTTTTCAACACCGCTTCATACTCCTCCTATTTTTCAGACTGTTTCATGCTTTTCATATTTTTCACAACTTTTGAAGCTCTTCATATTTTTCACACCTTTTAAACTCTTCATGTTTTCGAACACCGCTTCACGCTCGTATTTTTCAGACCGTTTCATGCTCCTCATATTTTTGACACCTTTTGAAGCTCTTCATATTTTTCACACATTTTCAGGCTCTTCATGTTTTTCAATACCACTTCATGCTCCTCTATTTTTCAGACCGTTTCATGCTCCTCATATATTTCACATATTTTCAGGCTCTTCAAGTTTTTGAACACCGCTTCATGATCCCCCTATTTTTCAGACCGTTTCATACTCCTCATATTTTTCACACATTTTGAAGCTCTTCATATTTTTCACACCTTTTCAGGCTCTTCATGCTTTTGAACACCGCTTCATGTTCCTTCTATTTTTCAGAACGTTTCATGCTCCTATTATTTTTGACTTCTTTTGAAGCTCTTCATATATTTCACACCTTTTCATGCGCTTCATGTTTTTCAACATCGCTTCATGCTCCTCCTATTTTTCAGACCGTCTCATGCTACTCATATTTTTGACACCTTTTGAAGCTCTTCCTATTTTTCAAACCTTTTCAGGCTCTTCACGTTTTTCAACAACGCTTCATGTTCCTCCTATTTTTCATACCGTTTCATGCTCCTCATAATTTTCACACCTTTTGAAGCTCTTCATATTTTTCAAACCTTTTCAGGCCTTTCATATTTTTGAATACCGTTTCATGCTCCTCCTATTTTTAAGACCGTTTCATGCTCCTAATATTTTTAACACCTTTTGAAGCTATTCATATTTTTCACTCCTTTTCATGTTTTTGAACACCATTTCATGCTCCTCATATTTTTCACACATTTTGCAGCTCTTCATATTTTTCACGCCTTTTCGTGATCTTCATGTTTTTCAACACCAATTCATGCTCCTCCTATATTTTAGACCGTTTCATGCTCCTCATATTTTTCACACCTTTTCAGGCTCTTCATATTTTTGAACACCGCTTCATGCTCCTCCTATTTTTCAGACCCTTTGATGCTCTTCATATTTTTGACACCTTTTGAAGCTCTTCATATATTTCACACATTTTCAGGCTCTTCAATTTTTTCAAACCCGCTTCATGCCCCTCCTATTTTCAGACCGTTTCATGCTACTCATATTTTTCACACATTTTGAAGATCTTCATATTTTTCACACCTTTTCAGGCTCTTCATGTTTTTCAACAACGTTTCATGCTCCTCCTACTTTTCAGACCGTTTCATCCTCCTCATATTTTTGACACCTTTTGAAGCTCTTCATATATTTCACACCTTTTCAGGCTCTTAATGTTATTCAACAGCGCTTCATGCTCCTCCGATTATTCAGACCGTTACAATCTACACATATTTTTGACACCTTTTGAAGCTTTTCATATATTTCACAACTTTTCAGGTTCTTCATGATTTTCAACAACACTTCATGCTCCTCCTATTGTTCAAACTGAATCATGCTCGTCATATTTTTGACACCTTTTGAAGCTCTTCATATTTTTCACAGCTTTTAGGCTCTTCATGTTTTTAACACCTTTTCATGCTCCTCCTATTTTTCAGACCGTTTCATGCTCCTCCTATTTTTGACACCTTTTGAAGCTCTTCATATTTTTCACACCATTTCAGGCTCTTCATGTTTTTGAACACCGTTTAATGCTCCTCCTATTTTTCAGACCGTTTCATGCTCCTCATATGTTTGACAACTTTTGAAGCTGTTCATATTTTTCACACCTTTTCAGGCTCCCCATGTTTTTGAACACCGCTTCATAATCTTCCTATTTTTCAAATCGTTTCATGCTCATCTCATTTTTGACAAATTTTGAAGCTCTTCATATTTTTCACACCTTTTGAAGCTCTTCATATTTTTCACACCTTTTGAAGCTGTTCATATATTTCACACCTTTTCAGGCACTTCATGTTTTTCAGCACCACTTCATGCTGCCTCTATTTTTCAGACCCTTTCATGCTAATCTAATTTTTGACACCTTTTGAAGCTCTTCATATTTTTCACACCTTTTGAAGCTCTTCATTCCTTTCACACATTTTCAGGCTGTTCAAGTTTTTGAACACCTTTATGCTCCTCCTATTTTTTAGACCGTTTCATGCTTCTCATATTTTTGACACCTTTTGAAGCTCTTCATATTTTTCACACCTTTTCAGGCTCTTCATGTTTTTCAACACCACTTCATGCTCCTCGTATTTTTCAGACCGTTTCATTCTCCTCATATTTTTGACACCTTTTGAAGCTCTGCCTATTTTTCACACCTTTTTGGCTCTTCATGATTTTCAACCCCGCTTCATGCTCCTCTTATTTATCAGACCGTTTCATGCTCATCTCATTTTTGACATCTTTTGAAGCGCTTCATATATTTCACACCTTTTGTATCTCTTCATATTTTTCACACGTTTTCAGGTTCTTCATGTTTTTCAATACCACTTCATGCTCCTCCTATTTTCGGACCGTTTCATGCTCATCTCATTTTTGACAACTTTTGATGCACTTCATATTTTTCACACCTTTTGAAGCTCTTCGTATATTTCACATCTTTTCAGTCTCTTCATGTTTTCAACACCACTTCATGCTCCTCCTATTTTTCAGACCCTTTCATGCTAAACTAATTTTGACACGTTATGAAGCTCTTCATGTTTTTCACATCTTTTCATGCTCTTTATGGTTTGAACATCGGTTCATGCTCCTCCTATTTTTCAATCCGTTTCATGCTCCTCCTATTTTTTACACCTTTTGAAGCTCTTCATATTTTTCACAATTTTTCAGTCTCTGCATTTCTTTGAACACCGCTTTCTGCTCCTCCTATTTTTCCGACCGTTTCATGCTCATCTCATTTTTGACACCTTTTGAAGCTCTTCAAATTTTTTACACCTTTTGAAGCTCTTCATATTTTTCACAGCTTTTCAGGCTCTTCATGTTTTTGAACACCGCTTTATGCTCCTCCTATTTTTCAGACCGTTTCATGCTCCTCATATATTTGACACCTTTGGAAGCTCTTCATATTTTTCACACTTTTTCAGTCTCTTCATGTTTTTCAACACAACTTTATGCTCCTCCTATTTTTCCGACCGTTTCATGCTGCTCATATTTTTGACACCTTTTGAAGCTCTTCATATTTTTCACACCTTTTGAAGCTCTTCATATATTTCACACCTTTTCAGGCTCTTCATGATTTTCAACACCGCTTCATGCTCCTCGTATTTTTCAGACCGTTTAATGCTCCTCATATTGTTGACTCCTTTTGAAGCTCTTCATATTTTTCACACCTTTTAGGCTCTTCATATTTATCAACACCACTTCATGCTCCTCGTATTTTTCAGACCGTTTCATTCTCCTCATATTTTTGACACCTTTTGAAGCTCTGCCTTTTTTCACAACTTTTCAGGCTCTTCATGATTTTCAACACCGCTTCATGCTCCTCCTATTTTTCAGACCGTTTCATGCTCATCTCATTTTTGACATCTTTAGAAGCTCTTCATATTTTTCACATCTTTTGAATCTTTTCATATTTTTCATATTTTTGAAGCTCTTCATATTTTTCACACGTTTTCAGGCTCTTCATGTTTTTCAACATCACTTCATGCTCCCCCTGTTTTTCAGACCGTTACATGCTCCTCATATTTTTCACACCTTTTGAAGCTCTTCATATTTTTCAAACCTTTTGAAACTCTTCATATTTTTCACCCCTTTTCAGGCTCTTCCTGTTTTTGAACACCACTTCATGCTCTTCCTAATTTTCAGACTGTTTCATGCTCGTCATATTTTTGACACCTTTGGAGCTCTTCATATTTTTCACTCCTTTTCAGGCTCTTCATGTTTTTGAACACCACTTCATGCTCTTCCTAATTTTCAGACTGTTTCATGCTACTCATGTTTTTGACACCTTTTGAAACTCTTCATATCTTTCACACCTTTTCAGGCTCTTCATGTTTTTCAACAGCGCTTCATGCTCCTCCTATTTTTCAGACCGTTTCATGCTTCTTATATTTTTCACACCTTTTGAAGCTCTTCATATTTTTCAGAACTTTTCAGGCTCTTCATGTTTTTGAACACCGTTTCATGCTCCTCCTATTTTTCAGACCGTTTCATGCTCCTCATATATTTGACACCTTTTGACGCTCTTCATATTTTTCACACTTTTTACGCCTCTTCATGTTTTTGAACACCGCTTCATGCTCCTCCTATTTTTCAGACCGTTTCATGCTCCTCATATTTTTGACACCTTTTGAAGCTCTTCATATTTTTCACACCTTTTCAGGCTCTTCATGTTTTTCAACATCATTTCATGCTCCTCCTATTTTTCAGAACGTTTCATGCTCCTCATGTATTTCCAACCTTTTGAAGCTCTTCATATTTTTCACACCTTTTCAGGCTCTTCATGTTCTTTAACACCGCTTCATCCTCCTCCTATTTTTCAGACCGTTTCATGCTCCTCATATTTGTCACACGTTTTGAAGATTGACATAATTTCAGAGCTTTTCAGGCTCTTCATGTTTTTGAATACCGCTTCATGCTCCTCCTTTTTTTCAGACCGTTTCATGCTCCTCATATTTTTGACACCTTTTGAAGCTCTTCATATTTTTCACACCTTTTCAGGCTCTTCATGTTTTTCATCACCGCTTCATGCTCCTCCTATTTTTCAGACCGTTCATGCTCCTCATATTTTTGACAACTTTTGTAGCTCTTCATATTTTTAACACCTTTTCTGGCTCTTCATGTTTTTAAATCCGTTTCTTGCTCCTCCAATTTTTCAGACCGTTTCATGCTCCTTATATTTATGACACCTTTGAAGCTCTTCATATTTGTCACACATTTTCAGGCTCTTCATGTTTTTGAACACCACTTCATGCTCCTCCTGTTTTTCAAACCGTTCATGCTCCTCATATTTTTGACACCTTTTGAAGCTCTTCATATTTTTCACACCTTTTCAGGTTCTTCATGTTTTTCAACACCGCTTCATGCTCCTCCTATTTTTCAGACCGTTTCATGATCCTCATATTTTTGACACCTTTTGAAGATCTTCATATTTTTCACATCTTTTCAGGCTCTTCATGTTTTTTAACACCTTTTCATGCTCCTGCTATATTTCAGACAGTTTCATGCTCCTCATATTTTGACACCTTTTGAAGCTCTTCATATATTTCACACCTTTTCAGGGTCTTCATGTTTTTCTACACCAGTTCATGCTCCCCCTATTTTTCACACCGTTTCCTGCTCCTCCATTTTTCAGACAGTTTCATGCTCCTCATATTTTTCACACCTTTTGAAGCTTGACATAATTTCACAGCTTTTCAGGCTCTTCATATTTTTGAATACCGCTTCATGCTCCTCCTATTTTTCAGACCGTTTCATGCTCCTTATAATTTTGAAGCCTTTTGAAGCTCTTCATATATTTCACACCTTTTCAGTCTCTTCATGTTCTTTAACACCGCTTCATGCTCCTCCTATTTTTCAGACAGTTTCATGCTCCTCATATTTTTCACACCTTTTGAAGCTTGACATAATTGCACAGCTTTTCATGCTCTTCATGTTTTTGAATACCGATTCATGCTCCTCCTATTTTTCAGACCGTTTCATGCTCCTTATATTTTTGACACCTTTTGAAGCTCTTCATATTTTTCACACCTTTTCAGGCACTTCATGTTTTTCAACACCACTTCATTCTTCTCCTATTTTTCAGACCTTTTCATGCTCCTCATATTTTTGACACCTTTTGAAGCTCTTCATATGTTTCACAACTTCTGAAGCTCTTCATGTTTTTTAACACCTTTTCATGCTCCTCCTATATTGCAGACAGTTTCATGCTCCTCATATTTTGACACCTTTTGAAGCTCTTTATATTTTTCACACCTTTTCAGGGTCTTCATGTTTTTCTACACCACTTCATGCTTCTCCTATTTTTCAGACCGTTTCCTGCTCCTCATATATTTGACTCCTTTTGAAGCTCTTCATATTTTTCACACCTTTTCTGAATATTCATGTTTTTGAACTCTGTTTCTTGCTCCTCCAATATTTCAGACCGTTTCATTCTCCTCATATTTTTGACGCCTTTTGAAGCTCTTCATATTTTTCACACATTTTCAGGCTCCCCATGTTTTTCAACACGGCTTCATCATCCTCCTATTTTCAGATCATTTCATGCTCCTCATATTTTTCAGACCGTTTCATGCTCCTCCTATTTCTGACAACTTTTGAAGCTCTTCGTATTTCTCACAGCTTTTAAGCTCTTCATATTTTTCACACGTTTTCAGGCTCTTCATGTTTTTCGACACCGCTTCATGCTCGTCCTATTTTCCAGACCGTTTCATGCTCCTCATGTATTTCCAACCTTTTGAAGCTCTTCATATTTTTCACACCTTTTCAGGCTCTTCATGTTTTTGAACACTGCTTCATGCTCCTCATATTTTTCATACCGTTTCATGCTCCTCATAATTTTCACACCTTATGAAGCTCTTCATATTTTTCACATCTTTTCCGGTTCTTCATGTTTTTGAACACTGCTTCATGCTCCTCATATTTTTCATACCGTTTCATGCTCCTCATGTATTTCACACCTTTAGAAGCTCTTCATATTTTTCACAGCTTTTCAGGCTCTTCATGTTTTTGAACACCGTTTCATGCTTCTCCTATTTTTCAGACCGTTTCTTGATCCTCATATTTTGACGCGTTTTGAAGCTCTTCATATTTTTCACACCTTTTTAGGCTCTTCATGTTTTTCAACACCACTTCATGCTCCTCCCATTTTTCAAACCGTTTCATGATCCTCATATTTTGACGCGTTTTGAGGCTCTTCATATTTTTAACACCTTTTCAGGCTCTTCATAATTTTCAACACCGCTTCATGCTCCTCGTATTTTTCAGACCGTTTCATGCTCATGTCATTTTTGACACATTTTGAATCTCTTCACATTTTTCACACCTATTGAAGCTCTTCATATTTTTCATAATTTTGAAGCTCTTCATATTTTTCACACGTTTTCAGGCTCTTCATTTTTTCAACACCGCTTCATGCTCCTGCTATTTTCCAGACCGTTTCATACTCCTCATATTTTTGACAGGTTTTGAGGCTCTTCATATTTTTCACACCTTTTCAAGCTCTTCATGTTTTTGAACAACGTTTCATGATCCTCCTATTTTTCAGAACGTTTCATGCTCCTCATATTTTTGACACCTTTTAAAGCTCTTCATATTTTTCACACCTTTCGAGCTTTTCGTGTTTTTGAACACCGCTTCATGCTCCTCCTATTTTTCAACTGTTTCATGCTCCTCATGTATTTCACACCTTTTGAAGCGCTTCATATATTTCGCAGGTTTTCAGGCTCTTCGTGTTTTTCAAAACCAATTCATGCTCCTCCTATTTTTCAGATTGCTTCATGCTCCTCAAATTTTTGACACCTTTTGAAGCTCTTCATATATTTTCCACCTTTTCAGGCTCTTCATTTTTGTTAACTCCGCTTCATGCTCCTCCTTTTCTTCAGACCGTTTCATGCTCATCTCATTTTTGACATCTTTTGAAGCTCTTCATATTTTTCACACCTTTTGAATCTCTTCATATTTTTCATATTTTTGAAGCTCTTCATATTTTTCACACGATTTCAGGCTCTTCATGTGTTTCAACACCGCTTCATGCTCCTCCTATTTTTCACAACTTTTGAAGCTCTTCATATTTTTCACACCTTTTCAGGCTCTTCATGTTTTTCAACACCACTTCATGCTGCTCCTATTTTTCAGACCGTTTCATGCTCCTCATATTTTTGAAAGGTTTTGAAGCTCTTCATATTTTTCACACCTTTTCAGGCTCTTCATATTTTTCAACACCGCTTCATGATCCTCCTATTTTTCAGACCATTTCATGCTCCTCATGTATTTCACACCTTTTGAAGCTCTTCATATTTTTCACAAGTTTTCAGGCTCCTCATGTTTTTCATCAATGCTTCATGCTCCTTCTCTTTTTCAGACCGTTTCATGCTCCTCATATTTTTCACACCTTTTGAAGCTCTTCATATTTTTCACACCTTTTGAATCTCTTCATATTTTTCATATTTTTGAAGCTCTTCATATTTTTCACACGATTTCAGGCTCTTCATGTGTTTCAACACCGCTTCATGCTCCTCCTATTTTTCACAACTTTTGAAGCTCTTCATATTTTTCACACCTTTTCAGGCTCTTCATGTTTTTCAACACCACTTCATGCTGCTCCTATTTTTCAGACCGTTTCATGCTCCTCATATTTTTGAAAGGTTTTGAAGCTCTTCATATTTTTCACACCTTTTCAGGCTCTTCATATTTTTCAACACCGCTTCATGATCCTCCTATTTTTCAGACCATTTCATGCTCCTCATGTATTTCACACCTTTTGAAGCTCTTCATATTTTTCACAAGTTTTCAGGCTCCTCATGTTTTTCATCAATGCTTCATGCTCCTTCTCTTTTTCAGACCGTTTCATGCTCCTCATATTTTTCACACCTTTTGAAGCTCTTCATATTTTTCACACCTTTTGAATCTCTTCATATTTTTCATATTTTTGAAGCTCTTCATATTTTTCACACGTTTTCAGGCTCCTCATGTTTTTCAACACCGCTTCATGCTTCTCCTGTTTTTCAGACCGTTTCATGCTCCTCATATTTTTGACACATTTTGAAGCTCTTCATATTTTTCACATCTTTTCAGGCTCTTCATGTTTTTCAACACCATTTCATGTTCCTCCTATTTTTCAGACCTTTTCATGCTCCTAATGTATTTCACATCTTTTGAACCTCTTCATATTTTTCACACCTTTTCAGGCTCTTCATGTTTTTGAACACTGCTTCATGCTCCTCCTATATTATACACCGTCTCATGCTCCACATATTTTTCACACCTTTTGAAGCTCTTCATATTTTTCATACCTTTTCAGGCTCTTCATGTTTTTCAACACCGCTTCATGCTCCTCCTATTTTTCAGACCGTTTAATGCTCCTCCTGTACTTCACACCTTTTGTAGCTCTTCATATTTTTCACACCTTTTCAGGCTCTTCATGTTTTTCAACACCGCTTCATGCTACTCCTATTTTTGAGACCGATTAATGCTCCTCATGTATTTCACACCTTTTGAAGCTCTTCATATTTTTCACACAATTTCAGGCTCTTCATGTTTTTCAACAACATTTCATGCTCCACCATTTTTCAGACCGCTTCATGCTCATCTCATTTTTGACACTTTTTGAAACTGTTCACATTTTTCACACCTTTTGAAGCTCTTCATATTTTTCACACGTTTTCAGGCTCTTCATGTTTTTCAACACCGCTTCATGCTCCTCCTATTTTTCACACCTTTTGAAGCTCTTCATATTTTTCACACCTTTTCAGGCTCTTCATGTTTTTGAACAGCTATTCATGCTGCTCCTATTTTTCAGACCGTTTCATGCTTCTCATATTTTTGACACGTTTTGAAGCTCTTCATATTTTTCACACATTTTCAGGCTCTTCATGTATTTAAACACCACTTCATGCTCCTCCTATTTTTCAGACCGTTTCATGCTCCTCATATTTTTGACACCTTTTGAAGCTCTTCATATTTTTCACACCTTGTCAGGCTGTACATGTTTTTGAACACCTCTTCATGCTCTTCCTATTTTTCACACCGTTTCATGCTCATGTCAATTTTCACACCTTTTCAGGCTCTTCTTATTTTTCAAACCAGTGAAGCTCTTCATATTTTTCACACTTTTTCAGGCTTTTCATGTTTAGAACACCGCTTCATGCTCCTCCTATTTTTCAGACCGTTTCTTGCTCCTCATGTATTTCACACCTTTTGAAGCTCTTCATATTTTTCACACCTTTTCAGGCTCTTCAGGTTTTTGAACAACACTTCATGCTCCTCCTATTTTTCAGACCGTTTCATGCTCATCTCATTTTTGACACCTTTTCAGGCTCTTCATATTTTTCAAATCTTTTGAAGCTCTTCATATTTTTCACACTTTTTCAGGCTCTTCATGTTTTGAACACCGCTTCATGCTCCTCCTATTTTTCAGACCGTTTCATGCTCCTCCTATTTTTGAGAACTTTTGAAGCTCTTCATATTTCTCACAGCTTTTAAGCTCTTCATATTTTTCACACGTTTTCAGGCTCTTCATGTTTTTCCACACCGCTTCATGCTCGTCCTATTTTCCAGACCGTTTCATGCTCCTCATGTATTTCCAACCTTTTGAAGCTCTTCATATTTTTCACACCTTTTCAGGCTCTTCATGTTTTTGAACACTGCTTCATGCTCCTCATATTTTTCATACCGTTTCATGCTCCTCATGTATTTCACACCTTTAGAAGCTCTTCATATTTTTCACAGCTTTTCAGGCCATTCATGTTTTCCACATGACTTCATGCTCCTCCTATTTTTCAGACCGTTTCATGCTCCTCATATTTTTGACACCTTTTGAAATCTTCATATACTTCACACCTTTTCAGGTTCTTCATTTTTTTGAAAAGAACTTCATGCTCCTTCTATTTCTCAGACCGTTTCATAGTCATCTCATTTTTGACACCTTTTGAAGCTCTTCATATTTTTCAACACCGCATCATGCTCCTCCTATTTTTCAGACAGTTTCATGCTCCTCATATTTTTGACACGTTTTGAAGCTGTTCATATTTTTCACACCTTTTCAGGCTCTTCATGTTTTTGAACACGGTTTCATGCTCCTCCTCTTTTTCAGACCGTTTCATGCTCCTCATATTTTTGACACCTTTAAAAGCTCTTCATATTTTTCACACCTTTTCAGGTTCTTTATGTTTTGAAGACCGTTTCATGGTCCTCATGAATTTCACACCTTTTGAAGCTCTTCATATATTTCACACCTTTTGAAGCTCTTCATATTTTTCACATTTTTAAAGCTCTTCAAATTTTTCACACCTTTTCAGGCTCTTCATGTTTTTGAACACCGCTTCATGCTCCTCCGGTTTTTCAGACCGTTTCATGCTCCTCATATTTTTGACACCTTTTGAAGCTTTTCATATTTTTTGCAACATTTCAGGCTTTTCATGTTTTTGAACACCTCTTCATGCTCCTCGTATCTTTCACACCTTTTGAAGCTCTTCATATTTTTCACACATTTTCAGGCTCTTCATGTATTTCAACACCACTTCATGCTCCTTCTATTTTTCAGACCGTTTCATGCTCCTCATATTTTTGACACCTTTTGAAGCTCTTCATATTTTTCACACCTTGTCAGGCTGTACATGTTTTTGAACACCTCTTCATGCTCTTCCTATTTTTCAGACCGTTTCATGCTCATGTCAATTTTCACACCTTTTCAGGCTCTTCTTATTTTTCAAACCAGTGAAGCTCTTCATATTTTTCACACTTTTTCAGGCTTTTCATGTTTAAAACACCGCTTCATGCTCCTCCTATTTTTCAGACCGTTTCTTGCTCCTCATGTATTTCACACCTTTTGAAGCTCTTCATATTTTTCAAACCTTTTCAGGCTCTTCATGTTTTTCAGCACCACTTCATGCTCCTCCTATTTCTCAGACAGTTTCTTGCTCCTCATATTGTGGACACCTTTTGAAGCTCTTCATATTTTTCACAAGTTTTCAGATCTTCATGTTTTTCAACACCGCTTCTTGATCCTCCTATTTTTCAGACCGTTTCATGCTCCTCATATTTTTGACACGTTTTGAAGCTCTTCATATTTTACACACATTTTCAGGCTCTTCATGTTTTGGAACACCGCTTCATGCTCCTCCTAATTTTCACCCCTTTTGAAGCACTTCAAATTTTTCACACCTTTTCAGGCTCTTCATACTTTTGAACACGGTTTCCTGCTCCTCCTTTTTTTCAGACCGTTTCATGCTCCTCATATTTTTGACACCTTTTGAATCTCTTCATATATTTCACACCTTTTCAGGCTCTTCATGTATTGGAACACCGCTTCATGCTCCTCCTATTTTTCAGACGGTTTCATTCTCCTCATGTACTTCACACCTTTTGAAGCTCTTCATATATTTCACACTTTTTCAGGCTCTTCATGTTTTCCAACACCACTTCATGCTCCTCCTATTTTTCAGACCGTTTCATGCTCATCTCATTTTTGACACCTTCTGAAGCTCTTCATATTTGTTACACCCTTTCAGGCTCTTCATGTTTTTCAACACGGCTTCATGCTCCTCCTATTTTTCAGACCGTTTCATGCTCCTCATATTTTTCACACCTTTTGAAGCTCTTCATATTTTTCACACCTTTTCAGGTTCTTCATGTTTTTCAACACCACTTTAGGCTCCTCCTATTTTTCAGACCGTTTCATGCTCCTCATGAATTTCACACCTTTTGAAGCTCTTCATATTTTTCACACTTTTTGAAGCTCTTCTTATATTTCACACGTTTTAAGTCTCTTCATGTTTTTCAACACCGCTTCATGCTCCTCCTATTTTTCAGACCGTTTCATGCTCATCTCATTTTTGACAGCTTTTGAAGCTCTTCATATTTTTCACACCTTGTCAGGCTGTACATGTTTTTGAACACCTTTTCATGCTCTTCCTATTTTTCAGACCGTTTCATGCTCATGTCAATTTTCACACCTTTTCAGGCTCTTCTTATTTTTCAAACCAGTGAAGCTCTTCATATTTTTCACACTTTTTCAGGCTTTTCATGTTTAGAACACCGCTTCATGCTCCTCTTATTTTTCAGACCGTTTCATGCTCATCTCATTTTTGACACCTTTTCAGGCTCTTCATATTTTTCAAATCTTTTGAAGCTCTTCATATTTTTCACACTTTTTCAGGCTCTTCATGTTTTGAACACCGCTTCATGCTCCTCCTATTTTTCAGACCGTTTCATGCTCCTCATATTTTTGAAACCTGTTGAAGCTCTTCATATATTTCACACCTTTTGAAGCTCTTCATATTTTTCACTCCTTTTCAGGCTCTTCATGTTTTTCAACACCGCTTCATGCTCTTCCTAATTTTCAGACTGTTTCATGCTCGTCATATTTTGAAACCTGTTGAAGCTCTTCATATATTTCACACCTTTTGAAACTCTTCATATTTTTCACCCCTTTTCAGGCTCTTCCTGTTTTTGAACACCACTTCATGCTCTTCCTAATTTTCAGACTGTTTCATCCTCGTCATATTTTTGACACCTTTGGAGCTCTTCATATTTTTCACTCCTTTTCAGGCTCTTCATGTTTTTGAACACCACTTCATGCTCTTCCTAATTTTCAGAGTGTTTCATGCTACTCATGTTTTTGACACCTTTTGAAACTCTTCATATCTTTCACACCTTTTCAGGCTCTTCATGTTTTTCAACAGCGCTTCATGCTCCTCCTATTTTTCAGACCGTTTCATGCTTCTTATATTTTTCACACCTTTTGAAGCTCTTCATATTTTTCAGAACTTTTCAGGCTCTTCATGTTTTTGAACACCGTTTCATGCTCCTCCTATTTTTCAGACCGTTTCATGCTCCTCATATATTTGACACCTTTTGAAGCTCTTCATATTTTTCACACCTTTTCAGGCACTTCATGTTTTTCAACACCACTTCATTCTTCTCCTATTTTTCAGACCTTTTCATGCTCCTCATATTTTTGACACCTTTTGAAGCTCTTCATATGTTTCACAACTTCTGAAGCTCTTCATGTTTTTTAACACCTTTTCATGCTCCTCCTATATTGCAGACAGTTTCATGCTCCTCATATTTTGACACCTTTTGAAGCTCTTTATATTTTTCACACCTTTTCAGGGTCTTCATGTTTTTCTACACCACTTCATGCTTCTCCTATTTTTCAGACCGTTTCCTGCTCCTCATATATTTGACTCCTTTTGAAGCTCTTCATATTTTTCACACCTTTTCTGAATCTTCATGTTTTTGAACTCTGTTTCTTGCTCCTCCAATATTTCAGACCGTTTCATGCTCCTCAAATTTTTGACACCTTTTGAAGCTCTTCATATATTTTCCACCTTTTCAGGCTCTTCATTTTTGTTAACTCCGCTTCATGCTCCTCCTTTTCTTCAGACCGTTTCATGCTCATCTCATTTTTGACATCTTTTGAAGCTCTTCATATTTTTCACACCTTTTGAATCTCTTCATATTTTTCATATTTTTGAAGCTCTTCATATTTTTCACACGATTTCAGGCTCTTCATGTGTTTCAACACCGCTTCATGCTCCTCCTATTTTTCACAACTTTTGAAGCTCTTCATATTTTTCACACCTTTTCAGGCTCTTCATGTTTTTCAACACCACTTCATGCTGCTCCTATTTTTCAGACCGTTTCATGCTCCTCATATTTTTGAAAGCTTTTGAAGCTCTTCATATTTTTCACACCTTTTCAGGCTCCTCATATTTTTCAACACCTCTTCATGATCCTCCTATTTTTCAGACCATTTCATGCTCTTCATGTATTTCACACCTTTTGAAGCTCTTCATATTTTTCACAAGTTTTCAGGCTCCTCATTTTTTTCATCAATGCTTCATGCTCCTTCTCTTTTTCAGACCGTTTCATGCTCCTCATATTTTTCACACCTTTTGAAGCTCTTCATATTTTTCACACCTTTTGAATCTCTTCATATTTTTCATATTTTTGAAGCTCTTCATATTTTTCACACGTTTTCAGGCTCCTCATGTTTTTCAACACCGCTTCATGCTTCTCCTGTTTTTCAGACCGTTTCATGCTCCTCATATTTTTGACACATTTTGAAGCTCTTCATATTTTTCACATCTTTTCAGGCTCTTCATGTTTTTCAACACCATTTCATGTTCCTCCTATTTTTCAGACCTTTTCATGCTCCTAATGTATTTCACATCTTTTGAACCTCTTCATATTTTTCACACCTTTTCAGGCTCTTTATGTTTTTCAACACTGCTTCATGCTCCTCCTATATTATACACCGTCTCATGCTCCTCATATTTTTCACACCTTTTGAAGCTCTTCATATTTTTCATACCTTTTCAGGCTCTTCATGTTTTTCAACACCGCTTCATGCTCCTCCTATTTTTCAGACCGTTTAATGCTCCTCCTGTACTTCACACCTTTTGTAGCTCTTCATATTTTTCACACCTTTTCAGGCTCTTCATGTTTTTCAACACCGCTTCATGCTACTCCTATTTTTGAGACCGATTAATGCTCCTCATGTATTTCACACCTTTTGAAGCTCTTCATATTTTTCACACGATTTCAGGCTCTTCATGTTTTTCAACAACATTTCATGCTCCACCATTTTTCAGACCGCTTCATGCTCATCTCATTTTTGACACTTTTTGAAACTGTTCACATTTTTCACACCTTTTGAAGCTCTTCATATTTTTCACACGATTTCAGGCTCTTCATGTTTTTCAACAACATTTCATGCTCCACCATTTTTCAGACCGCTTCATGCTCATCTCATTTTTGACACTTTTTGAAACTTTTCACATTTTTCACACCTTTTGAAGCTCTTCATATTTTTCACACGTTTTCAGGCTCTTCATGTTTTGGAACACCGCTTCATGCTCCTCCTAATTTTCACCCCTTTTGAAGCACTTCAAATTTTTCACACCTTTTCAGGCTCTTCATACTTTTGAACACGGTTTCCTGCTCCTCCTTTTTTTCAGACCGTTTCATGCTCCTCATATTTTTGACACCTTTTGAATCTCTTCATATATTTCACACCTTTTCAGGCTCTTCATGTATTGGAACACCGCTTCATGCTCCTCCTATTTTTCAGACGGTTTCATTCTCCTCATGTACTTCACACCTTTTGAAGCTCTTCATATATTTCACACTTTTTCAGGCTCTTCATGTTTTCCAACACCACTTCATGCTCCTCCTATTTTTCAGACCGTTTCATGCTCATCTCATTTTTGACACCTTCTGAAGCTCTTCATATTTGTTACACCCTTTCAGGCTCTTCATGTTTTTCAACACGGCTTCATGCTCCTCCTATTTTTCAGACCGTTTCATGCTCCTCATATTTTTCACACCTTTTGAAGCTCTTCATATTTTTCACACCTTTTCAGGTTCTTCATGTTTTTCAACACCACTTTAGGCTCCTCCTATTTTTCAGACCGTTTCATGCTCCTCATGAATTTCACACCTTTTGAAGCTCTTCATATTTTTCACACTTTTTGAAGCTCTTCTTATATTTCACACGTTTTAAGTCTCTTCATGTTTTTCAACACAGCTTCATGCTCCTCCTATTTTTCAGACCGTTTCATGCTCATCTCATTTTTGACAGCTTTTGAAGCTCATCATATTTTTCACACCTTGTCAGGCTGTACATGTTTTTGAACACCTTTTCATGCTCTTCCTATTTTTCAGACCGTTTCATGCTCATGTCAATTTTCACACCTTTTCAGGCTCTTCTTATTTTTCAAACCAGTGAAGCTCTTCATATTTTTCACACTTTTTCAGGCTTTTCATGTTTAGAACACCGCTTCATGCTCCTCCTCTTTTCAGACCGTTTCATGCTCCTCATATATTTGTCACATTTTTAATCTCTTCATATATTTCACACATTTTCAGGCTATTCATGGTTTTCAACATCACTTCATGCTCCTCGTATTTTTAAGAACGTTACATTGCTCCTCATATTTTTGACACCTTTAGAAGCTCTTCATATTTTTCACTACTTTTCAGGCTCTTCATGTTTTTCAACACCGCTTCATGCTCCTCCTCTTTTCAGAGCGTTTCATGCTCCTCATATTTTTGACACCTGTTGAAGCTCTTCATATTTCTCACAACTTTTCAGGTTCTTCATGTTTTTCAACCCGCTTCATACTCATCCTATTTTTCAGACTGTTTCATGCACCTCCTATTATTGACACCTTTTGAAGCTCTTCATATTTTTCACACTTTTTCAGGCTCTTCATGTATTTGAGCACAGCTTCATGCTGCTCCTATTTTTCAGACCGTTTTATGCTCCTCATATTTTTGACAACTTTTGAAGCTCTTCATATTTTTCACACCTTTTCAGGCTCTACATGTTTCTGAACACCATTTCATGCTGCTCCTATTTTTCAGACCGTTTCATGCTCCTCATATTTTTGACACGTTTTGAAGCTCTTCATATTTTTCACACCTTGTCAGGCTGCACATGTTTTTGAACACCTCTTCATGCTCTTCCTATTTTTCAGACCGTTTCATGCTCATGTCAATTTTCCCATTTTTTCAGGCTCTTCTTATTTTTCAAACCAGTGAAGCTCTTCATATTTTTCACACTTTTTCAGGCTTTTCATGTTTAGAACACCGCTTCATGCTCCTCCTATTTTTCAGACCGTTTCATGCTCATCTCATTTTTGACACCTTTTCAGGCTCTTCATATTTTTCAGACCTTTTGAAGCTCTTCATATTTTTCACACTTTTTCAGGCTCTTCATGTTTTGAACACCGCTTCATGCTCCTCCTATTTTTCAGACCGTTTCATGCTCCTCATATTTTTGAAACCTGTTGAAGCTCTTCATATATTTCACACCTTTTGAAGCTCTTCATATTTTTCACTCCTTTTCAGGCTCTTCATGATTTTGAACACGGCTTCATGCTCCTCCTCCTTTTCAGACCGTTTCATGCTCCTCATGTATTTCACACATTTTGAAGCTCTTCATATTTTTCACACCTTTTCAGGCTCTTCATGTTTTTGAACACGATTTCATGCTCCTCCTATTTTTCAGACCGTTTCATGCTCCTCCCATTTTTGACACCTTTGAAGCTCTTCATATTTTTCACAACTTTTCAGGCTCTTCATGTTTTTCAACACCGCTTCATGATCCTCCAATTTTTCAGACCATTTCAAGCTCCTCATATTTTTGACACCTTTTGAATCTCTTCATATATTTTACACCTTTTCAGGCTCTTCATGTTTTTCAACACCACTTCATGCTCCTCCTTTTTTCAGACCATTTCATGCTCATCTCATTTGTCACACTTTTTGAAGTTCTTCATATTTTTGACACCTTTTGTGCTCTTCATATTTTTCACACCTTTTCAGGCTCTTCATGTTTTTCATCATCGTTTCATGCTCCTCCTATAATTCAGACGGTTTCATGCTCCTCAAGTCTTTCACTCCTTTTGAAGCTCTTCATATTTTACACACCTTTTCAGGCTCTTCATTATTTTCAACCCCACTTCATGCTCCTCCGATTTTTCAGACCGTTTCATGCTCATCTCATTTTTGACACCTTTTGAAGCTGTTCATATTTTTCACACCTTTTGAACCTCTTCATATTTTTCACACGTTTTCACGCTCTTCATGTTTTTCAACACCGCTTCTTGATCCACCTATATTTCAGACCGTTTCATGCTCCTCATATTTTTGACACGTTTTGAAGCTCTTCATATTTTACACACATTTTCAGGCTCTTAATGTTTTTGAACACCGCTTCATGCTCCTCCTATTTTTAACACCTTTTGAAGCTCTTCATATATTTTACACTTTTTCAGGCTCTTCATGTTTTTCACCACCACTTCATGCTCCTCCTATTTTTCAGACAGTTTCATGCTAATCTAATTTTTGACACCTTTTGAAGCTCTTCATATATTTCACAGCTTTTCAGGCTCTTCAGGTTTTTGAACATCGTTTCATGCTCCTCCTATTTTTCAGAACGTTCCATGCTCCTCATATTTTTCACACCTTTTGGAGCTCTTCATATTTTTCACACCTTTTCTGGCTCTTCATGTTTCTCAACACCACTTCATGCTCCTCCTATGTTTAGAACGTTTAATGCTCCCCATAGTTTTGACACCTTTTGAAACTCTTCATATTTTTCAAACCGTTTCAGGCTCTTCATGTTTCGCAACACCATTTCATGCTCCTCCTATTTCAGACCGTTTCATGCTCCTCATATTTTTGACACGTTTTGAAACTCTTCATTTTTTTCTCACCTTTTCAGGCTCTTCATGTTTTTCAAAACAGCTTCATGCTCCTCCTATTTTTCAGAACGTTTCATACTTCTCATATTTTTGACACCTTTTGAAGCTCTTCATATTTTTCACAGCTTTTCAGGCTCTTCATGTTTTTGAACACCCCTTCATGCTCCTCTTCGTTTTCAGACCGTTTCATACTCCTCATATTTTTGACACCTTTTGAAGCTCTTCATATATTTCACAACGTTTCAGCTCTTCATGTTTATCAACACCCCTTCATGCTCCTCCTGTTTTTCAGACCATTTCATGCCCATCTCATTTTTGACACCTGTTGAAGCTCTTCATGTTTCTCACACCTTTTGAAGCTCTTCATTTATTTCACTCCTTTACTGGCTCTTCATGTTTTTCCACACCGCTTCATGCTCCTCCTATTTTTTAGACCGTTTCATGTTCCTCATATATTACACACCTTTTGAAGCTCTTCATAATTTTCACACCTTTCCAGGCTCTTCATGTTTTTGAACACCGTTTCATGATCCTCCTATTTTTCAGACCGTTCCTGCTCCTAATATTTTTGACACCTTTTGAAGCTCTTCATATTTTTCACACCTTTTCAGGCTCTTCATGTTTTTGAACACCGCTTCATGCTCCTCCTCCTTTTCAGACCGTTTCATGCTCCTCATATTTTTCACACCTTTTGAAGCTCTTCATATTTTTCACACCTTTTCAGTCTCTTCATGTTTTGAACACCGCTTCATGATCCTCCTATTTTTCAGACCGTTTCATGCTCCGCATATATTTCAGACCTTTTGAAGCTCTTCATATTTTTCACACCTTTTCTGGTTCTCATGGTTTTGAACACAGCTTCATGCTTCTCCTATTTTTCAGACCGTTTCATGCTCCTCATATATTTCACACCTTTTGAAGCTCTTTCTATTTTTCAGTCCTTTTCAGCTCTTCATGTTTTTCAACAGCATTTCATGCTCCTCCTATTTTTTAGACCGTTTCGTGCTCCTCATATTTTTGACACCTTTTGTAGCTTTTCATATTTTTCACACGTTTTCAGGCTCCTCATATTTTTGAACACCGTTTAATGCTCCTCCTATTTTTCAGACCGTTTCTTGCTCCTCATATTTTTGACACCTTTTGAAGATCTTCATATTTTTCACACCTTTCCATGCTCTTCATGTTTTTGAACACCATTTCATGCTCCTCCTATTTTGCAGACCGTTTCATTCTCCTAATATTTTTGACACCTTCTGAAGCTCTTCCTATTTTTCACACCTTTTGAAGCTCTTCATATTTTTCATATTTTTGAAGCTCTTCATACTTTCACACGTTTTCAGACTCTTCATGTTTTTCAACACCGCTTCATGCTTCTGCTATTTTTCAGACCGTTTCATGCTCCTCATATTTTTGACAGGTTTTGAAGCTTTTTATATTTTTCCTACTTTTTCAGGTTCTTCATGTTTTTCAATAGCGCTTCATGCTCCTCCTATCTTTCAGACCGTTTCATGCTCATCTCATTTTTGACACCTTTTGAAGCTCTTCATAATTTTCACATCTTTTGAAGCTCTTCATATTTTTCACAAGATTTCAGGCTCTTCATGTTTTTCAATACCGCTTCATGCTCCTCCTATTTTTCAGACCGTTTCATGCTCATCATATTTTTGACACCTTTTGAAGCTCTTCATATTTTTCACACCTTTTCAGGCTCTTCATGTTTTTGAACACCACTTCATGCTCCTCCTATTTTTCAGGCCGTTTCATTCTCCTCCTATCTTTCAGACCGTTTCATGCTCATCTCATTTTTGACACCTTTTGAAGCTCTTCATAATTTTCACATCTTTTGAAGCTCTTCATATTTTTCACACATTTTCAGGCTGTGGCACGTGGAATGGGACACTGGGTCTCCCGCCTCACGTGGAGACGCATCCCAATTGCCATGCCAAGACTCGAGGAGAATCCCGAGGTGTCCCTCGCACCTAGGCAGGAGTCCTGTCGTCGCTGAACAAACACGTGTCTGGAAGGGCCCTCCCCGTCGTAACTCGAGAATATACCCCAGGTTCCGGCCGCAACTCGAGAGAAACCATGAGACTTCCCCTTCGCCGCGGGATGAGGCCCCATTCCCCTGCACTGCGTGCAGAGCAATTCCGTGTTCCACATCAAACGTGAAAGGAGCCTTGATTTCCTTGATGGCACTCCAGAGAAAACCCAAGATCACTGTCTCAAGTCTAGAGGGATCCTGAGGTCACTGGAGCAACACGAAAGGGCTCCGTGGACCCCAAATCAACTCGAGATGAGAGCTTAGTCCTTGGCTTCGACTTAAGAGGAATACCAACTTTCCACAAGCACCTCAAGAGGAGGCTTCTCTAAGCTACAGGTATGTGAGAGGGACCCTGAGTTTGTGGCCTCAAGTGGAATGGACACCGAGATGCTCTGACTCGAAGTCAGGCCGGATATCCCTGTAGTGAATTGAATGCAGGCTCGTCTTGCATCTCCCAAGACGAAGGGATATCTGAATCCCCTGTGGAGACCACACGGAAAGACCTAGTCCTCCGCCTCAAAGCGAACGGAGGCCTCACATCCTTTGAAAACTCGAGAGGTCCACGGAGATCAATGCTTCCAAAGGAGACGATGCCTGACTCCTCTTGAAAATGGATAGGAGTCCCAGGATCCCTGTGGCATGTGGAAAGGGACCCTGGGTCTCCCCCCTCACGTGGAGAAGCGTCCCAATTGCCATGCCAAGACTAGTGGAGAATCCCGAGTTGTCCCTCGCACCTAGGCAGGAGTCCTGACGTCGCTGAACAAACACGTGTCTGGAAGGGCCCTCCCCGTCGTAACTCGAGAATATACCCCAGGTTCCGGCCGCAACTCGAGAAAAACCATGAGAATTCCCCCTCGCCGCGAGATGAGGCCCGATTCCCCTGCACTGCGTGCAGAGCAATTCCGTGTTCCACATCAAACGTGAAAGGAGCCTTGAATTCCTTGATGGCACTCCAGAGAAAACCCAAGATCACTGTCTCAAGTCTAGAGGGATCCTGAGGTCACTGGAGCAACATGAAAGGGCTGTGTGGACCCCAAATCAACTCGAGATGAGAGCTTCGTCCCTGGCTTCGACTCAAGAGGAATAGCAAGTTTCCACAAGCACGTCAAGAGGAGCCTTCTCTCAGCTACAGGTATGTGAGAGGGACCCTGAGTTTGTGGCCTCAAGTGGAATGGACACCGAGATGCTCTGACTCAAAGTAAGGCCGGATATCTCTGCAGTGAATTGAATGCAGGCTCGTCTTCCATCTCCCAAGACGAAGGTTTGTCTGAATCCCCTGTGGAGACCACAGAGAAAGACCTAGTCCTCCACCTTAACGTAACCAGAGGCCTCATATCCATTGAAAATTCGAGAGGTCCCCGGAGATCAATACTTCCAAAGGAGACGATGCCTGACTCCTCTTGAAAATGGATAGGAGTCCCAGGATCCCTGTGGCACGTGGAAAGGGACACTGGGTCTCCCGCCTCACGTGGAGACGCGTCCCAATTGCCATGCCAAGACTCGAGGAGAATCCCGAGGTGTCCCTCGCACCTAGGCAGGAGTCCTGACGTCGCTGAACAAACACGTGTCTGGAAGGACCCTCCTCGTCGTAACTCGAGAATATACCCCAGGTTCCGGCCGCAACTCGAGAAAAACCATGAGACTTCCCCCTCGCCGCGAGATGAGGCCCTATTCCCCTGCATTGCATGCAGAGCAATTCCGTGTTCCACATCAAATATGAAAGGAGCCTTGATTTCCTTGATGGCACTCCAGAGAAAATCCAGGAACACTGTCTCAAGTCTAGAGGGATCCTGACGTCACTGTAGCAACAACAAATGGCTCCGTGGAACCCAAATCAACTCGAGATGAGAGGTTAGTCCCTGGCTTCGACTGAAGAGGAATACCAAATTTCGAGAAGCACCACAAGAGGAGGGTTCTCTCAGCTATAGATATGAGAGAGGGACCCTGAATTTGTTGCCTCAAGTGAAATGGACACTGAGATGCTCTGACTCGAAGTAAGGCCGGATATCCCTGCAGTGAATTGAATGCAGGCTCATCTTGCATCTCCCAAGACGTAGGGATGTCTGAATCCCCTGTGCAGACCACTGAGAAAGACCTAGTTCTCCGCCTAATCTCTACCGGAGGCCTCACATATTTGAAAATTCGAGAGGTACGCGGCGATCAATGCTTCCAAAGGAGACAATGCCTGAGTCCTCTTGAAAATTGATAGGAGTCCCTGTATCCCTGTGGCACGTGGATAGGGACACTGGGTCTCCTACCTCACATGGAGACACGTCCCAATTGCCATACCAAGACTCGAGGCGAATCCCAAGGTGTCCTACTAGGCAGGAGTCCTGACGTCACTGACCAAACACGTGTCTGAAAGGGCCCTCCCCATCTTAACTCGAGAATATACCTCAGGCTCCTGCCGCAACTCGAGAAAAACCTTCAGACTTCCCCTAGCCATGAGATGAGGCCTGATTCCCCTGCACTGCGTGCAGAGAAATTCCGTGTTCCACATCAAACATGAAAGGAGCCTTGAGTTCCTTGATGGCACTCCAGAGAAACCCCAAGAACACTGTCTCAAGGCTAGACGGATCCTGAGGTCACTTTAGCAATATGAAAGAGCTCCGTGGACCAAAAATCAACTCGAGATGAGAGGTTAGTCCCTGGCTTCGACTTCAGAGGAATATCAACTTACCACAAGCACCTGAAGAGAGGGCTTCTCTCAGCTATCAGTATGTGAGCGGGACCGTGAGTTTGAAACCTCAAGTGGAATGGACACCGAGATGCCCTGACTCGTAATAAGGTCGGATATCCCTGCAGTGATTGAAGGCAGGCTCGTCTTGCCTCCCCCAAAATGAAAGGTTGCCAACGTATCGTGAACAAACACTATTCTGGAAGGGCCGTCCCCATCGTAACTCGAGAATATACCCCAGGCTCCGGGCGCAACTCGAGAAAAACCAGGAGACTTACCCCTCGTGGCAAGAAGAGGCCCGGTTTCCCTACATTGCGTGCAGAGCAATTCCGTCTTCCATATCAAACATGAAAGTAGCCTTGATTTCCGTTATGGCTCTCCAGAGAAAACCCAAGAACACTGAGTCAAGTCTAGAGGGATCCTGAGGTCACTGCAGCAACAAGAAAGGGCTCCGTGGACCCCAAATCAATTCGAGATGGGAGCTTAGTCCCTGGCTTCGACTCAAGAGGATCACCAACTTTCCACAAGCATCTCCAGAGGAGGCTTCTCTCAGCTATAGGTATGTGAAAGGGACGCTGAGTTTGTGGCCTCAAGTGGAATGGACACTGAGATGATCTGACTCGAAATAAGGCCGGATATCCCAGCAGTGAATTGCTTTCAGGCTCGTGTTGCATCTCCCAAGACGAAGGCATGTCTGAATCCCCTGTGGAGACCACAGAGAAAGACCTAGTTCTCCGCCTCATTGCGACCGGAGGCCTCACATCCTTTGAAAACTCTAGAGGTACGCAGAGATCAATGCTTCCAAAGGAGGCAATGCCTGATTCGTCTTGAAAATAGGTAGGAGTACCAGGATCCCTGTGGCACGTGGAAAGGGTACCTGGGTCTCCCACCTCACGTGGAGACGCGTCCCAATTGCCATGACAAGACACGAGGAGAATCCATATGTGTCCTTCACAACTAGACAGGAGTCTGTCGTCGCTGAAAAGCACGTGTATAGAAGGGCCCTCCCGTCTAAACTCGAGAATATACCCCAGGTTCTGGCCGAACTCGAGAAAAACCATGAGACTTCCCCCTCGCCGCGAGATGAGACCCGATTCCCCTGCATTTCGTGCAGAGCAATTCCATGTTCCACATCAAACATGAAAGGAGCCTTGATTTCTTTGATGGCACTCCAGAGAAAATCCAAGAACACTGTCTCAAGTCTAGAGGGATCATGAGGTCACTGTAGAAACACGAATAGTCTCCGTGGACCCCAAATCAATTCGAGATGAGAGCTTAGTCCCTGTTTTCGACTCAAGAGGAATACCAAATTTCCAGAAGCACGTTAAAGGAAAGATATAGGTATGTGAGAGGGACCCTGAGTTTGTGGCCTCAAGTAGAATGGACTCCGAGATCCTCTGACTCAAAGTAAGGCAGGATATCCCTGCAGTGAATTGCATGCAGGCTCGTCTTGCATCTCCCAAGACGAAGGGATGTTTGAATCCCCTGTGGAGACCACAAGAAAAGAACTAATTCTCCGCCTCATTGCGACCGGAGACCTCACATCCTTTGAAAACTCGAGAGGTATGCGGAGTTCAATACTTCTAAAGGAGACGATGCCTGACTCCTCTTGAAAATTGATAGGAGTCCCAGGATCCCTGTGACACGTAGAAAGGGACCCTGGGTCTCCCGCCTCACGTGGAGACGTGTCCCAATTACAATGCCAAGACTCGAGAAGAAACCCGAGGTGTCCCTCGCAGCTAGGCAGGAGTCCTGAGGTCGCTGAACAAACACATGTCTGGAAGGGCCCTCGTCATCATAAGTCGAGAATATACCCCAGGTTCCGGCCGAAACTCGAGAAAAACGATGAGACTTCCCCCTCGCCGCGAGATGAGGCAGGATTCCCTTGCGCTGCGTGCAGAGCAATTCCGTGTTCCACATCAAACGTGAAAGGAGTCTTGATTTCATGATGGCACTCCAGAGAAAACCCAAGATCACTGTCTCAAGTCTAGAGGGATCCTGAGGTCACTGTAGCAACACAAAAGGGGTTCATGGACCCCAAATTAACTCGAGATGAGAGTTTAGTCCCTGGCTTCGAGTCAAGAGGAATACCAACTTTCCACAAGCACCTCAATAGGAGACTTCTCTCAGCTACAGGTATGTGAGAGGGATCCTGAGTATGTGGTCTCAAGTGGAATGGACACCCAGATGCTCTGACTCGAAGTAAGGCCGGATATCCCTGCAGTGAATTGAATGCAGGCTCGTCTTGCATCTCCCAAGATGAAGGGATGTCTGAATCCCCTGTGGAGACCACAGAGAAAGACCTAGTTCTCCGCCTCATGGCGACCGGAGGCCTCACATCCTTTGAAAACTCGAGAGGTCCGCGGAGATCAATGCTTCCAAAGGAGACGATGGCTGACTCCTCTTGAAAATGGATAGGAGTCCCAGGATCCCTGTGGCACGTGGAAAGGGACCCTGGGGCTCCCGCCTCAAGTGGAGACGCGTCCCAATTGCCATGCCAAGACTTGAGGAGAATCCCGAGGTGTCGCTCGCACCTAGGCAGGAGTCCTGACGTCGCTGAACAAACACGTGTCTGGAAGGGCCCACCCCGTCGTAACTCGAGAATATACCCCAGGTTCCGGCCGCAACTCGAGAAAAACCATGAGACTTCCCCCTCGCCGCGTGATGAGGCCCTATTCCCCTGCAATGCGTGCAGAGCAATTCCGTGTTCCACATCAAACATGAAAGGAGCCTTGATTTCTTTGATGGCACTCCAGAGAAAACCCACGATCACTGTCTCAAGTCTAGAGGGATCCTGAGGTCACTGTAGAAACACGAAAGGGCGCCGTGGACCCCAAATCAACTCCAGATGAGAGCTGAGTCCCTGGCTTCGACTCAAGAGGAATACCAACTTTCCACAAGCACCTCAAGAGGAGGCTTCTCTCAGCCACAGGTATGTGAGAGGGACACTGAGTTTGTGGCCTCAAGTGGAATGGACACCGAGATGCTCTGACTCGAAGTAAGGCCGGATATCCCTGCAGTGAATTGAATGCAGGCTCGTCTTGCATCTCCCAAGACGAAGGGATGTCTGAATCCCCAGTGGAGACCACAGAAAAAGACCTAGTCCACCGCCTCAATGCGACCGGAGGCCTCACATCCTTTGAAAACTCGAGAGGTCCGCGGAGATCAATGCTTCCAAAGGAGACGATGCCTGACTCTTCTTGAAAATGGATAGGAGTCCCAGGATCACTGTGGCACGTGGAAAGGGACCCTGGGTCTCCCACCTCACGTGGAGACGCGTCCCAATTGCCATGCCAAGACTCAAGGAGAATCCCGAGGTGTCCCTCTGCCTAGGCAGGAGTCCTGACGTCGCTGAACAAACACGTGTCTGGAAGGGCCCTCCCCGTCGGAACTCGAGAATATACCCCAGGTTCCGGCCGCAACTCGAGAAAAACCATGAGACTTCCCCCTCGCCGCAACATGAGGCCCGATTCCACTGCACTGCGTGCAGAGCCATTCCGTGTTCCACATCAAACGTGAAAGGAGCCTTGATTTCCTTGATGGCACTCCAGAGAAAACCCAAGATCACTGTCTCAAGTCTAGAGGGATCCTGAGATCACTGGAGCAACATGAAAGGGCTCCGTGGACCCCAAGTCAACTCGAGATGAGAGCTCAGTCCCTGGCTTCGACTTAAGAGGAATACCAACTTTCCAAGAGCACCTCAAGATGAGGCTTCTCTCAGCTACAGGTATGTGAGAGGGACCCTGAGATTGTGGCCTCAAGTGGAATGGACACCGAGACGCTCTGACTCGAAGTAAGGCCAGATATCCCTGCAGTGAATTGAATGCAGGCTCGTCTTGCATCTCCCAAGACGAAGGGATGTCTGAATCCCCTGTGGAGACCACAGAGAAAGACCGAGTTCTCCGCCTCATCGCGACCGGAGGCCTCACATCCTTTGAAAACTCGAGAGGTCCGCGGAGATCAATGCTTCCAAAGGAGACGATGCCTTACTCCTCTTGAAAATGAATAGGAGTCCCAGGATCCCTGTGGCACGTGGAAAGGGACACTGGGTCTCCCGCCTCCCGTGGAGACGCATCCCAATTGCCATGCCAAGACTCGAGGAGAATCCCGAGGTGTCCCTCGCACCTAGGCAGGAGTCCTGACGTCGCTGAACAAACACGTGTCTGGAAGGGCCCTCCCCGTCGTAACTCGAGAATATACCCCAGGTTCCGGCCGCAACTCGAAAAAAACCATGAGACTTCCCCCTCGACGCGAGATGAGGCCCAATTCCCCTGCACTGTGTGCAGAGCAATTCCGTGTTCCACATCAAACGTGAAAGGAGACTTGATTTCCTTGATGGCACTCCAGAGAAAACCCAAAATCACTGTCTCAAGTCTAGAGGGATCCTGAGGTCACTGGAGCAACAGGAAAGGGCTCCGTGGACCCCAAATCAACTCGAGATGAGAGCTTAGTCCCTGGCTTCGACTCAAGAGGAATAGCAACTTTACACAAGCACCTCAAGAGAAGGCTTCTCTCAGCTACAGCTACGGGAGAGGGACCCTGAGTTTGTGGCCTCAAGTGGAATGGACACCGAGATGCTCTGACTCGAAGTAAGGCCGGATATTTCTGCAGTGAATTGAATGCAGGCTCGTCTTGCATCTCCCAAGACGAAGGGATGTCTGAATCCCCTGTGGAGACCACAGAGAAAGAACTAGTCCTCAGCATCATCGCGTCTGGAAGCCTCACATCCTTTGAAAACTCGAGAGGTCTGCAGAGATCAATGCTTCCAAAGGAGACGATGCCTGACTCCTCCTGAAAATGGATAGGATTCCCAAGATCCCTGTGGCACGTGGAAAAGGACCCTGGGTCTCCCGCCTCACGTGGAGACGCGTCCCAATTGCCATGCCAAGACTCGAGGAGAATCCCGAGGTGTCCCTCGCACCTAGGCAGGAGTCCTGACGTCGCTGAACAAACACGTGTCTCGAAGGGCCCTCCCCGTCGTAACTCGAGAATATACACCAGGTTCCGGCCGCAACTCGAATAAAACCATGAGACTTCCCCCTCGCCGCGAGATGAGGCCCGATTCCCCTGCACTGCGTGCAGAGCAATTCCGTATTCCACATCAAACGTGAAAGGAGACTTGATTTCCTTGATGGCACTCCAGAGAAAACCCAAGATCACTGTCTCAAGTCTAGAGGGATCCTGAGGTCACTGGAGCAACACGAAAGCGCTCCGTGGACCCCAAATCAACTCGAGATGAGAGCTTAGTCCCTGGCTTCGACTCAAGCGGAATACCAACTTTCCACAAGCACCTCAAGAGGAGGCTTCTCTCAGCTATAGGTATGTGAGAGGGACCCTGAGTTTCTGGCCTCAAGTGGAATGGACACCGAGATGCTCTGACTCGAAGTAAGGCCGGATATCCCTGCAGTGAATTGAATGCATGCTCGTCTTGCATCTCCCAAGACGAAGGGATGTCTGAATCCCCTGTGGAGACCACAGAGAAAGACCGAGTTCTCCGCCTCAACGCGACCGGAGACCTCACATACTTTGAAAATTCGAGAGGTCCGCGGAGATCAATGCTTCCAAAGGAGACGATGCCTGACTCCTCTTGAAAATGGATAGGAGTCCGAGGATCCCTGTGGCACGTGGAAAGGGACCCTGGGTCTCCCACCTCACGTGGAGACGTGTCCCAATTGCCATGACAAGACTCGAGGAGAATCCCGAGGTGTCCCTCGCACCTATGCAGGAGTCATGACGTCGCTGAACAAACACGTGTCTGGAAGGGCCCTCCCCGTTGTACTCGAGAATATACCCCAGGTTCCGGCTGCAACTCGAGAAAAACCATGAGACTTCCCCCTCGCCGCGAGATGACGCCCGATTCCCCTGCACTGAGTGCAGAGCAATTCCATGTTCCACATCAAACGTGAAAGGAGCCTTGATTTCCTTGATGGCACTCCAGAGAAAACCCAAGATCACTGTCTCAAGTCTAGAGGGATCCTGAGGTCACTGGAGCAACACGAAAGGGCTCCGTGGACCCCAAATCAACTCGAGATGAGAGCTTAGTTCCTGGCTTCGTCTCAAGAGGAATACCAACTTTTCACAAGCACCTCAAGAGGAGGCTTCTCTCAGCTACAGGTATGTGAGAGGGACCCTGAGTTTGTGGCCTCAAGTGGAATGGACACCGAGATGCTCTGACTCGAAGTAAGGCCGGATATCCCTGCAGTGAAGTGAATGCAGGCTCGTCTTGCATCTCCCAAGACGAAGGGATGTCTGAAGCCCCTGTGGAGACCTCAGAGAAAGAACGACTTCTCCGCCTCATCGCGACCGGAGGCCTCACATCCTTTGAAAACTCGAGAGGTCCGCGGAGATCAATGCTTCCAAAGGAGACGATTCCTGACTCCTCTTGAAAATGGATAGGAGTCCCACGATCCCTGTGGCACGTTGAAAGGGACCCTGGGTCTCCCGGCTCCCGTGGAGATGCGTCCCAATTGCCATGCCAAGACTCGAGGAGAATCCCGAGGTGTCCCTCCCACCTAAGCAGGAGTCCGACATCGCTGAACAAACACGTTTCTGGAAGGGCCCTCCCCATCGTAACTCGAGAATATACCCCAGGTTCCGGCCGCAACTCGAGAAAAACCATGAGACTTCCCCCTCGCCGCGAGATGAGGCCCGATTCCCCTGCACTGCGTGCAGAGCAAATTCGTGTTCCACATCAAACGTGAAAGGAGACTTGATTTCCTTGATGGCACTCCAGAGAAAACCCAAGATCACTGTCTCAAGTCTAGAGGGATCCTGAGGTCACTGGAGCAATACGAAAGGGCTCTGTGAACCCCAAATCTACTCGAGATGAGAGCTTAGTCCCTGGCTTCGACTTAAGAGGACTACCAACTTTCCACAAGCACCTGAAGAGGAGGCTTCTCTCAGCTACAGGTATGTGAGAGGGACCCTGAATTTGTGGCCTCAATTGGAATGGACACCTAGATGCTCTGACTCGAAGTAAGGCCGGATATCCCTGCAGTGAATTGAATGCAGGCTCGTCTTGCATCTCCCAAGACGAAGGGATGTCTGAATCCCCTGTGGAGACCACATAGATAGTCCTAGTTCTCCGCCTCATCACGACCGGAGGCCTCACATCCTTTGAAAACTCGAGAGGTCTGCGGAGATCAATGCTTCCAAAGGAGACGATGCCTGACTCCTCTTGAAAATGGATAGGAGTCCCAGGATCCCTGTGGCACGTGGAAAGGGACCCTGGGTCTCCGGCCTCATGTGGAGACGCGTCCCAATTGCCATGCCAAGACTCGAGGAGAATCCCGAGGTGTCCCTTGCCCCTAGGCAGGAGTCCTGACGTCGCTGAACAAACACGTGTCTGGAAGGGCCCTCCCCGTCGTAACTCGAGAATATACCCCATGTTCCGGCCGCAACTCGAGAAAAACCATGAGATGTTCCCCTCGCCGCGAGTTGAGTGAGACCACCCCCTCGCCGCGAAATGAGGCCCGATTCCCCTGTACTGCGTGCAGAGCAATTCCGTGTTCCACATCAAACATGAAAGGAGCCTTGATTTCCTTGATGGCACTCCAGAGAAACCCCAAGATCACTGTCTCAAGTCTAGAGGGATCCTGAGGTCACTGGAGCAACACGAAAGGGCTCCGTGGACCCCAGATCAACTAGAGATGAGAGCTTATACCCTGGCTTCGACTCAAGAGGAATACCCACTTTTCACAAGCACCTCAAGACGAGGCTTCTCTCAGCTACAGGTATGTGAGAGAGACCCTGAGTTTGTGGCCTCAAGTGGAATGGACACCGAGATGCTCTGACTCAAAGTAAGGCCGGATATCCCTGAAGTGAATTGAATGCAGGCTCGTCTTGCATCTCGCAAGATGAAGGGTTGTCTGAATCCCCAGTGGAGACCACAGAGAAAGACCTAGTTCTCCGCCTCAACGCGACAAGAGGCCTCACATCCTTTGAAAACTCGAGAGGTCTGCGGAGATCAATGCTTCCAAAGGAGACGATGCCTGACTCTTCTTGAAAATGGATAGGAGTCCCACGATCCCTGTGGCACTTTGAAAGTGACCCTGGGTCTCCCGGCTCCCGTGGAGACGCGTCCCAATTGCCATGCCAAGACTCGAGGAGAATCCCGAGGTGTCGCTCCCACCTAGGCAGGAGTCCTGACGTCGCTGAACAAACACGTGTCTGGAAGGGCCCTCCCCGTCGTAACTCGAGTATATACCCCAGGTTCCGGCTGCAACTCGAGAAAAACCATGAGACTTCCCACTCGAAGCGAGATGAGGCCCGATTCCCCTGCACTTCGTGCAGAGCAATTCCGTGTTCCACATCAAACGTGAAAGGAGCCTTGATTTCCTTGATGGCACTCCAGAGAAAACCCAAGATCACTGTCTCAAGTCTAGAGGGATCCTGAGGTCACTGGAGCAACAGGAAAGGGCTCCGTGGACCCCAAATCTACTCTAGATGAGAGCTTCATCCCTGGATTCGACTCAAGAGGAATAGCAACTTTCCACAAGCACCTGAAGAGGAGGCTTCTCTCAGCTACATGTATGTGAGAGGGACCCTGAGTTTGTGGCCTCAAGTCGAATGGACACCGAGATGCTCTGACTCGAATTAAGGCCGGGAATCCCTGCAGTGAATTGAATGCAGGCTCGTCTTGCATCTCCCAAGACGAAGGGATGTCTGAATCCCCTGTGGAGTCGACAGAGAAAGACCTAGTCCTCCGCCTCATTGCGACCGGAGACATCACATCCTTTGAAAAATCGAGAGGTGTGCGCAGATCAATGCTTACAAAGGAGACGATGCCTGACTCTTCTTGAAAATGGATAGGAGTCCCAGGATCCCTGTGGCACGTGGAAAGGGACCCTGGGTCTCCCGCTTCACGTGTAGACACGTCCCAAATGCAATGCCAAGACTCGAGGAGAATCCCGAGGTGTCCCTCGCGCCTAGGCAGGAGTCCTGACGTCGCTGAACAAACACGTGTCTGGAAGGGCCCTCCCCGTTGTACTCGAGAATATACCCCAGGTTCCGGCCGAAACTCGAGAAAAACCATGAGACTTCCCCCTCGCCGCGAGATGACGCCCGATTCCCCTGCACTGAGTGCAGAGCAATTCCATGTTCCACATCAAACGTGAAAGGAGCCTTGATTTCCTTGATGGCACTCCAGAGAAAACCCAAGATCACTGTCTCAAGTCTAGAGGGATCCTGAGGTCACTGGAGCAACACGAAAGGGCTCCGTGGACCCCAAATCAACTCGAGATGAGAGCTTAGTTCCTGGCTTCGTCTCAAGAGGAATACCAACTTTTCACAAGCACCTCAAGAGGAGGCTTCTCTCAGCTACAGGTATGTGAGAGGGACCCTGAGTTTGTGGCCTCAAGTGGAATGGACACCGAGATGCTCTGACTCGAAGTAAGGCCGGATATCCCTGCAGTGAAGTGAATGCAGGCTCGTCTTGCATCTCCCAAGACGAAGGGATGTCTGAAGCCCCTGTGGAGACCTCAGAGAAAGACCGACTTCTCCGCCTCATCGCGACCGGAGGCCTCACATCCTTTGAAAACTCGAGAGGTCCGCGGAGATCAATGCTTCCAAAGGAGACGATTCCTGACTCCTCTTGAAAATGGATAGGAATCCCACGATCCCTGTGGCACGTTGAAAGGGACCCTGGGTCTCCCGGCTCCCGTGGAGACGCGTCCCAATTGCCATGCCAAGACTCGAGTAGAATCCCGAGGTGTCCCTTGCCCCTAGGCAGAAGTCCTGACGTCGCTGAACAAACACGTGTCTGGAAGGGCCCTCCCCGTCGTAACTCGAGAATATACCCCAGGTTCCATCCGCAACTCGAGAAAAACCATGAGATTTCCCCCTCGCCGCGAGTTGAGGCCCGATTCCCCTTGACTGCGTGCAGAGCAATTCCGTGTTCCACATCAAACGTGAAAGGAGCCTTGATTTCCTTGATGGCACTCCAGAGCAAACCCAAGATCACTGTCTCAAGTCTAGAGGGATGCTGAGGTCACTGGAGCAACACGAAATTTCCCCTTGGACCCCAAATCAACTCGAGATGAGAGCTTAGTCCCTGGCTTCGACTCAAGAGGAATACCAACTTTCAATAAGCACCTCAAGAGGAGGCTTCTCTCAGCTACATGTATGTGAGAGGGACCCTGAGTTTGTGGCCTCAAGTCGAATGGACACCGAGATGCTCTGACTCGAATTAAGGCCGGAAATCCCTGCACTGAATTGAATGCAGGCTCGTCTTGCATCTCCCAAGACGAAGGGATGTCTGATTCCCCTGTGGAGTCGACAGAGAAAACCTAGTCCTCCGCCTCATTGCGACCGGAGACATCACATCCTTTGAAAAATCGAGAGGTCTGCGCAGATCAATGCTTACAAAGGAGACGATGCCTGACTCCTCTTGAAAATGGATAGGAGTCCCAGGATCCCTGAGGCACGTGGAAAGGGACCCTGGGTCTCCCTCCTCACGTGGAGACGCGTCCCAATTGCCATGCCAAGACTCGAGGAGAATCCCGAGGTGTCCCTCGCACCTAGGCAGGAGTCCTGACGTCGCTGAACAAACACGTGTCTGGAAGGGCCCTCCCCGTTGTAACTCGAGAATATACCCCAGGTTCCGGCCGCAACTCGAGAAAAACCATGAGACTTCCCCCTCGCCGCAACATGAGGCCCGATTCCACTGCACTGCGTGCAGAGCCATTCCGTGTTCCACATCAAACGTGAAAGGAGACTTGATTTCCTTGATGGCACTCCAGAGAAAACCCAAAATCACTGTCTCAAGTCTAGAGGGATCCTGAGGTCACTGGAGCAACACAAAATGGCTCGGTGGACCCAAAATCAACTCGAGATGAGAGCTTAGTCCCTGGCCTCGACTCAAGAGGAATACCAACTTTTCACAAGCACCTCAAGAGGAGGCTTCTCTCAGCTACAGGTATGTGAGAGGGACCCTGAGTTTGTTGCCTCAAGTGGAATGGACACCAAGATGCTCTGACTCGAAGTAAGGCCGGATATCCCTGCAGTGAATTGAATGCAGGCTCGTCTTGCATCTCCCAAGACGAAGGGATGTCTGAATCCCCTGTGGAGACGACAGAGAATGTACTAGTCCTCCACCTCATCGCGACCGGGGGCCTCACATCCTTTGAAAACTCGAGAGGTATGCGGAGATCAATGCTTCCAAAGGAGACGATGCCTGACTCTTCTTGAAAATGGATAGGAGTCCCAGAATCCCTGTGGCACGTGGAAAGGGACCCTGGGTCTCCCGCTTCACGTGGAGACGCGTCCCAAATGCCATGCCGAGACTCGAGGAGAATCCCGAGGTGTCCCTCGCGCCTAGGCAGGAGTCCTGACGTCGCTGAACAAACACGTGTCTGGAAGGGCCCTCCCCGTTGTACTCGAGAATATACCCCAGGTTCCGGCCGCAACTTGAGAAAAACCATGAGACTTCCCCCTTGCCGCGAGATGACGCCCGATTCCCCTGCACTGAGTGCAGAGCAATTCCATGTTCCACATCAAACGTGAAAGGAGCCTTGATTTCCTTGATGGCACTCCAGAGAAAACCCAAGATCACTGTCTCAAGTCTAGAGGGATCCTGAGGTCACTGGAGCAACAAGAAAGGGCTCCGTGGACCCCAAATCAACTCGAGATGAGAGCTTAGTTCCTGGCTTCGTCTCAAAAGGAATACCAACTTTTCACAAGCACCTCAAGAGGAGGCTTCTCTCAGCTACAGGTATGTGAGAGGGACCCTGAGTTTGTGGCCTCAAGTGGAATGTACACCGAGATGCTCTGACTCGAAGTAAGGCCGGATATCCCTGCAGTGAAGTGAATGCAGGCTCGTCTTGCATCTCCCAAGACGAAAGGATGTCTGAAGCCCCTGTGGAGACCTCAGAGAAAGACCGACTTCTCCGCCTCATCGCGACCGGAGGCCTCACATCCTTTGAAAACTCGAGAGGTCCGCGGAGATCAATGCTTCCAAAGGAGACGATTCCTGACTCTTCTTGAAAATGGATAGGAGTCCCACGATCCCTGTGGCACGTTGAAAGGGACCCTGGGTCTCCCGGCTCCCGTGGAGACGCGTCCCAATTGCCATGCCAAGACTCGAGGAGAATCCCGAGGTGTCCCTCGCACCTAAGCAGGAGTCCGACGTCGCTGAACAAACACGTTTCTGGAAGGGCCCTCCCCATCGTAACTCGAGAATATACCCCAGGTTCCGGCCGCAACTCGAGAAAAACCATGAGACTTCCCCCTCGCCGCGAGATGAGGCCCGATTCCCCTGCACTGCGTGGAGAGCAAATTCGTGTTCTACATCAAACGTGAAAGGAGACTTGATTTCCTTGATGGCACTCCAGAGAAAACCCAAGATCACTGTCTCAAGTCTAGAGGGATCCTGAGGTCACTGGAGCAATACGAAAGGGCTCTGTGAACCCCAAATCTACTCGAGATGAGAGCTTAGTCCCTGGCTTCGACTTAAGAGGACTACCAACTTTCCACAAGCACCTGAAGAGGAGGCTTCTCTCAGCTACAGGTATGTGAGAGGGACCCTGAATTTGTGGCCTCAATTGGAATGGACACCGAGATGCTCTGACTCGAAGTAAGGCCGGATATCCCTGCAGTGAATTGAATGCAGGCTCGTCTTGCATCTCCCAAGACGACGGGATGTCTGAATCCCCTGTGGAGACCACATAGATAGTCCTAGTTCTCCGCCTCATCACGACCGGAGGCCTCACATCCTTTGAAAACTCGAGAGGTCTGCGGAGATCAATGCTTCCAAAGGAGACGATGCCTGACTCCTCTTGAAAATGGATAGGAGTCCCAGGATCCCTGTGGCACGTGGAAAGGGACCCTGGGTCTCCGGCCTCACGTGGAGACGCGTCCCAATTGCCATGCCAAGACTCGAGGAGAATCCCGAGGTGTCCCTTGCCCCTAGGCAGGAGTCCTGACGTCGCTGAACAAACACGTGTCTGGAAGGGCCCTCCCCGTCGTAACTCGAGAATATACCCCAGGTTCCAGCCGCAACTCGAGAAAAACCATGAGATGTTCCCCTCGCCGCGAGTTGAGTGAGACCTCCCCCTCGGCGCGAGATGAGGCCCGATTCCCCTGTACTGCGTGCAGAGCAATTCCGTGTTCCACATCAAACATGAAAGGAGCCTTGATTTCCTTGATGGCACTCCAGAGAAACCCCAAGATCACTGTCTCAAGTCTAGAGGGATCCTGAGGTCACTGGAGCAACACGAAAGGGCTCCGTGGACCCCAGATCAACTCGAGATGAGAGCTTAGACCCTGGCTTCGACTCAAGAGGAATACCCACTTTTCACAAGCACCTCAAGACGAGGCTTCTCTCAGCTACAGGTATGTGAGAGAGACCCTGAGTTTGTGGCCTCAAGTCGAATGGACACCGAGATGCTCTGACTCGAATTAAGGCCGGAAATCCCTGAAGTGAATTGAATGCAGGCTCGTCTTGCATCTCCCAAGATGAAGGGTTGTCTGAATCCCCTGTGGAGACCACAGAGAAAGACCTAGTTCTCCGCCTCAACGCGACAAGAGGCCTCACATCCTTTGAAAACTCGAGAGGTCTGCGGAGATCAATGCTTACAAAGGAGACGATGCCTGACTCCTCTTGAAAATGGATAGGAGTCCCGGGATCCCTGTGGCACGTTGAAAGTGACCCTGGGTCTCCCGGCTCCCGTGGAGACGCGTCCCAATTGCCATGCCAAGACTCGAGGAGAATCCCGAGGTGTCCCTCCCACCTAGGCAGGAGTCCTGACGTCGCTGAACAAACACGTGTCTGGAAGGGCCCTCCCCGTCGTAACTCGAGAATATACCCCAGGTTCCGGCTGCAACTCGAGAAAAACCATGAGACTTCCCACTCGCCGCGAGATGAGGCCCGATTCCCCTGCACTGCGTGCAGAGCAATTCCGTGTTCCACATCAAACGTGAAAGGAGCCTTGATTTCCTTGATGGCACTCCAGAGAAAACCCAAGATCACTGTCTCAAGTGTAGAGGGATCCTGAGGTCACTGGAGCAACAGGAAAGGGCTCCGTGGACCCCAAATCTACTCCAGATGAGAGCTTCATCCCTGGATTCGACTCAAGAGGAATAGCAACTTTCCACAAGCACCTGAAGAGGAGGCTTCTCTCAGCTACATGTATGTGAGAGGGACCCTGAGTTTGTGGCCTCAAGTCGAATGGACACCGAGATGCTCTGACTCGAATTAAGGCCGGAAATCCCTGAAGTGAATTGAATGCAGGCTCGTCTTGCATCTCCCAAGATGAAGGGTTGTCTGAATCCCCTGTGGAGACCACAGAGAAAGACCTAGTTCTCCGCCTCAACGCGACAAGAGGCCTCACATCCTTTGAAAACTCGAGAGGTCTGCGGAGATCAATGCTTACAAAGGAGACGATGCCTGACTCCTCTTGAAAATGGATAGGAGTCCCGGGATCCCTGTGGCACGTGGAAAGGGACCCTGGGTCTCCCTCCTCACGTGGAGACGCGTCCCAATTGCCATGCCAAGACTCGAGGAGAATCCCGAGGTGTCCATCGCACCTAGGCAGGAGTCCTGACGTCGCTGAACAAACACGTGTCTGGAAGGGCCCTCAACGTCGTAACTCGAGAATATACCCCAGCTTCCTGCCGCAACTTGAGAAAAACCATGAGACATCCCCCTTGCCGCGAGATGAGGCCCGATTCCCCTGCACTGCGTGCAGAGCAATTCCGTGTTCCACATCAAACGTGAAAGGAGCCTTGATTTCCTTGATGGCACTCCAGAGAAAACCCAAGATCACTGTCTCAAGTCTAGAGGGATCCTGAGGTCACTGGAGCAACATGAAAGGGCTCCGTGGACCCCAAATCAACTCGAGATGAGAGCTTAGTCCCTGGCTTCGTCTCAAGAGGAATACCAACTTTCCACAAGCACCTCAAGCAGAGGCTTCTCTCAGGTACAGGTATGTGAGAGGGCCCCTGAGTTTGTTGCCTCAAGTGGAATGGACACCGAGATGCTCTGACTTCAAGTAAGGCCGGATATCCCTGAGGTGAATTGAATGCAGGATCGTCTTGCATCTCCCAAGACGAAGGGTTGTCTGAATCCCCTGTGGAGACCACAGAGAAAGACCTAGTCCTCTGCCTCATCGCGACGGGAGGCCTCACATCCTTTGAAAACTCGAGAGGACCGCGAAGATCAATGCTTCCAAAGGAGACGATGCCTGACTCCTCTTGAAAATGGATAGGAGTCCCAGGATCCCTGTGGCACGTGGAAAGGGACACTGGGTCTCCCGCTTCACGTGGAGACGCGTACCAATTTCCATGCCAAGACTCGAGGAGAATCCCGAGTTGTCCCTCGCAGCTAGGCAGGAGTCCTGACGTCGCTGAACAAACACGTGTCTGGAAGGGCCCTCCCCGTCGTAACTCGAGAATATACCCCAGGTTCCGGCCGCAACTCGAGAAAAACCATGAGACTTCCCCCTCGCCGGGAGATGACGCCCGATTCCCCTGCACTGCGTGCAGAGCAATTCCGTATTCCACATCAAACGTGAAAGGAGCCTTGATTTCCTTGATGGCACTCCAGAGGAATCCCAAGATCACTGTCTCAAATCTAGAGGGATCCTGAGGTCACTGGAGCAACTCGAAAGGGCTCCGTGACCCCAAATCAACTCGAGATGAGAGCTTAGTCCCTGGCTTCGAATAAAGAGGAATACCAAATTTCCACAAGCACCTCAAGAGGAGGCTTCTCTCAGCTACAGGTATGTGAGAGGGACCCTGAGTTTGTGGCCTCAAGTGGAATGGTCACCGAGATGCTCTGACTCGAAGTACGTCCGGATATCCCTGCAGTGAATTGAATGCAGACTTGTCTTGCATCTCCCAAGACGAAGGGATGTCTGATTCGATTGTGGAGGCCACAGAGAAAGACGTAGTCCTCCTCCTCATCACGACCGGAGGCCTCACATACTTTGAAAACTCGAGAGGTCCGCTGAGATCAATGCTTCCAAAGGAGACGATGCCTGACTCCTCTTGAAAATGGATAGGAGTCCCAGGATCCCTGTGGCACGTGGAAAGGGTACCTGGGTCTCCCACCTCACGTGGAGACGCGTCCCAATTGCCATGACAAGACACGAGGAGAATCCATATGTGTCCTTCACAACTAGACAGGAGTCTGTCGTCGCTGAAAAGCACGTGTATAGAAGGGCCCTCCCGTCTAAACTCGAGAATATACCCCAGGTTCTGGACGAACTCGAGAAAAACCATGAGACTTCCCCCTCGCCGCGAGATGAGACCCGATTCCCCTGCATTTCGTGCAGAGCAATTCCATGTTCCACATCAAACATGAAAGGAGCCTTGATTTCTTTGATGGCACTCCAGAGAAAATCCAAGAACACTGTCTCAAGTCTAGAGGGATCATGAGGTCACTGTAGAAACACGAATAGTCTCCGTGGACCCCAAATCAATTCGAGATGAGAGCTTAGTCCCTGGTTTCGACTCAAGAGGAATACCAAATTTCCAGAAGCACGTTAAAGGAAAGATATAGGTATGTGAGAGGGACCCTGAGTTTGTGGCCTCAAGTGGAATGGACACCGAGATGCTCTGACTTGAAGTAAGGCCGGATATCCCTGCAGTGAATTGAATGCAGGCTCGTCTTGCATCTCCCAAGACGAAGGGATGTCTGATTCCCCGGTGGAGACCACAGAGAGACCTAGTCCTCCGCCTCAACGCGACTGGAGTCTTCACATCCTTTGAAAACTCGAGAGGTCCGCGGAGATTAATGCTTTCAAAGGTGAAGATGCCTGACTCCTCTTGAAAATGGATAGGAGTCCCAGGATCCCTGTGGCACGTGGAAAGGGACCCTGGGTCTCCCGCCTCACGTGGAGACGCCTCCCAATTGCCATGCCAAGACTCGAGGAGAATTCCGAGGTGTCCCTCGCACCTAGGCAGGAGTCCTGACGTCGCTGAACAAACACGTGTCTGGAAGGGCCCTCCCCGTCGTAACTCGAGAATATACCCCAGGTTCCGGCCACAACTCAAGAAACACCATGAGACTTCCCCCTCGCCGCGAGATGAGGCCCGATTCCCCTGCACTGCATGCAGAGCAATTCCGAATTCCACATCAAACGTGAAAGGAGCCTTGATTTCCTTGATGGCACTCCTGAGAAAACCCAAGATCACTGTCTCAAGTCTAGAGGGATCCTGAGGTCACTGGAGCAACACGAAAGTTCTCCGTGGACCCCAAATCAACTCGAGATGAGAGCTTAGTCCCTGGCTTCGACTCAAGAGGAATACCAACTTTCCACAAGCACCTCAAGAGGAGGCTTCTCTCAGCTACAGGTATGTGAGAGGGACCCTGAGTTTGTGGCCTCAAGTGGAATGGACACCGAGATGCTCTGACTCGAAGTAAGGCCGGATATCCCTGCAGTGAATTGAATGCAGGCTCGTCTTGCATCTCCCAAGACGAAGGGATGTCTGAATCCCCTGTGGAGACCACAGAGAAAGACCTAGTCCTCCGCCTCATCGCGACCGGACGCCTCACATCCTTTGAAAACTCGAGAGGTCTGCGGAGATCAATGCTTTCAAAGGAGACGATGCCTGACTCCTCTTGAAAATGGATAGGAGTCCCAGGATCCCTGTGGCACGTGGAAAGGGACCCTGGGTCTCCCGCCTCACGTGGAGACGCGTCCAAATTGCCATGCCAAGACTCGAGGAGAACCCCGAGGTGTCCCTCGCACCTAGGCAGGAGTCCTGACGTCGCTGAACAAACACGTGTCTATAAGGGCCCTCCCAGTCGTAACTCGAGAATATACCCCAGGTTCCGGCCGCAACTCGAGAAAAATCATGAGACTTACCCCTCGCCGCGAGATGTGGCCCGATTCCCCTGCCCTGCGGGCAGAGCAATTCCGTATTCCACATCAAAAATGAAAGGAGCCTTGATTTCCTTGATGGCACTCCAGAGAAAACCCAAGATCACTGTCTGAAGTCTAGAGGGATCCTGAGGTCACTGGAGCAAAACGAAAGGGCTCCGTGGACCCCAAACCAACTCGAGATGAGAGCTTAGTCCCTGGCTTCGACTCAAGAGGAATACCAACTTTCCACAAGCACCTAAAGAGGAGGCCTCTCTCAGCTACAGGTATGTGAGAGGGCCCCTGAGTTTGTGGCCTCAAGTGGAATGGACAGCGAGATGCTCTGACTCGAAGTAAGGCCGGATATCCCAACAGTGAATTGAAAGCAGCCTCGTCTTGCATCTCCCAAGACGAAGGGATGTCTGAATCCCCGGTGGAGACGACAGAGAAAGACCTAGTCATCCGCCTCATCGCGACCGGAGGCCTCACATCCTTTGAAAACTCTAGAGGTCTTTGGAGATCAATGCTTCCAAAGGAGACGATGCCTGACTCCTCTTGAAAATGGATAGGAGTCCCAGGATCCCTGTCGCACGTGGAAAGGGACCCTGGGTCTCCCGCCTCACGTGGAGACGCGTCCCCATTGCCATGCCAAGACTCGAGGAGAATCCCGAGGTGTCCCTCGCACCTAGGCAGGAGTCCTGACGTCAGTGAACAAACACGTGTCTGGAAGGGCCCTCCTCGTCGTAACTCGAGAATATACCCCAGGTTCCGGCCGCAACTCGAGAAAAACCATGAGACTTCCCACTCGCCGTGAGATGAGGCCCGATTCCCCTGCACTGCGTGCAGAGCAATTCCGTGTTCCACATCAAACTTGAAAGGAGCCTTGATTTCCTTGATGGCACTCCAGAGAAAACCCAAGATCACTGTCTCAAGTCTAGAGGGATCCTGAGGTCACTGGAGCAACAGGAAAGGGCTCCGTGGACCCCAAATCAACTCTAGATGAGAGCTTAGTCTCTGGCTTCGACTCAAGAGGAATATCAACTTTCCACAAGCACCTCAAGAGGAGGCTTCTCTCAGCTACAGGTATGTGAGAGGGACCCTGAGTTTGTGGCCTCAAGTGGAATGGACACGGAGATGCTCTGACTCAAAGGAAGGCCGGATATCCCTGCAGTGAATTGAATGCAGGCTCGTCTTGCATCTCCCAAGACGAAGGGATGTGTGAATCCCCTGTGGAGACCACAGAGAAAGACCTTGTTATCCACCTCATCGCGACCGGAGGCCTCACATCCTTTGAAAACTCGAGAGGTCCGCGGAGATCAATGCTTCCAAAGGAGACGATGCCTGACTCCTCTTGAAAATGGATAGGAGTCCCAGGATCCCTGTGGCACGTGGGACGGAACACTGGGTCTCCTGCCTCACGTGGAGACGCGTCCCAATTGCCATGCCAAGACTCGAGGAGAATCCCGAGGTGTCCCTCGCACCTAGGCAGGAGTCCTGACGTCGCTGAACAAACACGTGTCTGGAAGGGCCCTCCCCGTCGTAACTCGAGAATATACCCCAGGTTCCGGCCGCAACTCGAGAAAAACCATGAGACTTCCCCCTCGCCGCGAGATGAGGCCCGATTCCCCTGCACTGCGTGCAGAGCAATTCCGTGTTCCACATCAAACGTGAAAGGAGCCTTGATTTCCTTGATGGCACTCCAGAGAAAACCCAAGATCACTGTCTCAAGTCTAGAGGGATCCTGAGGTCACTGGAACAACACGAAAGGGCTCCGTGGACCCCAAATCAACACGAGATGAGAGCTTAGTCCCTGGCTTCGACTCAAGAGGAATATCAACTTTCCACAAGCACCTCAAGAGGAGGCTTCACTCAGCTACAGGTATGTGAGAGGGACCCTGAGTTTGTGGCCTCAAGTGGAATGGACACCGAGATGCTCTGACTCGAAGGAAAGCCAGATATCCCTGCAGTGAAATTGAATGCAGGCTCGTCTTGCATCTACCAAGACGAAGGGATGTCTGAATCCCCTGTGGAGACCACAGAGAAAGACCTAGTCTCCGCCTCATCGCGACTGAAGGCTTCACATCCTTTGAAAACTCTAGAGGTCCGCGGAGATCAATGCTTCCAAAGGAGACGATGCCTGACTCCTCTTGAAAATGGATAGGAGTCCCAGGATCCCTGGGGCACGTGGAAAGGGACCCTGGGTCCCCGGCCTCACGTTGAGACGCGTCCCAATTGCCATGCCAAGACTCGGGGAGAATCCCGAGGTGTCCCTCGCACCTAGGCAGGAGTCCTGACGTCGCTGAACAAACACGTGCCTGGAAGGGCCCTCCCCATTGTATCTCGAGAATGTACCCCAGGTTCCTGCCGCAACTCGAGAAAAACCATGAGACTGCCCCCTCGCTGCGAGATGAGGCCCGATTCCCCTACACTGCGTGCAGAGGAATTCCGTGTTCCACATTAAATGTGAACGGAGCCTTGATTTCCTTGGTGGCACTGCAGAGAAAACCGAAGATCACTGTCTCAAGTCTAGAGGGATCTTGAGGTTACTGGAGAAAGACGAAAGGGCTCCATGGACTCCAAATCAACTCGAGATGAGAGCTTCGTCCCTGTCTTCGCCTCAAGAGGAATACCAACTTTCCACAAGAACCTCAAGAGGAGGCTTCTCTCAGCTACAGGTATGTGAGAGGGACCCTGAGTTTGTGGCCTCAAGTGGAATGGACACCGAGATGCTCTGACTCGAAGTAAGGCCGGATATCCCTGCAGTGAATTGAATGCAGGCTCGTCTTGCATCTCCCAAGACGAAGGGATGTCTGAATCCCCTGTGGAGACCACAGAGAAAGACCTAGTCCTCCGCCTCATCGCGACCGGACGCCTCACATCCTTTGAAAACTCGAGAGGTCTGCGGAGATCAATGCTTTCAAAGGAGACGATGCCTGACTCCTCTTGAAAATGGATAGGAGTCCCAGGATCCCTGTGGCACGTGGAAAGGGACCCTGGGTCTCCCGCCTCACGTGGAGACGCGTCCAAATTGCCATGCCAAGACTCGAGGAGAACCCCGAGGTGTCCCTCGCACCTAGGCAGGAGTCCTGACGTCGCTGAACAAACACGTGTCTATAAGGGCCCTCCCAGTCGTAACTCGAGAATATACCCCAGGTTCCGGCCGCAACTCGAGAAAAATCATGAGACTTACCCCTCGCCGCGAGATGTGGCCCGATTCCCCTGCCCTGCGGGCAGAGCAATTCCGTATTCCACATCAAAAATGAAAGGAGCCTTGATTTCCTTGATGGCACTCCAGAGAAAACCCAAGATCACTGTCTGAAGTCTAGAGGGATCCTGAGGTCACTGGAGCAAAACGAAAGGGCTCCGTGGACCCCAAACCAAGTCGAGATGAGAGCTTAGTCCCTGGCTTCGACTCAAGAGGAATACCAACTTTCCACAAGCACCTAAAGAGGAGGCCTCTCTCAGCTACAGGTATGTGAGAGGGCCCCTGAGTTTGTGGCCTCAAGTGGAATGGACAGCGAGATGCTCTGACTCGAAGTAAGGCCGGATATCCCAACAGTGAATTGAAAGCAGCCTCGTCTTGCATCTCCCAAGACGAAGGGATGTCTGAATCCCCGGTGGAGACGACAGAGAAAGACCTAGTCATCCGCCTCATCGCGACCGGAGGCCTCACATCCTTTGAAAACTCTAGAGGTCTTTGGAGATCAATGCTTCCAAAGGAGACGATGCCTGACTCCTCTTGAAAATGGATAGGAGTCCCAGGATCCCTGTCGCACGTGGAAAGGGACCCTGGGTCTCCCGCCTCACGTGGAGACGCGTCCCCATTGCCATGCCAAGACTCGAGGAGAATCCCGAGGTGTCCCTCGCACCTAGGCAGGAGTCCTGACGTCAGTGAACAAACACGTGTCTGGAAGGGCCCTCCTCGTCGTAACTCGAGAATATACCCCAGGTTCCGGCCGCAACTCGAGAAAAACCATGAGACTTCCCACTCGCCGTGAGATGAGGCCCGATTCCCCTGCACTGCGTGCAGAGCAATTCCGTGTTCCACATCAAACTTGAAAGGAGCCTTGATTTCCTTGATGGCACTCCAGAGAAAACCCAAGATCACTGTCTCAAGTCTAGAGGGATCCTGAGGTCACTGGAGCAACAGGAAAGGGCTCCGTGGACCCCAAATCAACTCTAGATGAGAGCTTAGTCTCTGGCTTCGACTCAAGAGGAATACCAACTTTCCACAAGCACCTCAAGAGGAGGCTTCTCTCAGCTACAGGTATGTGAGAGGGACCCTGAGTTTGTGGCCTCAAGTGGAATGGACACGGAGATGCTCTGACTCAAAGGAAGGCCGGATATCCCTGCAGTGAATTGAATGCAGGCTCGTCTTGCATCTCCCAAGACGAAGGGATGTGTGAATCCCCTGTGGAGACCACAGAGAAAGACCTTGTTATCCACCTCATCGCGACCGGAGGCCTCACATCCTTTGAAAACTCGAGAGGTCCGCGGAGATCAATGCTTCCAAAGGAGACGATGCCTGACTCCTCTTGAAAATGGATAGGAGTCCCAGGATCCCTGTGGCACGTGGGACGGAACACTGGGTCTCCTGCCTCACGTGGAGACGCGTCCCAATTGCCATGCCAAGACTCGAGGAGAATCCCGAGGTGTCCCTCGCACCTAGGCAGGAGTCCTGACGTCGCTGAACAAACACGTGTCTGGAAGGGCCCTCCCCGTCGTAACTCGAGAATATACCCCAGGTTCCGGCCGCAACTCGAGAAAAACCATGAGACTTCCCCCTCGCCGCGAGATGAGGCCCGATTCCCCTGCACTGCGTGCAGAGCAATTCCGTGTTCCACATCAAACGTGAAAGGAGCCTTGATTTCCTTGATGGCACTCCAGAGAAAACCCAAGATCACTGTCTCAAGTCTAGAGGGATCCTGAGGTCACTGGAACAACACGAAAGGGCTCCGTGGACCCCAAATCAACACGAGATGAGAGCTTAGTCCCTGGCTTCGACTCAAGAGGAATATCAACTTTCCACAAGCACCTCAAGAGGAGGCTTCACTCAGCTACAGGTATGTGAGAGGGACCCTGAGTTTGTGGCCTCAAGTGGAATGGACACCGAGATGCTCTGACTCGAAGGAAAGCCAGATATCCCTGCAGTGAAATTGAATGCAGGCTCGTCTTGCATCTACCAAGACGAAGGGATGTCTGAATCCCCTGTGGAGACCACAGAGAAAGACCTAGTCTCCGCCTCATCGCGACTGAAGGCTTCACATCCTTTGAAAACTCTAGAGGTCCGCGGAGATCAATGCTTCCAAAGGAGACGATGCCTGACTCCTCTTGAAAATGGATAGGAGTCCCAGGATCCCTGGGGCACGTGGAAAGGGACCCTGGGTCCCCGGCCTCACGTTGAGACGCGTCCCAATTGCCATGCCAAGACTCGGGGAGAATCCCGAGGTGTCCCTCGCACCTAGGCAGGAGTCCTGACGTCGCTGAACAAACACGTGCCTGGAAGGGCCCTCCCCATTGTATCTCGAGAATGTACCCCAGGTTCCTGCCGCAACTCGAGAAAAACCATGAGACTGCCCCCTCGCTGCGAGATGAGGCCCGATTCCCCTACACTGCGTGCAGAGGAATTCCGTGTTCCACATTAAATGTGAACGGAGCCTTGATTTCCTTGGTGGCACTGCAGAGAAAACCGAAGATCACTGTCTCAAGTCTAGAGGGATCTTGAGGTTACTGGAGAAAGACGAAAGGGCTCCATGGACTCCAAATCAACTCGAGATGAGAGCTTCGTCCCTGTCTTCGCCTCAAGAGGAATACCAACTTTCCACAAGAACCTCAAGAGGAGGCTTCTCTCAGCTACAGGTATGTGAGAGGGACCCTGAGTTTGTGGCCTCAAGTGCAATGGACACCGAGATGCTCTGACTCGAAGTAAGGCCGGATATCCCTGCAGTGAATTGAATGCAGGCTCGTCTTGCATCTCCCAAGACGAAGGGATGTCTGAATCCCCTGTGGAGACCACAGAGAAAGACCTACTTCTCCGCCTCATCGTGACCTGAGGCCTCACATCCTTTGAAAACTCGAGAGGTCTGCGGAGATCAATGCTTCCAAAGGAGACGATGCCTGACTCCTCTTGAAAATGGATAGGAGTCCCAGGATCCCTGTGGCACGTGGAAAGGGACCCTGGGTCTCCCGCCTCAGGTGGAGACGCGTCCCAATTGCCATGCCAAGACTCGAGGAGAATGCCGAGGTGTCCCTCGCACCTAGGCAGGAGTCCTGACGTCACTGAACAAACACGTGTCTGGAAGGGCCCTCCCCGTCGTAACTCGAGAATATACCCCAGGTTCCGGCTGCAACTCGAGAAAAACCATGAGACTTCCCCCTCGCCGTGAGATGAGGCCCGATTCCCCTGCACTGCGTGCAGAGCAATTCCGTGTTCCACATCAAACATGAAAGGAGCCTTGATTTCCTTGATGGCACTACAGAGGAAACCCAAGATCACTGTCTCAAGTCTAGAGGGATCCTAAGGTCACTGTAGCAACACGAAGGGGCCCCGTGGACGTCAAATCAACTAGAGATGAGAGCTTAGTCCCTGGCTTCGACTCAAGAGGAATACCAACTTTCCACAAGCACCTAAAGAGGAGGCCTCTCTCAGCTACAGGTATGTGAGAGGGCCCCTGAGTTTGTGGCCTCAAGTGGAATGGACAGCGAGATGCTCTGACTCGAAGTAAGGCCGGATATCCCAACAGTGAATTGAAAGCAGCCTCGTCTTGCATCTCCCAAGACGAAGGGATGTCTGAATCCCCGGTGGAGACGACAGAGAAAGACCTAGTCATCCGCCTCATCGCGACCGGAGGCCTCACATCCTTTGAAAACTCGAGAGGTCTGCGGAGATCAATGCTTCCAAAGGAAACGATGCCCGAGTCCTCTTGAAAATGGATAGGAGTCCCAGGATCCCTGTTTCACGTGAAAAGGGACCCTGGGTCTCGCGCCTCACCTGGAGACGCGTCTCAATTGTCATGCCAAGAATCGAGGAGAATAGCGAGGTGTCCCTCGCACCTAGGCAGGAGTCCTGACTTCGCTGAACAAACTCGTGTCTGGAAGGGCCTTCCCCGTCGTAACTCGAGAATATACCCCAGGTTCCGGCCGCAACTCGAGAAAAACCATGAGACTTCCCACTCGCCGCGAGATGAGGCCCGATTCGCCTGCACTGCGTGCAGAGCAATTCCGTGTTCCACATCAAACGTGAAAGGAGACTTGATTTTCTTGATGACACTCAAGAGAAAACCCAAGATCACTGTCTCAAGTCTAGAGGGATCCTGAGGTCACTGGAGCAACACGAAAGGGCTCCCTGGACCCCAAATCAACTCGAGATGAGAGCTTAGTCCCTGGCTTCGACTCAAGAGGAATTCCAACTTTCCACAAGCACCTCAAGAGGAGGCTTCTCTCAGCTACAGGTATGTGAGAGGGACCCTGATTTTGTGGCCTCAAGTGGAATGGACACCGAGATGCTCTGACTCGAAGTAAGGCCTGATATCCCTGCAGTGAATTGAATGCAGGCTCGTCTTGCATCTCCCAAGATGAAGCGATGTCTGAATCCCCTGTGGAGTCCACAGAGAAAGACCTAGTTCTCCGCCTCATCGCGACCGGAGGCCTCACATTCTTTGAAAACTCGAGAGGTCCGCGGAGATCAATGCTTCCAAAGGAGACGATGCCTGACTCCTCTTGAAAATGGATAGGAGTCCCAGGATCCCTATCGCACGTGGAAAGCGACCCTGGGTCTCCCGCCTCACGTGGAGACACGTCCCAATTGCCATGTCAAGACTCGAGGAGAATCCCGGGTGTCCATCCCACCTAGGCAGGAGTCCTGACGTCGCTGAACAAACACGTGTCTGGAAGGGCCCTCCCTGTCGTAACTCGAGAATATACCCCAGGTTCCGGCCGCAACTCGAGAAAAACCATGAGACTTCCCCCTCGCCGCGAGATGAGGCCCAATTCCCCTGCACGGCGTGCAGAGCAATTCCGTGTTAAACATCAAACGTGAGAGGAGCCTTGATTTCCTTGATGGAACTCCAGAGAAAACACAAGATCACTGTCTCAAGTCTAGAGGGATCCTGAGGTCACTGGAGCAACACGAAAGGGCTCCGTGGACCACAAATCAACTCGAGATGAGAGCTTAGTCCCTGGCTTCGACTCAAGAGGAATACCAACTTTCCACAAGCATCTCAAGAGGAGGCTTCTCTCAGCTACAGGTATGTGAGAGGGACCCTGAGTTTGTGGCCTCAAGTGGAATGGACACCGAGATGCCCTGACTCGAAGTAAGGCCGGATATCCCTGCAGTGAATTGAATGCAGGCTCGTCTTGCATCTCCCAAGACGAAGGGAAGTCTGAATCCCCTGTGGAGACCACAGAGAAAGACCTAGTTCTCCAGCTCATCGAGACCGGAGGCCTCACATCCTTTGAAAACTCGAGAGGTACCCGGAGATCAATGCTCCCATAGGAGACGATGCCTGACTACTCTTGAAAATGGATAGGAGTCCCAGGATCCCTGTGGCACGTGGAAAGGGACCCTGGGTCTCCCGCCTCACGTGGAGACGCGTCCCAATGGCCATGCCAAGACTCGAGGAGAATCCTGAGGTGTCCCTCGCACTTAGACAGGAGTCCTGACTTCGCTGAACAAACATGTGTCTGGAAGAACCCCCCCCCGTCGTAACTCGAAAATATACCCCAGGTTCTGGGCACAAGTGGCGAAAAACCATGAGACTTCCCCCTCGCCGCGAGATGAGGCCCGATTCCCCTGCACTGCGTGCAGAGCAATTCCGTGTTCCACATCAAACGTGAAAGGAGCCTTGATTTCCTTGATGGCACTCCAGAGAAAACAAAAGATCACTGTCTCAAGTCTAGAGGGATCCTGAGGTCACTGGAGCAACATGTAAGGGCTCCGTGGCCCCCAAATCTACTCGAGATGAGAGCTTAGTCCCTGGCTTCGACTCAAGAGGAATACCAACTTTCCAAAAGCACCTCAAGAGGAGACTTCTCTCAGCTACAGGTATGTGAGAGGGACCCTGAGTTTGTGGCCTCAAGTGGAATGGACACCGAGATGCTCTGACTCGAAGTAAGGCCGGATATCCCTGCAGTGAATTGAATGCAGGCTCGTCTTGCATCACCCAAGACGAAGGGATGTCTGAATCCCCTGTGGAGTCCACAGAAAAAGACCTAGTACTCCGTCTCATCGCGACCGGAGGCCTCACATCCTTTGAAAACTCGAGAGGTCTGCAGAGATCAATGCTTCCAAAGGAGACGATACCCGACTCCTCTTGAAAATGGATAGGAGTCCCAGGATCCCTGTGGCACGTGGAAAGGGACCCTGGGTCTCCCGCCTCACGTGGAGACGCATCCCAATTGCCATGCCAAGACTCGAGGAGAATCCCGAGTTGTCCCTCCCACCTAGGCAGGAGTCCTGACGTCGGTGAACAAACACGTGTCAGGAAGGGCCCTCCCCGTCGTAACTCGAGAATATACGCCAGGTTCCCGCCGCAACTCGAGAAAAACCATGAGACTTCCCCCTCGCCGCGAGATGAGGCCCGATTCCCCTGCACTGCGTGGAGAGCAATTCCGTGTTCCACATCAAACGTGAAAGGAGCCTTTATTTCATTGGTGGCACTCCAGAGAAAACCCAAGATCACGGTCTCAAGTCTAGAGGGATCCTGAGGTCACTGGAGCAACAGGAAAGTGCTCCGTGGACCCCAAATCAACTCGAGATGAGAGCTTAGTCCCTGGCTTCGACTCAAGAGGAATACCAACTTTCCACAAGCACCTCAAGAGGAGGCTTCTCTCAGCTACAGGTATGTGAGAGGGACCCTGAGTTTGTGGCCCCAAGTGGAATGGACACCGAGATGCTCTGACTCGAAGTCAGGCCGGATATCCCTGCAGTGAATTGAAGGCAGGCTTGTCTTGCATATCCCTAGATGAAGGGATGACTGAATCCCCTGTGGAGACCACAGAGAAAGACCTAGTTCTCCGCCTCAACGCGACCGGAGGCCTCACATCCTTTGAAAACTCGAGAGGTCTGCGGAGATCAATGCTTCCAAAGGAAACGATGCCCGACTCCTCTTGAAAATGGATAGGAGTCCCAGGATCCCTGTTTCACGTGAAAAGGAACCCTGGGTCTCGCACCTCACATGGAGATGCGTCTCAATTGTCATGCCAAGAATCGAGGAGAATAGCGAGGTGTCCCTCGCACCTAGGCAGGAGTCCTGACTTCGCTGAACAAACTCGTGTCTGGAAGGGCCTTCCCCGTCGTAACTCGAGAATATACCCCAGGTTCCGGCCGCAACTCGAGAAAAACCATGAGACTTCCCACTCGCCGCGAGATGAGGCCCGATTCCCCTGCACTGCGTGCAGAGCAATTCCGTCTTCCACATCAAACGTGAAAGGAGCCTTGATTTTCTTGATGACACTCAAGAGAAAACCCAAGATCACTGTCTCAAGTCTAGAGGGATCCTGAGGTCACTGTAGCAACACGAAAGGGCTCCCTGGACCCCAAATCAACTTGAGATGAGAGCTTAGTCCCTGGCTTCGACTCAAGAGGAATTCCAACTTTCCACAAGCACCTCAAGAGGAGGCTTCTCTCAGCTACAGGTATGTGAGAGGGACCCTGAGTTTGTGGCCTCAAGTGGAATGGACACCGAGATGCTCTGACTCGAAGTAAGGCCTGATATCCCTGCAGTGAATTGAATGCAGGCTCGTCTTGCATCTCCCAAGATGAAGCGATGTCTGAATCCCCTGTGGAGTCCACAGAGAAAGACCTAGTTCTCCGCCTCATTGCGACCGGAGGCCTCACATCCTTTGAAAACTCGAGAGGTCCGCGGAGATCAATGCTTCCAAAGGAGACGATGCCTGACTCCTCTTGAAAATGGATAGGAGTCCCTGTATCCCTGTGGCACGTGGAAAGGGACCCTAGGTCTCCCGCCTCACGTGGAGACGCGTCCCAATTGCCATGCCAAGACTCGAGGAGAATCCCGAGGTGTCCCTCGCACCTAGGCATGAGTCCTGACGTCGCTGAACAAACACGGGTCCGGAAGGGCCCTCCCCGTCGTAACTCGAGAATATACCCCAGTTTCCGGCCGCAACTCGAACAAAACCATGAGACTTCCCCCGCGCCGCGAGATGAGGCCCGATTCCCCTGCACTGCGTGCAGAGCAATTCCGTGTTCCACATCAAACGTGAAAGGAGCCTTGATTTCCTTGATGCCACTCCAGAGAAAACCCAAAGTCACTGTCTCAAGTCTAGAGGGATCCTGAGGCCACTGTAGCAGCAGGAAAGTGCTCCGTGGACCCCAAATCAACTCGAGATGAGAGCTTAGTCCCTGGCTTCGACTTAAGAGGAATACCAACTTTCCACAAGCACCTCAAGAGGAGGCTTCTCTCAGCTACAAGTATGTGAGAGGGACCCTGATTTTGTGGCCTCAAGTGGAATGGACACCGAGATGCTCTGACTCGAAGAAAGGCCGGATATCCCTGCAGTGAATTGAATGCAGGCTCATCTTCCATCTCCCAAGACGAAGGGATGTCTGAATCCCCTGTGGAGGCCACAGAGAAAGACCTAGTCCTCCGCCTCATCGCGACCGGAGGACTCACATCCTTTGAAAACTCGAGAGGTCCGCGGAGATCAATGCTTCCAAATAAGACGATGCCTGACTCCTCTTGAAAATGGATAGGAGTCCCAGGATCCCGGTGGCACGTGCAAAGGGACCCTGGGTCTCCCGCCTCACGTGGAGACGCGTCCCAATTGCCAAGCCAAGACTCGAGGAGAATTCCGAGTTGTCCCTCGCACCTAGGCAGGAGTCCTGACGTCGCTGAACAAACACGTGCCTGGAAGGGCCCTCCCCATCGTAACTCGAGAATATACCCCAGGTTCCGCCCGCAACTCGAGAAAAACCATGAGACTTCCCCCTCGCCTCAAGATGAGGCCAGATTCCCCTGCCCTGCATGCAGAGCAATTCCGAGTTCCACATCAAACGTGAAAGGAGCCTTGATTTCCTTGACGCCACTGCAGAGAAAACCCAAAGTCACTGTCTCAAGTCTAGAGGGATCCTGAGGTCACTGGAGCAACACGAAAGGGCTCCCTGGACCCCAAATCAACTCGAGATGAAACCTTATTCCCTGGCTTCGACTCAAGAGGAATACCAAGTTTCCACAAGCACCTCAAGAGGAGGCTTCTCTCAGCTACAGGTATGTGAGAGTACCCTGAGTTTGTGGCCTCAAGTGGAATGGACACCGAGATGCTCTGACTCGAAGTAAGGCCGGATATCCCTGCAGTGAATTGAATGCAAGCTCGTCTTGCATCTCACAAGACGAAGGGATGTCTGAATCCCCTGTGGAGACCACAGAGAAAGACCTAGTTCTCCGCCTCATCGCGACCAGAGGCCTCACATCCTTTGAAAACTCGAGAGGGCCGCGGAGATCAATGCTTCCAAAGGAGACGATGCCTGACTCCTCTGGAAAATGGATAGGAGTCCCAGGATCCCTGTGGCACGTGGAAAGGGACCCTGGGTCTCCCGCCTCACGTGGAGACGCGTCCCAATTGCCATGCCAAGACTCGAGGAGAATCCAGAGGTGTCCCTCGCACCTAGGAAGGAGTCCTGACGTAGCTGAACAAACACGTGTCTGGAAGGGCCCTCCCCGTCGTAACTCGAGAATATACCCCAGGTTCCGCCCGCAACTCGAGAAAAACCATGAGACTTCCCCCTCGCCGCGAGATGAGGCCCGATTCCCCTGCACTGCGTGCAGAGCAATTCCGTGTTCCACATCAAACGTGAAAGGAGCCTTGATTTCCTTGATGGCCCTCCAGAGAAAACCCAAGATCACTGTCTCAAGTCTAGAGGGATCCTGAAGTCACTGGAGCAACAAGAAAGGGCTCTGTGGACACCAAATCAACTCGAGATGAGAGCTTAGTCCCTGGCTTCGACTCAAGAGGAATACCAACTTTGCACAAGCACCTCAACAGGAGGCTTCTCTCAGCTACAGGTATGTGAGAGGGACCCTGAGTTTGTGGCATCAAGTGGAATGGACACCAAGATGCTCTGACTCGAAGTAAGGCCGGATATCCCTGCAGTGAATTGAATGAAGGCTCGTCTTGCATCTCCCAAGACGAAGGGATGTCTGAATACCCTGAGGAGACCACAGAGAAAGACCTAGTCCTCCGCCTCAATGCGACCGGAGGCCTCACATCCTTTGAAAACTCGAGAGGGCCGCGGAGATCAATGCTTCCAAAGGAGACGATGCCTGACTCCTCTTGAAAATGGATAGGAGTCCCAGGATCCCTGTGGCACGTGGAAAGGGACCCTGGGTCTCCCGCCTCACGTGGAGACGCGTCCCAATTGCCATGCCAAGACTCGAGGAGAATCCCGAGGTGTCCCTCGCACCTAGGCAGGAGTCCTGACGTCGCTGAACAATCAAGTGTATGGAAGGGCCCTCCCCGTCGTAATTCGAGAATATACCCCAGGTTCTGGCCGCAACTCGAGAAAAACCATGAGACTTCCCCCTCGCCGCGAGATGAGGCCCGATTCCCCTGCACTGCGTGCAGAGCAATTCCGTGTTCCACATCAAATGTGAAGGTAGGCTTGATTTCCTTGATGGCACTCCAGAGAAAACCCAAGATCACTGTCTCAAGTCTAGAGGGATCCTGAGGTCACTGGAGCAACACGAAAGGGCTCCGTGGACCCCAAATCAACTCGAGATGAGAGCTTAGTCCCTGGCTTCGACTCAAGTGGAATACCAACTTTCCACAAGCACCTCAAGAGGAGGCTTCTCTCAGCTACAGGTATGTGAGAGGGACCCTGAGTTTGTGGTCTCAAGTGGAATGGACACCGAGATGCTCTGACTCGAAGTAAGGCCGGATATTCCTGCAGTGAATTGAATGCAGGCTCGTCTTGCATCTCCGAAGATAAAGGGATGTCTGAATCCCCTGTGGAGACCACAGAGAAAGACCTAGTTCTCAGCATCATCGCGAGAGGAGGCCTGACATCCTTTGAAAACTCGAGAGGTCCACGGAGATCAATGCTTCCAAAGGAGACGATGCCTGACTCCTCTTGAAAATGGATAGGAGTCCCAGGATCCCTGTGGCACGTGGAAAGGGACACTGGGTCTCCCGCTTCACGTGGAGACGCGTCCCAATTGCCATGCCAAGACTCCAGGAGAATCCCGAGGTGTCCCTCGTACCTAGGCAGGAGTCCTGACGTCGCTGAACAAACACGTGTCCGGAAGGGCCCTCCCCGTCGTAACTCGAGAATATACCCCAGGTTCCGGCCGCAACTCAAGAAAAACCATGAGACTTCCCCCTCGCCGCGAGATGAGGCTCGATTTCCCTGCACTGCGTGCAGAGCAATTCCGTGTTCCACATCAAGCCTGAAAGGAGCCTTGATTTCCTTGATGGCACTCCAGAGAAAACCCAAAGACACTGTCTCAAGTCTAGAGGGATCCTGAGGCCACTGTAGCAGCAGGAAAGTGCTCCGTGGACCCCAAATCAACTCGAGATGAGAGCTTAGTCCCTGGCTTCGACTTAAGAGGAATACCAACTTTGCACAAGCACCTCAAGAGGAGGCTTCTCTCAGCTACAAGTATGTGAGAGGGACCCTGATTTTGTGGCCTCAAGTGGAATGGACACCGAGATGCTCTGACTCGAAGAAAGGCCGGATATCCCTGCAGTGAATTGAATGCAGGCTCATCTTCCATCTCCCAAGACGAAGGGATGTCTGAATCCCCTGTGGAGGCCACAGAGAAAGACCTAGTCCTCCGCCTCATCGCGACCGGAGGACTCACATCCTTTGAAAACTCGAGAGGTCCGCGGAGATCAATGCTTCCAAAGGAGACGATGCCTGACTCCTCTTGAAAATGGATAGGAGTCCCAGGATCCCGGTGGCACGTGCAAAGGGACCCTGGGTCTCCCGCCTCACGTGGAGACGCGTCCCAATTGCCAAGCCAAGACTCGAGGAGAATTCCGAGTTGTCCCTCGCACCTAGGCAGAAGTCCTGACGTAGCTGAACAAACACGTGCCTGGAAGGGCCCTCCCCATCGTAACTCGAGAATATACCCCAGGTTCCGCCCGCAACTCGAGAAAAACCATGAGACTTCCCCCTCGCCTCAAGATGAGGCCAGATTCCCCTGCCCTGCATGCAGAGCAATTCCGAGTTCCACATCAAACGTGAAAGGAGCCTTGATTTCCTTGACGCCACTGCAGAGAAAACCCAAAGTCACTGTCTCAAGTCTAGAGGGATCCTGAGGTCACTGGAGCAACACGAAAGGGCTCCCTGGACCCCAAATCAACTCGAGATGAAACCTTATTCCCTGGCTTCGACTCAAGAGGAATACCAAGTTTCCACAAGCACCTCAAGAGGAGGCTTCTCTCAGCTACACGTATGTGAGAGTACCCTGAGTTTGTGGCCTCAAGTGGAATGGACACCGAGATGCTCTGACTCGAAGTAAGGCCGGATATCCCTGCAGTGAATTGAATGCAAGCTCGTCTTGCATCTCACAAGACGAAGGGATGTCTGAATCCCCTGTGGAGACCACAGAGAAAGACCTAGTTCCCCGCCTCATCGCGACCGGAGGCCTCACATCCTTTGAAAACTTGAGAAGTCCGCGGAGATCAGTGCTTCCAAAGGAGACGATGCCTGACTCCTCTTGAAAATGGTTAGGAGTCCCAGGATCCCTGTCCACATGGACGGAGACACTGGGTCTCCCGCTTCACGTGGAGAAGCGTCCCAATTGCCATGCCAAGACTCGAGGAGAATCCCGAGGTGTCCCTCGCACCTAGGCAGGAATCCTGACGTCGCTGAACAAACACGTGTCTGGAAGGGCCCTGCCCGTCGTAACTCGAGAATATACCCCAGGTTCCGGCCGCAACTCGAGAAAAACCATGAGACTTCCCCCTCGCCGCGAGATGAGGCCCGATTCCCCTGCACTGCGTGCAGAGCAATTCCGTGTTCCACATCAAGCCTGAAAGGAGCCTTGATTTCCTTGATGGCACTCCAGAGAAAACCCAAGATCACTGTCTCAAGTCTAGAGGGATCCTGAGGTCACTGGAGCAACACGAAATGACTCCGTGGAACCCAAATCAACTCGAGATGAGAGCTTAGACCCTGGCTTCGACTCAAGAGGAATACCAACTTTCCACAAGCACCTCAAGAGGAGGCTTCTCTCAGCTACAGGTAGGTGAGAGGGACCCTGAGTTTGTGGCCTCAAGTGGAATGGACACCGAGATGCTCTGACTCAAAGTAAGGCCGGATATCCCTGCAGTGAAATGAATGCAAGCTCGTCTTGCATCTCCCAAGACGAAGGGATGTCTGAATCCCCTGTGGAGACCACAGAGAAAGACCTAGTCCTCCGCCTCATCGCTACCGGAGGCCTCACATCCTTTGAAAACTCGAGAGGTCCGCTGAGATCAATGCTTCCAAAGGAGACGATGCCTGACTCCTCTTGAAAATGGATAGGAGTCCCAGGATCACTGTGGCACGTGGAAAGGGACCCTGGGTCTCCCGCCTCATGTAGAGACGCGTCCCAATTGCCATGCCAAGACTCGAGGAGAATCCCGAGGTGTCCCTCGCACCTAGGCCGCAGTCCTGACGTCGCTGAACAAACACGTGTCTGGAAGGGCCCTCCCCATCTTAACTCGAGAATATACCCCAGGTTCCGCCCGCAACTCGAGAAAAACATGAGACTTCCCCCTCACCTCAAGATGAGGCCAGATTCCCCTGCCCTGCGTGCAGAGCAATTCCGAGTTCCACATCAAACCTGAAAGGAGCCTTGATTTCCTTGACGCCACTCCAGAGAAAACCCAAAGTCACTGTCTCAAGTCTAGAGGGATCCTGAGGTCACTGGAGCAACACGAAAGGGCTCCCTGGACCCCAAATCAACTCGAGATGAAAGCTTATTCCCTGGCTTCGACTCAAGAGGAATACCAAGTTTCCACAAGCACCTCAAGAGGCGGCTTCTCTCAGCTACAGGTATGTGAGAGTACCCTGAGTCTGTGGCCTCAAGTGGAATGGACACCGAGATGCTCTGACTCGAAGTAAGGCCGGATATTCCTGCAGTGAATTGAATGCAGGCTCGTCTTGCATCTCCGAAGATAAAGGGATGTCTGAATCCCCTGTGGAGACCACAGAGAAAGACCTAGTTCCCCGCCTCATCGCGACCGGAGGCCTCACATCCTTTGAAATCTTGAGAAGTCCGCGGAGATCAGTGCTTCCAAAGGAGTCGATGCCTGACTCCTCTTGAAAATGGTTAGGAGTCCCAGGATCCCTGTCCACATGGACGGAGACTCTGGGTCTCCCGCTTCACGTGGAGAAGCGTCCCAATTGCCATGCCAAGACTCGAGGAGAATCCCGAGGTGTCCCTCGCACCTAGGCAGGAATCCTGACGTCGCTGAACAAACACGTGTCTGGAAGGACCCTGCCCTTCGTAATTCGAGAATATACCCCAGGTTCCGGCCGCAACTCGAGAAAAACCATGAGACTTCCCCCTCGCCGCGAGATGAGGCCCGATTCCCCTGCACTGCATGCAGAGCAATTCCGTGCTCCACATCAAACGTGAAAGAAGCCTTGATTTCCTTGATGGCACTCCAGAGAAAACCCAGGTTCACTGTCTCAAGTCTAGAGGGATCCTGAGGTCATTGGAGCAACAAGAAAGGGCTCCGTGGACCCCAAATCAACTTGAGATGAGAGCTTATTCCCTGGCTTCGACTCAAGAGGAATACCAACTTTTCACAAGCACCTCAAGAGGAGGCTTCTCTCAGCTACAGGTATGTGAGAGGGACCCTGAGTTTGTGGCCTCAAGTGGAATGGACACAGAGATGCTCTGACTCTAAGTAAGGCCGGATATCCCTGCAGTGAATTGAATGCAGGCTCGTCTTGCATCTACCAAGACGAAGGGATGTCTGAATCCCCTGTGGAGACCACAGAGAAAGACCTAGTCCTCCGCCTCAACGCGACCGGAGGCCTCACATCCTTTGAAAACTCGAGAGGTCCGCTGAGATCAATGCTTCCAAAGGAGACGATGCCTGACTCCTCTTGCAAATGGATAGGAGTCCCAGGATCCCTGTGGCAGGTGGAAAGGGACCCTGGGTCTCCCGCACACGTGGAGACGCGTCCCATTTGCCATGCCAAGACTCGAGGAGAATCCCGAGGTGTCCCTCGCACCTAGGCAGGAGTCCTGACGTCGCTGAACAAACACGTGTCTGGAAGGGCCCTCCCCATCGTAACTCGAGAATATACCCCAGGTTCCGGCCGCAACTCGAGAAAAACCATGAGAATTCCGCCTCGCCGAGAGATGAGGCCCGATTCCCCTGCACTGCGTGCAGAGCAATTCCGTCTTCCACATCAAACGTGAAAGGAGCCTTGATTTCCTTGACGGTACTCCAGAGAAAACCCAAGATCACTGTCTAAAGTCTAGAGGGATCCTGAGGTCACTGGAGCAACACGAAAGGGCTCCCTGAACCCCAAATCAACTCAAGATGAGAGCTTAGTCCCTGGCTTTGACTCAAGAGGAATACCAACTTTCCACAAGCACCTCAAGAGGAGGCTTCTCTCAGCTACACGTATGTGAGAGGGACCGTGAGTTTGTGGCCTCAAGTGGAATGGACACCGATATGCTCTGACTCGAAATAAGGCCGGATATCGCTGCAGTGAATTGAATGCAGGCTCGTCTTGCATCTCCCAAGACGAAGGGATGTCTGAATCCCCTGTGGAGACCACAGAGAAAAACCTAGTCCTCCGCCTCAACGCGACCGGAGGCCTCACATCCTTTGAAAACTCGACAGGTCCTCGGAGATCAATGCTTCCAAAGGAGACGATGCCTGACTCCTCTTGAAAATGGATAGGAGTCCCTGTATCCCTGTGGCACGTGGAAAGGGACCCTGGGTCTCCCGCCTCACGTGGAGACGCGTCCCAATTGCCATGCCAAGACTCGAGGAGAATCCTGAGGTGTCCCTCGCACCTAGGAAGGAGTCCTGACGTAGCTGAACAAACACGTGTCTGGAAGGGCCCTCCCCGTCGTAACTCGAGAATATACCCCAGGTTCCGGCCGCAACTCGAGAAAAACCATGAGACTTCCCCCTCGCCGCGAGATGAGGCCCGATTCCCCTGCACTGCGTGCAGAGCAATTCCGTGTTCCACATCAAACGTGAAAGAAGCCTTGATTTCCTTAATGGCACTCCAGAGAAAACCCAGGTTCACTGTCTCAAGTCTAGAGGGATCCTGAGGTCATTGGAGCAACAAGAAAGGGCTCCGTGGACCCCAAATCAACTTGAGATGAGAGCTTAGTCCCTGGCTTCGACTCAAGAGGAATACCAACTTTTCACAAGCACCTCAAGAGGAGGCTTCTCTCAGCTACAGGTATGTGAGAGGGACCCTGAGTTTGTGGCCTCAAGTGGAATGGACACCGAGATGCTCTGACTTGAAGTAAGGCCGGATATCCCTGCAGTGAATTGAATGCAGGCTCGTCTTGCATCTCCCAAGACGAAGGGATGTCTGAATCCCCTCTGGAGACCACAGAGAAAGACCTAGTCCTCCGCCTCAACGCGACCGGAGGCCTCACATCCTTTGAAAACTCGAGAGGTCCGCTGAGATCAATGCTTCCAAAGGAGACGATGCCTGACTCCTCTTGCAAATGGATAGGAGTCCCAGGATCCCTGTGGCAGGTGGAAAGGGACCCTGGGTCTCCCGCACACGTGGAGACGCGTCCCATTTGCCATGCCAAGACTCGAGGAGAATCCCGAGGTGTCCCTCGCACCTAGGCAGGAGTCCTGACGTCGCTGAACAAACACGTGTCTGGAAGGGCCCTCCCCATCGTAACTCGAGAATATACCCCAGGTTCCGGCCGCAACTCGAGAAAAACCATGAGAATTCCGCCTCGCCGAGAGATGAGGCCCGATTCCCCTGCACTGCGTGCAGAGCAATTCCGTCTTCCACATCAAACGTGAAAGGAGCCTTGATTTCCTTGACGGTACTCCAGAGAAAACCCAAGATCACTGTCTAAAGTCTAGAGGGATCCTGAGGTCACTGGAGCAACACGAAAGGGCTCCCTGAACCCCAAATCAACTCAAGATGAGAGCTTAGTCCCTGGCTTTGACTCAAGAGGAATACCAACTTTCCACAAGCACCTCAAGAGGAGGCTTCTCTCAGCTACACGTATGTGAGAGGGACCCTGAGTTTGTGGCCTCAAGTGGAATGGACACCGATATGCTCTGACTCGAAATAAGGCCGGATATCGCTGCAGTGAATTGAATGCAGGCTCGTCTTGCATCTCCCAAGACGAAGGGATGTCTGAATCCCCTGTGGAGACCACAGAGAAAAACCTAGTCCTCCGCCTCAACGCGACCGGAGGCCTCACATCCTTTGAAAACTCGACAGGTCCTCGGAGATCAATGCTTCCAAAGGAGACGATGCCTGACTCCTCTTGAAAATGGATAGGAGTCCCAGGATCACTGTGGCACGTGGAAAGGGACCCTGGGTCTCCCGCCTCACGTGGAGACGCGTCCCAATTGCCATGCCAAGACTCGAGGAGAATCCCGAGGTTTCCCTCGCACCTAGGAAGTAGTCCTGACGCCGCTGAACAAACACGTGTATGGAAGGGCCCTGCCCGTCGTAACTCGAGAATATACCCCAGGTTCCGGCCGAAACTCGAGAAAAACCATGAGACTTCCCCCTCGCCGCGAGATGAGGCCCGATTCCCCTGCACTGCGGGCAGAGCAATTCCGTGTTCCACATCAAACGTGAAAGGAGCCTTGATTTCCTTGATGGCCCTCCAGAGAAAACCCAAGATCACTGTCTCAAGTCTAGAGGGATCCTGAAGTCACTGGAGCAACACGAAAGGGCTCTGTGGACCCCAAATCAACTCGAGATGAGAGCTTAGTCCCTGGCTTCGACTCAAGAGGAATACCAACTTTCCACAAGCACCTCAACAGGAGGCTTCTCTCAGCTAGAGGTATGTGAGAGGGACCCTGAGTTTGTGGCCTCAAGTGGAATGGACACCAAGATGCTCTGAATCGAAGTAAGGCCGGACATCCCTGCAGTGAATTGAATGAAGGCTCGTCTTGCATCTCGCAAGAGGAAGGTATGTCTGAATACCCTGAGGAGACCACAGAGAAAGACCTAGTCCTCCGCCTCAATGCGACCGGAGGCCTCACATCCTTTGAAAACTCGAGAGGTCCGCGGAGATCAATGGTTCCAAAAGGGACGATGGCTGACTCCTCTTGAAAATGGATAGGAGTCCCAGGATCCCTGTGGCACGTGCAAAGGGACCCTGGGTCTCCCGCCTCACGTGGAGACGCGTCCCAATTGCCATGCCAAGACTCCAGGAGAATACCGAGGTGTCCCTCACACCTAGGCAGGAGTCCTGACGTCGCTGAACAAACACGTGTATGGAAGGGCCCTCCCCGTCGTAACTCGAGAATATACCCCAGGTTCCGGCCGCAACTCGAGAAAAACCATGAGACTTCCCCCTCGCCGCGAGATGAGGCCCGATTCCCCTGCACTGCGTGCAGAGCAATTCCGTGTTCCACATCAAACGTGCAAGGAGCCTTGATTTCCTTGATGGCACTCCAGAGAAAACCCAGGTTCACTGTCTCAAGTCTAGAGGGATCCTGAGGTCATTGGAGCAACAAGAAAGGGCTCCGTGGACCCCAAATCAACTTGAGATGAGAGCTTAGTCCCTGGCTTCGACTCAAGAGGAATACCAACTTTTCACAAGCACCTCAAGAGGAGGCTTCTCTCAGCTACAGGTATGTGAGAGGGACCCTGAGTTTGTGGCCTCAAGTGGAATGGACACCGAGATGCTCTGACTTGAAGTAAGGCCGGATATCCCTGCAGTGAATTGAATGCAGGCTCGTCTTGCATCTCCCAAGACGAAGGGATGTCTGAATCCCCTCTGGAGACCACAGAGAAAGACCTAGTCCTCCGCCTCAACGCGACCGGAGGCCTCACATCCTTTGAAAACTCGAGAGGTCCGCTGAGATCAATGCTTCCAAAGGAGACGATGCCTGACTCCTCTTGCAAATGGATAGGAGTCCCAGGATTCCTGTGGCAGGTGGAAAGGGACCCTGGGTCTCCCGCTCACGTGGAGACGCGTCCCAATTGCCATGCCAAGACTCGAGGAGAATCGCGAGGTGTCCCTCGCACCTAGGCAGGAGTCCTGACGTCGCTGAAAATACACGTGTCTGGAAGGGCCCTCCCCGTCGTAACTCGAGAATATACCCCAGGTTCCGGCCGCAACTCGAGAAAAACCATGAGAATTCCGCCTCGCCGAGAGATGAGGCCCGATTCCCCTGCACTGCGTGCAGAGCAATTCCGTGTTCCACATCAAACCTGAAAGGAGCCTTGATTTCCTTGACGGTACTCCAGAGAAAACCCAAGATCACTGCCTAAAGTCTAGAAGGATCCTGAGGTCACTGGAGCAATACGAAAGGGCTCCCTGAACCTCAAATCAACTCAAGATGAGAGCTTAGTCCCTGGCTTCGACTCAAGAGGAATACCAACTTTCCACAAGCACCTCAAGAGGAGGCTTCTCTCAGCTACACGTATGTGAGAGGGACCCTGAGTTTGTGGCCTCAAGTGGAATGGACACCGATATGCTCTGACTCGAAATAAGGCCGGATATCCCTGCAGTGAATTGAATGCAGGCTCGTCTTGCATCTCCCAAGACGAAGGGATGTCTGAATCCCCTGTGGAGACCACAGAGAAAAACCTATTCCTCCGCCTCAACGCGACCGGAGGCCTCACATCCTTTGAAAACGCGACAGGTCCTCGGAGATCAATGCTTCCAAAGGAGACGATGCCTGACTCCTCTTGAAAATGGATAGGAGTCCCAGGATCACTGTGGCACGTGGAAAGGGACCCTGGGTCTCCCGCCTCACGTGGAGACGCGTCCCAATTGCCATGCCAAGACTCGAGGAGAATGCCGAGGTGTCCCTCGCACCTAGGAAGGAGTCCTGACGTAGCTGAACAAACACGTGTCTGGAAGGGCCCTCCCCGTCGTAACTCGAGAATATACCCCAGGTTCCGGCCGAAACTCGAGAAAAACCATGAGACTTCCCCCTCGCCGCGAGATGAGGCCCGATTCCCCTGCACTGCGTGCAGAGCAATTCCGTGTTCCACATCAAACGTGAAAGGAGCCTTGATTTCCTTGATGGCCCTCCAGAGAAAACCCAAGATCACTGTCTCAAGTCTAGAGGGATCCTGAAGTCACTGGAGCAACAAGAAAGGACGCTGTGGACACCAAATCAACTCGAGATGAGAGCTTAGTCCCTGGCTTCGACTCAAGAGGAATACCAACTTTGCACAAGCACCTCAACAGGAGGCTTCTCTCAGCTACAGGTATGTGAGAGGGACCCTGAGTTTGTGGCATCAAGTGGAATGGACACGAAGATGCTCTGACTCGAAGTAAGGCCGGATATCCCTGCAGTGAATTGAATGAAGGCTCGTCTTGCATCTCCCAAGACGAAGGGATGTCTGAATACCCTGAGGAGACCACAGAGAAAGACCTAGTCCTCCGCCTCAATGCGACCGGAGGCCTCACATCCTTTGAAAACTCGAGAGGTCCGCGGAGATCAATGGTTCCAAAGGAGACGATGCCTGACTCCTCTTGAAAATGGAAAGGAGTCCCAGGATCCCTGTGGCACGTGGAAAGGGACCGTGGGTCTCCCGCCTCACGTGGAGACGCGTCCCAATTGCCATGCCAAGACTCGAGGAGAATCCCGAGGTGTCCCTCGCACCTAGGCAGGAGTCCTGACGTCGCTGAACAAACAAGTGTATGGAAGGGCCCTCCCCGTCTTAACTCGAGAATATACCCCAGGTTCCGGCCGCAACTCGAGAAAAACCATGAGACTTGCCCCTCGCCGCGAGATGAGGCCCGATTCCCCTGCACTGCGTGCAGAGCAACTCCGTGGTCCACATCAAACGTGAAAGGAGCCTTGATTTCCTTGATGGCACTCCAGAGAAAACGCAAGATCACTGTCTCAAGTCTAGAGGGATCCTGAGGTCACTGGAGGAACACGAAAGGGCTCCGTGGACCCCAAATCAACTCGAGATGAGAGCTTATTCCCTGGCTTCGACTCAAGAGGAATACCAACTTTCCACAAGCACCTCAAGAGGAGGCTTCTCTCAGCAACAGGTAGGTGAGAGGGACCCTGAGTTTGTGGCCTCAAGTGGATGGACACCGAGATGCTCTGACTCGAAGTAAGGCCGGATATCCCTGCAGTGAATTGAATGCAGGCTCGTCTTGCATCTCCCAAGACGAAGGGATGTCTGATTCCCCTGTGGAGACCACAGAGAAAGACCTAGTCCTCCACCTCAATGCGACCGGAGGCCTCACATCCTTTGAAAACTCGAGAGGGCCGCGGAGATCAATGCTTCCAAAGGAGACGATGCCTGACTCCTCTTGAAAATGGATAATAGTCCCAGGATCCCTGTGGCACGTGGAAAGGGACCCTGGGTCTCCCGCCTCACGTGGAGACGCGTCCCAATTGCCATGCCAAGACTCGAGGAGAATCCCGAGGTGTCCCTCGCACCTAGGCAGGAGTCCTGACGTCGTTGAACAATCAAGTGTATGGAAGGGCCCTCCCCGTCGTAACTCGAGAATATACCCCAGGTTCTGGCCGCAACTCGAGAAAAACCATGAGACTTCCCCCTCGCCGCGAGATGAGGCCCGATTCCCCTGCACTGCGTGCAGAGCAATTCCGTGTTCCACATCAATGTGAAGGGAGGCTTGATTTCCTTGATGGCACTCCAGAGAAAACCCAAGATCACTGTCTCAAGTCTAGAGGGATCCTGAGGTCACTGGAGCAACACGAAAGGGCTCCGTGGACCCCAAATCAACTCGAGATGAGAGCTTATTCCCTGGCTTCGACTCAAGTGGAATACCAACTTTCCACAAGCACCTCAAGAGGAGGCTTCTCTCAGCTACAGGTATATGAGAGGGACCCTGAGTTTGTGGTCTCAAGTGGAATGGACACCGAGATGCTCTGACTCGAAGTAAGGCCGGATATTCCTGCAGTGAATTGAATGCAGGCTCGTCTTGCATCTCCGAAGATAAAGGGATGTCTGAATCCCCTGTGGAGACCACAGAGAAAGACCTAGTTCTCAGCATCATCGCGAGAGGAGGCCTGACATCCTTTGAAAACTCGAGAGGTCCACGGAGATCAATGCTTCCAAAGGAGACGATGCCTGACTCCTCTTGAAAATGGATAGGAGTCCCAGGATCCCTGTGGAACGTGGAAAGGGACCCTGGGTCTCCCGCTTCACGTGGAGACGCGTCCCAATTGCCATGCCAAGACTCCAGGAGAATCCCGAGGTGTCCCTCGTACCTAGGCAGGAGTCCTGACGTCGCTGAACAAACACGTGTCCGGAAGGGCCCTCCCCGTCGTAACTCGAGAATATACCCCAGGTTCCGGCCGCAACTCAAGAAAAACCATGAGACTTCCCCCTCGCCGCGAGATGAGGCCCGATTCCCCTGCTCAGCGTGCAGAGCAATTCCGTGTTCCACATCAAACGTGAAAGGATGCTTGATTTCCTTGATGGCACTCCAGAGAATCCCCAAAGTCACTGTCTCAAGTCTAGAGGGATCCTGAGACCACTGGAGTAGCATGAAAGGGCTTCGTGGACCCCAAATCAACTCGAGATGATAGCTTAGTCCCTGGCTTCGACTCAAGAGGAATACCAACTTTCCACAAGCACCTCAAGAGGAGGCTTCTCTCAACAACAGGTTTGTGAGAGGACCCTGAGTTTGTGGCCTCAAGTGGAATGGACACCGAGATGCTCTGACTCGAAGTAAGGCCGGATATCCCTGCAGTGAATTGAATGCAGGCTCATCTTGCATCTCGCAAGACGAAGGGATGTCTGAATCCCCTGTGGAGACCACAGAGAAAGACCTCATCTCCGCCTCTTCGCGACTGGAGGCCTCACATCCTTTGAAAACTCGAGAGGTCCGCGGAGATCAATGCTTCCAAAGGAGACGATGCCTGACTCCTCTTGAAAATGGATAGGAGTCCCAGGATCCCTGTGGCACGTGGAAAGGGACCCTGGGTCTCCTGCCTCACGTGGAGACGCGTCCCAATTGCCATGCCAAGACTCGAGGAGAATCCCGAGGTGTCCCTCGCACCTAGGCAGGAGTCCTGACGTCGCTGAACAAACACGTGTCTGGAAGGGCCCTCCCCGTCGTAACTCGAGAATATACCCCAGGTTCCGGCCGCAACTCGAGAAAAACCATGAGACTTCCCCCTCGACGCGAGATGAGGCCCGATTCCCCTGCAATGCGTGCAGAGCAATTCCGTGTTCCACATCAAACGTGAAAGGAGCCTTGATTTCCTTGATGGCACTCCAGAGAAAACCCAAGATCACTGTCTCAAGTCTAGAGGGATCCTGAGGTCACTGGAGCAACACGAAAGGGCTCCGTGGACCCCAAATCAACTCGAGATGAGAGCTTAGTCCCTGGCTTCGACTCAAGAGGAATATGAACTTTCCACAAGCCCCTCAAGAGGAGGCTTCTCTCAGCTACAGGTATGTGAGAGGGACCCTGAATTTGTGGCCTCAAGTGGTATGGACACTGAGATACTCTGACTCGAAGTAAGGCCGGATATCCCTGCAGTGAATTGAATGCAGGCTCATCTTGCATCTCCCAAGACGAATGGATGTCTGAATCCCCTGTGGAGACCACAGAGAAAGCCCTAGTTCCCCGCCTCATAGCGACCGGAGGCCTGACATCCTTTGAAAACTCGAGAGGTCCGCGGAGATCAATGCTTCCAAAGGAGACGATGCCTGACTCTACTTGAAAATGGTTAGGAGTCCCAGGATCCCTGTGGCACGTGGAAAGGGACCCTGGGTCTCCCGCCTCACGTGGTGACGCGTCCCAATTGCCATGCCAAGACTCGAGGAGAATCCCGAGATGTCCCTCGCACCTAGGCAGGAGTCCTGACGTCGCTGAACAAACACGTGTCTGGAAGGGCCCTGCCCGTCGTAACTCGAGAATACACCACAGGTTCCGGCCGCAACTCGAGAAAAACCATGAGACTTCCCCCTCGCCGCGAGATGAGGCCCGATTCACCTGCACTGCGTGCAGAGAAATTCCGTGTTCCACATCAAACGTGAAAGGAGCCTTGATTTCCTTGATGGCACTCCAGAGAAAACCCAAGATCACTGTCTCAAGTCTAGAGGGATCCTGAGGTAACTGGAGCAACACGAAAGGGCTCCGTGGACCCCAAATCAACTCGAGATGAGAGCTTAGTCCCTGGCTTCGACTCAAGAGGAATACCAACTTTCCACAAGCACCTCAAGAGGAGGCTTCTCTCAGCTACACGTATGTGAGAGGGACCCTGAGTTTGTGGCCTCAAGTGGAATGGACACCGAGATGCTCTGACTCGAAGTAAGGCCGGATATCCCTGCAGTGAATTGAATGCAGGCTCGTCTTGCATCTCCCAAGACGAAGGGATGTCTGAATCCCCTGTGGAGACCACAGAGAAAGGCCTAGTCCTCCGGCTCAACGCGATCAGAGGCCTCACATCCTTTGAAAATTCGAGAGGTCCCCGGAGATCAATGCTTCCAAAGGAGACGATGCCTGACTCCTCTTGAAAATGGATAGGAGTCCCAGGATCCCTGTGGCACGTGGAAAGGGACCCTAGGTCTCCCGCCTCACGTGGAGACGCGTCCCAATTGCCATGCCAAGACTCGAGGAGAATCCCGAGGTGTCCCTCGCACCTAGGCATGAGTCCTGACGTCGCTGAACAAACACGGGTCCTGAAGGGCCCTCCCCGTCGTAACTCGAGAATATACCCCAGGTTCCGGCCGCAACTCGAACAAAACCATGAGACTTCCCCCGCGCCGCGAGATGAGGCCCGATTCCCCTGCACTGCGTGCAGAGCAATTCCGTGTTCCACATCAAACGTGAAAGGAGCCTTGATTTCCTTGATGCCACTCCAGAGAAAACCCAAAGTCACTGTCTCAAGTCTAGAGGGATCCTGAGGTCACTGGAGCAACACGAAAGGGCTCCATGGACCCCAAATCAACTCGAGATGAGAGCTTAGTCCCTGGCTTCGACTCAAGAGGAATACCAAGTTTCCACAAGCACCTCAAGAGGAGGCTTCTCTCAGCTACAGGTATGTGAGAGGGACCCTGAGTTTGTGGCCTCAAGTGGAATGGACACCGAGATGCTCTGACTCGAAGTAAGGCCGGATATCCCTGCAGTGAATTGAATGCAAGCTCGTCTTGCATCTCCCAAGACGAAGGGATGTCTGAATCCCCTGTGGACACCACAGAGAAAGACCTAGTTCCGCGCCTCATCGCGACCGGAGGCGTCACATCCTTTGAAAACTCCAGAGGTACGCGGACGTCAGTGCTTCAAAAGGAGACGATGCCTGACACCTCTTTAATATGGATAGTAGTCCCAGGATTCCTGTGGCAAGTGGAACGGGAACCCTGGTCTCCCCCCTCAGCTGGAGAGGCATCCCAATTGCCCTGCCAAGCCTCCATGAGAGTCCCGAGGTGTCGCTCGCATCTAGGCACAAGTCCTGACGTCGCCCTTCACGCGCTTCATATTTTTCAGACCTTTTCATGCTCTTCATATGTTTCACACCTTATCATGCTCTTCATATTTTTCACACCTTTTCATGCTGTTAATATTTTTCACACCTTTTTATGCTCCTCATATTTAACACACCTTTCCATGCTCTTCTTATTTTTCAGACCTTTTCATGCTCCTTATATTTTTCAGACCTTTTCATGCTCTTCGTATTGTTCACAACTTTTCCTGCTCCTCGTATTGTTCACACCATTTCATGCTCCTCGTATTGTTCACACCGTTTCATGCTCCTCATAATTTTCACACCTTTTCATGCTCTTCATATTTTTCACAGCATTTCATGCTCTTCATATTTTTCACACTTTTTCAATCACTTCATATTTTTCAGATCTTTTCATGCTCTTAAAATTTTTCAGACCTTTTCATGCTCTTCATAGTTTTCAGACTGTTTCATGCTCCTCGTATTTTTCTGACCTTTTCATGCTCTTCTTATTTTTCAGATCTTTTCATGCTCCTCGTATTTTTTAGACCTCCTCATGCTCTTAGTATTTTTCAGACCTCTTCATGCTCCTCTGATATTTCAGACCTATTCATGCTCTTCGTATTTTTCAGAACTCTTCATGCTACTCGTATTTTTCAGAAATTTTCATGCTCTTCATACTGTTCACACATTTTCATGCTCTTCGTATATTTCAGACCTTTTCAAGTTCTTGATATTTTTCAGAACTTTTCATGCTCTTCGTATTTTTCAGACCATTTCATGCTCCTCATATTTTTCACACCTTTTCATGCTCTTTGTAATATTTCACACCTGTTCATGTTCTTCGTGTTTTTGACACCTTTCATACTCCTCGAATTTTTCACACCTTTTTATGCTCCTTCTAATTTTCAGACCTTTTCATGCTCCTCGTATTTTTCACACCGTTTAATGCTGTTCATATTTTTCACACCTTTTCATGCTCTTCGTATTTTTCACACCTTTTCATACTGTTTTTATTTTTCACATCTTTTCATGGTCTTCGTAATTTTTTACAACTTTTCCTGCACTTCGTAATTTTTCACACCTTTTCATGCTCTTCGTATATTTCACACCTTTTCATGCTACTCGTATTTTTCAGACTTTTGCAAGCTCCTCGTATTTTTCAGACCTTTGCATGCTCCTCGTATTTTTCAGAACTTTTAACGCTCCTCGTGTTTTTCACAGCTTCTCATGCTCCTCACATTGTTCACACCTTTTCATACTCCTCATATTATTCACAACTTTTTATGCTTCTGGTATTTTTCAGACCTTTTCATGCTCCTCCTATTTTTCAGAACTTTTCATTCTGCTCGTAAATCACAGCTTTTTATGCTCCTGGTATTTTTCACACCTTTTCATGCTCTTCATATTTACACACCGTTTCATGCTCTTCATATTTTTCACACCATTTCATGAACCTCATATTGTTCACAACTTTTCATGCTCTTCATAATTTTCAAACCTTTGCATGCTCTTCGTATGTTTCAGAATTTTTCATGCTCTTCGTATGGTTCACAGCTTTTCATGCTCCTGGTATTTTTCACACCTTTTCATGCTCTTCATATTTTTCAGAACTTTTCAAGCTCTTCCTATTTTTCACAGCTTTTCATGCTCTTTGTATTTTTCACATCTTTTCATGGTCTTCGTAATTTTTCACAACTTTTCATGCACTTCATAATTTTTCACACCTTTTCATGCTCTTTGTATATTTCACACCTTTTCATGCTTTTTGTATTATTCACACCTTTTCATGCTCCTTGTATGTTTTAGACCCTTTCATGCTCCACGTATTATTCACACCTTTTCATGCTCCTCGTATATTTTAGACCTTTTCATGCTACTCGTATTTTTCAGACCTTTGCAAGCTCCTCGTATTTTTTAGACCTTTGCATGCTCCTCGTATTTTTCAGAACTTTTCACGCTCCTTGTGTTTTTCACAACTTCCCATGCTCCTCATATTGTTCACACCTTTTCATACTCCTCATATTATTCACAACTTTTTATGCTCCTGGTATTTTTCAGACCTTTTCATGCTCCTCACATTTTTCACACCTTTTCATGCTCCTCCTATTTTTCAGAACTTTTCATTCTCCTCGTAAATCACAGCTTTTCATGCTCCTGGTATTTTTCACACCTTTTCATGCTTTTCATACTTTACACACCGTTTCATGCTCTTCATATTTTTCACACCATTTCATGAACCTCATATTGTTCACAACTTTTCATGCTCTTCATAGTTTTCAGACCTTTACATGCTCTTCGTATTTTTCACAGCTTTTCATGCTCCTGGTATTTTTCACACCTTTTCATGCTCTTCATATACTTCAGAACTTTTCAAGCTCTTGATATTTTTCAGACTTTTTCAAGCTCTTCGTAGTTTTCATACCCTTTCATGCTCTGCACATTTTTCACACCGTTTCAGGCTCTTCGTATGTTTCACACCTTTTCATGCACTTCGTGTTTTTCACAACTTTTCATGCTCTTCGTATTTTTCACACCTCTTCAGGCTCTTCGAAATTTTTCACACTTTTTCATGCTCTTCATATTTTTCACACATTTTCATCCTCTACTCATTTTTCACACCGTTTCATGCTCAATGTATTTTTCAGACCTTTTCATGCTCTTTGTATTTTTCAGACCTTTTCATGCTCCTCGTATTTTTCAGACCTTTGCATGTTCCTCATATTTTTCTGAACTTTTCACGCTCCTCGTATTTTTCACAACTTCTCATTCTCCTCATATTGTTCACACCTTTCATACTCCTCATATTATTCACAACTTTTCATGCTCATTATATTTTTCACACCTTTTCACCTCTTCATATTTTTCAGAAATTTTCATGCTCTTCATGCTCTTCGTATTTTTCAGACCTTTTCAATCTCTTGATATTTTTCAGACCTTTTCATGCTCTTCGTATTTTTCAGACCTTTTCATGCTCTTCATATTTTTTACAGCTTTTCATGCTCTTCTTATTTTTCACACCATTTCATGCTCCTCATATATTTCACATCTTTTCATGAGCTTCATATTGTCACACCGTTTCATGCTCCTCAGATTTTTCACACCTTTTCATGCTCTTCATATTTTTCAGACCTTTTCATGCTCCACATATTATTCACACGTTTACATGCTCTTCATATTTTACACAACTTCTCATGCTCTTCTTATTTTTTAAACCTTTTCTTGCTCTTCTTATTTTTCACACCGTTTCATGCTCTTCATATTTTTCACACCTTGTCATGCTTTTCAAATTTTTCACACCTTTTCATGCTCTTCGTATTTTTCACACCTTTTCATGCTCTTTTTATTTTTCACATCTGTTCATGGTCTTCGTAATTTTTCACAAATTTTCATGCACTTTGTAATTTTTCACACCTTTTCATGCTCTTCGTATTTTTCACACCTTTTCATGCTTTTCGTATTATTCACACCTTTTCATGATCCTTGTATATTTTAGACCTTTTCATGCTACTCGTATTTTTCAGACGTTTGCAAGCTCCTCGTATTTTTCAGACCTTTGCATGCTCCTCGTATTTTTCAGAACTTTTCACGCTCCTCGTGTTTTTCACAACTTCTCATGCTCCTCATATTGTTCACACCTTTTCATACTCCTCATATTATTCACAACTTTTTATGCTTCTGGTATTTTTCAGACCTTTTCATGCTCCTCCTATTTTTCAGAACTTTTCATTGTCCTTGTAAATCACAGCTTTTCATGCTCCTGGTATTTTTCACACCGTTTCATGCTCTTCATATTTTACACACCGTTTCATGCTCTTCATATTTTTCACACCATTTCATGAACCTCATATTGTTCACAACTTTTCATGCTCTTCATAGTTTTCAAACCTTTACATGCTCTTCGTATGTTTCAGAATTTTTCATGCTCTTCGTATTGTTCACAGCTTTTCATGCTCCTGGGATTTTTCACACCTTTTCATGCTCTTCATATTTTTCAGAACTTTTCAAGCTCTTCCTATTTTTCACAGCGTTTCATGCACTTCGTATTTTTCACACCGTTTAATGCTCTTCATATTTATCACACCTTTTCATGCTCTTTGTATTTTTCACCTTTTCATGCTCTTTGTATTTTTCACATCTTTTCATGTTCCTCGTAATTTTTCACAGCTTTTCTTGCACTTCATAATTTTTCACACCTTTTCATGCTCTTCATATTTTTCACAACTTTTCGTGCTTTTTGTATTATTCACACCTTTTCATGCTCCTTGTATATTTTAGACCTTTTCATGCTCCTCGTATTATTCACACCTTTTCATGCTCCTCGTATATTTTAGACCTTTTCATGCTACTCGTATTTTTCAGACCTTTGCAAGCTCCTCGTAATTTTCAGACCTTTGCATGCTCCTCGTATTTTTCAGACCTTTTCACGCTCCTTGTGTTTTTCACAACTTCCCATGCTCCTCATATTGTTCACACCTTTTCATACTCCTCATATTATTCACAACTTTTTATGCTCCTGGTATTTTTCAGACCTTTTCATGCTCCTCGCATTTTTCACACCTTTTCATGCTCCTCCTATTTTTCAGAACTTTTCATTCTCCTCGTAAATCACAGCTTTTCATGCTCCTGGTATTTTTCAAACCTTTTCATGCTCTTCATATTTTACACACCGTTTCATGCTCTTCATATTTTTCACACCATTTCATGAACCTCATATTGTTCACAACTTTTCATGCTCTTCATAGTTTTCAGACCTTTACATGCTCTTCGTATTTTTCAGAATTTTTCTTGCTCTTCGTATTTTTCACAGCTTTTCATGCTCCTGGTATTTTTCACACCTTTTCATGCTCTTCATATACTTCAGAACTTTTCAAGCTCTTGATATTTTTCAGACCTTTTCAAGCTCTTCGTAGTTTTCACAACCTTTCATGCTCTGCACATTTTTCACACCATTTCAGGCTCTTCGTATGTTTCACACCTTTTCAAGCACTTTGTATTTTTCACAACTTTTCATGCTCTTCGTATTTTTCACACCTCTTCAGGCTCTTCGAAATTTTTCACACCTTTTCATATTTTTCACACCTTTTCATCCTCTTCTCATTTTTCCGTTTCATGCTTTTTGTATTTTTCAGACCTTTTCATGCTCCTCGTATTTTTCAGACCTTTGCATGCTCCTCGTATTTTTCTGAACTTTTCACGCTCCTCGTATTTTTCACAACTTCTCATCCTCCTCATATTGTTCACAACTTTCATACTCCTCATATTATTCACAACTTTTCATGCTCATTATATTTTTCACACCTTTTCAGCTCTTCATATTTTTCAGAAATTTTCATGCTCTTCATGCTCTTCGTATTTTCAGAACTTTTCATGCTCTTCATATTTTTCATACCTTTTCATGCTCTTGATATTTTTCAGAAGTTTTCATGTTCTTGATATTTTTCAGACCTTTTCATGCTCTTCAATTTTTCACAACTTTTCATGCCTTTCATATTTTTCAGACCTTTTCAATCTCTTGATATTTTTCAGACCTTTTCATGCTCCTCCTATTTTTCAGAACTTTTCATGCTCTTCGTATTTTTCCCACCTTTTCATGCTCTTTGTATTTTTCACACCTTTTCATGCTCTTCATATTTTTCACACCTTTTCATGCTCTTCATATTTTTTAGAGCTTTTCATGCTCTTCTTATTTTTCACACCATTTCATGCTCCTCATATTTTTCACATCTTTTCATGAGCTTCATATTGTCAAACCGTTTCATGCTCCTCAGATTTTTCACAGCTTTTCATGCTCTTCACATTTTTCAGACCTTTTCATGCTCCACATATTTTTCACACGTTTACATGCTCTTCATATTTTACACAACTTCTCATGCTCTTCTTATTTTTTAAACCTTTTCTTGCTCTTCTGATTTTTCACACCGTTTCATGCTCTTCATATTTTTCACACCTTGTCATGCTTTTCAAATTTTTCACACCTTTTCATGCTCTTCGTATTTTTTAAACCTTTTCTTGCTCCTCATATTTTACACAACTTTTCATGCTCTTCATATTTTTTAAACCTTTTCTTGCTCTTCATATTTTACACACCTTTTCATGCTCTTCATATTTTTCACACCTTGTCATGCTTTTCAAATTTTTTACACCTTTTCATGCTCTTCGTATTTTTCAGGTTTTATCATTCTCTTCGTATTTTTCAGATCTTTTCATGCTCTTTGTATTTTTCACACCATTTCATGCTCTTCGTATTTATCAGATGTTTCATGATCTTCTTATTTTTCACAGCGTTTCATGCTTTTCGTATTTATCAGAACTTTTCGTGATCTCCATATTTTTCAGAACTTTTCATGCTCTTCGCATTTTTCACACCGTTTCATGCACTTCATATTTTTCACACCTTTTCATGCTATTCATATTTTTCACACTGTTTCATAATCTTCATATTTTTCACTTCTTTTCATGCTCTTCATATATTTCACACTGTTTCATGCTCTTCATATGTTCACACCATTACATGCTCCTCATATTTATCATAGTTTCATGCTCTTCAAATTTTTCACACCTTTACATGCTCCTCATATTTTTGACACCATTTCTTGCTCCTCGTATTTTTCAGAACTTTTCATGCTCTTCATATTTTTCACACCTTTACATGCTCCTCATATTTTTGACACCTTTTTACATGCTCCTCATATTTTTGACACCTTTTCTTGCTCCTCATATTTTTCACACCGTTTCATGCTCTTCATATTTTTCACACCTTTTCCTGCTCTTCATATTTTTCATACCGTTTCATGCTCTTCATATTCTCACACTGTTTCATGCTCCTCATATTTTTCAGACCTTTTCATGGTCCTCGTATTTTTCAGACCTTTTCATGCTCCTCATAATTTTCAGACCTTGGCATGCTCCTCGTATTTTCCAGACCTTTTCATCCTCCTCATATTTTTCACACCTTTTCACGCTCTTCGTATTTTTCAGGCCTTTGCATGCTCCCTGTATTTTTCACACATTTTCATGCTCCTCGTATTTTTCAGAACTTTTCATGCTCCTCATATTTTGCACACCTTTTCATGCTCTTCGTATTTTTCAGACGTTTGCATGCTCTTCGTATTTTTCAGACCTTTTCATGCTCTTGATAGTTTTGAAACCTTTTCAGGCTCCTCGTATTTTTCAGACCTTTTCATGCTCCTCGTATTTTTCACACATTTCCATGCTCCTCGTATTTTTCACACCTTTTCACGAACCTTGTATTTTTCAGACCTTTCCATGCTCCTCGTATTTTTCACACCGTTTCATGCTCTTCATATTTTCAGATAGTTTCATGCTCCTCATAATTTTCACACGTTTCATGCTCTTCATATTTTTCAGAAAGCTCTTTGTATTTTTCAGACTTTTTCATGTTCTTGGTAATTTTTCACATCTTTTAATGCTCTCTGAATTTTTAACAACTTTTCATGCTTTTCATGATTTTTCACAACGTTTCATGCTCTTCATATTTTTCACACCGTTTGATGCGTTTGTACTTTTCACACTTTTTCATGCTCTTTGTATTTTTCACACATTTTAATGCTCTTCGTATATTTCACACCTTTTCATGCACTTCGTATGATTCACACCTTTTCATGCTCTTCATATTTTTCACACCGTTTCATGCTCTTCATATTTTTCACACCTTTTCATGCTCTTCATATTTTTCACACCATTTCATGCTCTTCATATTTTTCACACTGTTTCATGCTCTTCGTATTTTTGACACTTTTTCATGCTCTTCGTATATTTCACACCTTTTCATGCTCTTCATATTTTTCACACCGTTTCATGCTGTTCATATTGTTCACAACTTTTCAGGCTCCCCGTATTTTTCAGACCTTTTCATGCTCCTTGTGTTTTTCAGACCTTTTCATGCTCCTCGTATTTTTCAGACCTTTTCATCCTCCTCGTATTTATCAGACCTTTTCATGCTTCTCGTATTTTTCACACCTTTTCATGCTCCTCGTATTTTTCACACTTTTTCATTCTCCTCGTATTTTTCACATCTTTATATGCTCTTTGTATTTTTCACACCTTTTCATGCTCTTCCTGTTTTTCACACCTTTTCATGCTCTTCGTGTTTTTCACTCCTTTTAATGCTCTTCATATTTTTCAGGCCTTTTCATGCTCTTGATATTTTCCACACCTTTTCATGCTCTCCATGTTTTTCACACCGTTTCTTGCTCTTCGTGTTTTTCACACATTTCATGCTCCTATTTTTCACACTTTTCATGCTCTTCATATTTTTCACACCTTTTCATGCTCCTCGTATTTTTCACACTTTTTCATGCTCCTCATATTTTTCAAACCTTTTCATGCTCTTCGAATTTTTCATTCATTTTCATGCTCCTCGTGTTTTTCACACCTTTTCATGCTCCTCGTATTTTTCACACTTTTTCATGCTCCTCATATTTTTCACACCTTTTCATGCTCCTCGTATTTTTCAGACCTTTTCATGCTCCTCGTATTTTTCAGACCTTGCCTGGTCCTCGTATTTTATAGACCTTTCCATGCTCTTACTATTTTTCAGACATCTTCATGCTCCTCTTATTTTTCAGACCTATTCATGCTCTTCGGATTTTTCAGAACTCTTCATGCTACTCGTATTTTTCAGAACTCTTCATGCTCTTCATACTGTTCACACGTTTTCATGCTCTTCGTATATTTCAGACCTTTTCAAATTCTTGATATTTTTCAGACCATTTCATGCTCCTCATATTTTTCACACCTTTTCATGCTCTTTGTAATATTTCACACCTGTTCATGCTCTTCGTATTTTTGACACCTTTTCATACTCCTCGTATTTTTCACACCTTTTCATGCTCCTCGTATTTTTCAAACCTTTTCATGCTCCCCGTATTTTTCAGACCTTTTTATGCTACTTCTATTTTTCAGACCTTTACATGCTCCTCGTATTTTTCACACCTTTTCATGCTCTTCGTGATTTTCACGCATTTTCATGGTTCTCGTATTTTTTACACCATTTCATGTTCCTCGTTTTTTTTCAGACCTTTTCATGCTCCTCGTATTTTTCACACATTTTCATGCTCCTCGTATTTTTCACACCTTTGCATGCTCTTCGTGATTTTCACGCCTTTTCATGCTCTTTGTATTTTTCAGACCTTTTCATGCTCTGGGTATTTTTCAGAACTTTTCATGCTCTTCATATTTTTCAGAATTTTTCAAACTCCTCGTATTTTTCAGATCTTTTCATGCTCCTCAAATTTTTCAGACCTTTCAAGCTCCTCTTATTTTTCAGACCTTTTCATGCTCCTCATATTTTTTCACACCTTTTCATGCTCTTCATATAGTTCACACCTTTTCATGCTCTTCATATTGTTCAGAACTTTTCATGCTCCTCGTATTTTTCACAACTTCTCATGCTCCTCATATTGTTCACACCTTTTCATGCTCGTCATAATATTCACACATTTTCATGCTCTTCATATTTTTCACAACTTTTCATGCTCTTCATATTTTTCAGAACTTTTCATTCTCTTCATGCTCTTCGTATTTTCAGACCTATTCATGCTCCTCCTATTTTTCAGACCTTTTCATATTCTGCGTATTTTTCACACCTTTTCTTGCTCTTCATATTTTACACACCGTTTCATGCTCTTCATATTTTTCACACCATTTCATTAACCTTATATTATTCACACCTTTTCATGCTCTTCATATTTTACACACCGTTTCAGGCTCTTCGTATGTTTCACACCTTTTCATGCACTTCGTATTTTTCACAAATTTTCATGCTCTTCGTATTTTTCACACCTTTTCAGGCTCTTCGAAATTTTTCACCCCTTTTCAAGCTCTTCGTATTTTTCACACCCTGTCGTGCTCTTCATATTTTTTACATCTTTTCATCCTCTTTGTATTTGTCCCATCTTTTCATGTTCTTCGTATTTTTCAGAACTTTTCATGCTCTTCGTATTTTTCACACTATTTCATGCTCTTCGTATTTTTCAGACATTCTGATGCTTCGTATTTTTCACAGCGTTTCATGCACTTCGTATTTTTCACACTGTTTAATGCTCTTCATATTTTTCACACCTTTTCATGCTCTTCGTATTTTTCACACCTTTTCATGCTCTTTTTATTTTTCACATCTCTTCATGGTCTTCGTAATTTTTCACAAATTTTCATGCACTTTGTAATTTTTCACACCTTTTCATGCTCTTCGTATTTTTCACACCTTTTCATGCTTTTCGTATTATTCACACCTTTTCATGCTCCTTGTATATTTTAGACCTTTTCATGCTCCTCGTATTATTCACACTTTTTCATGCTCCTCGTATATTTCAGACCTTTGCATGCTCCTCGTATTTTTCAGAACTTTTCACGCTCCTCGTGTTTTTCACAACTTCTCATGCTCCTCATATTGTTCACACCTTTTCATACTCCTCATATTATTCACAACTTTTTATGCTTCTGGTATTTTTCAGACCTTTTCATGCTCCTCCTATTTTTCAGAACTTTTCATTGTCCTTGTAAATCACAGCTTTTCATTCTCCTGGTATTTTTCACACCTTTTCATGCTCTTCATATTTTACACACCGTTTCATGCTCTTCATATTTTTCACACCATTTCATGAACCTCATATTGTTCACAACTTTTCATGCTCTTCATAGTTTTCAAACCTTTACATGCTCTTCGTATGTTTCAGAATTTTTCATGCTCTTCATATTGTTCACAGCTTTTCATGCTCCTGGGATTTTTCACACCTTTTCATTCTCTTCATATTTTTCAGAACTTTTCAAGCTCTTCCTATTTTTCACAGCGTTTCATGCACTTCGTATTTTTCACACCGTTTAATGCTCTTCATATTTATCACACCTTTTCATGCTCTTTGTATTTTTCACCTTTTCATGCTCTTTGTATTTTTCACATCTTTTCATGTTCCTCGTAATTTTTCACAACTTTTCTTGCACTTCGTAATTTTTCACACCTTTTCATGCTCTTCGTATTTTTCACAACTTTTCGTGCTTTTTGTATTATTCACACCTTTTCATGCTCCTTGTATATTTTAGACCTTTTCATGCTCCTCGTATTATTCACACCTTTTCATGCTCCTCGTATATTTTAGACCTTTTCATGCTACTCGTATTTTTCAGACCTTTGCAAGCTCCTCGTATTTTTCAGACCTTTGCATGCTCCTCGTATTTTTCAGACCTTTTCACGCTCCTTGTGTTTTTCACAACTTCCCATGCTCCTCATATTGTTCACACCTTTTCATACTCCTCATATTATTCACAACTTTTTATGCTCCTGGTATTTTTCAGACCTTTTCATGCTCCTCGCATTTTTCACACCTTTTCATGCTCCTCCTATTTTTCAGAACTTTTCATTCTCCTCGTAAATCACAGCTTTTCATGCTCCTGGTATTTTTCAAACCTTTTCATGCTCTTCATATTTTACACACCGTTTCATGCTCTTCATATTTTTCACACCATTTCATGAACCTCATATTGTTCACAACTTTTCATGCTCTTCATAGTTTTCAGACCTTTACATGCTCTTCGTATTTTTCAGAATTTTTCTTGCTCTTTGTATTTTTCACAGCTTTTCATGCTCCTGGTATTTTTCACACCTTTTCATGCTCTTCATATACTTCAGAACTTTTCAAGCTCTTGATATTTTTCAGACCTTTTCAAGCTCTTCGTAGTTTTCACAACCTTTCATGCTCTGCACATTTTTCACACCATTTCAGGCTCTTCGTATGTTTCACACCTTTTCAAGCACTTCGTATTTTTCACAACTTTTCATGCTCTTCGTATTTTTCACACCTCTTCAGGCTCTTCGAAATTTTTCACACCTTTTCATATTTTTCACACCTTTTCATCCTCTTCTCATTTTTCCGTTTCATGCTTTTTGTATTTTTCAGACCTTTTCATGCTCCTCGTATTTTTCAGACCTTTGCATGCTCCTCGTATTTTTCTGAACTTTTCACGCTCCTCGTATTTTTCACAACTTCTCATCCTCCTCATATTGTTCACAACTTTCATACTCCTCATATTATTCACAACTTTTCATGCTCATTATATTTTTCACACCTTTTCAGCTCTTCATATTTTTCAGAAATTTTCATGCTCTTCATGCTCTTCGTATTTTCAGAACTTTTCATGCTCTTCATATTTTTCATACCTTTTCATGCTCTTGATATTTTTCAGAAGTTTTCATGTTCTTGATATTTTTCAGACCTTTTCATGCTCTTCAATTTTTCACAACTTTTCATGCCTTTCATATTTTTCAGACCTTTTCAATCTCTTGATATTTTTCAGACCTTTTCATGCTCCTCCTATTTTTCAGAACTTTTCATGCTCTTCGTATTTTTCCCACCTTTTCATGCTCTTTGTATTTTTCACACCTTTTCATGCTCTTCATATTTTTCACACCTTTTCATGCTCTTCATATTTTTTAGAGCTTTTCATGCTCTTCTTATTTTTCACACCATTTCATGCTCCTCATATTTTTCACATCTTTTCATGAGCTTCATATTGTCACACCGTTTCATGCTCCTCAGATTTTTCACAGCTTTTCATGCTCTTCACATTTTTCAGACCTTTTCATGCTCCACATATTTTTCACACGTTTACATGCTCTTCATATTTTACACAACTTCTCATGCTCTTCTTATTTTTTAAACCTTTTCTTGCTCTTCTGATTTTTCACACCGTTTCATGCTCTTCATATTTTTCACACCTTGTCATGCTTTTCAAATTTTTCACACCTTTTCATGCTCTTCGTATTTTTTAAACCTTTTCTTGCTCCTCATATTTTACACAACTTTTCATGCTCTTCATATTTTTTAAACCTTTTCTTGCTCTTCATATTTTACACACCTTTTCATGCTCTTCATATTTTTCACACCTTGTCATGCTTTTCAAATTTTTTACACCTTTTCATGCTCTTCGTATTTTTCAGGTTTTATCATTCTCTTCATATTTTTCAGATCTTTTCATGCTCTTTGTATTTTTCACACCATTTCATGCTCTTCGTATTTATCAGATGTTTCATGATCTTCTTATTTTTCACAGCGTTTCATGCTTTTCGTATTTATCAGAACTTTTCGTGATCTCCATATTTTTCAGAACTTTTCATGCTCTTCGCATTTTTCACACCGTTTCATGCACTTCATATTTTTCACACCTTTTCATGCTATTCATATTTTTCACACTGTTTCATAATCTTCATATTTTTCACTTCTTTTCATGCTCTTCATATATTTCACACTGTTTCATGCTCTTCATATGTTCACACCATTACATGCTCCTCATATTTATCATAGTTTCATGCTCTTCAAATTTTTCACACCTTTACATGCTCCTCATATTTTTGACACCATTTCTTGCTCCTCGTATTTTTCAGAACTTTTCATGCTCTTCATATTTTTCACACCTTTACATGCTCCTCATATTTTTGACACCTTTTTACATGCTCCTCATATTTTTGACACCTTTTCTTGCTCCTCATATTTTTCACACCGTTTCATGCTCTTCATATTTTTCACACCTTTTCCTGCTCTTCATATTTTTCATACCGTTTCATGCTCTTCATATTCTCACACTGTTTCATGCTCCTCATATTTTTCAGACCTTTTCATGGTCCTCGTATTTTTCAGACCTTTTCATGCTCCTCATAATTTTCAGACCTTGGCATGCTCCTCGTATTTTCCAGACCTTTTCATCCTCCTCATATTTTTCACACCTTTTCACGCTCTTCGTATTTTTCAGGCCTTTGCATGCTCCCTGTATTTTTCACACATTTTCATGCTCCTCGTATTTTTCAGAACTTTTCATGCTCCTCATATTTTGCACACCTTTTCATGCTCTTCGTATTTTTCAGACGTTTGCATGCTCTTCGTATTTTTCAGACCTTTTCATGCTCTTGATAGTTTTGAAACCTTTTCAGGCTCCTCGTATTTTTCAGACCTTTTCATGCTCCTCGTATTTTTCACACATTTCCATGCTCCTCGTATTTTTCACACCTTTTCACGAACCTTGTATTTTTCAGACCTTTCCATGCTCCTCGTATTTTTCACACCGTTTCATGCTCTTCATATTTTCAGATAGTTTCATGCTCCTCATAATTTTCACACGTTTCATGCTCTTCATATTTTTCAGAAAGCTCTTTGTATTTTTCAGACTTTTTCATGTTCTTGGTAATTTTTCACATCTTTTAATGCTCTCTGAATTTTTAACAACTTTTCATGCTTTTCATGATTTTTCACAACGTTTCATGCTCTTCATATTTTTCACACCGTTTGATGCGTTTGTACTTTTCACACTTTTTCATGCTCTTTGTATTTTTCACACATTTTAATGCTCTTCGTATATTTCACACCTTTTCATGCACTTCGTATGATTCACACCTTTTCATGCTCTTCATATTTTTCACACCGTTTCATGCTCTTCATATTTTTCACACCTTTTCATGCTCTTCATATTTTTCACACCATTTCATGCTCTTCATATTTTTCACACTGTTTCATGCTCTTCGTATTTTTGACACTTTTTCATGCTCTTCGTATATTTCACACCTTTTCATGCTCTTCATATTTTTCACACCGTTTCATGCTGTTCATATTGTTCACAACTTTTCAGGCTCCCCGTATTTTTCAGACCTTTTCATGCTCCTTGTGTTTTTCAGACCTTTTCATGCTCCTCGTATTTTTCAGACCTTTTCATCCTCCTCGTATTTATCAGACCTTTTCATGCTTCTCGTATTTTTCACACCTTTTCATGCTCCTCGTATTTTTCACACTTTTTCATTCTCCTCGTATTTTTCACATCTTTATATGCTCTTTGTATTTTTCACACCTTTTCATGCTCTTCCTGTTTTTCACACCTTTTCATGCTCTTCGTGTTTTTCACTCCTTTTAATGCTCTTCATATTTTTCAGGCCTTTTCATGCTCTTGATATTTTCCACACCTTTTCATGCTCTCCATGTTTTTCACACCGTTTCTTGCTCTTCGTGTTTTTCACACATTTCATGCTCCTATTTTTCACACTTTTCATGCTCTTCATATTTTTCACACCTTTTCATGCTCCTCGTATTTTTCACACTTTTTCATGCTCCTCATATTTTTCAAACCTTTTCATGCTCTTCGAATTTTTCATTCATTTTCATGCTCCTCGTGTTTTTCACACCTTTTCATGCTCCTCGTATTTTTCACACTTTTTCATGCTCCTCATATTTTTCACACCTTTTCATGCTCCTCGTATTTTTCAGACCTTTTCATGCTCCTCGTATTTTTCAGACCTTGCCTGGTCCTCGTATTTTATAGACCTTTCCATGCTCTTACTATTTTTCAGACATCTTCATGCTCCTCTTATTTTTCAGACCTATTCATGCTCTTCGGATTTTTCAGAACTCTTCATGCTACTCGTATTTTTCAGAACTCTTCATGCTCTTCATACTGTTCACACGTTTTCATGCTCTTCGTATATTTCAGACCTTTTCAAATTCTTGATATTTTTCAGACCATTTCATGCTCCTCATATTTTTCACACCTTTTCATGCTCTTTGTAATATTTCACACCTGTTCATGCTCTTCGTATTTTTGACACCTTTTCATACTCCTCGTATTTTTCACACCTTTTCATGCTCCTCGTATTTTTCAAACCTTTTCATGCTCCCCGTATTTTTCAGACCTTTTTATGCTACTTCTATTTTTCAGACCTTTACATGCTCCTCGTATTTTTCACACCTTTTCATGCTCTTCGTGATTTTCACGCATTTTCATGGTTCTCGTATTTTTTACACCATTTCATGTTCCTCGTTTTTTTTCAGACCTTTTCATGCTCCTCGTATTTTTCACACATTTTCATGCTCCTCGTATTTTTCACACCTTTGCATGCTCTTCGTGATTTTCACGCCTTTTCATGCTCTTTGTATTTTTCAGACCTTTTCATGCTCCGGGTATTTTTCAGAACTTTTCATGCTCTTCATATTTTTCAGAATTTTTCAAACTCCTCGTATTTTTCAGATCTTTTCATGCTCCTCAAATTTTTCAGACCTTTCAAGCTCCTCTTATTTTTCAGACCTTTTCATGCTCCTCATATTTTTTCACACCTTTTCATGCTCTTCATATAGTTCACACCTTTTCATGCTCTTCATATTGTTCAGAACTTTTCATGCTCCTCGTATTTTTCACAACTTCTCATGCTCCTCATATTGTTCACACCTTTTCATGCTCGTCATAATATTCACACATTTTCATGCTCTTCATATTTTTCACAACTTTTCATGCTCTTCATATTTTTCAGAACTTTTCATTCTCTTCATGCTCTTCGTATTTTCAGACCTATTCATGCTCCTCCTATTTTTCAGACCTTTTCATATTCTGCGTATTTTTCACACCTTTTCTTGCTCTTCATATTTTACACACCGTTTCATGCTCTTCATATTTTTCACACCATTTCATTAACCTTATATTATTCACACCTTTTCATGCTCTTCATATTTTACACACCGTTTCAGGCTCTTCGTATGTTTCACACCTTTTCATGCACTTCGTATTTTTCACAAATTTTCATGCTCTTCGTATTTTTCACACCTTTTCAGGCTCTTCGAAATTTTTCACCCCTTTTCAAGCTCTTCGTATTTTTCACACCCTGTCGTGCTCTTCATATTTTTTACATCTTTTCATCCTCTTTGTATTTGTCCCATCTTTTCATGTTCTTCGTATTTTTCAGAACTTTTCATGCTCTTCGTATTTTTCACACTATTTCATGCTCTTCGTATTTTTCAGACATTCTGATGCTTCGTATTTTTCACAGCGTTTCATGCACTTCGTATTTTTCACACTGTTTAATGCTCTTCATATTTTTCACACCTTTTCATGCTCTTCGTATTTTTCACACCTTTTCATGCTCTTTTTATTTTTCACATCTCTTCATGGTCTTCGTAATTTTTCACAAATTTTCATGCACTTTGTAATTTTTCACACCTTTTCATGCTCTTCGTATTTTTCACACCTTTTCATGCTTTTCGTATTATTCACACCTTTTCATGCTCCTTGTATATTTTAGACCTTTTCATGCTCCTCGTATTATTCACACTTTTTCATGCTCCTCGTATATTTCAGACCTTTGCATGCTCCTCGTATTTTTCAGAACTTTTCACGCTCCTCGTGTTTTTCACAACTTCTCATGCTCCTCATATTGTTCACACCTTTTCATACTCCTCATATTATTCACAACTTTTTATGCTTCTGGTATTTTTCAGACCTTTTCATGCTCCTCCTATTTTTCAGAACTTTTCATTGTCCTTGTAAATCACAGCTTTTCATTCTCCTGGTATTTTTCACACCTTTTCATGCTCTTCATATTTTACACACCGTTTCATGCTCTTCATATTTTTCACACCATTTCATGAACCTCATATTGTTCACAACTTTTCATGCTCTTCATATTTTACACACCTTTTCATGCTCTTCATATTTTTTAGAGCTTTTCATGCTCTTCTTATTTTTCACACCATTTCATGCTCCTCATATTTTTCACATCTTTTCATGAGCTTCATATTGTCACACCGTTTCATGCTCCTCAGATTTTTCACAGCTTTTCATGCTCTTCATATTTTTCAGACCTTTTCATGCTCCACATATTTTTCACACGTTTACATGCTCTTCATATTTTACACAACTTCTCATGCTCTTCTTATTTTTTAAACCTTTTCTTGCTCTTCTTATTTTTCACACCGTTTCATGCTCTTCATATTTTTCACACCTTGTCAGGCTTTTCAAATTTTTCACACCTTTTCATGCTCTTCGTATTTTTTAAACCTTTTCTTGCTCCTCATATTTTACACAACTTTTCATGCTCTTCATATTTTTTAAACCTTTTCTTGCTCTTCATATTTTACACACCGTTTCATGCTCTTCATATTTTTCACACCTTGTCATGCTTTTCAAATTTTTTACACCTTTTCATGCTCTTCGTATTTTTCAGGTTTTATCATTCTCTTCGTATTTTTCAGATCTTTTCATGCTCTTTGTATTTTTCACACCGTTTCATGCTCTTCGTATTTATCAGATGTTTTCATGATCTTCTTATTTTTCACAGCGTTTCATGCTTTTCGTATTTATCAGAACTTTTCGTGATCTCCATATTTTTCAGAACTTTTCATGCTCTTCGCATTTTTCACACCGTTTCATGCACTTCATATTTTTCACACCTTTTCATGCTATTCATATTTTTCACACTGTTTCATAATCTTCATATTTTTCACTTCTTTTCATGCTCTTCATATATTTCACACTGTTTCATGCTCTTCATATGTTCACACCATTACATGCTCCTCATATTTATCATAGTTTCATGCTCTTCAAATTTTTCACACCTTTACATGCTCCTCATATTTTTGACACCATTTCTTGCTCCTCGTATTTTTCAGAACTTTTCATGCTCTTCATATTTTTCACACCTTTACATGCTCCTCATATTTTTGACACCTTTTCTTGCTCCTCATATTTTTCACACCGTTTCATGCTCTTCATATTTTTCACACCTTTTCCTGCTCTTCATATTTTTCATACCGTTTCATGCTCTTCATATTCTCACACTGTTTCATGCTCCTCATATTTTTCAGACCTTTTCATGGTCCTCGTATTTTTCAGACCTTTTCATGCTCCTCATAATTTTCAGACCTTGGCATGCTCCTCGTATTTTCCAGACCTTTTCATCCTCCTCATATTTTTCACACCTTTTCACGCTCTTCGTATTTTTCAGGCCTTTGCATGCTCCCTGTATTTTTCACACATTTTCATGCTCCTCGTATTTTTCAGAACTTTTCATGCTCCTCATATTTTGCACACCTTTTCATGCTCTTCGTATTTTTCAGACGTTTGCATGCTCTTCGTATTTTTCAGACCTTTTCATGCTCTTGATAGTTTTGAAACCTTTTCAGGCTCCTCGTATTTTTCAGACCTTTTCACGCTCCTCGTATTTTTCACACATTTCCATGCTCCTCGTATTTTTCACACCTTTTCACGACCCTTGTATTTTTCAGACCTTTCCATGCTCCTCGTATTTTTCACACCGTTTCATGCTCTTCATATTTTCAGATAGTTTCATGCTCCTCATATTTTTCACACGTTTCATGCTCTTCATATTTTTCAGAAAGCTCTTTGTATTTTTCAGACTTTTTCATGTTCTTGGTAATTTTTCACATCTTTTAATGCTCTCTGAATTTTTCACAACTTTTCATGCTTTTCGTGATTTTTCACAACGTTTCATGCTCTTCATATTTTTCACACCGTTTGATGCGTTTGTACTTTTCACACTTTTTCATGCTCTTTGTATTTTTCACACATTTTAATGCTCTTCGTATATTTCACACCTTTTCATGCACTTCGTATGATTCACACCTTTTCATGCTCTTCATATTTTTCACACCGTTTCATGCTCTTCATATTTTTCACACCTTTTCATGCTCTTCATATTTTTCACACCATTTCATGCTCTTCATATTTTTCACACTGTTTCATGCTCTTCGTATTTTTGACACTTTTTCATGCTCTTCGTATATTTCACACCTTTTCATGCTCTTCATATTTTTCACACCGTTTCATGCTGTTCATATTGTTCACAACTTTTCAGGCTCCCCGTATTTTTCAGACCTTTTCATGCTCCTTGTGTTTTTCAGACCTTTTCATGCTCTTCGTATTTTTCAGACCTTTTCATCCTCCTCGTATTTATCAGACCTTTTCATGCTTCTCGTATTTTTCACACCTTTTCATGCTCCTCGTATTTTTCACACTTTTTCATTCTCCTCGTATTTTTCACACCTTTATATGCTCTTTGTATTTTTCACACCTTTTCATGCTCTTCCTGTTTTTCACACCTTTTCATGCTCTTCGTGTTTTTCACTCCTTTTAATGCTCTTCATATTTTTCAGGCCTTTTCATGCTCTTGATATTTTCCACACCTTTTCATGCTCTCCATGTTTTTCACACCGTTTCTTGCTCTTCGTGTTTTTCACACATTTCATGCTCCTATTTTTCACACTTTTCATGCTCTTCATATTTTTCACACCTTTTCATGCTCCTCGTATTTTTCACACTTTTTCATGCTCCTCATATTTTTCAAACCTTTTCATGCTCTTCGAATTTTTCATTCATTTTCATGCTCCTCGTGTTTTTCACACCTTTTCATGCTCCTCGTATTTTTCACACTTTTTCATGCTCCTCATATTTTTCACACCTTTTCATGCTCCTCGTATTTTTCAGACCTTTTCATGCTCCTCGTATTTTTCAGACCTTGCCTGGTCCTCGTATTTTATAGACCTTTCCATGCTCTTACTATTTTTCAGACACCTTCATGCTCCTCTTATTTTTGAGACCTATTCATGCTCTTCGGATTTTTCAGAACTCTTCATGCTACTCGTATTTTTCAGAACTCTTCATGCTCTTCATACTGTTCACACGTTTTCATGCTCTTCGTATATTTCAGACCTTTTCAAATTCTTGATATTTTTCAGACCATTTCATGCTCATCATATTTTTCACACCTTTTCATGCTCTTTGTAATATTTCACACCTGTTCATGCTCTTCGTATTTTTGACACCTTTTCATGCTCCTCGTATTTTTCACACCTTTTCATGCTCCCCGTATTTTTCAGACCTTTTTATGCTACTTCTATTTTTCAGAGCTTTACATGCTCCTCGTATTTTTCAGACCTTTTCATGCTCCCCGTATTTTTCATACCTTTCATGGTCCTCGTATTTTTCAGAACAATTCATGCTTCTCATATTTTTCAGACCTTTTCATGCTCCTCGTATTTTTCAGACCTTTTTTTGCTCCTCGTATTTTTACACCTTTTCATGCTCCTTGTATTTTTCAGACCGTTTCATGCTCCTCGTATTTTTCAGACCTTTTCATGCTCCTCGTATTTTACAGAGCTTTTCATGCTCCTCGTATTTTTCAGAACTTTTCGTGCTCCTCGTATTTTCAGACCTTTTCATGCTCCTCGAATTTTTCACACCTTTTCTTGCTCCTCGTATTTTTCACACCTTTTCATGCTCCTCATGTTTTCCACACCTTTCATGCTCTTCATATTTTTCACAGCGTTTCATGCTCTTCATATTTTCACACCGTTTCATCCTCCTCATATTTTTGAGACGTTTTCATGCTCCTCATGTTTTTCACACATTTTCATGCTCCTCGTATTTTCCAGACCTTTTCATGCTCCTCGTATTTTCCAGACCTATTCATGCTCCCCGTATTTTTCAGACCTTTTCATGTTCCTCGTATTTTTGACATCTTTTCATGCTCCTCGTAATTTTCAGACCATTTCATGCTCCTCATATTTTTCAGACCTTTTCATTCTCCTAGTATTTTTCCGATCTTTTCCTGCTCCTTGTACTTTTCAGACCTTTTCATGCTCCTCATATTTCTCACACCTTTCATGCTCTTCATATTTTTCACACGGTTTCATGCTCATGATATTTTCACACCGTTTCATGCTCCTCATATTTTTGATAACATTTCATGCTCCTCTTATTTTTCACACCTTTTCATGCTTCCCGTATTTTCCAGACCTTTTCATGCTCCTCGTATTTTTCAGACATTTACATGCTCCTCGTGTTTTTCAGACCTTTTCATGCTCCTCGTATTTTTCACACATTTTCATATTCCTCCTATTTTTCACACCTTTTCACGCTTCTTGTATTTTTCAGACATTAAGGCCCCTCATACTTTTCACAGCTTTTCATGCTCCTCGTATTTTTCACACCTTTTCATGCTCCTCATATTGTTCACACCTTTTCTTGCTCTTCATATTTTTCACATCTTTTAATGCTCCTCATATTTTTCATACCTTTTCATGCTCCTCGTATTTTTCAGACCTTTTCATGCTCCCTGTATTTTTCATACCTTTCATGGTCCTCGTATTTTTCAGACCGTTTCATGCTTCTCATATTTTTCACACCTTTTCATGCTCTTCCTGTTTTTCACACCTTTTCATGCTCTTCGTGTTTTTCACTCCTTTTAATGCTCTTCATATTTTTCAGGACTTTTCACGCTCTTGATATTTTTCTCACCTTTTCATGCTCTCCGTGTTTTTCACACCTTTTCTTGCTCTTCGTGTTTTCCACACCTTTTCCTGCTCCTCATATTTCTTCACACCATTTCATGCTCTTCATATTTTCACAGCATTTCATTCTAGTCATATTTTTGACACCTTTTCATGCTCCTCATATTTTTCAGACCTTTTCATGCTCCTCGTGTTTTTCAGACCTTTTCACGCTCCTCATATTTTTCAGACATTCAGGCCCCTCGTATTTTTCAGACATTTTCATGCTCCTCGTGTTTTTCAGACCTTTTCACGCTCCTCGTATTTTTCAGACATTCAGGCCCCTCGTATTTTTCAGACCTTTTCATGGTCCTCGTATTTTTCAGACCTTTTCATGCTCCTCGTATTTTTCACACATTTTCATATTCCTCGTATTTTTCACACCTTTTCACGCTCCTCGTATTTTTCAGACATTAAGGCCCCTCGTATTTTTCAGACCTTTTCATGCTCCTCGTATTTTTCACACCTTTTCATGCTCCTCATATTGTTCACAACTTTTCATGCTTTTCATATTTTTCACATCTTTTCATGCTCCTCATATTTTTCATACCGTTTCATGATCCTCATATATTTCACACCTTTTCATGCTTCTCATATTTTTGACACCTTTTCATGATCCTCGTATTTTTCAGACTGTTTCATGCTTCTCATATTTTTCACACCTTTTCATGCTCCTCGTATTTTTCACAACTTTTCATGCTCATCGTATTTTTCATACCTTTTCATGATCCTCATATTTTTCACACCTTTTAATGCTCTTCATATTTTTCAGGCCGTTTCATGCTCCTCATGTTTTTCACACCTTTTCATGGTCTTCATATTTTTCACACCGTTTCATGCTCTTCATGTTTCCATACTGTTTCATGCTCCTCATATTTTTCAGATATTTTCATGCTCCTCGTATTTTCCAGACCTTTTCATGCTCCTCGTACTTTTCACAACTTTTCATGCTCCTTGTACTTTTCAGACCTTTTCATGCTCCTCATATTTCTCACACCTTTCATGCTCTTCATATTTTTCACACCGTTTCATGCTCTTTATATTTTCACTCCGTTTCATGCTCCTCATATTTTTGATACCGTTTCATACTCCTCTTATTTTTCAGACCTTTTCATGCTCCTCGTATTTTTCAGACCTTTTCATGCTCCTCGTATTTTTCACACCTTTTCATGCTCCTCGTATTTTTCACTCCTTTTCATGCTCCTTGTATTTTTCACACCTTTTCATGCTACTCGTATTTTTCAGACCTTTTCATGCTCCCCATATTTTCAGACCTTTTCATGCTCCTACTATTTTTCACACCTTTTTATGCTACTCGTATTTTTCACACCTTTTCATGCTCCTCGTATTTTTCAGTCATTTTCATGATCCTCGTATTTTTCAGACCTTTTCATGCTCCTCGTATTTTTCACACCTTTTCATGCTCCTCGTATTTTTCAGACCTTTTCATGCTCCTACTATTTTTCACACCTTTTCATGCTCCTCACATTTTCACACGTTTTCATGCTCTTCGTATTTTTCACACATTTTCATGCTCTTTGTATTTTTCAGACATTTTCATGCTCTTGGTAATTTTTCACACCTTTTCATGCTCTTCATATATTTCACACCTTTTCATGCTCTTCGTATTTTTCACACCTTTTCCTGCTCTTCATATTTTTCACACCGTTTCATGCTCTTCATATTTTTCACACCTTTTCATGCTCTTCATGTTTTTCCCACGTTTTCATACTTTTCATATTTTTCACACAGTTTCATGCTTTTCATATTTTTCACACAGTTTCATGCTCTTCATATTTTTCACACCTTTTCATGCTCTTCATATTTTTCACTCCGTTCTATGCTCCTCATATTTTCACATCTTTTCATGCTCCTCATATTTTTACACCGTTTCATGCTCTTCATCTTTTTCACACCATATCATGCTCTTCGTATTTTTCACACCTTTTCATGCTCTTTATATATTTTACAACTTTTCATGCACTTCGTATGTTTCACACCTTATCATGCTTCTCATATTATTCACACCTTTTCATGCTCATCATATTTTTCACATCTTTTATTGCTCTTCATATTTTTCAGACCTTTTCATGCTCCTCATATTTTTCACACCGTTTCATGCTCCTCATATTTTCACACCGTTTCATGTCTTCATATTTTTCACACCATTTCATGCTTTTCATATTTTTCACACCTTTTCATACTCTTTGTATATTTCACACCTTTTCATGCATTTCGTATGTTTCACACCTTATCATGCTCCTCATATTATTCACACCTGTTCATGCTCCTCGTGTTTTTCAGAACTTTTCATGCTCCTCATATTTTTCAGACCTTTTCATGCTCCTCGTATTTTTCACACCTTCTCATGCTTCTCGTATTTTTCACACCCTTTCATGCACCTTGTGTTTTTCAGACCTTTTCATGCTCTTCGTATTTTTCACAGCATTTCATGCTTTCGCATTTTTCACACCATTGCATGCTCCTCGTATTTTTCACACCTTTTCATGCACTTCGTATTTTTCAAACCTTTTCATTCTCTTTGTATTTTTCACAACTTTTCATGCATTTCATAATTTTTCAGACCTTTTCATGGTCTTCGTAGATTTCACACCAGTCATGCTCTTCGTATTTTCACACCTTTTCAAGCTCTTCGTACTTTTCAAACCGTTTCTTGCTCTTCATATTTTTCACATATTTTCATGCTCTAAATATTTTTCACATCTCTTCATGCGCTTCATATTTTTCACATCTTTTCATCCTCTTCATATTTTTCACAACTTTTCATGCTCTTCATATTTTTTACATATTTCATGCTCCTCATATTTTTCATACCATTTCATGCTCCTCATATTTTTCATATCTTTTCATGCTCCTCATATTTTTGACACCTTTTACAGATCTTCATATTTTTCACACCGTTTCATGCTCTTTATATTTTCACACCGTTTCATGTTCCTCGTATTTTTCAGACCTTTTCATGCTCCTACTAGTTTTCCCACCTTTTCATGCTCCTTGTGTTTTTAGCAGATTTTCTTTCTCATCGTATTTTTCACACCTTTTCATGCTCCTCGTATTTTTCACACCTTTAATGCTCCTCGTATTTTTCACACCTTTATATGCTCTTCGTATTTTTCAAGCTTTTCATGCACTTCGAATTTTTCACACATTTTCATGCACTTCGTGTTTTCCACATTTTTTCATGCTGCTCGTGTTTTTCACAACGTTTCATGCTCTTCATATTTTTAACACAGTTTCATGCTCTTCATATTTCTCACACCTTTTCATGCTCCACATATTTTTCAGAACTTTCATGCTCCTCGTGTTTTTCAGAACTTTTCATGCTCCTCATATTTTTCAGACCTTTTCATGCTCCTCGTGTTTTTCAGACCTTTTCACGCTCCTCATATTTTTCAGACATTCAGGCCCCTCGTATTTTTCAGACATTTTCATGCTCCTCGTGTTTTTCAGACCTTTTCACGCTCCTCGTATTTTTCAGACATTCAGGCCCCTCGTATTTTTCAGACCTTTTCATGGTCCTCGTATTTTTCAGACCTTTTCATGCTCCTCGTATTTTTCACACATTTTCATATTCCTCGTATTTTTCACACCTTTTCACGCTCCTCGTATTTTTCAGACATTAAGGCCCCTCGTATTTTTCAGACCTTTTCATGCTCCTCGTATTTTTCACACCTTTTCATGCTCCTCATATTGTTCACAACTTTTCATGCTTTTCATATTTTTCACATCTTTTCATGCTCCTCATATTTTTCATACCGTTTCATGATCCTCATATATTTCACACCTTTTCATGCTTCTCATATTTTTGACACCTTTTCATGATCCTCGTATTTTTCAGACTGTTTCATGCTTCTCATATTTTTCACACCTTTTCATGCTCCTCGTATTTTTCACAACTTTTCATGCTCATCGTATTTTTCATACCTTTTCATGATCCTCATATTTTTCACACCTTTTAATGCTCTTCATATTTTTCAGGCCGTTTCATGCTCCTCATGTTTTTCACACCTTTTCATGGTCTTCATATTTTTCACACCGTTTCATGCTCTTCATGTTTCCATACTGTTTCATGCTCCTCATATTTTTCAGATATTTTCATGCTCCTCGTATTTTCCAGACCTTTTCATGCTCCTCGTACTTTTCACAACTTTTCATGCTCCTTGTACTTTTCAGACCTTTTCATGCTCCTCATATTTCTCACACCTTTCATGCTCTTCATATTTTTCACACCGTTTCATGCTCTTTATATTTTCACTCCGTTTCATGCTCCTCATATTTTTGATACCGTTTCATACTCCTCTTATTTTTCAGACCTTTTCATGCTCCTCGTATTTTTCAGACCTTTTCATGCTCCTCGTATTTTTCACACCTTTTCATGCTCCTCGTATTTTTCACTCCTTTTCATGCTCCTTGTATTTTTCACACCTTTTCATGCTACTCGTATTTTTCAGACCTTTTCATGCTCCCCATATTTTCAGACCTTTTCATGCTCCTACTATTTTTCACACCTTTTTATGCTACTCGTATTTTTCACACCTTTTCATGCTCCTCGTATTTTTCAGTCATTTTCATGATCCTCGTATTTTTCAGACCTTTTCATGCTCCTCGTATTTTTCACACCTTTTCATGCTCCTCGTATTTTTCAGACCTTTTCATGCTCCTACTATTTTTCACACCTTTTCATGCTCCTCACATTTTCACACGTTTTCATGCTCTTCGTATTTTTCACACATTTTCATGCTCTTTGTATTTTTCAGACATTTTCATGCTCTTGGTAATTTTTCACACCTTTTCATGCTCTTCATATATTTCACACCTTTTCATGCTCTTCGTATTTTTCACACCTTTTCCTGCTCTTCATATTTTTCACACCGTTTCATGCTCTTCATATTTTTCACACCTTTTCATGCTCTTCATGTTTTTCCCACGTTTTCATACTTTTCATATTTTTCACACAGTTTCATGCTTTTCATATTTTTCACACAGTTTCATGCTCTTCATATTTTTCACACCTTTTCATGCTCTTCATATTTTTCACTCCGTTCTATGCTCCTCATATTTTCACATCTTTTCATGCTCCTCATATTTTTACACCGTTTCATGCTCTTCATCTTTTTCACACCATATCATGCTCTTCGTATTTTTCACACCTTTTCATGCTCTTTATATATTTTACAACTTTTCATGCACTTCGTATGTTTCACACCTTATCATGCTTCTCATATTATTCACACCTTTTCATGCTCATCATATTTTTCACATCTTTTATTGCTCTTCATATTTTTCAGACCTTTTCATGCTCCTCATATTTTTCACACCGTTTCATGCTCCTCATATTTTCACACCGTTTCATGTCTTCATATTTTTCACACCATTTCATGCTTTTCATATTTTTCACACCTTTTCATACTCTTTGTATATTTCACACCTTTTCATGCATTTCGTATGTTTCACACCTTATCATGCTCCTCATATTATTCACACCTGTTCATGCTCCTCGTGTTTTTCAGAACTTTTCATGCTCCTCATATTTTTCAGACCTTTTCATGCTCCTCGTATTTTTCACACCTTCTCATGCTTCTCGTATTTTTCACACCCTTTCATGCACCTTGTGTTTTTCAGACCTTTTCATGCTCTTCGTATTTTTCACAGCATTTCATGCTTTCGCATTTTTCACACCATTGCATGCTCCTCGTATTTTTCACACCTTTTCATGCACTTCGTATTTTTCAAACCTTTTCATTCTCTTTGTATTTTTCACAACTTTTCATGCATTTCATAATTTTTCAGACCTTTTCATGGTCTTCGTAGATTTCACACCAGTCATGCTCTTCGTATTTTCACACCTTTTCAAGCTCTTCGTACTTTTCAAACCGTTTCTTGCTCTTCATATTTTTCACATATTTTCATGCTCTAAATATTTTTCACATCTCTTCATGCGCTTCATATTTTTCACATCTTTTCATCCTCTTCATATTTTTCACAACTTTTCATGCTCTTCATATTTTTTACATATTTCATGCTCCTCATATTTTTCATACCATTTCATGCTCCTCATATTTTTCATATCTTTTCATGCTCCTCATATTTTTGACACCTTTTACAGATCTTCATATTTTTCACACCGTTTCATGCTCTTTATATTTTCACACCGTTTCATGTTCCTCGTATTTTTCAGACCTTTTCATGCTCCTACTAGTTTTCCCACCTTTTCATGCTCCTTGTGTTTTTAGCAGATTTTCTTTCTCATCGTATTTTTCACACCTTTTCATGCTCCTCGTATTTTTCACACCTTTAATGCTCCTCGTATTTTTCACACCTTTATATGCTCTTCGTATTTTTCAAGCTTTTCATGCACTTCGAATTTTTCACACATTTTCATGCACTTCGTGTTTTCCACATTTTTTCATGCTGCTCGTGTTTTTCACAACGTTTCATGCTCTTCATATTTTTAACACAGTTTCATGCTCTTCATATTTCTCACACCTTTTCATGCTCCACATATTTTTCAGAACTTTCATGCTCCTCGTGTTTTTCAGAACTTTTCATGCTCCTCATATTTTTCAGACCTTTTCATGCTCCTCGTATTTTTTAGACCTTTTCATTCTCCTCGTGTTTTTCAGAACTTTTCATGCTCCTCGTATTTTTCACACCTTTTCATGCTCCTCGTATTTTTCACACCTTTTCATGCACTTTGTATTTTTCCAACCTTTTCATGCTCTTTGTATTTTTCACAACTTTTCACGCTCTTCATACTTTTCAAACCATTTCATGCTCTTCATATTTTCACATCTTTTCATGCTCTTCATATTTTACACACCGTTTCATGCTCTTCATATTTTTCACAACTTTTCATGCTCTTCATATTTTTTACATATTTCATGCTCCTCATATTTTTCATACCATTTCATGCTCCTCATATTTTTCACATCTTTTCATGCTCCTCATATTTTTGACACCTTTTAAAGGTCTTCATATTTTTCACACCGTTTCATGTTCCTCGTATTTTTCAGACCTTTTCATGCTCCTACTAGTTTTCCCACCTTTTCATGCGCCTCGTATTTTTAGCACATTTTCTTTCTCATCGTATTTTTCACACCTTTTCATGCTCCTCGTATTTTTCACACCTTTAATTCTCCTCGTATTTTTCACACCTTTAAATGCTCTTCGTATTTTTCAAACCTTTTCATGCTCTTCATATTTTTCACACATTTTCATGCACTTCGTTGTTTTCACACCTTTTCATTCTCCTCATATTTTCAGACCTTTTCATACTCCTCGTATTTGCAGACCTTTTCGTACTCCTCGTGTTTTTCACACCATTTCATGCTCCTCATATATTTCACAACTTTTCATGCTCTTCATATTATTGACATATTTTAATGCTCCTCATATTTTTCCCATCTTTTCATGCTCCTCATATTTTTGACACGTTTAAAAGGTCTTCATATTTTTCACACTGTTTCATGATCTTCATATTTTCACACCGTTTCATGCTCTTCAAATTTTTTAGACCTTTTCATGCTCCTGTTTTTTTCACACCTTTTCATGCTCCTCGCAGTTTTCACACCTTTTCATGCTCCTCGTATTTTTCAGACCTTTTCATGCTCCTAATATTGTTCACACCTTTTCATGCTTCTCGTATTTTTCGCACATTTTCTTTCTCATCGTATTTTTCACACCTTTTCATGCTCCTTGTATTTTTCACACCTTTTCATGCTCTTCGTACTTTTCACACCTTTTCATGCTCTTCGTATTTTTCCCACCTTGTCATGCCAGTTGTATTTTTTAGAACTTTTCATGGTCCTCGTATATTTCAGACCTTTACATGCTCCTCGGATTTTTCACATCTTTTCATGCTCTTCGTGTTTTTCAAACCTTTTCATGCTCTTCGAATTTTTATACATTTTCATGTTCTTCGTGTTTTTCACACATTTTCATGCTCTTCGTGTTTTTTTACAATTTTTCATGCTCCTCATATATTTCACACCTTTTCATGCTCCTCGTATTTTTCACACCTTTTCATGCTCCTCGTATTTTTCTGACCTTTACATGCTCCTCATATTTTATAGACCTTTTCATGCTCCTCATATTTTTCAGATCTTTTCATGGTCCTCGTACTTTCAGACCTTTTTGTGCTCCTCGTATTTTTCACACCTTTTCATGCTTCTCATATATTTAACAACTTTTCATGCTCTTCATATTTTTGACACATTTTCATGCTCCTCCTATTTTTCATACCGTTTCATGCTCCTTATATTTTTCACATCTTTTCATGGTCCTCATATTTCTGACACGTTTTTAAGGTCTTCATGTTTTTCACACCGTTTCATGCTCTTTATATTTTCACACCGTTTCACGCTCCTCACATTTTTTAGACTGTTTCATGCTCCTCATATTTTTCAGACCTTTATATGCTCCTCGTATTTTTCACACCTTTTCATGCTCCTCGTATTTTACAGAGCTTTTCATGCTCCTTGTTTTTCTCACACCTTTTAATGCTCTACGTATTTTTCACAACTTTTCATGGTCCTCATATTTTTCAGACCTTTTCATGCTCCTACTATTTTTCACACCTTTTCATGCTCCTCGTATTTTTCACACCTTTAATGCTCCTCGTATATTTCACACCTTTACATGCTCTTCGTATTTTGCAAACCTTTTCATGCTCTTCGAATTTTTCACACATTTACATGCACTTCGTGTTTTCCACAACTTTTCATGCTGCTCATGTTTTTCACACCATTTCATGCTCTTCATATTTTTCAGACCGTTTCATGCTCCTTTTATTTTTCACACCTTTTCATGCTCCTCGTATTTTTCACACCTTTTCATGCACTTTATGTTTTTCCACACCGTTTCCTGCTCCTCCTATTTTTCAGACCGTTTCATGCTCCTCATATTTTTGATACCTTTTGAAGCTCTTCATATTTTTCACACCTTTTCATATTCCTCCTATTTTGCAGACCGTTTCATGCTCCTCCTATTTTTCAGACCTTTTCATGCTCCTCATATTTTTGACACCTTTTGAAGCTCTTAATGTTTTTCAACATCGTTTCATGCTCCTCCTATTTTTCAGACCGTTTCATGCTTCTCATTTTTTGACACCTTTTGAAGCTCTTCATGTTTTTCAACACCGTTACATGCTCCTTCATATTTTTCAGACCGTTTCATGCTCCTCCTATTTTTGACAGCTTTTGAAGCTCTTCATGTATTTCACACCTTTTCAGGCTCTTCATGTTTTTAAACACCACTTCATGCTCCTCCTATTTTTCAGACCGTTTCATGCTCCTCATATATTTTACAGGTTTGGAGCTCTTCATATTTTTCACACCTTTTAGGCCCTGCATGTTTTTCAACACAATTTCATGCTCCTTATATTTTCAGACCATTTCATGCTCCTCTTTTTTTTGAGACCGTTTCATGCTCCTCATATTTTTGACAACTTTTGAAGCTTTTCATATTATTCACACCTTTTCAGGCTCTTCATGTTCTCAACATCGTTTCATGCTCCTCTTATTTTTCAGACCGTTTCATGCTCCTCATATTTTTCAGACCGTTACATGCTCCTCATATTTTTGACACATTTTGAAGCTCTAAATGTTTTTCAACACAGTTTCATGCTCCTCCTATTTTACAGACGGTTTCATGCTCCTCCTATTTTTCAGACCGTTTCATGCCCCTTATATTTTTGACACCTTTTGAAGCTCTTGATATTTTTCACACCTTTTCAGGCTCTTCATGTTTTTCATCACCATTTCATGCTACTCCTATATTTCAGACCGTTTCATGCTTCTCATATTTTTGACATCTTTTGAAGCTCTACATATATTTCACACCTTTTCATGCTCTTCATGTTTTTCAACACCGTTTCATGCTCCTCCTATCTTTCAGACCGTTTCTTGCTCCTCATATTTTTGACACCTTTTGAAGCTCTTCATGTTTTTCAACACCGTTTCATGCTTCTCATATTTTTCAGAACGTTTCATGCTCCTCATATTTTGTACACCTTTTGAACCTCTTCATATTTTTCACACCTTTTCATGCTCTAAATATTTTTCACATCTCTTCATGTGCTCCATATTTTTCACACCGTTTCATGGGCTTCATTTTTACACCGTTTCATGCTCCTCATATTTTTCACACCGTTTCATGCTCTTCGTATTTTTCACACATTTTCATGCTCTTTGTATTTTTCAGACATTTTCATTCTCTTGGTAATTTTTCACACCTTTTTATGCTCTTCGTATATTTCACACCTTTTCATGCTCTTCGTATTTTTCACACCTTTTCATGTTCCTCATATTTTTGAAACCATTTCATGCTCCTCATATTTATCACACCGTTTCATACTCCGCATATTTTTCACACCTTTTCATGCTCATCGTATTTTTCAGACATTTTCATGCTCCTAGTATTGTTCACACCTTTTCATGCTCCTCGTATTTTTCAGACCTTTTCCTGCTCCTCATATTTTTCACAGCATTTCATGCTTTCGCATTTTTCACACCGTTTCATGCTCCTCGTATTTTTCACACCTTTTCATGCACTTTGTATTTTTCAAACCTTTTCATGCTCTTTGTATTTTTCACAACTTTTCATGCTTTTCATAATTTTTCACACCTTTTCATTGTCTTCGTATATTTCACACCCATCATGCTCTTTGTATTTTTCACACCTTTTCAAGCTTTTCATACTTTTCAAACCATTTCATGCTCTTCATATTTTTCACATCTTTTCATCCTCTTCATATTTTTCACAACTTTTCATGCTCTTCATATTTTTTACATATTTCATGCTCCTCATATTTTTCATACCATTTCATGCTCCTCATATTTTTGACACCTTTTAAAGGTCTTCATATTTTTCACACCGTTTCATGTTCCTCGTATTTTTCAGACCTTTTCATGCTCCTACTATTTTTCCCACCTTTTCATGCGCCTCGTATTTTTAGCACATTTTCTTTCTCATCGTATTTTTCACACCTTTTCATGCTCCTCGTATTTTTCACACCTTTAATTCTCCTCGTGTTTTTCACACCTTTAAATGCTCTTCGTATTTTTCAAACCTTTTCATGCTCTTCATATTTTTCACACATTTTCATGCACTTCGTAGTTTTCACACCTTTTCATTCTCCTCATATTTTCAGACCTTTTCATACTCCTCGTATTTGCAGACCTTTTCGTACTCCTCGTGTTTTTCACACCATTTCATGCTCCTCATATATTTCACAACTTTTCATGCTCTTCATATTATTGACATATTTTAATGCTCCTCATATTTTTCCCATCTTTTCATGCTCCTCATATTTTTGACACGTTTAAAAGGTCTTCATATTTTTCACACTGTTTCATGATCTTCATATTTTCACACCGTTTCATGCTCTTCAAATTTTTTAGACCTTTTCATGCTCCTGTTTTTTTCACACCTTTTCATGCTCCTCGCATTTTTCACACCTTTTCATGCTCCTCGTATTTTTCAGACCTTTTCATGCTCCTAATATTGTTCACACCTTTTCATGCTTCTCGTATTTTTCACACATTTTCTTTCTCATCGTATTTTTCACACCTTTTCATGCTCCTTGTATTTTTCACACCTTTTCATGCTCTTCGTACTTTTCACACCTTTTCATGCTCTTCGTATTTTTCCCACCTTGTCATGCCAGTCGTATTTTTTAGAACTTTTCATGGTCCTCGTATATTTCAGACCTTTTCATGCTCCTCGGATTTTTCACATCTTTTCATGCTCCTCGTATTTTACAGACCTTTTCATGCTCCTTGTATTGTTCCCACCTTTTCATGCTCTTCGTGTTTTTCAAACCTTTTCATGCTCTTCGAATTTTTATACATTTTCATGCTCTTCGTGTTTTTCACACATTTTCATGCTCTTCGTGTTTTTTACAATTTTTCATTCTCCTCATATATTTCACACCTTTTCATGCTCCTCGTATTTTTCACACCTTTTCATGCTCCTCGTATTTTTCTGACCTTTACATGCTCCTCATATTTTATAGACCTTTTCATGCTCCTCGTATTTTTCAGATCTTTTCATGGTCCTCGTACTTTCAGACCTTTTTGTGCTCCTCGTATTTTTCACACCTTTTCATGCTTCTCATATATTTAACAACTTTTCATGCTCTTCATATTTTTGACACGTTTTCATGCTCCTCCTATTTTTCATACCGTTTCATGCTCCTTATATTTTTCACATCTTTTCATGGTCCTCATATTTCTGACACGTTTTTAAGGTCTTCATGTTTTTCACACCGTTTCATGCTCTTTATATTTTCACACCGTTTCACGCTCCTCACATTTTTTAGACCGTTTCATGCTCCTCATATTTTTCAGACCTTTATATGCTCCTCGTATTTTTCACACCTTTTCATGCTCCTCGTATTTTACAGAGCTTTTCATGCTCCTTGTTTTTCTCACACCTTTTAATGCTCTACGTATTTTTCACAACTTTTCATGGTCCTCGTATTTTTCACACCTTTAATGCTCCTCGTATATTTCACACCTTTACATGCTCTTCGTATTTTGCAAACCTTTTCATGCTCTTCGAATTTTTCACACATTTACATGCACTTCGTGTTTTCCACAACTTTTCATGCTGCTCATGTTTTTCACACCATTTCATGCTCTTCATATTTTTCAGACCGTTTCATGCTCCTCAAATTTTTCACACCTTTCCATGCTCCTCGTATTTTTCGTACCTTTTCATGCTCCTGTATTTTTCACACTGTTTCATGCTTTTCATGTTTTTCACACCTATTCATGCTCCTCGTGTTTTTCACAGCTTTTCATGCTCCTTTTATTTTTCACATATTTTCATGCTCCTCGTATTTTTCACACCTTTTCATGCTCCTTATATTTTTCACACCTTTTCATGCTCCTCGTATTTTTCACACCTTTTCATGCACTTTATGTTTTTCCACACCGTTTCCTGCTCCTCCTATTTTTCAGACCGTTTCATGCTCCTCATATTTTTGATACCTTTTGAAGCTCTTCATATTTTTCACACCTTTTCATATTCCTCCTATTTTGCAGACCGTTTCATGCTCCTCCTATTTTTCAGACCTTTTCATGCTCCTCATATTTTTGACACCTTTTGAAGCTCTTAATGTTTTTCAACATCGTTTCATGCTCCTCCTATTTCTCAGACCGTTTCATGCTTCTCATTTTTTGACACCTTTTGAAGCTCTTCATGTTTTTCAACACCGTTACATGCTCCTTCATATTTTTCAGACCGTTTCATGCTCCTCCTATTTTTGACAGCTTTTGAAGCTCTTCATGTATTTCACACCTTTTCAGGCTCTTCATGTTTTTAAACACCACTTCATGCTCCTCCTATTTTTCAGACCGTTTCATGCTCCTCATATATTTCACAGGTTTGGAGCTCTTCATATTTTTCACACCTTTTAGGCCCTGCATGTTTTTCAACACAATTTCATGCTCCTTATATTTTCAGACCAATTCATGCTCCTCTTTTTTTTGAGACCGTTTCATGCTCCTCATATTTTTGACAACTTTTGAAGCTTTTCATATTATTCACACCTTTTCAGGCTCTTCATGTTTTTAAACACCACTTCATGCTCCTCCTATTTTTCAGACCGTTTCATGCTCCTCATATATTTCACAGGTTTGGAGCTCTTCATATTTTTCACACCTTTTAGGCCCTGCATGTTTTTCAACACAATTTCATGCTCCTTATATTTTCAGACCAATTCATGCTCCTCTTTTTTTTGAGACCGTTTCATGCTCCTCATATTTTTGACAACTTTTGAAGCTTTTCATATTATTCACACCTTTTCAGGCTCTTCATGTTCTCAACATCGTTTCATGCTCCTCTTATTTTTCAGACCGTTTCATGCTCCTCATATTTTTCAGACCGTTACATGCTCCTCATATTTTTGACACATTTTGAAGCTCTAAATGTTTTTCAACACAGTTTCATGCTCCTCCTATTTTACAGACGGTTTCATGCTCCTCCTATTTTTCAGACCGTTTCATGCTCCTCATATTTTTGACACTTTTGAAGCTCTTGATATTTTTCACACCTTTTCAGGCTCTTCATGTTTTTCATCACCATTTCATGCTACTCCTATATTTCAGACCGTTTCATGCTTCTCATATTTTTGACATCTTTTGAAGCTCTACATATATTTCACACCTTTTCATGCTCTTCATGTTTTTCAACACCGTTTCATGCTCCTCCTATCTTTCAGACCATTTCTTGCTCCTCATATTTTTGACACCTTTTGAAGCTCTTCATGTTTTTCAACACCGTTTCATGCTTCTCATATTTTTCAGAACGTTTCATGCTCCTCATATTTTTTACACCTTTTGAACCTCTTCATATTTTTCACACCTTTTCATGCTCTAAATATTTTTCACATCTCTTCATGTGCTCCATATTTTTCACACCGTTTCATGGGCTTCATTTTTACACCGTTTCATGCTCCTCATATTTTTCACACCGTTTCATGCTCTTCGTATTTTTCACACATTTTCATGCTCTTTGTATTTTTCAGACATTTTCATTCTCTTTGTAATTTTTCACACCTTTTTATGCTCTTCGTATATTTCACACCTTTTCATGCTCTTCGTATTTTTCACACCTTTTCATGTTCCTCATATTTTTGAAACCGTTTCATGCTCCTCATATTTATCACACCGTTTCATACTCCGCATATTTTTCACACCTTTTCATGCTCATCGTATTTTTCAGACATTTTCATGCTCCTAGTATTGTTCACACCTTTTCATGCTCCTCGTATTTTTCAGACCTTTTCCTGCTCCTCGTATTTTTCACAGCATTTCATGCTTTCGCATTTTTCACACCGTTTCATGCTCCTCGTATTTTTCACACCTTTTCATGCACTTTGTATTTTTCAAACCTTTTCATGCTCTTTGTATTTTTCACAACTTTTCATGCTTTTCATAATTTTTCACACCTTTTCATTGTCTTCGTATATTTCACACCCATCATGCTCTTTGTATTTTTCACACCTTTTCAAGCTTTTCATACTTTTCAAACCATTTCATGCTCTTCATATTTTTCACATCTTTTCATCCTCTTCATATTTTTCACAACTTTTCATGCTCTTCATATTTTTCACACATTTTCATGCACTTCGTAGTTTTCACACCTTTTCATTCTCCTCATATTTTCAGACCTTTTCATACTCCTCGTATTTGCAGACCTTTTCATACTCCTCGTGTTTTTCACACCATTTCATGCTCCTCATATATTTCACAACTTTTCATGCTCTTCATATTATTGACATATTTTAATGCTCCTCATATTTTTCCCATCTTTTCATGCTCCTCATATTTTTGACACGTTTAAAAGGTCTTCATATTTTCACACCGTTTCATGCTCTTCAAATTTTTTAGACCTTTTCATGCTCCTGTTTTTTTCACACCTTTTCATGCTCCTCGCATTTTTCACACCTTTTCATGCTCCTCGTATTTTTCAGACCTTTTCATGCTCCTAATATTGTTCACACCTTTTCATGCTTCTCGTATTTTTCACACATTTTCTTTCTCATCGTATTTTTCACACCTTTTCATGCTCCTTGTATTTTTCACACCTTTTCATGCTCTTCGTACTTTTCACACCTTTTCATGCTCTTCGTATTTTTCCCACCTTGTCATGCCAGTCGTATTTTTTAGAACTTTTCATGGTCCTCGTATATTTCAGACCTTTTCATGCTCCTCGGATTTTTCACATCTTTTCATGCTCCTCGTATTTTACAGACCTTTTCATGCTCCTTGTATTGTTCCCACCTTTTCATGCTCTTCGTGTTTTTCAAACCTTTTCATGCTCTTCGAATTTTTATACATTTTCATGCTCTTCGTGTTTTTCACACATTTTCATGCTCTTCGTGTTTTTTACAATTTTTCATTCTCCTCATATATTTCACACCTTTTCATGCTCCTCGTATTTTTCACACCTTTTCATGCTCCTCGTATTTTTCTGACCTTTACATGCTCCTCATATTTTATAGACCTTTTCATGCTCCTCGTATTTTTCAGATCTTTTCATGGTCCTCGTACTTTCAGACCTTTTTGTGCTCCTCGTATTTTTCACACCTTTTCATGCTTCTCATATATTTAACAACTTTTCATGCTCTTCATATTTTTGACACGTTTTCATGCTCCTCCTATTTTTCATACCGTTTCATGCTCCTTATATTTTTCACATCTTTTCATGGTCCTCATATTTCTGACACGTTTTTAAGGTCTTCATGTTTTTCACACCGTTTCATGCTCTTTATATTTTCACACCGTTTCACCCTCCTCACATTTTTTAGACCGTTTCATGCTCCTCATATTTTTCAGACCTTTATATGCTCCTCGTATTTTTCACACCTTTTCATGCTCCTCGTATTTTACAGAGCTTTTCATGCTCCTTGTTTTTCTCACACCTTTTAATGCTCTACGTATTTTTCACAACTTTTCATGGTCCTCGTATTTTTCTCACCTTTTCATGCTCCTCGTATTTTTCACACCTTTAATGCTCCTCGTATATTTCACACCTTTACATGCTCTTCGTATTTTGCAAACCTTTTCATGCTCTTCGAATTTTTCACACATTTACATGCACTTCGTGTTTTCCACAACTTTTCATGCTGCTCATGTTTTTCACACCATTTCATGCTCTTCATATTTTTCAGACCGTTTCATGCTCCTCAAATTTTTCACACCTTTCCATGCTCCTCGTATTTTTCGTATCTTTTCATGCTCCTGTATTTTTCACACTGTTTCATGCTTTTCATGTTTTTCACACCTATTCATGCTCCTCGTGTTTTTCACAGCTTTTCATGCTCCTTTTATTTTTCACATATTTTCATGCTCCTCGTATTTTTCACACCTTTTCATGCTCCTAATATTTTTCACACCTTTTCATGCTCCTCGTATTTTTCACACCTTTTCATGCACTTTATGTTTTTCCACACCGTTTCCTGCTCCTCCTATTTTTCAGACCGTTTCATGCTCCTCATATTTTTGTTACCTTTTGAAGCTCTTCATATTTTTCACACCTTTTCATATTCCTCCTATTTTGCAGACCGTTTCATGCTCCTCCTATTTTTCAGACCTTTTCATGCTCCTCATATTTTTGACACCTTTTGAAGCTCTTAATGTTTTTCAACATCGTTTCATGCTCCTCCTATTTTTCAGACCGTTTCATGCTTCTCATTTTTTGACACCTTTTGAAGCTCTTCATGTTTTTCAACACCGTTACATTCTCCTTCATATTTTTCAGACCGTTTCATGCTCCTCCTATTTTTGACAGCTTTTGAAGCTCTTCATGTATTTCACACCTTTTCAGGCTCTTCATGTTTTTAAACACCACTTCATGCTCCTCCTATTTTTCAGACCGTTTCATGCTCCTCATATATTTCACAGGTTTGGAGCTCTTCATATTTTTCACACCTTTTAGGCCCTGCATGTTTTTCAACACAATTTCATGCTCCTTATATTTTCAGACCAATTCATGCTCCTCTTTTTTTTGAGACCGTTTCATGCTCCTCATATTTTTGACAACTTTTGAAGCTTTTCATATTATTCACACCTTTTCAGGCTCTTCATGTTCTCAACATCGTTTCATGCTCCTCTTATTTTTCAGACCGTTTCATGCTCCTCATATTTTTCAGACCGTTACATGCTCCTCATATTTTTGACACATTTTGAAGCTCTAAATGTTTTTCAACACAGTTTCATGCTCCTCCTATTTTACAGACGGTTTCATGCTCCTCCTATTTTTCAGACCGTTTCATGCTCCTCATATTTTTGACACTTTTGAAGCTCTTGATATTTTTCACACCTTTTCAGGCTCTTCATGTTTTTCATCACCATTTCATGCTACTCCTATATTTCAGACCGTTTCATGCTTCTCATATTTTTGACATCTTTTGAAGCTCTACATATATTTCACACCTTTTCATGCTCTTCATGTTTTTCAACACCGTTTCATGCTCCTCCTATCTTTCAGACCATTTCTTGCTCCTCATATTTTTGACACCTTTTGAAGCTCTTCATGTTTTTCAACACCGTTTCATGCTTCTCATATTTTTCAGAACGTTTCATGCTCCTCATATTTTTTACACCTTTTGAACCTCTTCATATTTTTCACACCTTTTCATGCTCTAAATATTTTTCACATCTCTTCATGTGCTCCATATTTTTCACACCGTTTCATGGGCTTCATTTTTACACCGTTTCATGCTCCTCATATTTTTCACACCGTTTCATGCTCTTCGTATTTTTCACACATTTTCATGCTCTTTGTATTTTTCAGACATTTTCATTCTCTTGGTAATTTTTCACACCTTTTTATGCTCTTTGTATATTTCACACCTTTTCATGCTCTTCGTATTTTTCACACCTTTTCATGTTCCTCATATTTTTGAAACCGTTTCATGCTCCTCATATTTATCACACCGTTTCATACTCCGCATATTTTTCACACCTTTTCATGCTCATCGTATTTTTCAGACATTTTCATGCTCCTAGTATTGTTCACACCTTTTCATGCTCCTCGTATCTTTCACACCTTTTCATGCTCCTCGTATTTTTCGCACCTTTTCATGCTCCTCGTATTTTTCAGACCTTTTCCTGCTCCTCGTATTTTTCACAGCATTTCATGCTTTCGCATTTTTCACACCGTTTCATGCTCCTCGTATTTTTCACACCTTTTCATGCACTTTGTATTTTTCAAACCTTTTCATGCTCTTTGTATTTTTCACAACTTTTCATGCTTTTCATAATTTTTCACACCTTTTCATTGTCTTCGTATATTTCACACCCATCATGCTCTTTGTATTTTTCACACCTTTTCAAGCTTTTCATACTTTTCAAACCATTTCATGCTCTTCATATTTTTCACATCTTTTCATCCTCTTCATATTTTTCACATCTTTTCATGCTCCTCATATTTTTGACACCTTTTAAAGGTCTTCATATTTTTCACACCGTTTCATGCTCTTTATATTTTCACACCATTTCATTTTCCTCGTATTTTTCACACCTTTAAATGCTCCTACTATTTTTCCCACCTTTTCATGCTCCTTGTATTTTTAGCACATTTTCTTTCTCATCGTATTTTTCACACCTTTTCATGCTCCTCATATTTTTCACACCTTTAATGCTCCTCGTATTTTTCACACCTTTACATGCTCTTCGTGTTTTTCAAACCTTTTAATGCTCTTCGAATTTTTCACACATTTGCATGCACTTCGTGTTTTCCACATTGTTTCATGCTGCTCATGTTTTTCACACCGTTTCCTGCTCTTCATATTTTTAACATCGTTTCATGCTCTTCATATTGTTCACACCTTTTCATGCTCCACGTACTTTTCAGACCTTTTCATGCTCCTCGTGTTTTTCAGAACTTTTCATGCTCCTCGTATTTTGCAGACCTTTTCATGCTCCTCGTGTTTTTCAGAACTTTTCTTGCACTTTGTATTTTTCAAACCTTTTCATGCTCTTTGTATTTTTCACAACTTTTCATGCTTTTCATAATTTTTCACATCTTTTCATTGTCTTCGTATATTTCACACCACTCATGCTCTTTGTATTTTGCACAACTTTTCATGCTCTTTATACTTTTCAAACCATTTCATGCTCTTCATATTTTTCACAACTTTTCATGCTCTTCATATTTTTTACATATTTCATGCTTCTCATATTTTTCATACCATTTCATGATCCTCATGTTTTTCACATCTTTTCATACTCCTCATATTTTTGACACCTTTTAAAGGTCTTCATATTTTTCACACCGTTTCATGCTCTTTATATTTTCACACCGTTTCATGTTCCTCGTATTTTTCAGACCTTTTCATGCTCCTACTATTTTTCCCACCTTTTCATGCTCCTCGTATTTTTAGCACATTTTCTTTCTCATCGTATTTTTCACACCTTTTCATGCTCCTCGTGTTTTTCACACCTTTAATTCTCCGTATTTTTCACACCTTTACATGCTCTTCGTATTTTTCAAACCTTTTCATGCTCTTCGAATTTTTCACACATTATCATGCACTTCGTGTTTTCCACATTTTTTCTTGCTGCTCGTGTTTTTCACACCGTTTCATGCTCTTCAAATTTTTAACACCGTTTCATGCTCTTCATAATTTCACACCGTTTCATGCTCCTCATATTTTTCACACCTTTTCATGCTTCTCATATTTTTCAGATCTTTTCATGCTTCTCGTATTTTTCAGACATTTTCATGCTCCTAGTATTTTTCACACGTTTTCATGCACCTCGTATTTTCACACCTTTTCATGCTCTTTGTAGTTTTCACACCTTTTCATGTTCCTCATATTTTTCAGACCTTTTCATGCTCCTACTATTTTTCCCACCTTTTCATGCTCCTCGTATTTTTAGCACATTTTCTTTCTCATTGCATTTTTCACACCTTTTCATGCTCCTCGTATTTTTCACACCTTTAATTCTCCGTATTTTTCACACCTTTACATGCTCTTCGTATTTTTCACACCTTTACATGCTCTTCGTATTTTTTAAACCTTTTCCTGCTCTTCGAATTTTTCACACATTTTCATGCACTTTGTAGTTTTCACACCTTTTCATGCTCCTCATATTTTTCAGACCTTTTCGTACTCCTCTTATTTGCAGACCTTTTCGTACTCCTCTTGTTTTTCACACCTTTTCATGCTCCTCATATATTTCACAACTTTTCATGCTCTTCATATAATTGACATATTTTAATGCTCCTCATATTTTTCACATCTTTTCATGCTCCTCATATATTTAACACATTTAAAAGGTCTTCATATTTTTCACACTGTTTCATGATCTTCATATTTTCACACCATTTCATCCTCCTCAAATTTTTTAGACCTTTTCATGCTCCTGTTTTTTTCACACCTTTTCATGCTCCTCGTATTTTTCAGACCTTTTCATGCTCCTACTATTGTTCACACCTTTTCATGCTCCTTGTATTTTTCACACCTTTTCATGCTCTTTGTATTTTTCACACCTTTTCATGCTCCTCATATTTTTCACACCTTTTCATGCTCTTCATATTTTTCCCACCTTGTCATGCCAGTCGTATTTTTTAGAACTTTTCATGGTCCTCGTATATTTCAGACCTTTTCGTGCTCCTCGGATTTTTCACATCTTTTCATGCTCCTCGTATTTTACAAACCTTTTCATGCTCCTTGTATTGTTCCCACCTTTTCATGCTCTTCGTGTTTTTCAAACCTTTTCATGCTCTTCGAATTTTTATACATTTTCATGCTCTTCGTGTTTTTCACACATTTTCATGCTCTTCGTGATTTTTACAATTTTTCATGCTCCTCATATATTTCACACCTTTTCATGCTCCTCATATTTTTGACACCTTTTCATGCTCCTCCTATTTTTCTGACCTTTACATGATCCTCATATTTTATAGACCTTTTCATGCTCCTCGTATTTTTCAGACCTTTTCATGCTCCTCGTACTTTCAGACCTTTTTGTGCTCCTCGTATTTTTCACACCTTTTCATGCTCCTCATATATTTCACAACTTTTCATGCTCTTCATATTTTTGACACATTTTCATGCTCCTCCTATTTTTCATACCGTTTCATGCTCCTCATATTTTTCACATCTTTTCATGGTCCTCATATTTCTGACACGTTTTAAAGGTCTTCATGTTTTTCACACCGTTTCATGCTCTTTCTATTTTCACGCAGTTTCATGCTCCTCACATTTTTTAGACCGTTTCACGCTCCTCATATTTTTAGACCTTTATAAGCTCCTCGTATTTTTCACACCTTTTCATGCTCCTCGTATTTTACAGAGCTTTTCATGCTCCTTGTTTTTCTCACACCTTTTAATGCTGTACGTATTTTTCACAACTTTTCATGGTCCTCGTATTTTTCAGACCTTTTCATGCTCCTACTATTTTTCACACCTTTTCATGCTCCTCGTAATTTTCACACCTTTAATGCTCCTCGTATTTTTCACACCTTTACATGCTCTTTGTATTTTGGGAACCTTTTCATGCTCTTCGAATTTTTCACACATTTACATGCACTTCGTGTTTTCCACAACTTTTCATGCTGCTCGTGTTTTTTACACCATTTCATGCTCTTCATATTTTTCAGACCGTTTCATGCTCCTCAAATTTTTCACACCTTTCCATGCTCCTCGTATTTTTCGTACCTTTTCATGCTCCTGTATTTTTCACACTGTTTCATGCTTTTCATGTTTTTCACCCCTATTCATGCTCCTCGTGTTTTTCACAACTTTTCATGCTCCTCTTATTTTTCACACCTTTTCATGCTCCTCGTATTTTTCACACCTTTTCATGCTCCTTATATTTTTCACACCTTTTCATGCTCCTCGTATTTTTCACAACTTTTCATGCTCTTCATGTTTTTCCACACCGTTTCATGCTCCTCTATATTTCAGACCATTTCATGCTCCTCATATTCTTTACACCTTTTGAAGCTCTTCATTTTTTTTACACATTTTCAGGCTCTTCATGTTTTTCAACACCGTTTCCTGCTCCTCCCATTTTTCAGACCTTTTCATGCTCCTCATATTTTTGACACCTTTTGAAGCTCTTCATATTTTTCACACCTTTTCATGCTACTCCTATTTTGCAGACCGTTTCATGCTCCTCCTATTTTTCAGACCGTGTCATGCTCCTCATATTTTTGACACCTTTTGAAGCTCTTAATGTTTTTCAACATCGTTTCATGCTCCTCCTATTTTTCAGACCGTTTCATGCTTCTCATTTTTTGACACCTTTTGAAGCTCTTCATATTTTTCAACACCATTTCATGCTCCTCCTATTTTGCAGACTGTTTCATTCTCCTCATATTTTTCAGACCGTTTCATGCTCCTCATATTTTTGAAACCTTTTGAAGCTCTTCACGTTTTTCAACACCGTTTCATGCTCCTCCTATTTTTCAGAGCGTTTCATGCTCCTCCGATTTTTCAGAGTGTTTCATGCTCCTCCTATTTTTCAGACCATTTCATGCTCCTCTATTTATCAGAGCGTTTCATGTTCCTCATTTTTGACATTCTTTGAAGCTCTTCATATTTTTCACACCTTTTCATGCTCTTCATGTTTTTCAACACCCTTTCATGCTCCTCATATTTTTCAGATCGTATCGTTGTCCTCATGTTCTTAACACCTTTTGAAGCTCTTCATATTTGTCACACCTTTTCATGCTCTTCAAGTTTTTCAACACCGTTTCATGCTCATGATATTTTTCAGACCGTTTCATGCTCCTCATAATTTTGACACCTTTTGAAGCTCTTCATGTTTTTACAACACCGTTACATGCTCCTTCATATTTTTCAGACCGTTTCATGCTCCTCCTATTTTTGGCAGCTTTTGACGCTCTTCATATTTTTCACAATTTTCAGGCTCTTCATGTTTTTCAACACCGTTTCATGCTCCTCCTATATGGCAGACCGTTTCATGGTCCTCATATGTATCAGACCGTTTCATGCTCCTCAAATTTTGGCCACCTTTTGAAGATCTTCATATTTTTCACACCTCTTCATGCTCTTCATGTTTCTCAACACCGTTTCATGCTCCTCCTATTTTTCAGACCGTTTCATGCTCCTCATATTTCTGACACATTTTGAATCTCTTCATGTTTTTCAACACCGTTTCATGCTCCTCCTATTTGTCAGACCGTTTCATGCTCCTCATTATTTTGACACCTTTTGAAGCTCTTCATATATTTCACACCTTTTCATGTCTTCATGTATTTCAACATCGTATCATGCTCCTCCTATTTTTCAGACCGTTTCATGCTCCTCATATTTTTGATACCTTTGGAAGCTCTTCATATTTTTCACACCTTATCATGTCTTCATGTTTTTCAACATCGTTTCATGCTCCTCCTATTTTTCAGACCGTTTCATGCTCCTCATATTTTTAACACCTTTTGAAGCTCTTCATATTTTTCACTCCTTTTCATGCTCTACATATTTTTCAACACCGTTTCATGCTCCCCTTATTTTTCACACCGTTTCAGGCTCCTCCTATTTTTCAGACTGATTCATGCTCCTCCTATTTTTCAGACTGTTTCATGCTCCTAATTTTTTTACTCGTTTTGAAGCTATTCATATTTTTCACACATATTCAGGCTCTTCATGTTTTTCAATACCGTTTCATGCTCCTCCTGTTTTCCAAACTGTTTCATGCTCCTCCTATTTTACAGACTGTTTCATGCTCCTCATATTTTTGAAAACCTTTTGAAGCTCTTCATATTTTTCACACCTTTTCAGGCTCTTCATGTTTTTCAACACCGCTTCATGCTCCTCCAATTTATCAGACCGTTTCATCCTCCTAATTTTTTTGACACGCTTTGTAGCTTTTCATATTTTTCAAACCTTTTCATGCTCTTCATGTTTTTGAACACCGTTCATGCTCCTCCTATTTTTCAGAAGGTTTAATGCTCCTCATATTTTTGACACCTTTTGAAGCTCTTCATATTTTTCACACCTTTTCATGCTCTTCATGTTTTTCAACACCGTTTCATGCTCCTACTATTTTACAGATCGTTTCATGCTCCTCATATTTTTGACAACTTTTGAAGCTCTTCATGTTTTTGAACACCGTTTCATGCTACTACTATTTTGCAGACCGTTTCAAGCTCCTCATATTTTTCAGACCGTTTCATCCTCCTCAAATTTTTGACACCTTTTGAAGCTCTTCATGTTTTTCAAAACCGTTTAATGCTCCGCCTATTTACCAGACCGTTTCATGCTCCTCCTATTATCAGACAGTTTCATGCACCTCATATTTTGGACACTTTTTGAAGCTCTTCATATTTTTCACAGCTTTTCAGTCTCTTCATGTTTTCCAACATAGTTTCATGCTCCTCCGATTTTTCAGACCGTTTCATGCTCCACATATTTTTGACACCTTTTGAAGCTCTTCATATATTTCTCCACTGTTTCATGCTCCTCCTATTTTTCAGACCGTTTCATGCTCCTCCTATTTTTCAGACAGTTTCGTGCTCCTCATATTTTTCAGACCGTTTCATGCTCCTCGTATAATTGAAAGCTTTTGAAGCTCTTCATATTTTACACACCTCTTAGGCCCTTCATGTTTTTCAACACAATTTCATGCTTCTCCTATTTTTCAGACTGTTTCATGCTCCTCCTATTTTTCAGACCATTTCATGCTCCTCCTATATTTAAAACTGTTTCATCCTCCTCATATTTTTTACACCTTTTGAAGCTCTTCATATTATTCACACCTTTTCAGGCTCTTTATGTTCTCAACACCTTTTCATGCTCCTCCTATTTTTTGACCGTTTCTTTCTCCTCATATTTTTGACACCTTTTGAAGCTCTTCATATTCTTCACACCTTTTCATGCTCTTTATGTTTTTCAACACCGTTTCATGCTCCTCCTATTTTTCAAACAGTTTCGTGCTCCTCCTATTTTTCAGACCGTTTTGTGCTCCTCTTATTTTTCAGACAGTATCATGCTCCTCCTATTTTTCAGACTGTTTCATGCTCCTCTAATTTTTCAGACAGTATCGTGCTCTTCCTATTTTTGACAACTTTTGAAGCTCTTCATGTTTTTCACCACGTTTCATGCTCCTCCTATTTTTCAAACCGTTTCATGCTCCTTCATATATTTCAGACCGTTTCATGCTCCTCATAATTTTGACACCTTTTGAAGCTTTTCATGTTTTTAACATCTTTTCAGGCTCTTCTTGTTTTTCAGCAATGCTTCAGGCTCCTCCTATTTTTCAGACCGTTTCATGCTCCTCATATTGTTGATACCTTTTGAAGCTCTTCTTATATTTCACAGCTTTTCAGGCTCTTCATCTTTTTCACATCGCTTCAGGCTCCTCCTATTTTTCAGACCGTTTCATGCTCCTCATATTTTTGACACTTTTTGAAGCTCTTCATATTTTTCACACCTTTTCAGGCTCTTCATGTTTTTCACACCGCTTCATGTTTCTCCTATTTTTCAGACCGTTTCATGCTCCTCATATTTTTGACACCTTTTGAAGCTCTTCATATTTTCACACCTTTTCAGGCTCTTCATGTTTTTCATTACAGCTTCATGCTCCTCCTATTTTTCAGACCGTTTAATGCTCCTCATATTTTTGACACCTTTGGAAGCTCTTCATATATTTCACACATTTTCAGGCTCTTCATGTTTTTCAACACCACTTCATGCTCCTCTTTTTTTTCAGACAGTTTCATGCTCTTCTCATTTTTGACACGGTTTGAAGCTCTTCATATTTTTCACACCTTTGGAAGCTCTTCATACATTTCACACCTTTTCAGGTTCTTCATGTTTTTCAACACCTCTTCATGCTCCTCCTAATTTTCAGACCGTTTCATGCTCCTCACATTTTTGAGACCTTTTGAAGCTCTTCATATTGTTCACACATTTTCAGGCTCTTCATGTTTTTAAACAACGTTTCATGCTCCTCCTATTTTTTCAGACTGTTTCATGCTTCTCTTATTTTTGACACCTTTTGAAGCTTTCATAATATTCACACCTCTTCAGTTTCTTAATGTTTTTCAACAACGCTTCATGCTCCTCCTATTTTTTAGACCTTTTCTTGCTCCTCTTCCTTTTCACAGCTTTTGAAGCTCTTCTTATTTTTCACACCTTTTTAGGCTCTTCATGTTTTTTAACACCGTTTCATGCTCCTCCTATTTTTCAGACGGTTTCATGTTCCTCATTTTTTACTCGTTTTGAAACGCTTCATATTTTTCACACCTTTTCAGGCTCTTCATGTTTTTCAACACCGTTTCATGCTCCTCCTATTTTCCAGACCGTTTCATGCTCCTCATATTTTTGAAAACCTTTGGAAGCTCTTCATATTTTTCACACCTTTTCAGGCTCTTCATCTTGTTCTAAAACACTTCATGCTCCTCCTATTTTTCAGACGGTTTCATGTTCCTTATATTTTTGACACATTTTGAAGCTCTTCATATTTTTCACAACTTTTCAGGCTCCTCATGTTTTTGAACACCGCTTCATGCTCCTCCTATTTTCCAGACCGTTTCATGCTCCAAACTTTTGACACCTTTTGAAGCTCTTCATATTTTTCACAACTTTTCAGGCTCCTCATGTTTTTGAACACCGCTTCATGCTCCTCCTATTTTCCAGACCGTTTCATGCTCCAAACTTTTGACACCTTTTGAAGCTCTTCATATTTTTCACACATTTTCATGCTCTTCATGTTTTTCAACACCGTTTCTTGCTCCTCCTATTTTTCAGACTGTTTCATGCACATCTATTATTGACACCTTTTGAAGCTCTTCATATTTTTCACACCTTTTCAGGCTCTTCATCTTTTTCTAAACCAATACATGCTGCTTTTTTTTTCAGTCGTTTCATGCTTCTCATATTTTGACACCTTTTGAAGCTCTTCATATTTTTCATTCCTTTTCATACTCTTCATCTTTTTCAAAACCGTATCATGCTCATCCTATTTTTCAGATCGTTTCATGCTCCTCATATTTTTGACACCTTTTGAGGCTCTTCATATTTTTCACATCTTTTCAGGCTCTTCATGTTTTTGACCACCGCTTCATGCTACTCCTCTTTTTCAGACCGTTTCATGCTCCTCATATTTTTTGACACGTTTGAAGCTCTTCATATTTTTCACACCTTTTCAGGCTCTTCATATTTTTAAACACCGATTCATTCTCCTCCGATATTTCAGACTGTCTCATGCTCCTCATATTTTTGGCACCTTTTGAAGCTCTTCATATTTTTCACACATTTTCAGGCTCTTCATGTTTTGGACCACCGCTTCATGCTGCTCCTATTTTTAAGACCGTTTCATGCTCCTTATATTTTTGACACCTTTTGAAGCTCTTCATTTTTTTCACACCTTATCAGGCTGTTCATGTTTTTAAACACCGTTTCATGCTCCTCATATTTTTGTGACCTTTTGAAGCGATCATACTTTTCACACCTTTTCATGCTCTTCATGTTTTTCAACACCACTTGGTGCTCCTCCTATTTTTCAGACTGTTTCATGCTCCTCATATATTTGACACCTTTTGAAGTTCTTCATATTTTTCACACCTTTTCAGGCTCTTCATGTTTTTAAACACCGTTTCATGCTGCTCCTATTTTTCATACCATTTCATACTCCTCATATTTTTGACACCTTTTGAAGCTCTTCATATTTCTTACACCTTTTCAGGCTCTTCAAGATTTTGAACACCGCTTCATGCTCCTTCTATTTTTCAGACCGTTTCATGCTCCTCATATATTTGATACCTTTTGAAGCTCTTCATATTTTTCACACCTTTTCAGGCTCTTCATGGTTTTGAAGAACACTTCATGCTTCTCCTATTTTTCAGACCGTTTCATGCTCCTCATATTTTTGACACGTTTTGAGGCTTTTCATATTTTTCACAAATTTTCAGGCTCTTCGTGTTTTTGAATACCGTTTCATGCTCCTCCTATTTTTTGACTGTTTCATGCTCCTCATATTTTTGACACCTTTTGAAGTTCTTCATATATTTCACACCTTTTCAGGCTCTTCATGTTTTTGAACACCATTTCATGCTCCTCCTATTTTTCAGACCTTTTCATTCTCCTACAATTTTTCGGACAGTGTCGTGCTCCTCATATTTTTGACACCTTTTGAATCTCTTCCTATATTCACACCTTTTCATGCTCTTCATGTTTTTCATCACCGTTTCATGCTCCTCATCTGTTTCATACCTTTTGAAGCTCTTTATATTCTTCACAGTTTTTCAGGCTTTTCATGTTTTTGAACACTGTTTTATGCTCCTCATATTTTTGACACCGTTTGAAGCCCTTCATATATTTCACACCTTTTCAGGCTGTTCATGTTTTTCAACACCGCTTCGTGCTCCTCCTATTTTTCAGACCATTTCATGCTCCTCATCTGTTTCACACCTTTTGAAGCTCTTTATATTCTTCACAGTTTTTCAGGCTTTTCATCTTTTTGAACACTGTTTCATGCTCCTCATATTTTTGACACCTTTTGAAGCTCTTCATATTTTTCACACCTTTTCAGGCTCTTCATGTTTTTCAACACCACTTCATTCTCCTCCTATTTTCCAGACCGTTTATTGCTCCTCATATTTTTCACACCTTTTGAAGCTCTATACATTTATCGCAACTTTTCAGGCTTTTCATGATTTTAACACCGTTTCATGCTCCTCATATTTTTGACACCTTTTGAAGGTCTTCATGTATTTCACACCTTTTCAGGCTCTTCATGTTTTTCAACACCGCTTCATGCTCCTCCTATTTTTCAGACCGTTTCATGCTCCTCATATTTTTGACACCTTTTGAAGCTCTTCATATTTTTCACACCTCTTCATGCTCTTCAAGTTTTTCAACACCATGTCATGCTCCTCCTATTTTTCAGACTGTTTCATGGTCCTCATATTTTTGACACCTTTTGAAGCTCTCCATATATACCACACCTTTTCAGACTCTTCATCTTTTTCAACACCGGTTCATGCTCCTCCTATTTTTCAGACTGTTTCATGCTCCTCATATTTTTGACACCTTTTGAAGCTCTTCATATTTTTCGCACCTTTTCAGGCTCTTCATGATGTTCAAAACCGCTTCATGCTCCTCCTATTATTCAGACTGTTTCATGCTCCTCATAATTTTGACACCTTTTGAATCTCTTCATATTTTTCACACCTTTTTATGCTCTTCATGTTTTTGAACACCGCTTCATCCTCCTCTTATTTTTCAGACCGTTTCTTGCTCCTCATATTTTTCACAGCTTTTGAAGCTCTTTTTATTTTTCACACTTTTAATGCTCTTCATGTTTTTCAACACCGTTTCATGCTCGTCCTATTTTTCAGACCGTTTCAAGTTCCTCATATTTTTGACACCTTTTGAAGCTCTTTATGTTATTCACAATTTTCATGCTCTTCATGTTTTTCAACAACGTTTCATGCTCCTCCTATTTTTCGTACCGTTTCTTGCTCCTCATATTTTTGACACCTTTTGAAGCTCTTTATATTTCTCACACTTTTAATGCTCTTCATGTTTTTCAACAACGTTTCATGCTTCTCCTTTTTTTCAGACCGTTTCATGCTCCTCATATTTTTGACACGTTTTGAAGCTCTTCTTATTTTTCACACGTTTTCGGTCTCTTCATGTTTTTGAAGACCGTTTCATGCTAATCCTATTTTTCAGTCAGTTTCATGCTCCTCATATTTTGACACCTTTTGAAGCTCTTCATGTTTTTCAACATCGTTTCATGCTCCTCCTATTTTTCAGATTGTTTCATACTCTTCATATTTTTGACACCTTTTGAAGCTCTTCATGTTTTTCACACCTTTTCAGTCTCTTCATGTTTTTCAACACCACTTCATACTCGTCCTATTTTTCTGACCGTTTCTTTCTCCTCTCATTTTTGACACCTTTTGAAGCTCTTCATATTTTTCACACCTTTTGAAGCTCTTCATATTTTTCACACCTTTTCAGGCTCTTCATGTTTTTCAACACCGCTTCATGCTCCTCCTATTTTTCAGTCCATTTCATGTTCCTCATATTTTTGACACCTTTTGAAGCTCTTCATGTTTTTCACATCTTTTCAGGCTCTTCATGGTTTTGTAGTCCGCTTAATGCTCCTCCTATTTATCAGACCATTTCATGCTCCTCATATTTTTGACACCTTTTGAAGCTCTTCATATTTTTAACACATTTTCAGGCTCTTCATGTTTTTCAACACCGCTTCATGCCTCTCCTATTTTTCAGACCGTTTCATGCTCCTCATAATTTTGACACCTTTTGAAGCTCTTCATATTTTTAACACATTTTCAGGCTCTTCATGTTTTTCAACATCGCTCTATGCTCCTCCTGTTTTTCAAACCGTTTCATGCTCCTCATTATTTGGACACCGTTTGAAGCTATTCATATATTTCACACATTTTCAGGCTCTTCATGATTCTGATCACCGCATCATGCTCCTTGTATTTTTCAGACCGTTTCATGCTCCTCATATTTTGGACACCGTTTCAAGCTCTTCATATATTTCACACATTTTCAGGCTCTTCATGATTCTGAACACCGCATCATGCTCCTGGTATTTTTCATACCGTTTAATGCTCCTCATATTTTTGACACGTTTTGAACCTCTTCATATTTTTCACACCTTTTCAGGCTCTTCATGTTTTTCAACACCGTTTCATGTTCCTCCTATTGTTCAGACCATTTCATACTCCTCATATTTCTGACACCGTTTGAAGCTCTTCATATTTTTACACCTTTTGAGCTCTTCCTATTTTTCACACGTTTTCGGGCTCTTCATGTTTTTCAACACTGCTTCATGCTCCTCCTATTTTCACAACGTTTCAAGCTACTCTTAATTTTCACACCTTTTCAAGCTCCTCATATTTTTCACACCTTTTCAGGCTTTTCATGTTTTTCAACACCGCTTCATGTTCCTCCTATTTTTCAGACCGTTTCATACTCCTCATATTTCTGACACCGTTTGAAGCTCTTCATATTTTTACACCTTTTGAGCTCTTCTTATTTTTCACACGTTTTCGGGCTCTTCATGTTTTTCAACACTGCTTCATGCTCCTCCTATTTTCACAACGTTTCAAGCTACTCTTAATTTTCACACCTTTTGAAGCTCCTCCTATTTTTCACACGTTTTCGGGCTCTTCATGTTTTTCAACATCGCTCTATGCTCCTCCTCTTTTTCAAACCGTTTCATGCTCCTCATATTTTGGACACCGTTTGAAGCTCTTCATATATTTCACACATTTTCAGGCTCTTCATGATTCTGAACACCGCATCATGCTCCTTGTATTTTTCAGACCGTTTCATGCTCCTCATATTTTTGACACCTTTTGAAGCTCTTCAAATTTTCACACCTTTTCAGGCTCTTCATGTTTTTGAACACTCTTTCATGCTCCTTCTATTTTTCAGACCGTTTCTAGCTCCTCATATTTTTGACACATTTTAAAGCTCTTCATATTTTTCACACCTTTTCAGGCTCTTCATGTTTTTCAACACCGTTTCATGCTCCTCCTATTGTTCAGACCGTTTCATACTCCTCGTATTTCTGACACCGTTTGAAGCTCTTCATATTTTTACACCTTTTGACCTCTTCCTATTTTTCACACGTTTTCGGGCTCTTCATGTTTTTCAACATCGCTCTATGCTCCTCCTGTTTTTCAAACCGTTTCATGCTCCTCATATTTTTGACACCGTTTGAAGCTCTTCATATATTTCACACCTTTTCAGGCTCTTCATGTTTTTGAACACCGTTTCATGCTACTCCTATTTTTGACACATTTTCAAGCTCTTCATATTTTTCAATCCTTTCATGCTCTTCATGTTTTTCATAACCGTTCCATTCTCCTCCTATTTTTCAGACTGTTTCATGCTCCTCATATTTTTGACATCTTTTGAAGCTCTTCATATTTTTCAAACCTTTTGTAGCTCTTCATATTTTTCACACCGTTTCAGGCTCTTCATGATTTTCAACACCACTTCATGCTCCTCCTATTTTTCAGATCGTTTCATGCTTCTCATATTTTTCACACCTTTTCAAGGTCTTCATGTTTTCAACACCGTTTCAGTCTCCTCCTATTTTTCAGACCGTTTCATGCTCCTCATATATTTCACACCTTTTGAAGCTCTTCATATTTTTCACCCCTTTTCAGGCTCTTCATGTTTCTGAACACCGTTTCAGTCTCCTCCTATTTTTCAGACCGTTTCATGCTCCTCATATATTTCACACCTTTTGAAGCTCTTCATATTTTTCACAGCTTTTCAGGCTCTTCATGTTTTTGAACACCGCTTCATGCTCCTCCTATGGTTAGGATCGATTCATGATCCTCATATTTTTGACACCTTTTGAAGCTCTTCATATTTTTCACACCTTTTCAGGCTCTTCATGTTTTTCAACACTGCTTCATGCTCCTCCTATTTTTCAGACCGTTTCATGCTCTTCATATTTTTCACACCTTTTGAAGCTCTTCATATTTTTCACACCTTTCAGGCTCTTCATGTTTTAGAACACCGTTTCATGCTCCTCCTATTTTTCAGGCCATTTCATGCTCCTCATATTTTTGACACTTTTTAAGCTCTTCATATTTTTCACAGGTTTTCAGGCTCTTCAAGTTTTTGAACAACGCTACATGCTACTCCTATTTTTGACACCTTTTGAAGCTCTTCATATTTTTCAATCCTTTTCATGCTCTTCATGTTTTTCAACACTGTTTCATGCTCCTCCTATTTTTCAGACTGTTTCATGCTCCTCATATTTTTGACATCTTTTGAAGCTCTTCATATTTTGCAAACCTTAGAGCTGTTCATATTTTTCACACCTTTTTGTGCTTTTTTTTTTCACACCTTTTCAAGGTCTTCATGTTTTTCAACACTGCTTCATGCTCCTCCTATTTTCACAACGTTTCAAGCTACTCTTAATTTTCACACCTTTTGAAGCTCCTCATATTTTTCACACCTTTCAGGCTTTTCATGTTTTTCAACAACGCTTCATGCTCCTCCTATTTTTCAGACCGTTTCATGCTCTTCATATTATTGACTCCTTTTGAAGCTCTTCATATATTTCACACCTTTTCAGACTCTTCATGTTTTTCAACACCACTTCATGCTCCTCCTATTTTTAAGACCGTTTCATGCTCCTCTCATTTTTGACACGATTTGAAGCTCTTCATATTTTTCACACTTTTTGAAGCTCTTCATATTTTCCACAAGTTTTCAGGCTTTTCATGTTTTTCAACACCGCTTCATGATCCTCCTATTTTACAGACCGTTTCATGCTCCTCATATTTTTGACACCTTTTGAAGCTCTTCATAATTTTAACACATTTTCAGTCTCTTCATGTTTTTCAACATCACTCTATGCTCCTCCTGTTTTTGAAAGCGTTTCATGCTCCTCATATTTTGGACACCGTTTGAAGCTCTTCATATATTTCACACATTTTCAGGCTCTTCATGATTCTGAACACCGCATCATGCTCCTTGTATTTTTCATACCGTTTCATGCTCCTCATATTTTTGACACCTTTTGAACCTCTTCATATTTTTCACACCTTTTCAGGCTCTTCCTGTTTTTCAACACCGTTTCATGCTCCTCCTATTGTTCAGACCGTTTCTTACTCCTCATATTTCTGACACCGTTTGAAGCTCTTCATATTTTTACACCTTTTGAGCTCTTCCTATTTTTCACACCTTTTCGGGCTCTTCATGTTTTTCAACACTGCTTCATGCTCCTCCTATTTTCACACCGTTTCATGCTACTCTTAATTTTCACACCTTTTGAAGCTCCTCATATTTTTCACACCTTTTCAGTCTTTTCATGTTTTTCAACACCACTTCATGTTCCTCCTATTTTTCAGTCCGTTTCATGCTCCTCATATTTTTGACACGTTTTGAAGCTCTTCATATTTTTCACATCTTTCCAGGCACTTCATGTTTTTGAACACCTTTTCAGGCTTCTCATGTTTTTCGACACCGCTGCATGCTCCTCCTAATTTTCAGACCGTTTCATGTTCTTCATATTTTTGACACCTTTTGAAACTCTTCATAAATTTCACACCTTTTCAGGCTCTTCATGTTTTTGAACACCGTGTCATGCTCCTCATATTTTTCTGACCGTTTCATGCTCCTCATATTTTTGACACCTTTTGAAGCTCTTCATATTTTTCACACCTTTTCAGGCTCTTCATATTTTTCAACACCGCTTCATGCTCCTCCTATTTTTCAGACCGTTTCATGCTCCTCATAAATTTGACACCTTTTGAAGCTCTTCATATTTTTAACACATTTTCAGGCTCTTCATGTTTTTCAACATCGCTCTATGCTCCTCCTGTTTTTCAAACCGTTTCATGCTCCTCATATTTTGGACACCGTTTCAAGCTCTTCATATATTTCACACATTTTCAGGCTCTTCATGATTCTGAACACCGCATCATGCTCCTGGTATTTTTCATACCGTTTAATGCTCCTCATATTTTTGACACGTTTTGAACCTCTTCATATTTTTCACACCTTTTCAGGCTCTTCATGTTTTTCAACACCGTTTCATGCTCCTCCTATTGTTCAGACCGTTTCATACTCCTCGTATTTCTGACACCGTTTGAAGCTCTTCATGTTTTTACACCTTTTGACCTCTTCCTATTTTTCACACGTTTTCGGGCTCTTCATGTTTTTCAACATCGCTCTATGCTCCTCCTGTTTTTCAAACCGTTTCATGCTCCTCATATTTTGGACACCGTTTGAGGCTCTTCATATATTTCACACATTTTCAGGCTCTTCATGATTCTGAACACCGCATCATGCTCCTTGTATTTTTCAGACCGTTTCATGCTCCTCATATTTTTGACACCTTTTGAAGCTCTTCAAATTTTCACACCTTTTCAGGCTCTTCATGTTTTTGAACACTCTTTCATGCTCCTTCTATTTTTCAGACCGTTTCTAGCTCCTCATATTTTTGACACATTTTAAAGCTCTTCATATATTTCACACCTTTTCAGGCTCTTCATTTTTTTGAACACCGCTTCATGCTCCTCCATTTTTCAGAGTGTTTCATGCTCCTCATATTTTCGACACTTTTGAAGCTCTTGATATTTTTCACACCTTTTCAGGCTCTTCACGTCTTTCAACACCGTTTCATGCTCCTCCTATTTTTCAGACCGTTTCATGCTCCTCATATTTTTGACACCTTTTGAAGCTCTTCATATTTTTCACACCTTTTGACCTCTTCCTATTTTTCACACGTTTTCGGGCTCTTCATGTTTTTCAACATCGCTCTATGCTCCTCCTGTTTTTCAAACCGTTTCATGCTCCTCATATTTTTGACACCGTTTGAAGCTCTTCATATATTTCACACCTTTTCAGGCTCTTCATGTTTTTGAACACCGCTTCATGCTACTCCTATTTTTGACACATTTTCAAGCTCTTCATATTTTTCAATCCTTTCATGCTCTTCATGTTTTTCATAACCGTTCCATTCTCCTCCTATTTTTCAGACTGTTTCATGCTCCTCATATTTTTGACATATTTTGAAGCTCTTCATATTTTTCAAACCTTTTGTAGCTCTTCATATTTTTCACACCGTTTCAGGCTCTTCATGATTTTCAACACCACTTCATGCTCCTCCTATTTTTCAGATCGTTTCATGCTTCTCATATTTTTCACACCTTTTCAAGGTCTTCATGTTTTCAACACCGTTTCAGTCTCCTCCTATTTTTCAGACCGTTTCATGCTCCTCATATATTTCACACCTTTTGAAGCTCTTCATATTTTTCACAGCTTTTCAGGCTCTTCATGTTTTTGAACACCGCTTCATGCTCCTCCTATGGTTAAGATCGATTCATGATCCTCATATTTTTGACACCTTTTGAAGCTCTTCATATTTTTCACACCTTTTCAGGCTCTTCATGTTTTTCAACACTGCTTCATGCTCCTCCTATTTTTCAGACCGTTTCATGCTCTTCATATTTTTCACACCTTTTGAAGCTCTTCATATTTTTCACACCTTTCAGGCTCTTCATGTTTTAGAACACCGTTTCATGCTCCTCCTATTTTTCAGACCATTTCATGCTCCTCATATTTTTGACACTTTTTAAGCTCTTCATATTTTTCACACGTTTTCAGGCTCTTCAAGTTTTTGAACAACGCTACATGCTACTCCTATTTTTGACACCTTTTGAAGCTCTTCATATTTTTCAATCCTTTTCATGCTCTTCATGTTTTTCAACACTGTTTCATGCTCCTCCTATTTTTCAGACTGTTTCATGCTCCTCATATTTTTGACATCTTTTGAAGCTCTTCATATTTTGCAAACCTTAGAGCTGTTCATATTTTTCACACCTTTTCGTGCTTTTCATGTTTTTCAACACCGCCTCATGCTCCTCCTATTTTTCAGACCGATTCATGCTCCTCATATTTTTCACACCTTTTGAAGCTCTTCATATTTTTCACACCTTTTCAGGCTCTTCATGTTTCTAAACACGGCTTCATGCCCCTCATATTTTTCAGACCATTTCATGCTTCTCATATTGCAGACACCTTTTAAGCTCTTCATATTTTTCACACCTTTTCAGGCTCTTCATGATTTTGAACAGCGTTTCATGCTCCTCTTATTTTTCAGAACGTTCCATGCTACTCCTGTTTTTGATACGTTTTGAAGCTCTTCTTGTTTTTCAAACCGTTTCATGCTCTTCATATTTTTCAACACCTCCTCATGCTCCTCCTATTTTTCAGAACTTTTCATGCTCCTCATATTTTTCACATCGTTTGAAACTCTTCATAAATTTCACACCTTTTCAGGCTCTTCATGTTTTTGAACACCGTGTCATGCTCCTCATATTTTTCTGACCGTTTCATGCTCCTCATATTTTTGACACCTTTTGAAGCTCTTCATATTTTTCACACCTTTTCAGGCTCTTCATATTTTTCAACACCGCTTCATGCTCCTCCTATTTTTCAGACCGTTTCATGCTCCTCATAATTTTGACACCTTTTGAAGCTCTTCATATTTTTAACACATTTTCAGGCTCTTCATGTTTTTCAACATCGCTCTATGCTCCTCCTGTTTTTCAAACCGTTTCATGCTCCTCATTATTTGGACACCGTTTGAAGCTATTCATATATTTCACACATTTTCAGGCTCTTCATGATTCTGATCACCGCATCATGCTCCTTGTATTTTTCAGACCGTTTCATGCTCCTCATATTTTGGACACCGTTTCAAGCTCTTCATATATTTCACACATTTTCAGGCTCTTCATGATTCTGAACACCGCATCATGCTCCTGGTATTTTTCATACCGTTTAATGCTCCTCATATTTTTGACACGTTTTGAACCTCTTCATATTTTTCACACCTTTTCAGGCTCTTCATGTTTTTCAACACCGTTTCATGTTCCTCCTATTGTTCAGACCATTTCATACTCCTCATATTTCTGACACCGTTTGAAGCTCTTCATATTTTTACACCTTTTGAGCTCTTCCTATTTTTCACACGTTTTCGGGCTCTTCATGTTTTTCAACACTGCTTCATGCTCCTCCTATTTTCACAACGTTTCAAGCTACTCTTAATTTTCACACCTTTTGAAGCTCCTCATATTTTTCACACCTTTTCAGGCTTTTCATGTTTTTCAACAACGCTTCATGCTCCTCCTATTTTTCAGACCGTTTCATGCTCTTCATATTATTGACTCCTTTTGAAGCTCTTCATATATTTCACACCTTTTCAGACTCTTCATGTTTTTCAACACCACTTCATGCTCCTCCTATTTTTAAGACCGTTTCATGCTCCTCTCATTTTTGACACGATTTGAAGCTCTTCATATTTTTCACACTTTTTGAAGCTCTTCATATTTTGCACAAGTTTTCAGGCTTTTCATGTTTTTCAACACCGCTTCATCATCCTCCTATTTTACAGACCGTTTCATGCTCCTCATATTTTTGACACCTTTTGAAGCTCTTCATAATTTTAACACATTTTCAGTCTCTTCATGTTTTTCAACATCACTCTATGCTCCTCCTGTTTTTGAAACCGTTTCATGCTCCTCATATTTTGGACACCGTTTGAAGCTCTTCATATATTTCACACATTTTCAGGCTCTTCATGATTCTGAACACCGCATCATGCTCCTTGTATTTTTCATACCGTTTCATGCTCCTCATATTTTTGACACCTTTTGAACCTCTTCATATTTTTCACACCTTTTCAGGCTCTTCATGTTTTTCAACACCGTTTCATGCTCCTCCTATTGTTCAGACCGTTTCTTACTCCTCATATTTCTGACACCGTTTGAAGCTCTTCATATTTTTACACCTTTTGAGCTCTTCCTATTTTTCACACCTTTTCGGGCTCTTCATGTTTTTCAACACTGCTTCATGCTCCTCCTATTCTCACACCGTTTCATGCTACTCTTAATTTTCACACCTTTTGAAGCTCCTCATATTTTTCACACCTTTTCAGTCTTTTCATGTTTTTCAACACCACTTCATGTTCCTCCTATTTTTCAGTCCGTTTCATGCTCCTCATATTTTTGACACGTTTTGAAGCTCTTCATATTTTTCACATCTTTCCAGGCACTTCATGTTTTTGAACACCTTTCAGGCTTCTCATGTTTTTCGACACTGCTGCATGCTCCTCCTATTTTTCAGACCGTTTCATGCTCTTCATATTTTTGACACCTTTTGAAACTCTTCATAAATTTCACACCTTTTCAGGCTCTTCATGTTTTTGAACACCGTGTCATGCTCCTCATATTTTTCTGACCGTTTCATGCTCCTCATAATTTTGACACCTTTTGAAGCTCTTCATATTTTTAACACATTTTCAGGCTCTTCATGTTTTTCAACATCGCTCTATGCTCCTCCTATTTTTCAAACCGTTTCATGCTCCTCATATTTTGGACACCATTTGAAGCTCTTCATATATTTCACACATTTTCAGGCTCTTCATGATTCTGAACACCGCATCATTCTCCTTGTATTTTTCAGACCGTTTCATGCTCCTCATATTTTGGACACCGTTTCAAGCTCTTCATATATTTCACACATTTTCAGGCTCTTCATGATTCTGAACACCGCATCATGCTCCTGGTATTTTTCATACCGTTTAATGCTCCTCATATTTTTGACACGTTTTGAACCTCTTCATATTTTTCACACCTTTTCAGGCTCTTCATGTTTTTCAACACCGTTTCATGCTCCTCCTATTGTTCAGACCGTTTCATACTCCTCGTATTTCTGACACCGTTTGAAGTTCTTCATATTTTTACACCTTTTGACCTCTTCCTATTTTTCACACGTTTTCGGGCTCTTCATGTTTTTCAACATCGCTCTATGCTCCTCCTGTTTTTCAACCCGTTTCATGCTCCTCATATTTTGGACACCGTTTGAAGCTCTTCATATATTTCACACATTTTCAGGCTCTTCATGATTCTGAACACCGCATCATGCTCCTTGTATTTTTCAGACCGTTTCATGCTCCTCATATTTTTGACACCTTTTGAAGCTCTTCAAATTTTCACACCTTTTCAGGCTCTTCATGTTTTTGAACACTCTTTCATGCTCCTTCTATTTTTCAGACCGTTTCTAGCTCCTCATATTTTTGACACATTTTAAAGCTCTTCATATATTTCACACCTTTTAAGGCTCTTCATTTTTTTGAACACCGCTTCATGCTCCTCCTATTTTTCAGAGTGTTTCATGCTCCTCATATTTTTGACACTTTTGAAGCTCTTGATATTTTTCACACCTTTTCAGGCTCTTCACGTCTTTCAACACCGTTTCATGCTCCTCCTATTTTTCAGACCGTTTCATGCTCCTCATATTTTTGACACCTTTTGAAGCTCTTCATATTTTTCACACCTTTTGAAGCTCTTCATATTTTTCACACCTTTTCAGGCTCTTCATGTTTTTGAACACCACTTCATGCTACTCCTATTTTTGACACATTTTCAAGCTCTTCATATATTTCACACCTTTTCAGGCTCTTCATGTTTTTCAAACCTTTTCAGGCTCTTCATGTTTTGCAACATCCCTTCATGCTCTTCCTATTTTTCGGACCCTTTGAAACTCCTCCTATTTTTGACACGTTTTTAAGTTCTTCATAATTTTCACACCATTTTAGCTTCTTCATGTTTTTGAACACCGTTTCATGCTCCTCATATTTTTCAGACCCTTTCATGATCCTCATATTTTTGACACCATTTGAAGCTCTTCATATATTTCACACATTATCAGGCTCTTCATGTGTTTCACACCTTTTCAGGCTCTTCATGTGTTGCAACACCGCTTCATGCTCCTCCTATGTTTCAGACCGTTTCATGCTCCTCATATTTTTGACACTTTTGAAGCTCTTCATATATTTCACACCTTTTCAGGCTCCTCATGTTTTTCAACACAGCGTCATGCTCCTCCTGTTTTTCAGACCATTTCATGCTCCTCATATTTTTGACACCTTTTGAAGCTCTTCATATTTTTCACACCTTTTCAGGCTTTTCATGTTTTTCAACACCGCTTCATGCTCCTCCTATTTTTCAGACCGTTTCATTCTCATTATATTATTGACAAGTTTTGAAGCTCTTCATATTTTTAACACCTTTTCAGGCTCTTCATGTTTTTCAACACCGCTTCATGCTCCTCCTATTTTTCACACCATTTCATGCTCCTCATATTTTTGAAACCTTTTAAGCTTTCATATTTTTAACACATTTTCAGGCTCTTCAAGTTTTTGAACACCGCTTCATGCTACTCCTATTTATGAAAACTTTTGAAGCTCTTCATATTTTTCACACCTTTTGAAGCTCTTCATATTTTTCACACCTTTTCAGGCTCTTCATGTTTTTGAACACCGTTTCATGCTCCTCCTATTTTTCAGACCGTTTCATGCTCCTCATATTTTTGACACCTTTTGAAGATCTCCATATTTCTCTCACCTTTTCATGCTCTTCATGTTTTTCAACACCGTTTCATGCTCCTCGTATTTTTCAGACCGGTTCATGCTCGTCATAATTCTGACACGTTTTGAAGCTCTTCATGTTTTCACACATTTTCAGGCTCTTCATGTTTTTCAACACCGCTTCATGCTACTCGTATTTTTCAGACCGTTTCATGCTCGTCATAATTTTGACACGTTTTGAAGCCCTTCATATTTTTCACAACGTTTCAGGCTCTTCATGTTTTTCAACACTGCTTCATGCTCCTCCTATTTTTTAGACCGTTTCATGCTCCTCATATGTTTGTCACCTTTTGAAGCTCTTCATATATTTCACACCTTTTCAGGCTCTTCATGTTTCTGAACACCGTTTCATGCTCCTCCTATTTTTCAGACCGTTTCTTGCTCCTCATATTTTTTACACGTTTTGAACCTCTTCATATTTTTCCCACCTTTTCAGGCTCTTCATGTTTTTGAACACCGTTTCATGCTCCTCCTATTTTTCAGACTGTTTCATGCTCCTCATATTTTTGACACTTTTGAAGCTCTTCATGTTTTTCACACTTTTTCAGGCTCTTCTTGTTTTTCGACACCACTTCTACCCCCTCATTTTTTCACAAGGTTTCTTCCTCCTCATATTTTTGACACCTTTTGAAGCTCTTCATATTTTTCACACCTGTTCATGCTCTTCATATTTTTCAACACTGATTCATGCTCCTCCTATTTTGCAGACCGTTTCAGGCTCCTCATATATTTCACACCTTTTCATGCTTTTCATAGGTTTCACACCTTTTTAGGCTCTCATGTTTTTGAACACCGTTTCATGCTCCTCCTATTTTTCAGACCGTTTCATGCTCCTCATATTTTTGACACCTTTTGAAGCTCTTCATATTTTTCACACCTTTTCGGGCTCTTCATGTTTTTGAAGACTTTTTCATGCTCCTCCTAATCTTCAGGACGTTTCATGCTCCTCATATTTTTGACACATTTTGAAGCTCTTCATATATTTCACAACTTTTCAGGCTGTTTATGTTTTTCAACACCGCTTCATGCTGTTCCTATTTTTCAGACCGTTTCACGCTCCTCATATATTTGACACATTTTGAAGCTCTTCATATATTTCACAACTTTTCAAGCTCTTTTTTTTCAACACCTATTCTTGCTGCTCCTATTTTTCAGACCGTTTCATGTTCCTCATATTTTTGACACCTTTTGAACCTCTTCATATATTTCACACTTTTTCAGGCTCTTCATGTTTTTGAACACCGTTTCACGCTCCTGCTATTTTTCAGACCGTTTCATGCTCCTCATATTTTTGACACCTTTTGAAGCTCTTCATATTTTTCACACCTTTTCAGGCTCTTCATGTTTTTGAACACCGTTTCATGCTCCTCCTATTTTTCAGACCGTTTCATGCTCCTCATATTTTTAACACCTTTTGAAGCTCTTCATATATTTCACACCTTTTCAGGCTCCTCAGGTTTTTGAACACCGCTCCATGCTCCTCCTATTTATCACACAGATTCATGCTTCTCCAATTTTTGACACCTTTTGTACCTCTTCATATATTTCACACCTTTTAAGGTTCTTCATGTTTTTCAAACCTTTTCAGGCTCTTCATGTTTTGCAACATCCCTTCATGCTCTTCCTATTTTTCGGACCCTTTGAAACTCCTCCTATTTTTGACACGTTTTTAAGTTCTTCATAATTTTCACACCATTTTAGCTTCTTCATGTTTTTGAACGCCGTTTCATGCTCCTCATATTTTTCAGACCGTTTCATGATCCTCATATTTTTGACACCATTTGAAGCTCTTCATATATTTCACACATTATCAGGCTCTTCATGTGTTTCACACCTTTTCAGGCTCTTCATGTTTTGCAACACCGCTTCATGCTCCTCCTATTTTTCAGACCGTTTCATGCTCCTCATATTTTTGACACTTTTGAAGCTCTTCATATATTTCACACCTTTTCAGGCTCCTCATGTTTTTCAACACCGCGTCATGCTCCTCCTGTTTTTCAGACCATTTCATGCTCCTCATATTTTTGACACCTTTTGAGCTCTTCATATTTTTCACACCTTTTCAGGCTTTTCATGTTTTTCAACACCGCTTCATGCTCCTCCTATTTTTCAGACCGTTTCATTCTCATTATATTACTGACAAGTTTTGAAGCTCTTCATATTTTTAACACCTTTTCAGGCTCTTCATGTTTTTCAACACCGCTTCATGCTCCTCCTATTTTTCACACCATTTCATGCTCCTCATATTTTTGAAACCTTTTAAGCTTTCATATTTTTAACACATTTTCAGGCTCTTCAAGTTTTTGAACACCGCTTCATGCTACTCCTATTTTTCACACCTTTTGAAGCTCTTCATATTTTTCAATCCTTTTCATGCTCTTCATGTTTTTCAACACCGTTTCATGCTCCTCGTATTTTTCAGACCAGTTCATGCTCGTCAAAATTTTGACACGTTTTGAAGCTCTTCATGTTTTCACACATTTTCAGGCTCTTCATGTTTTTGAACACCGTTTCATGCTCCTCCTATTTTTCAGACCATTTCATGCTCCTCATAATTTTGACACCTTTTAAGCTCTTCATATTTTTAACACATTTTCAGGCTCTTCAAGATTTGGAACACCGCTTCATGCTACTCCTATTTTAGACACCATTTGAAGCTCTTCATATTTTTCACACCTTTTCAGGCTCTTCATGTTTTTCAACATCGATTCATGCTCGTCCTATTTTTCAGACCGTTTCATGCTCCTCATATTTTTAAAACCTTTTGAAGCTCTTCATGGTTTTCACACCTTTGCAGGCTCTTCATGTTTTGAACAACGCTTGATGCTCCTCCTATTTTTCAGATCGTTTCATGCTCCTCATATTTTTGACACCTTTTGAAGCTCTTCATATTTTTCACACCTTTTCAGGCTCTTCATGTTTTGAACACCACTTCATGCTCCTCCTATTTTTCAGACCGCTTCATGCTCCTCATATTTTTGACATCTTTTGAAGCTCTTCATATATTTCACCCCTTTTCAGGCTCTTCATGATTTTGAACAGCGCTTCGTGCTCCTCCTATTTTTCAAACCGTTTCATGCTCCTCATATTTTTGCTACGTTTTGAAGGCTTCATATTATTCACACCTTTCAGGCTCTTCATGTTTTTGAACACCCTTCCATGCTCAACCTATTTTTCAGACCATTTCATGTTCCTCATATTTTTGAAACCTTTTAAGCTCTTCATATTTTTAACACATTTTTAGGCTCTTCAAGTTTTTGAACACCGCTTCATGCTACTCCTATTTTTCACACCTTTTGAAGCTCTTCATATTTTTCAATCCTTTTCATGCTCTTCATGTTTTTCAACACCGTTTCATGCTCCTCCTATTTTTCAGCCCGGTTCATGCTCCTCATATTTTTGACACCTTTTGAAGCTCTTGATATTTTTCACACATTTTCAGGCTCTTCATGTTTTTCAACACCGTTTCATGCTCCTCCTATTTTTCAGACTGTTTCATGCTCCTCCTATTTTTGACACATTTTTGAAGCTCTTGATATTTTTCACACGTTTTCAGGCTCTTCATGTTTTTCAACACCGTTTCATGCTCCTCCTATTTTCAGACCGTTTCATGCTCCTCATATTTTTCACACCTTTTGAAGCTCTTCATATTTTTCACACCTTTTGAAGCTCTTCATATTTTTCACACCTTTTCAGTCTCTTCATGGTTTTCAACACCACTTCATGCTACTCCTATATTTCAGATCGTTTCATGCTCCTCATATTTTTCACACCTTGTGAAGCTCTTCATATTTTTCACACCTTTTCATGCTCTTCATGTTTTCAACACCGTTTCATGCTCCTCCTATTTTTCAGACCGTTTCATGCTCCTCATATTTTTCACACCTTGTGAAGCTCTTCATATTTTTCACCCCTTTTCAGGCTCTTCATGATTTTGAACAGCGCTTCGTGCTCCTCCTATTTTTCAGACCGTTTCATGCTCCTCATATTTTTGCTACGTTTTGAAGGCTTCATATTATTCACACCTTTCAGTCTCTTCATGTTTTTGAACACCCTTCCATGCTCAACCTATTTTTCAGACCATTTCATGTTCCTCATATTTTTGAAACCTTTTAAGCTCTTCATATTTTTAACACATTTTCAGGCTCTTCAAGTTTTTGAACACCGCTTCATGCTACTCCTATTTATGAAAACTTTTGAAGCTCTTCATATTTTTCAATCCTTTTCATGCTCTTCATGTTTTTCAACACCGTTTCATGCTCCTCGTATTTTTCAGACCGGTTCATGCTCGTCAAAATTTTGACACGTTTTGAAGCTCTTCATGTTTTCACACATTTTCAGGCTCTTCATGTTTTTCAACACCGCTTCATGCTACTCGTATTTTTCAGACCGTTTCATGCTTGTCATAATTTTGACACGTTTTGAAGCCCTTCATATTTTTCACACCTTTCAGACTCTTCATGTTTTTGAACACCGTTTCATGCTCCTCCTATTTTTCAGACCATTTCATGCTCCTCATAATTTTGACACCTTTTAAGCTCTTCATATTTTTAACACATTTTCAGGCTCTTCAAGATTTGGAACACCGCTTCATGCTACTCCTATTTTAGACACCATTTGAAGCTCTTCATATTTTTCACACCATTTCAGGCTCTTCATGTTTTTGAACACCGTTTCAGTCTCCTCCTATTTTTCAGACCGTTTCATGCTCCTCATATTTTTGACACCTTTTGAAGCTCTTCATATTTTTCAAACTTTTTGAACCTCTTCATATTTTTCACAACGTTTCAGGCTCTTCATGTTTTTCAACACTGCTTCATGCTCCTCCTATTTTTTAGACCGTTTCATGCTCCTCATATGTTTGTCACCATTTGAAGCTCTTCATATATTTCACACCTTTTCAGGCTCTTCATGTTTCTGAACACCGTTTCATGCTCCTCCTATTTTTCAGACCGTTTCTTGCTCCTCATATTTTTTACACGTTTTGAACCTCTTCATATTTTTCCCACCTTTTCAGGCTCTTCATGTTTTTGAACACCGTTTCATGCTCCTCCTATTTTTCAGACTGTTTCATGCTCCTCATATTTTTGACACTTTTGAAGCTCTTCATGTTTTTCACACTTTTTCAGGCTCTTCTTGTTTTTCGACACCACTTTTACCCCCTCATTTTTTCACAAGTTTTCTTCCTCCTCATATTTTTGACACCTTTTGAAGCTCTTCATATTTTTCACACCTGTTCATGCTCTTCATATTTTTCAACACTGATTCATGCTCCTCCTATTTTGCAGACCGTTTCAGGCTCCTCATATATTTCACACCTTTTCATGCTTTTCATAGGTTTCACACCTTTTTAGGCTCTCATGTTTTTGAACACCGTTTCATGCTCCTCCTATTTTTCAGACCGTTTCATGCTCCTCATATTTTTCACACCTTTTGAAGCTCTTCATATTTTTCACACCTTTTCGGGCTCTTCATGTTTTTGAAGTCTTTTTCATGCTCCTCCTAATCTTCAGGACGTTTCATGCTCCTCATATTTTTGACACATTTTGAAGCTCTTCATATATTTCACAACTTTTCAGGCTGTTTATGTTTTTCAACACCGCTTCATGCTGTTCCTATTTTTCAGACCATTTCACGCTCCTCATATATTTGACACATTTTGAAGCTCTTCATATATTTCACAACTTTTCAAGCTCTTTTTTTTTCAACACCTATTCTTGCTGCTCCTATTTTTCAGACCGTTTCATGTTCCTCATATTTTTGACACCTTTTGAACCTCTTCATATATTTCACACTTTTTCAGGCTCTTCATGTTTTTGAACACCGTTTCACGCTCCTGCTATTTTTCAGACCGTTTCATGCTCCTCATATTTTTGACACCTTTTGAAGCTCTTCATATTTTTCACACCTTTTCAGGCTCTTCATGTTTTTGAACACCGTTTCATGCTCCTCCTATTTTTCAGACCGTTTCATGCTCCTCATATTTTTAACACCTTTTGAAGCTCTTCATATATTTCACACCTTTTCAGGCTCCTCAGGTTTTTGAACACCGCTCCATGCTCCTCCTATTTATCACACAGATTCATGCTTCTCCAATTTTTGACACCTTTGGTACCTCTTCATATATTTCACACCTTTTAAGGTTCTTCATGTTTTTCAAACCTTTTAGGCTCTTCATGTTTTGCAACATCCCTTCATGCTCTTCCTATTTTTCGGACCCTTTGAAACTCCTCCTATATTTGACACGTTTTTAAGTTCTTCATAATTTTCACACCATTTTAGCTTCTTCATGTTTTTGAACACCGTTTCATGCTCCTCATATTTTTCAGACCGTTTCATGATCCTCATATTTTTGACACCATTTGAAGCTCTTCATATATTTCACACATTATCAGGCTCTTCATGTGTTTCACACCTTTTCAGGCTCTTCATGTTTTGCAACACCGCTTCATGCTCCTCCTATTTTTCAGACCGTTTCATGCTCCTCATATTTTTGACACTTTTGAAGCTCTTCATATATTTCACACCTTTTCAGGCTCCTCATGTTTTTCAACACCGCATCATGCTCCTCCTGTTTTTCAGACCATTTCATGCTCCTCATATTTTTGACACCTTTTGAGCTCTTCATATTTTTCACACCTTTCCAGGCTTTTCATGTTTTTCAACACCGCTTCATGCTCCTCCTATTTTTCAGACCGTTTCATTCTCATTATATTACTGACAAGTTTTGAAGCTCTTCATATTTTTAACACCTTTTCAGGCTCTTCATGTTTTTCAACACCGCTTCATGCTCCTCCTATTTTTCAGACCATTTCATGCTCCTCATATTTTTGAAACCTTTTAAGCTTTCATATTTTTAACACATTTTCAGGCTCTTCAAGTTTTTGAACACCGCTTCATGCTACTCCTATTTTTCACACCTTTTGAAGCTCTTCATATTTTTCAATCCTTTTCATGCTCTTCATGTTTTTCAACACCGTTTCATGCTCCTCGTATTTTTCAGACCAGTTCATGCTCGTCAAAATTTTGACACGTTTTGAAGCTCTTCATGTTTTCACACATTTTCAGGCTCTTCATGTTTTTCAACACCGCTTCATGCTACTCGTATTTTTCAGACCGTTTCATGCTCGTCATAATTTTGACACGTTTTGAAGCCCTTCATATTTTTCACACCTTTCAGACTCTTCATGTTTTTGAACACCGTTTCATGCTCCTCCTATTTTTCAGACCATTTCATGCTCCTCATAATTTTGACACCTTTTAAGCTCTTCATATTTTTAACACATTTTCAGGCTCTTCAAGATTTGGAACACCGCTTCATGCTACTCCTATTTTAGACACCATTTGAAGCTCTTCATATTTTTCACACCTTTTCAGGCTCTTCATGTTTTTCAACATCGATTCATGCTCGTCCTATTTTTCAGACCGTTTCATGCTCCTCATATTTTTAAAAACTTTTGAAGCTCTTCATGTTTTTCACACCTTTGCAGGCTCTTCATGTTTTGAACAACGCTTGATGCTCCTCCTATTTTTCAGATCGTTTCATGCTCCTCATATTTTTGACACCTTTTGAAGCTCTTCATATTTTTCACACCTTTTCAGGCTCTTCATGTTTTGAACACCACTTCATGCTCCTCCTATTTTTCAGACCGCTTCATGCTCCTCATATTTTTGACACCTTTTGAAGCTCTTCATATATTTCACCCCTTTTCAGGCTCTTCATGATTTTGAACAGCGCTTCGTGCTCCTCCTATTTTTCAAACCGTTTCATGCTCCTCATATTTTTGCTTCGTTTTGAAGGCTTCATATTATTCACACCTTTCAGGCTCTTCAAGTTTTTGAACACCCTTCCATGCTCAACCTATTTTTCAGACCATTTCATGTTCCTCATATTTTTGAAACCTTTTAAGCTCTTCATATTTTTAACACATTTTCAGGCTCTTCAAGTTTTTGAACACCGCTTCATGCTACTCCTATTTTTCACACCTTTTGAAGCTCTTCATATTTTTCAATCCTTTTCATGCTCTTCATGTTTTTCAACACCGTTTCATGCTCCTCCTATTTTTCAGCCCGGTTCATGCTCCTCATATTTTTGACACCTTTTGAAGCTCTTGATATTTTTCACACATTTTCAGGCTCTTCATGTTTTTCAACACCGTTTCATGCTCCTCCTATTTTTCAGACTGTTTCATGCTCCTCCTATTTTTGACACATTTTTGAAGCTCTTGATATTTTTCACACGTTTTCAGGCTCTTCATGTTTTTCAACACAGTTTCATGCTCCTCCTATTTTCAGACCGTTTCATGCTCCTCATATTTTTCACACCTTTTGAAGCTCTTCATATTTTTCAAACCTTTTCAGTCTCTTCATGGTTTTCAACACCACTTCATGCTACTCCTATATTTCAGATCGTTTCATGCTCCTCATATTTTTCACACCTTGTGAAGCTCTTCATATTTTTCACACCTTTTCATGCTCTTCATGTTTTCAACACCGTTTCATGCTCCTCGTATTTTTCAGACCGTTTCATGCTCCTCATATTTTTCACACCTTGTGAAGCTCTTCATATTTTTCACCCCTTTTCAGGCTCTTCATGATTTTGAACAGCGCTTCGTGCTCCTCCTATTTTTCAGACCGTTTCATGCTCCTCATATTTTTGCTACGTTTTGAAGGCTTCATATTATTCACACCTTTCAGTCTCTTCATGTTTTTGAACACCCTTCCATGCTCAACCTATTTTTCAGACCATTTCATGTTCCTCATATTTTTGAAACCTTTTAAGCTCTTCATATTTTTCACCCCTTTTCAGGCTCTTCATGATTTTGAACAACGCTTCATGCTCCTACTATGTTTCAGATCGTTTCATGCTCCTCATATTTTTGACACTTTTTGAAGCTCTTCATATTTTTTACACCTTTTCAGTCTCTTCATGTTTTTCACACCTTTTCAGGCTCTTCATGTTTTGCAACATTGCTTCATGCTCTTCCTATTTTTCGGACCGTTTGAAACTCCTCCTATTTTTGACACGTTTTTAAGTTCTTCATATTTTTCACACCATTTCAGGTTCTTCATGTTTTTGAACGCCGTTTCATGCTCCTCATATTTTTCAGACTGTTTCATGATCCTCATATTTTTGACACCATTTGAAGCTCTTCATATATTTCACACATTTTCAGGCTCTTCATGTTTTTCACACCTTTTCAAGCTCTTCATGTTTTGCAACACCGCTTCATGCTCCTCCTATGTTTCAGACCGTTTCATGCTCCTCATATTTTTGACAATTTTGAAGCTCTTCATATATTTCACACCTTTTCAGGCTCTTCATGTTTTTCAACACCGCTTCTTACTCCTCCTATTCTTCAGACCTTTTCATGCTCCTCATATTTTTGACACCTTTTGAAGCTCTTCATATATTTCACACCTTTTCAGGCTCTTCATGTTTTTCAACACCTTTCATGCTCCTCCTATTTTTCAGACCGTTTCATTCTCCTCATATTTTTTACACCTATTGAAGCTCTTCATATTTTTCACACCTTTTGAAGCTCTTCATGTTTTCACACGTTTTCAGGCTCTTCATGTTTTTCAACACCGCATCATGCTCCTCCTATTTTTCACACCATTTCATGCTCCTCATATTTTTGAAACCTTTTAAGCTTTCATATTTTTAACACATTTTCAGGCTCTTATTGTTTTTGAACACCGCTTCATGCTACTCCTATTTATGAAAACTTTTGAAGCTCTTCATATTATACAATCCTTTTCATGCTCTTCATGTTTTTCAACACCGCTTCATGCTCCTCCTATTTTTCAGCCCGTTTCATGCTCTTCATATTTTTGACACCTTTTGAAGCTCTTCATATTTTTCACACCTTTCAGGCTCTTCATGTTTTAGAACACCGTTTCATGCTCCTCCTATTTTTCAGACCATTTCATGCTCCTCATATTTTTGACACCTTTTGAAGCGCTTCATATTTTTCACATGTTTTCAGGATCTTCATGTTTTTGAACACCATTTCATGCTCCTCCTATTTTTCAGACCGTTTCATTCTCCTCCTATTTTTCAGACCGTTTCATGCACCTCATATTTTCACACGTGTTGAAGCTCTTCAAATTTTGCACACCTTTTCAGGCTCTTCATGTTTTTGAACACCGTTTCATGCTCCTCCTATTTTTAAGACCGTTTCATGCTTCTTATATTTTTGACACCTTTTGAAGCTCTTCATATATTTCACACCTTTTCAAGCTCTTCATGTTTTTCAACACCGCCTCATGCTCCTCCTATTTTTCAGACCATGTCATGCTCCTCATATTTTTGACACCTTTTGAAGCTCTTCATATATTTCACACCTTTTCAGGCTCTTCATGTTTTTGAACAACACTTCATGCTCCTACTATGTTTCAGATCCTTTCATGCTCCTCATATTTTTGACACTTTTTGAAGCTCTTCATATTTTTTACACCTTTTCAGTCTCTTCATGTTTTTCACACCTTTTCAGGCTCTTCATGTTTTGCAACATCGCTTCATGCTCTTCCTATTTTTCGGACCGTTTGAAACTCCTCCTATTTTTGACACGTTTTTAAGTTCTTCATATTTTTCACACCATTTCAGGTTCTTCATGTTTTTGAACGCCGTTTCATGCTCCTCATATTTTTCAGACTGTTTCATGATCCTCATATTTTTGACACCATTTGAAGCTCTTCATATATTTCACACATTTTCAGGCTCTTCATGTTTTTCACACCTTTTCAGGCTCTTCATGTTTTTCAACACCTTTCATGCTCCTCCTATTTTTCAGACCGTTTCATTCTCCTCATATTTTTTACACCTATTGAAGCTCTTCATATTTTTCACACCTTTTGAAGCTCTTCATGTTTTCACACGTTTTCAGGCTCTTCATGTTTTTCAACACCGCATCATGCTCCTCCTATTTTTCACACCATTTCATGCTCCTCATATTTTTGAAACCTTTTAAGCTTTCATATTTTTAACACATTTTCAGGCTCTTATTGTTTTTGAACACCGCTTCATGCTACTCCTATTTATGAAAACTTTTGAAGCTCTTCATATTATACAATCCTTTTCATGCTCTTCATGTTTTTCAACACCGTTTCATGCTCCTCGTATTTTTCAGACCGGTTCATGCTCGTCATAATTCTGACACGTTTTGAAGCTCTTCATGTTTTCACACATTTTCAGGCTCTTCATGTTTTTCAACACCGCTTCATGCTACTCGTATTTTTCAGACCGTTTCATGCTCGTCATAATTTTGACACCTTTTGAAACCCTTCATATTTTTCACACCTTTCAGACTCTTCATGTTTTTGAACACCGTTTCATGCTCCTCCTATTTTTCAGACCATTTCATGCTCCTCATAATTTTGACACCTTTTAAGCTCTTCATATTTTTAACACATTTTCAGGCTCTTCAATTTTGGAACACCGCTTCATGCTACTCCTATTTTAGACACCATTTGAAGCTGTTCATATTTTTCACACCTTTTCAGGCTCTTCATGTTTTTCAACATCGATTCATGCTCGTCCTATTTTTCAGACCGTTTCATGCTCCTCATATTTTTAAAACCTTTTGAAGCTCTGCATGTTTTTCACACCTTTGCAGGCTCTTCATGTTTTGAACAACGCTTGATGCTCCTCCTATTTTTCAGATCGTTTCATGCTCCTCATATTTTTGACACCTTTTGAAGCTCTTCATATTTTTCACACCTTTTCAGGCTCTTCATGTTTTGAACACCACTTCATGCTCCTCCTATTTTTCAGACCGCTTCATGCTCCTCATATTTTTGACACCTTTTGAAGCTCTTCATATATTTCACCCCTTTTCAGGCTCTTCATGATTTTGAACAGCGCTTCGTGCTCCTCCTATTTTTCAGACCGTTTCATGCTCCTCATATTTTTGCTACGTTTTGAAGGCTTCATATTATTCACACCTTTCAGGCTCTTCATGTTTTTGAACACCCTTCCATGCTCAACCTATTTTTCAGACCATTTCATGTTCCTCATATTTTTGAAACCTTTTAAGCTCTTCATATTTTTAACACATTTTCAGGCTCTTCAAGTTTTTGAACACCGCTTCATGCTACTCCTATTTTTCACACCTTTTGAAGCTCTTCATATTTTTCAATCCTTTTCATGCTCTTCATGTTTTTCAACACCGTTTCATGCTCCTCCTATTTTTCAGACTGTTTCATGCTCCTCCTATTTTTGACACATTTTTGAAGCTCTTGATATTTTTCACACGTTTTCAGGCTCTTCATGTTTTTCAACACCGTTTCATGCTCCTCCTATTTTCAGACCGTTTCATGCTCCTCATATTTTTCACACCTTTTGAAGCTCTTCATATTTTTCACACCTTTTGAAGCTCTTCATATTTTTCAAACCTTTTCAGTCTCTTCATGGTTTTCAACACCACTTCATGCTACTCCTATATTTCAGATCGTTTCATGCTCCTCATATTTTTGACACCTTTTGAAGCTCTTCATATTTTTCACACCTTTTCATGCTCTTCATGTTTTCAACACCGTTTCATGCTCCTCCTATTTTTCAGACCGTTTCATGCTCCTCATATTTTTCACACCTTGTGAAGCTCTTCATATTTTTCACACCTTTTCAGGCTCTTCATGTTTTTCAACATCAATTCATGCTCGTCCTATTTTTCAGACCGTTTCATGCTCCTCATATTTTTCACACCTTGTGAAGCTCTTCATATTTTTCACCCCTTTTCAGGCTCCTCATGATTTTGAACAGCGCTTCGTGCTCCTCCTATTTTTCAGACCGTTTCATGCTCCTCATATTTTTGCTACGTTTTGAAGGCTTCATATTATTCACACCTTTCAGTCTCTTCATGTTTTTGAACACCCTTCCATGCTCAACCTATTTTTCAGACCATTTCATGTTCCTCATATTTTTGAAACCTTTTAAGCTCTTCATATTTTTAACACATTTTCAGGCTCTTCAAGTTTTTGAACACCGCTTCATGCTACTCCTATTTTTCACACCTTTTGAAGCTCTTCATATTTTTCAATCCTTTTCATGCTCTTCATGTTTTTCAACACCGTTTCATGCTCCTCCTATTTTTCAGCCCGGTTCTTGCTCCTCATATTTTTCACACCTTTTGAAGCTCTTCATATTTTTCAAACCTTTTCAGTCTCTTCATGGTTTTCAACACCACTTCATGCTACTCCTATATTTCAGATCGTTTCATGCTCCTCATATTTTTCACACCTTATGAAGCTCTTCATATTTTTCACACCTTTTCAGGCTCTTCATGTTTCTGAACACCATTTCATGCTCCTCCTATTTTTCACACCGTTTCATGCTCCTCATATATTTCACACCTTTTGAAGCTCTTCATATATTTCACACCTTTTCAGGCTCTTCATGTTTTTCAACACCGCTTCATGCTCCTCCTATTTTTAAGATCATTTCATGATCCTCATATTTTGACACCTTTTGAAGGTCTTCATATTTTTTCACACCTTTTCAGGCTCTTCATGTTTTTCAACACCGCTTCATGCTCCTCCTATTTTTCAGCCCGTTTCATGCTCTTCATATTTTTGACACCTTTTAAGCTCTTCATATTTTTCACACCTTTCAGGCTCTTCAAGATTTGGAACACCGCTTCATGCTACTCCTATTTTAGACACCATTTGAAGCTCTTCATATTTTTCACACCATTTCAGGCTCTTCATGTTTCTGAACACCGTTTCATGCTCCTCATATTTTTACTTGCTTTGAAACTCTTCATATTTTTCACACCTTTTCAGGCGCTTCAGGTTTTCAACACCGTTTCATGTTCCTAATATTTTTCAGACCGTTTCATGCTCCTCATATTTTTGACACCTTTTGAAGCTCTTCATATTTTTCACACCTTTTCAGTATCTTCAAGTTTTTGAACGCCGCTTCATGTTCCTCATATTATTCACACCTTCTGAAGCTCTTCATATTTTTCACACATTTTCAGGCTCTTCATGTTTTTCAACACCACTTCATGCTCCTCCTATTTTTCAGACCGTTTCATGCTCCTCATATTTTTGACACCTTTTGAAGCTCTTCATATTTTACACACCCTTTCGGGCTCTTCATGTCTTTGAACACGACTTCATTCTCGCCTTTTTTTCAGACCGTTTCATGCTCCTCATATTTTTCACACCTTTTCAGGCTCTTAATGATTTTGAACACCGTTTCATTTTCCTCCTATTTTTCAGACCGTTTCATGCTCCTCATATTTTTGACACCTTTTGAAGCGCTTCATATTTTTCACATGTTTTCAGGATCTTCATGTTTTTGAACACCATTTCATGCTCCTCCTATTTTTCAGACCGTTTCGTGCTCTTCATGTTTTTCAAGACCGTTTCATGCTCCTCCTATTTTTCAGACAGTTTCATGCACCTCATATTTTCACACGTGTTGAAGCTCTTCAAAATTTGCACACCTTTTCAGGCTCTTCATGTTTTTGAACACCGTTTCATGCTCCTCCTATTTTTAAGACCGTTTCATGCTCCTCATATTTTTCACACCTTGTGAAGCTCTTCATATTTTTCACACCTTTTCAGGCTCTTCATGTTTCTGAACACCATTTCATGCTCCTCCTATTTTTCACACCGTTTCATGCTCCTCATATTTTTCACACCTTTTGAAGCTCTTCATATATTTCACACCTTTTCAGGCTCTTCATGTTTTTGAACACCGCTTCATGCTCCTCCTATTTTTAAGATCGTTTCATGATCCTCATATTTTGACACCTTTTGAAGGTCTTCATATTTTTTCACACCTTTTCAGGCTCTTCATGTTTTTCAACACCGCTTCATGCTCCTCCTATTTTTCAGCCCGTTTCATGCTCTTCATATTTTTGACAATTTTGAAGCTCTTCATATATTTCACACCTTTTCAGGCTCTTCATGTTTTTCAACACCGCTTCTTACTCCTCCTATTCTTCAGACCTTTTCATGCTCCTCATATTTTTGACACCTTTTGAAGCTCTTCATATATTTCACACCTTTTCAGGCTCTTCATGTTTTTCAACACCTTTCATGCTCCTCCTATTTTTCAGACCGTTTCATTCTCCTCATATTTTTTACACCTATTGAAGCTCTTCATATTTTTCACACCTTTTGAAGCTCTTCATGTTTTCACACGTTTTCAGGCTCTTCATGTTTTTCAACACCGCATCATGCTCCTCCTATTTTTCACACCATTTCATGCTCCTCATATTTTTGAAACCTTTTAAGCTTTCATATTTTTAACACATTTTCAGGCTCTTATTGTTTTTGAACACCGCTTCATGCTACTCCTATTTATGAAAACTTTTGAAGCTCTTCATATTATACAATCCTTTTCATGCTCTTCATGTTTTTCAACACCGCTTCATGCTCCTCCTATTTTTCAGCCCGTTTCATGCTCTTCATATTTTTGACACCTTTTGAAGCTCTTCATATTTTTCACACCTTTCAGGCTCTTCATGTTTTAGAACACCGTTTCATGCTCCTCCTATTTTTCAGACCATTTCATGCTCCTCATATTTTTGACACCTTTTGAAGCGCTTCATATTTTTCACATGTTTTCAGGATCTTCATGTTTTTGAACACCATTTCATGCTCCTCCTATTTTTCAGACCGTTTCATTCTCCTCCTATTTTTCAGACCGTTTCATGCACCTCATATTTTCACACGTGTTGAAGCTCTTCAAATTTTGCACACCTTTTCAGGCTCTTCATGTTTTTGAACACCGTTTCATGCTCCTCCTATTTTTAAGACCGTTTCATGCTTCTTATATTTTTGACACCTTTTGAAGCTCTTCATATATTTCACACCTTTTCAAGCTCTTCATGTTTTTCAACACCGCCTCATGCTCCTCCTATTTTTCAGACCATGTCATGCTCCTCATATTTTTGACACCTTTTGAAGCTCTTCATATATTTCACACCTTTTCAGGCTCTTCATGTTTTTGAACAACACTTCATGCTCCTACTATGTTTCAGATCCTTTCATGCTCCTCATATTTTTGACACTTTTTGAAGCTCTTCATATTTTTTACACCTTTTCAGTCTCTTCATGTTTTTCACACCTTTTCAGGCTCTTCATGTTTTGCAACATCGCTTCATGCTCTTCCTATTTTTCGGACCGTTTGAAACTCCTCCTATTTTTGACACGTTTTTAAGTTCTTCATATTTTTCACACCATTTCAGGTTCTTCATGTTTTTGAACGCCGTTTCATGCTCCTCATATTTTTCAGACTGTTTCATGATCCTCATATTTTTGACACCATTTGAAGCTCTTCATATATTTCACACATTTTCAGGCTCTTCATGTTTTTCACACCTTTTCAGGCTCTTCATGTTTTTCAACACCTTTCATGCTCCTCCTATTTTTCAGACCGTTTCATTCTCCTCATATTTTTTACACCTATTGAAGCTCTTCATATTTTTCACACCTTTTGAAGCTCTTCATGTTTTCACACGTTTTCAGGCTCTTCATGTTTTTCAACACCGCATCATGCTCCTCCTATTTTTCACACCATTTCATGCTCCTCATATTTTTGAAACCTTTTAAGCTTTCATATTTTTAACACATTTTCAGGCTCTTATTGTTTTTGAACACCGCTTCATGCTACTCCTATTTATGAAAACTTTTGAAGCTCTTCATATTATACAATCCTTTTCATGCTCTTCATGTTTTTCAACACCGTTTCATGCTCCTCGTATTTTTCAGACCGGTTCATGCTCGTCATAATTCTGACACGTTTTGAAGCTCTTCATGTTTTCACACATTTTCAGGCTCTTCATGTTTTTCAACACCGCTTCATGCTACTCGTATTTTTCAGACCGTTTCATGCTCGTCATAATTTTGACACCTTTTGAAACCCTTCATATTTTTCACACCTTTCAGACTCTTCATGTTTTTGAACACCGTTTCATGCTCCTCCTATTTTTCAGACCATTTCATGCTCCTCATAATTTTGACACCTTTTAAGCTCTTCATATTTTTAACACATTTTCAGGCTCTTCAATTTTGGAACACCGCTTCATGCTACTCCTATTTTAGACACCATTTGAAGCTGTTCATATTTTTCACACCTTTTCAGGCTCTTCATGTTTTTCAACATCGATTCATGCTCGTCCTATTTTTCAGACCGTTTCATGCTCCTCATATTTTTAAAACCTTTTGAAGCTCTGCATGTTTTTCACACCTTTGCAGGCTCTTCATGTTTTGAACAACGCTTGATGCTCCTCCTATTTTTCAGATCGTTTCATGCTCCTCATATTTTTGACACCTTTTGAAGCTCTTCATATTTTTCACACCTTTTCAGGCTCTTCATGTTTTGAACACCGCTTCATGCTCCTCCTATTTTTCAGACCGCTTCATGCTCCTCATATTTTTGACACCTTTTGAAGCTCTTCATATATTTCACCCCTTTTCAGGCTCTTCATGATTTTGAACAGCGCTTCGTGCTCCTCCTATTTTTCAGACCGTTTCATGCTCCTCATATTTTTGCTACGTTTTGAAGGCTTCATATTATTCACACCTTTCAGGCTCTTCATGTTTTTGAACACCCTTCCATGCTCAACCTATTTTTCAGACCATTTCATGTTCCTCATATTTTTGAAACCTTTTAAGCTCTTCATATTTTTAACACATTTTCAGGCTCTTCAAGTTTTTGAACACCGCTTCATGCTACTCCTATTTTTCACACCTTTTGAAGCTCTTCATATTTTTCAATCCTTTTCATGCTCTTCATGTTTTTCAACACCGTTTCATGCTCCTCCTATTTTTCAGACTGTTTCATGCTCCTCCTATTTTTGACACATTTTTGAAGCTCTTGATATTTTTCACACGTTTTCAGGCTCTTCATGTTTTTCAACACCGTTTCATGCTCCTCCTATTTTCAGACCGTTTCATGCTCCTCATATTTTTCACACCTTTTGAAGCTCTTCATATTTTTCACACCTTTTGAAGCTCTTCATATTTTTCAAACCTTTTCAGTCTCTTCATGGTTTTCAACACCACTTCATGCTACTCCTATATTTCAGATCGTTTCATGCTCCTCATATTTTTGACACCTTTTGAAGCTCTTCATATTTTTCACACCTTTTCATGCTCTTCATGTTTTCAACACCGTTTCATGCTCCTCCTATTTTTCAGACCGTTTCATGCTCCTCATATTTTTCACACCTTGTGAAGCTCTTCATATTTTTCACACCTTTTCAGGCTCTTCATGTTTTTCAACATCAATTCATGCTCGTCCTATTTTTCAGACCGTTTCATGCTCCTCATATTTTTCACACCTTGTGAAGCTCTTCATATTTTTCACCCCTTTTCAGGCTCTTCATGATTTTGAACAGCGCTTCGTGCTCCTCCTATTTTTCAGACCGTTTCATGCTCCTCATATTTTTGCTACGTTTTGAAGGCTTCATATTATTCACACCTTTCAGTCTCTTCATGTTTTTGAACACCCTTCCATGCTCAACCTATTTTTCAGACCATTTCATGTTCCTCATATTTTTGAAACCTTTTAAGCTCTTCATATTTTTAACACATTTTCAGGCTCTTCAAGTTTTTGAACACCGCTTCATGCTACTCCTATTTTTCACACCTTTTGAAGCTCTTCATATTTTTCAATCCTTTTCATGCTCTTCATGTTTTTCAACACCGTTTCATGCTCCTCCTATTTTTCAGCCCGGTTCTTGCTCCTCATATTTTTCACACCTTTTGAAGCTCTTCATATTTTTCAAACCTTTTCAGTCTCTTCATGGTTTTCAACACCACTTCATGCTACTCCTATATTTCAGATCGTTTCATGCTCCTCATATTTTTCACACCTTATGAAGCTCTTCATATTTTTCACACCTTTTCAGGCTCTTCATGTTTCTGAACACCATTTCATGCTCCTCCTATTTTTCACACCGTTTCATGCTCCTCATATATTTCACACCTTTTGAAGCTCTTCATATATTTCACACCTTTTCAGGCTCTTCATGTTTTTCAACACCGCTTCATGCTCCTCCTATTTTTAAGATCATTTCATGATCCTCATATTTTGACACCTTTTGAAGGTCTTCATATTTTTTCACACCTTTTCAGGCTCTTCATGTTTTTCAACACCGCTTCATGCTCCTCCTATTTTTCAGCCCGTTTCATGCTCTTCATATTTTTGACACCTTTTAAGCTCTTCATATTTTTCACACCTTTCAGGCTCTTCAAGATTTGGAACACCGCTTCATGCTACTCCTATTTTAGACACCATTTGAAGCTCTTCATATTTTTCACACCATTTCAGGCTCTTCATGTTTCTGAACACCGTTTCATGCTCCTCATATTTTTACTTGCTTTGAAACTCTTCATATTTTTCACACCTTTTCAGGCGCTTCAGGTTTTCAACACCGTTTCATGTTCCTAATATTTTTCAGACCGTTTCATGCTCCTCATATTTTTGACACCTTTTGAAGCTCTTCATATTTTTCACACCTTTTCAGTATCTTCAAGTTTTTGAACGCCGCTTCATGTTCCTCATATTATTCACACCTTCTGAAGCTCTTCATATTTTTCACACATTTTCAGGCTCTTCATGTTTTTCAACACCACTTCATGCTCCTCCTATTTTTCAGACCGTTTCATGCTCCTCATATTTTTGACACCTTTTGAAGCTCTTCATATTTTACACACCCTTTCGGGCTCTTCATGTCTTTGAACACGACTTCATTCTCGCCTTTTTTTCAGACCGTTTCATGCTCCTCATATTTTTCACACCTTTTCAGGCTCTTAATGATTTTGAACACCGTTTCATTTTCCTCCTATTTTTCAGACCGTTTCATGCTCCTCATATTTTTGACACCTTTTGAAGCGCTTCATATTTTTCACATGTTTTCAGGATCTTCATGTTTTTGAACACCATTTCATGCTCCTCCTATTTTTCAGACCGTTTCGTGCTCTTCATGTTTTTCAAGACCGTTTCATGCTCCTCCTATTTTTCAGACCGTTTCATGCACCTCATATTTTCACACGTGTTGAAGCTCTTCAAAATTTGCACACCTTTTCAGGCTCTTCATGTTTTTGAACACCGTTTCATGCTCCTCCTATTTTTAAGACCGTTTCATGCTCCTCATATTTTTCACACCTTGTGAAGCTCTTCATATTTTTCACACCTTTTCAGGCTCTTCATGTTTCTGAACACCATTTCATGCTCCTCCTATTTTTCACACCGTTTCATGCTCCTCATATTTTTCACACCTTTTGAAGCTCTTCATATATTTCACACCTTTTCAGGCTCTTCATGTTTTTGAACACCGCTTCATGCTCCTCCTATTTTTAAGATCGTTTCATGATCCTCATATTTTGACACCTTTTGAAGGTCTTCATATTTTTTCACACCTTTTCAGGCTCTTCATGTTTTTCAACACCGCTTCATGCTCCTCCTATTTTTCAGCCCGTTTCATGCTCTTCATATTTTTGACACCTTTTGAAGCTCTTCATATTTTTCACACCTTTCAGGCTCTTCATGTTTTAGAACACCGTTTCATGCTCCTCCTATTTTTCAGACCATTTCATGCTCCTCATATTTTTGACACCTTTTGAAGCGCTTCATATTTTTCACATGTTTTCAGGATCTTCATGTTTTTGAACACCATTTCATGCTCCTCCTATTTTTCAGACCGTTTCATGCTCTTCATGTTTTTCAAGACCGTTTCATACTCCTCCTATTTTTCAGACCGTTTCATGCACCTCATATTTTCACACGTGTTGAAGCTCTTCAAATTTTGCACACCTTTTCAGGCTCTTCATGTTTTTGAACACCGTTTCATGCTCCTCCTATTTTTAAGACCGTTTCATGCTTCTTATATTTTTGACACCTTTTGAAGCTCTTCATATATTTCACACCTTTTCAAGCTCTTCATGTTTTTCAACACCGCCTCATGCTCCTCCTATTTTTCAGACCATGTCATGCTCCTCATATTTTTGACACCTTTTGAAGCTCTTCATATATTTCACACCTTTTCAGGCTCTTCATGTTTTTGAACAACACTTCATGCTCCTACTATGTTTCAGATCCTTTCATGCTCCTCATATTTTTGACACTTTTTGAAGCTCTTCATATTTTTTACACCTTTTCAGTCTCTTCATGTTTTTCACACCTTTTCAGGCTCTTCATGTTTTGCAACATCGCTTCATGCTCTTCCTATTTTTCGGACCGTTTGAAACTCCTCCTATTTTTGACACGTTTTTAAGTTCTTCATATTTTTCACACCATTTCAGGTTCTTCATGTTTTTGAACGCCGTTTCATGCTCCTCATATTTTTCAGACTGTTTCATGATCCTCATATTTTTGACACCATTTGAAGCTCTTCATATATTTCACACATTTTCAGGCTCTTCATGTTTTTCACACCTTTTCAGGCTCTTCATGTTTTGCAACACCGCTTCATGCTCCTACTATTTTTCAGACCGTTTCATGCTCCTCATATTTTTGACAATTTTGAAGCTCTTCATATATTTCACACCTTTTCAGGCTCTTCATGTTTTTGAACACCGTTTCATGCTCCTCCTATTTTTAAGACCGTTTCATGCTTCTTATATTTTTGACACCTTTTGAAGCTCTTCATATATTTCACACCTTTTCAGGCTCTTCATGTTTTTCAACACCTTTCATGCTCCTCGTATTTTTCAGACCGTTTCATTCTCCTCATATTTTTTACACCTATTGAAACTCTTCATATTTTTCACACCTTTTGAAGCTCTTCATTTTTTCACACGTTTTCAGGCTCTTCATGTTTTTCAACACCGCTTCATGCTCCTCCTATTTTTCACACCATTTCATGCTACTCATATTTTTGAAACCTTTTAAGCTTTCATATTTTTAACACATTTTCAGGTTCTTCATGTTTTTGAACACCGCTTCATGCTACTCCTATTTATGAAAACTTTTGAAGCTCTTCATATTTTTCAATCCTTTTCATGCTCCTCATGTTTTTCAACAGCGTTTCATGCTTCTCGTATTTTTCAGACCGGTTCATGCTCGTCATAATTTTGACACGTTTTGAAGCTCGTCATGTTTTCACACGTTTTCAGACTCTTCATGTTTTTCAACACCGTTTCATGCTCCTCGTATTTTTCAGACCATTTCATGCTCCTCATAATTTTGACACCTTTTAAGCTCTTCATATTTTTAACACATTTTCAGGCTCTTCAAGATTTGGAACACCACTTCATGCTACTCCTATTTTAGACACCATTTGAAGCTGTTCATATTTTTCACACCTTTTCAGGTTCTTCATGTTTTTCAACATCGGTTCATTCTCGTCCTATTTTTCAGACCGTTTCATGCTCCTCATATTTTTAAAACCTTTTGAAGCTCTTCATGTTTTTCACACCTTTGCAGGCTCTTCATGTTTTGAACACCGCTTCATGCTCCTCCTATTTTTCAGACCGCTTCATGCTCCTCATATTTTTGACACCTTTTGAAGCTCTTCATATATTTCACCAAATTTCATGCTCTTCATGATTTTGAACAGCGCTTCGTGCTCCTGCTATTTTTCAGACCGTTTCATGCTCCTCATATTTTTGCTAAGTTTTGAAGGCTTCATATTATTCACACCTTTCAGGCTCTTCATGTTTTTGAACACCCTTCCATGCTCAACCTATTTTTCAGACCATTTTATGTTCCTCATATTTTTGAAACCTTTTAAGCTCTTCATATTTTTAACACATTTTCAGGCTTTTCAAGTTTTTGAACACCGCTTCATGCTACTCCTATTTTTCACACCTTTTGAAGCTCTTCATATTTTTCAATCCTTTTCATTCTCTTCATGTTTTTCAACACCGTTTCATGCTCCTCCTATTTTTCAGCCCGGTTCATGCTCCTCATATTTTTGACACCTTTTGAAGCTCTTGATATTTTTCACACATTTTCAGGCTCTTCATGTTTTTCAACACCGTTTCATGCTCCTCCAATTTTTCAGACTGTTTCATGCTCCTCCTATTTTTGACACATTTTTGAAGCTCTTGATATTTTTCACACGTTTTCAGGCTCTTCATGTTTTTCAACACCGTTTCATGCTCCTCCTATTTTCAGACCGTTTCATGCTCCTCATTATTTTCACACCTTTTGAAGCTCTTCATATTTTTCACACCTTTTGAAGCTCTTCATATTTTTCAAACCTTTTCAGTCTCTTCATGGTTTTCAACACCACTTCATGTTACTCCTATATTTCAGATCGTTTCATGCTCCTCATATTTTTCACACCTTTTGAAGCTCTTCATATTTTTCACACCTTTTCATGCTCTTCATGTTTTCAACAACGTTTCATGCTCCTCCTATTTTTCAGACCGTTTCATGCTCCTCATATTTTTGACACCTTTTGAAGCTCTTCATATTTTTCACACCTTTTCAAGCTCTTCATGTTTTAGAACACCGTTTCATGCTCCTCCTATTTTTCAGACCATTTCATGCTCCTCATATTTTTGACACCTTTTAAGCTCTTCATATTTTTCACAAATATTCAGGCTCTTCAAGTTTTTGAACACCGCTTCATGCTACTCCTATTTTTCAGACCGTTATAGCCTCCTCATATTTTTGACACCATTTGAAGCTCTTCATATTTTTCACACCTTTTCAGGGTCTTCATGTTTTTGAACACCGCTTCATGCTCCTCCTAATTTTCAGACCATTTCATGTTCCTCATATTTTTGACAACTTTTAAGCTCTTCATATTTTTAACACATTTTCAGGCTCTTCATGTTTTTCAACACCGCTTCATGCTACTCGTATTTTTCAGACCGTTTCATGCTCGTCATAATTTTGACACGTTTTGAAGCCCTTCATATTTTTCACACCTTTCAGACTCTTCATGTTTTTGAACACCGTTTCATGCTCCTCCTATTTTTCAGACCATTTCATGCTCCTCATAATTTTGACACCTTTTAAGCTCTTCATATTTTTAACACATTTTCAGGCTCTTCAAGATTTGGAACACCGCTTCATGCTACTCCTATTTTAGACACCATTTGAAGCTCTTCATATTTTTCACACCATTTCAGGCTCTTCATGTTTCTGAACACCGTTTCATGCTCCTCATATTTTTACATGTTTTGAAACTCTTCATATTTTTCACACCTTTTCAGGCGCTTCAGGTTTTCAACACCGTTTCATGCTCCTAATATTTTTCAGACCGTTTCATGCTCCTCATATTTTTGACACCTTTTGAAGCTTTTCATATTTTTCACACCTTTTCAGTATCTTCAAGTTTTTGAACGCCACTTCATGCTCCTCATATTATTCACACCTTCTGAAGCTCTTCATATTTTTCACACCTTTTCAGGCGCTTCAGGTTTTCAACACCGTTTCATTTTCCTCCTATTTTTCAGACCGTTTCATGCTCCTCATATTTTTGACACCTTTTGAAGCTCTTCATATTTTACACACCCTTTCGGGCTCTTCATGTCTTTGAACACGACTTCATTCTCGCCTTTTTTTCAGACCGTTTCATGCTCCTCATATTTTTCACACCTTTTCAGGCTCTTAATGATTTTGAACACCGTTTCATTTTCCTCCTATTTTTCAGACCGTTTCATGCTCCTCATATTTTTGACACCTTTTGAAGCGCTTCATGTTTTTCACATGTTTTCAGGATCTTCATGTTTTTGAACACCATTTCATGCTCCTCCTATTTTTCAGAACGTTTTATGCTCTTCATGTTTTTCAAGACCGTTTCATGCTCCTCCTATTTTTCAGACCGTTTCATGCACCTCATATTTTCACACGTGTTGAAGCTCTTCAAATTTTGCACACCTTTTCAGGCTATTCATGTTTTTGAACACCGTTTCATGCTACTCCTATTTGACACCTTTTGAAGCTCTTCATATTTTTCACACCTTTTCATGCTCTTCATGTTTTTCAACACCGTTTCATGCTCCTCCTATTTTCAGACTGTTTCATGCTCCTCATATTTTTGACACCTTTTCAGGCTCTTAATGATTTTGAACACCGTTTCATACTCCTCTTATTTTTCAGACAGTTTCATGCTCCTCATATATTTGACACCTTTTGAAGCTCTTCATATTTTTCACACCTTTTCGGGCTCTTCATGTTTTTGAACACCACTTCATGCTCCTCCTAATTTTCAGACCGTTTCATGCTCCTCATATTTTGACACCTTTTTAATCTCTTCATATTTTTCACACCTTTTCAGGCTCTTCATGTTGTTCAACACCGTTTCATACTCCTCTTATTTTTCAGAATGTTTCGTGCTCCTCATATTTTGACACCTCTTGAAGCTCTTCATATTTTTCACATCTTTTCAGTATCTTCAAGTTTTTGAACACCGTTTCATGCTCCTCCTATTTTTCAGACCGTTTCCTGCTCCTCATATTTTTGACAACTTTTGGAGCTCTTCATATTTTTCACACCTTTTCAGGCTCTGCATGTTTTGAACACTCCTTCATGCTCCTCCTATGTTTCAGACCGTTTCATGCTCCTCATATTTTTTCACCTTTTGAAGCTCTTCATATGTTTCACACATTTTCAGACCCTTCATGTTTTTCAACACCGCTTTATGCTGCACCTATTTTTCAGATCAGTTTCATGCTCCTCATATTTTTGACACTTTTTGAACCTCTTCATATTTTTCACACCTTGTCAGGCTCTTCATGTTTTTGAACACCGCTTCATGCTCCACATATTTTTAAGACCGTTTCATGCTCCTCATATTTTTCACACATTTTCAGGCTCTTCATGTTTTTGAACACCATTTCATGCTTCTCATATTTATGACACCTTTTGAAGCTCTTCATGTATTTCACTTCTCTTCAGGCTCTTCGTGGTTTTCAACACCATTACATGCTCCTCCTATTTTTCAGACCATTTCATGCTCCTCATATTTTTCACACCTTTTGAAGCTCTTCATATTTTTCACACCTTTTCAGTATCTTCAAGTTTTTGAACACCGCTATATGCTCCTCATATTTTTCACACCTTCTGAAGCTCTTCATATTTTTCACAACTTTTCAGGCTCTTCATGTTTTTGAACACCGTTTCATGCTTCTCATATTTATGACACCTTTTGAAGCTCTTCATGTATTTCACTCCTCTTCAGGCTCTTCGTGGTTTTCAACACCATTACATGCTCCTCCTATTTTTCAGACCATTTCATGCTCCTCATATTTTTGACACCTTTTGAAGCTCTTCATATATTTCACACCTTTTCAGGCTCTTCATATTTTTGAACAACGCTGCATGCTTCTACTATGTTTCAGATCGTTTCATGCTCCTCCTATTTTTGACACGTTTTTAAGTTCTTCATATTTTTCACACCATTTCAGGTTCTTCATGTTTTTGAACGCCGTTTCATGCTCCTCCTATTTTTCAGACCGTTTCATGTACCTCATGTTTTTGACAACTTTTGAAGCTCTTCATGTTTTTCACACCTTTTCAGGCTCTTCACTTTTCAACACCACTTCATGCTCCTCCTATTTTTCAGACCGTTTCATGCTCCTCATATTTTTGACACCCTTGAAGCTCTTCATATATTTTACACCTTTTGAGGCTCTTCATCTTTTTCACACCTTTTCAGGCTCTTCATGTATTTCAACACCGTTTCATGCTCCTCTTAATTTTCAGACCGTTTCATGCTCTTCATGTATTTCACAACTTTTGAAGCTCTTCATATTTTTCACACCTTTTCAGGCTCTCATGTGTTTGAACACAGCTTCATGCTCCTCCTATTTTTCAGACCGTTTCAGGCTCCTCATATATTTCACACCTTTTGAAGCTCTGCATATTTTTCACACCTTTTCAGGCTCTTCATGTTTTTGAAAGCTGCTTCATGTTCCTCCTATTTTTCAGACAGTTTCATGCCCCGCATACTTTTGACACCATTTGAAGCTCCTCATATTTTTCACACCTTTTGAAGCTCTTCATATTTTTACACCTTTTCAGGCTCTTCATGTTTTTCAACACCGCCTGATGCTCCTCCTATTTTTCACACCGTTTCATGCTCCTCATATTTTGACACCTTTTTATGTTCTTCATATTTTTCACAATTTTTCAGGCTCTTCATATTTTTGAAAACCGCTTCATGCTCCTCGTATTTTTCAGACCGTTTCATGCTCCTCATTTTTTTCACACCTTTTGAAGCTCTTCATATTTTTCACATGTTTTCAGGCTCTTCATGTTTTTGAACACCGCTTCATGCTCCTCCTATTTTTCTGATCGCTTCATGCTCATCTCATTTTTGACACCTTTTGAAGCTGTTCATATTTTTGACACCTTTTCAAGCTCTTCATATTTTTAACACGTTTTCAGGCTCTTCATGTTTTTGAACACCGTTTCATGCCTCTCTAATTTTTCACACCGTATCATGCTCCTCATATTTTTCACACCTTCTGAAGCTCTTCATATTTTTCACACCTTTTCAGGCTCTTCATGTTTTTCAACACCGCTTCATGCTCCTCCTATTTTTCAGACTGTTTTATGCTCCTCATATATTTGACACCTTTTGAAGCTCTTCATATATTTCACACCTTTTCAGGCTCTTCATGTTGTTTAACACCGCTTTTTGCTCCTCTATTTTTCAGATAGTTTCATGTTCCTCCTATTGTTCAGAACGTTTCATGCACCTCATATTTTTCACACCTTTTGAAGCTCTTCATATTTTTCAAACCTTTTCAGGCTCTTCATGTTTTTCAACACTGCTTCATGCTCCTCCTATTTTTCACATCGTTTTATGATCCTCATATTTTTGACACATTATGAAGCTCTTCATATTTTTCACACCTTTTCAGGCTCTTCATGTTTTTCAACACCGCTTCATGCTCCTCCTATTTTTCAGACCGATTCATGCTCCTCATATTTTTGAAACCTTTTGAAGCTTTTCATATTTTTCACACCTTTTCATGGTTTCATGTTTTGAACACCGCTTCATGCTCCTGCTATTTTTTAGACCGTTTCATGCTCCACATATTTTTGACACCTTTTGAAGCTCTTTATATTTTTCACATCTTTTCAGGCTGTTCATGTTTTTCAACACCGCTTCATGCTTCTACTATTTTTCAGTCGTTTCATGCTCCTAATATTTTGACACCTTTTGAAGCTCTTCATATTTTTGACACCTTTTCAGGCTCTTCATGTTTTTGAAAACCGCTTCATGCTCTTCCTATTTTTCAGACTGTTTCTTGCACCTCATATTATTGACACCTTTTGAAGCTCTTCATATTTTTCACACCTTTTCAGTCTTTTCATGTTTTTGAAGACCGCTTCATGCTCCTCCTATTTTTCAGACCGTTTCATGCTCATCTCATTTTTGACACCTTTTGAAGCTCTTTATATTTTTCACACCTTTTGAAGCTCTTCATATTTTTCAGATTTATGAAGCTCTTCTTATCTTTCACACGATTTCAGACTCTTCATGTTTTTCAACACTGCTTCATGCTCCTCCTATTTTTCAGAAGGTTTCATACTCCTCATATTTTTGACACCTTTAGAAGCTCTTCATATTTGTCACAGCTTTTCAGGCTCTTCATGTTTTTCAACACCGCTTCATGCTCCTCTATTTTTCTGACCGTTTCATTCTCCTCATATTTTTGACACGTTTTGAAACTCTTCATATATTTCACACCTTTTCAGGCTCTTCATATTTTTCCACACCACTTCATGCTCCTCCTTTTTTGCAGACCGTTTCATGCTCCTCATGTATTTCACGCCTTTTGAAGCTCTTCATATTTTTACCACCTTTTCCGGTTCTCCATGTTTTTGATCACCATTTCATGCTCCTCCTATTTTTCAGACCGTTTCATGCACCTCATATTTTTCACACCTTTTGAAGCTCTTCATATTTTTCACATTTTTTCAGGCTCTTCATGTTTCTCAACACCGCTTCATGATCCTCCTATTTTTCAGACCGTTTCATGCTCCTCATATTTTTGACACCTTTTGAAGCTCTTCATATTTTTCCCACCTTTTCAGGCTCTTCATGTTTTTGAACACCGCTTCATGCTCCTCCTATTTTTCAGACCGTTTCATACTCCTCATATTTTTGACACCTTTTGAAGCTCTTCATATTTTTCACACCTTGTCAGGATCTTCATGTTTTTGAACACTGCTTCATGCTCCTCCTATTTTTCAGACCGTTTAATGCTCCTCATGTATTTCACACCTTTGAAGCTCCTCATATTTTTCACGCCTTTTCAGGCTCTTCATGTTTTTGAACACAGCTTCATGTTCCTCCTATTTTTCAGACCGTTTCATGCTCCTCATATTTTTGACACCTTTTGAAGCTCTTCATATTTTTCACACATTTTCAAGCTCTTCTTGTTTTTGAACTCCGCTTCATGCTCCTCCTATTTTTGAGACAGTTTCATGCTCCTCATATTTTCGACACCTTTTGAAGCTTTAATATTTTTCACACCTTTTCAGGCTTTTCATTTTTTTCAACACCACTTTATTCTCCTCATATTTTTCAGACCGTTTCATGCTTATCTCATTTTGACACATTTTGAAGCTCTTCATATTGTTCACATCTTTTGAAGCTTTTCATATTTTTCACACCTTTTCAGGCTCTTCATGATTTTCAACACCGCTTCATGCTCCTCCTAATTTTCAGACCATTTCATGCTCATCTGTTTTTTGACACCCTTTGAAGCTCTTCATATTTTTCACAATTTGAAGTTCTTCATATTTTTCATATTTTTGAAACTCTTCATATTTTCACACGTTTTCAGACTCTTCATGTTTTTCAACACCGCTTCATGCTCCTGAAATTTTTCAGACCGTTTCATGCTCCTCATATTTTTGACACCTTTTGAAGCTCTTCATATTTCTCACACCTTTTCAGGCTCTTCATGTTTTTCAACACCGCGTCATGCTCCTCCTATTTTTCAGACCATTTCATGCTCATCTCATTTTTGACACCTTTTGAAGGTTTTCATATTTTTCACACCTTTTCAGGCTCTTCATGTTTTTGAACACCGCTTCATGCTCCTCCTATTTTTCAGACCGTTTCATGCTCCTCATATTTTTCGCACCTTTTGAAGCTCTTCATTTTTCACACCTTTTCAGGCTCTACATGTTTTAGAACACCGCTTCATGCTCCTCCTATTTTTCAGACCGTTTAATGCTCCTCATGTATTTCACACCTTTTGAAGCTCTTCATATTTTTCACACCTTTTCAGGCTCTTCATGTTTTTCAACACCGCTTCATGCTCCTCCTATTTTCAGACCGTTTCATGCTCCTCATTATTTTGGCACTGTTTGAAGCTCTTCATATTTTTCACACCTTTTCAGGCTCTTCATGTTTTTCAACACCGCGTCATGCTCCTCCTATTTTTCAGACCGTTTCATGCTCATCTCATTTTTGACACCTTTTGAAGCTTTTCATATTTTTCACAACTTTTCAGGTTCTTCATGTTTTTGAACACCACTTCGTGCTCCTCCTATTTTTCAGACCGTTTCATGCTCCTCATATTTCACACCTTTTGAAGCTCTTCATAATTTTCACAAGTTTTCATGCTCTTTATGTTTTTCAACACCGCTTCATGCTCCTCCTATTTTTCACACCTTTTGAAGCTCTTCATATTTTACACACCTTTTCAGGCTCTTCATGTTTTTGAACACCGCTTCTTGATCCTCCTATTTTTCAGACCGTTTCTTGCTCCTCATGTATTTCACACCTTTTGAAGCTCTTCATGTTTTTCACACCATTTAAAATCTTCATGATTTTCAACACCGCTTCATACTGCTCCTATTTTTCAGACCGTTTCCTGTTCCGCATATTTTTGACACCTTTTGAAGCTCTTCATATTTTTCACACCTTTTCAGGCTATTCATGTTTCTGAACACCGTTTCATCCTCCTCATATTTTTGACATGTTTTGAACCTCTTCATATTTTTCACACCTTTTCAGGCGCTTCAGGTTTTCAACACCGTTTCATGCTCCTCCTATTTTTCAGACCGTTTCTTGCTCCTCATATATTTGATACCTTTTGAAACTCTTCATTTTTTTCACAACTTTTCAGACCTTTCATGTTTTCAACACAGTTTCATTCTCCGCCTATTTTTCAGCACTTTTCATGCTCCTCATATTTTTCACGACTTTTGAAGCTATTCATATATTTCACACTTTTTCAGGCTCTTCATGTTTTGGAACACCGCTTCTTGCTTCTCCTATATTTCACACCGTTTCTTAATCTTCATATTTTTGACACCTTTTGAAGCTCTTCGTATTTTTCACACCTTTTCAGGCTCTTTATGTTTATGAAAAAAGTTTCATGCTCCTCCTATTTTTCAAACTGTTTCAAGCTTCTCATATTTTTGACACATTTTGAAGCTCTTCATATTTTTCAGACCTTTTCAGGCTCTTCATGTTGTTGAACACGGTTTCATGCTTCTCCTATGTTTCAGACCGTTTCATGCTCCTCATATTTTTGACACCTTTTGAAGCTCTTCATATTTTTGACACCTTTTGAAGCTCTTCATATTTTTCACACCTTTTCAGCCTCTTCATGTTTTTCAACACCGTTTCATGCTCCTCCAATTTTTCAGAACGTTTCCTGCTCCTCATATTTTTGACACCTTTTGAAGCTCTTCACATTTTTCACACCTTTTCAGGCTCTTCATGTTTTTGAACACCGTTTCATGCTCCTCATATTTTTCAGACTGTTTCATGCTCCTCATATTTTTCACACCTTTTGAAGCTCTTCATATTTTTCACACCTTTTCAGGCTCTTAATGTTTTTCAACACAGTTTCATGCTCCTCCTATTTTTCAAACCGTTTCAAGCTTCTCATATTTTTGACACCTTTTGAAGCTCTTCATATTTTTCACACCTTTTCAGGCTCTTCATGTTGTTGAACACGGTTTCATGCTTCTCCTATGTTTCAGACCGTTTCATGCTCCTCATATTTTTGACACCTTTTGAAGCTCTTCATATTTTTCACACCTTTTCAGGCTCTTCATGTTGTTGAACACGGTTTCATGCTTCTCCTATGTTTCAGACCGTTTCATGCTCCTCATATTTTTGACACCTTTTGAAGCTCTTCATATTTTTCACACCTTTTCGGGCTCTTCATGTTTTTGAACACTGCTTCATACTCCCCCTATTTTTCAGACCATTCCCTTCTCTTCATATTTCTGACACTTTTTGAAGCTCTCCATATTTTTCACACATTTTCAGGCTCTTCATGTTTTTGAACATGGTTTCATGCTTCTCCTATTTTTCAGACCGTTTCATGCTACTCATATTTTTGACACCTTTTGAAGCTCTTCATAGTTTTCACACCTTTTGAAGCTCTTCATATTTTTCACACCTTTTCAGGCTCTTCATGTTTTCCAACACCACTTCATGCTCCTCCTTTTTTTCAGACCGTTTCATGCTCCTCATATTTTTCACTCGTTTTGAAACTCTTTATATTTTTCACACCTTTTCAGGCTCTTCATGTTTTTCAACAGTGCCTCATGCTCCTCATAATTTTCAGACCGTTTCATGCTCCTCATATTTTTGACACATTTTGAAGCTCTTCATATTTTTGACACCTTTTCACGCTCTTCATGTTTTCAACACCGCTTCATGCTCCTCCTATTTTTCAGACCGTTCATGCCCCTCATATTTTTGATACCATTTGAACCTCTTCATATTTTTGACACCTTTTCAGGTTCTTCATGTTTTTGAACACCGCTTCATGCTCCTCCTATTTTTCAGACCGTTTCATGCTCCTCATATTTTTGACACCTTTTGAAGCTCTTCGTATTTTTCACAAGTTTTCAAGCTCTTCATGTTTTGAACACCACTTCATGCTCCTCTTATTTTTGAGATCGTATCATGCTCCTCATATTTTTCACACCTTTTGAAGCTCTTCACATTTTTAACACCTTTTCAGCCTCTTCATGTTTTTCACCACCGCTTCATGCTCCTCCTGATTTTCAGATCGTTTCATGCTCCTCATCTTTTGACACCTTTTGAAGCTCTTCATATTTTTGACACCTTTTGAAGCTCTTCATATATTTGACACCATTTGAAGCTCTTCATATTTTTCACAACTTTTCAGGCTCTGCATATTCTTGAACACCGTTTCATGCTACTCCTATATTTCAGACCGATTCTTGCTGCTCATATATTTGACACCTTTAGAAGCTCTTCATATTTTTCACACATTTTGAGGCTCTTCATGTTTCTCAACACCGCTTCCTGCTCCTCCTCTTTTTCAGACCGTTTCATGCTCCTCATATTTTTGACACATTTTGAAGCTCTTCATATTTCTCACAGCTTTTCAGGCTCTTCATGTTGTTCAACACCCTTTCTTGCTCCTCCTATTTTTCCGACCGTTTCATGCTCCTCATATTTTTGACACCTTTTGAAGCTCTTCATATTTTTCACTACTTTTCAGGGTCTTCCTGTTTTTGAACACCGCTTCATGCTCCTCCTATTTTTCAGAACTTTTCATGCTCCTCATATTTTTGACACCTTTTGAAGCTCTTCATATTTTTCACACCTCTTCAGGCTCTTCATGTTTTTGAACACCATTTCATGCTCCTCCTATTTTACAGACCGTTTCATTCTCCTCATATTTTTGACACCTTTTGAAGCTGTTCATATATTTCACACCTTTTCAGGCTTTTCATTATTTTCAACACCACTTCATGCTCCTCTTATTTTTCAGACCGTTTCATGCTCATCTCATTTTGACACCTTTTGAAGCTCTTCATGTTTTTCACATCTTCTGAAGCTCTTAATATTTTTCACAAATTTTCAGGCTCTTTATGATTTTCAACACCGTTTCATGCTCCTCCTATTTTTCAGACCGTTTCATGTTCATCTCATTTTGACACCTTTTGAAGCTCTTCATAGTTTTCACACCTTTTGAAGCTCTTCATATTTTTCATATTTTTGAAGTTCTTCATAATTTCACACGTTTTCAGACTCTTCATGTTTTTCAACACCGCTTCATGCTCCTCCTATTTTTCAAACCGTTTCATGCTCCTCATATTTTTGTCACTTTTTGAAGCTCTTCTATTTTTCAAACCTTTAGAGGCTCTTCATATATTTCAACACCGCTTCATGCTCTCCAATTTTTCAGACCATTTCATGCTCGTCATATTTTTCAAACCTTTTAAAGCTCTTCATAATTTTCACACCTATTCATGCTCTTCATTTTTTCCACACTGTTTCATGCTCCTCCTATTTTTCAGACCGTTTCATGCTCCTCATATATTTGACACCTTTTGAAGCTCTTCATATTTTTCACAACTTTTCAATCTCTTCATGTTTTCAAAAACACTTCATGCTCCTCCTATTTTTCAGCCTGTTTCATGCTCCTCATATGTTTGACACCTTTTGAATCTCTTCATATTTTTCATACGTTTTCAGGCTCTTCATGTTTTTCAACACCGCTTCATGCTCCTCGTATTTTTCAGACCGTTTAATGCTCCTGAAGTATTTCAAACCTTTTGAAACTCTTCATATTTTTCACAAGTTTTCAGGCTCTTCATGTTTTTGAACACCGCTTCATGCTCCTCCGATTTTTCAGACCGTTTCATGCTCCTCATATTTTTAACACCTTTTGAAGCTCTTTATATTTTTCACACCTTTTCAGGCTTTTCATGTATTTGAACACGCTTCATGCTTCTCCTTGTTTACAGACCGTTTTTTGCTCCTCATATTTTTGACACCTTTTGAAACTCTTCATATTTTTCACACGTTTTCAGCTCTTCATGTTTTTCAACACCGCTTCATGCTCTTCCTATTTTTCAGACCGTTTCAAGCTCATCTCATTTTTGACAACTTTTGAAGCTTTTCATATTTTTCACAGAATTTCAGGCTCTTCATGTTTTTGAACACCGCTTCATGCTCCTCCTTATTTTCAGAGAGTTTCATGCTCCTCATGTATTTCACAGCTTTTGAAGCTCTTCATATTTTTGACACGTTTTCAGTCTCTTCATGTTTTGGAACACCGCTTCATGCTCCTCCTGATTTTCATACTGTTTCATGCTCCTCACATTTTTGACACCTTTTGAAGCTTTTCATATTTTTCACACCTTTTCAGGGTCTTTATTTTTTTCAACACCTTTTCATGATCCTCCTTTTTTTCAGACCGTTTCATGCTCATCTAATTTTTGACACCTTTTGAAGCTCTTAATATTTTTCACACCTTTTGAAGCTCTTCATATTCTTCACACGTTTTCAGGCTCTTCATGTTTTTCAACACCGCTTTATGCTGCTTCTATTTTTCAGACCGTTTCATGCTCCTCATATATTTGACACCTTTTTAAGCTCTTCATATTTTTCACACCTTTTCAGGCTCCTCATGTTTTTGAACACCGCTTCATGCTCCTCCTATTTTTCACACCGTTTCATGCTCCTCATATATTTGACACCTTTTTAAGCTCTTCATATTTTTCACACCTTTTCCTGCTCTTCATCTTTTTCAAAACCGTTTCATGCTCATCCTGTTTTTCAGAGTGTTTCATGCTCCTCATATGTTTGACACCTTAAGAAGCTCTTCATATTTTTCACACCTTTTCAGGCTCTTCATGTTTGTCAAGACCGTTTCATGCTCATATTATTTTTCAGAACGTTTCATGCTCCTCATGTTTTTGACACCTTTTGAAGCTCTTCGTATTTTTCACACCTTTTCAGGCTCTTCTTATTTTTCAACACCACTTCATGATTCTCCTATTTTTCAGACCGTTTCATGCTTCTCATATATTTGACACCTTTTGAAGCTCTTCATATTATTCACAACTTTTTAGGCTCTTAATGTTTTTCATCACCGTTTCATGCTGCTTCTATTTTTCAGACCATTTCATGCTCCTCATATTTTTCACATCTTTTGAAGCTCTTCATATTTTTCACACCTTTTCAGGCTCTTCATGTTTCTTACGACAGCTTCATGCTCCTCCTATTTTTCAGACCGTTTCATGCTCCTCATATTTTTGACACCTTTTGAAGCTCTTAATATTTTTCACACCTTTTCATGCTTTTCATCTTTTTCAAAACCGTTTCATGGTCCTCCTATTTTTCAGACTGTTTCATGCTCCTCATATGTTTGACACCTTTTGAATCTCTTCATATCTTTCACACCTTTTCAGGCTCTTCATGTTTGTCAACACCGTTTCATGCTCCTATTATTTTTCAGACCGTTTCATGCTCCTCATATTTTTGACACCTTTTGAAACTCTTCCTGTTTTTTACACCTTTTCAGGCTCTTCTACTTATTCAACACCGCTTCATGTTCCTCCTATTTTTCAGACCATTTCATCCTCCTCATATATTTGACACCTTTTGAAGCTCCTCATATTTTTCACATCTTTTCAGGGTCTTCATGATTTTGAACACCACTTCATGCTCCTCCTTTTTTTCTGACCGTTTCATGCTCATCTCATTTTTGACACCTTTTGAAGTTTTTCATATTTTTCAAAACTTTTCAGGCTATTCATGTTTTTGAACACTGCTTGATGCTTCTCCTATTTTTGAGACCGTTTCATGCTCCTCATATTTTTGACACATTTTGAAGCTCTTCATATATTTCACACCTTTTGAAGCTCTTCATATTTTTCACACCTTTTAAAGCTCTTCATATTTTTCACACGTTTTCAGGCTCTTCATGTATTTCAACACCACCTCATGCTCCTCCTATTTTTCAGACTGTTTCATGTTCTTCATATTTTTGACCCCTTTTGAAGCTCTTCATATTTTTCACACCTTTTCAGGCTTTTCATTTTTTTCAACACCACTTCATGCTCCTCCTATTTTTCAGACCGTTTCATGCTCATCTCATTTTGACATCTTTTGATGCTCTTCATATTTTTCACATCTTTTGAAGCTCTTCATATTTTTCACGCCTTTTCAGGCTTTTCATGATTTTCAACACACCTTCATGCTCCTCGTATTTTTCAGACCGTTTCATGCTCATCTCATTTTTGACACCTTTTGAAGCTCTTCATATTTTTCACATCTTTGGAAGCTCTTCATATTTTTCACACTTTTTCAGTCTCTTCATGTTTTTCAACACCCTTTATTGCTCTTCCTTTTTTCAGACCGTTTCATGCTCCTCATAATTTTGACACCTTTTGAAGCTCTTCATATTTTTCACACCTATTCAGGCTCTTCATGTTTTTGAACACCACTTCATGCTCCTCCTATTTTTCAGAACGTTTCATGCTCCTCATATTTTTCACACTTTTTGAAGCTCTTCATATATTTCACACCTTTTCAGTCTCTTCATGTTTTTCACACCTTTTCAGGCATTTCATGTTTTTCAACAATGATTCATGCTCCTCCTATTTTTCAGACCGTTTCATGCTCATCTAATTTTTGAAATCTTTTGAAGCTCTTCATATATTTCACACCTTTTGAAGCTCTTCATATTTTTAATATTTTTGAAGCTCTTCATATTTTTCACAACTTTTCAGTCTCTTCATGTTTTTGAACACCGCTTCATGCTCCTCCTATTTTTCAGATCGTTTCATACTCCTCATATTTTTGAGACCTTTTGAAGCTCTTCATGTATTTCACACCTTTTCAGGCTCTTCAGGTTTAAGAACAACGCTTCATGCTCCTAATATTTTTCCGACCATATCATGCTCCTCATATTTTTCACACCTTTTGAAGCTCTTCATATTTTTCACACCTTTTCAGGCTGTTCATATTTTTGAACACCACTTCATGCTCCTACTATTTTTCAGAGAGTTTCATGCTCCTCATGTATTTCACACCTTTTGAAGCTCTTCATATTTTTCACAACTTTTCAGGCTGTTCATGTGTTTCAACACCGCTTCAGGCTCGTCCTATTTTTCAGAACTTTTCATGCTCCTCATATTTTTGACACCTTTTGAAGCTCTTCATATTTCTCACACATTTTCAGGCTCTTCATGTTTTTCAACACCGATTCATGCTCCTCCTCTTTTTCAGACGGTTTCATGCTCCTCATATTTTTGACACCTTTTGAAGCTCCTCATATTTTTTACACCTTTTGAAGCTCTTCATATATTTCATACTTTTTCAGGCTCTTCATGATTTGCAACAACACTTCATGCTCCTCCTATTTTTTAGACAGTTTCATGCTCCTCATATTTTTGACACCTTTTGAAGCTCTTCATATTTTTCACACCTTTTCAAGCTCTTCATATTTTTCACACCTTTTCAGGCTCTGCATGTTTTTCAACACCGCTTCTTGCTCCTCCTATTTCTCAGACCATTTCATCCTCGTCATATTTTTGACACCTTTTGATGCTCTTCATATTTTTCACACCTTTTCAAGCTCTTCGTATTTTTCACACCTTTTCAGGCTCTTCATGTTTTTCAACATCACTTCATGCTCCTCCTTTTTTTCAAACCGTTTCATGCTCCGAATAATTTTGACACCTTTTGAAGCTCTTCATATTTTTCACACTTTTGAAGCTCTTCATATTTTTCACACCTTTTCAGGCTCTTCATGTTTTTCAAAACCACTTCATTCTCCTCCTATTTTTCAGACCGTTTCATGCTCATCTAATTTTTGACACCTTTTGAAGCTCTTCATATTTTTCACACCTTTTGAAACTCTTCATATTTCTCACACCTTTTCAGGCTCTTCATGTTTTTCAACATCACTTCATGCTCCTCCTATTTTTCAGACCGTTTCATGCTCCTCCTGTATTTCACACCTTTTGAAGCTCTTTATATTTTTCACACCTTTATAGCCTCTTCATGTTTTTGAACACGATTTCAGGCTCCTCCTATTTTTCGGAATGTTTCATGCTCATCTCATTTTTGACACCTTTTGAAGCTCTTCATAATTTTCACACCTTTTGAATCTCTTCATATTTCTCAAACGTTTTCACACTCTTCATGTTTTTCAAAACCCCTTCTGGCTCATCCTATTTTTCAGACCGTTTCGTGTTTCTATCATTTCTGACAACTTTTGAAGCTCTTCATATATTTCACACATTTTCAGGTTCTTCATGTTTTTCAACACCAGTTCATGCTCCTCCTATTTTTCAGACCGTTTCAGGCTCATCTCACTTTTGACACATTTTGAAGCTCTTCATATTTTCCACACCTTTTGAAGCTCTTCATATTTTTCAAACGTTTTCAGGCTCTTCATTTTTTTCAACACCGCTTCTTGCTCCTACTATTTTTCAGATCGTTTCATGCTCTTCATATTTTTGACACTTTTTGAAGCTCTTCATTTTTTTCACACCTTTTCAGGTTCTTCATGTTTTTCAAAACCGCTTCATGCTCCTCCTATTTTTAGACCGTTTCATGCTCCTCATATTTTTGACACCTTTTGAAGCTCTTCATGTTTTTCACACCTTTTCAGGCTCTTCATGTTTTTCAACACCACTTCATTCTTCTCCTACTTTTCAGACCGTTTCATGCTCCTCATATTTTTGACACCTTTTGAAGCTCTTCATATGTTTCACACCTTTTGAAGCTCTTCATGTTTTTTAACACCATTTCATGCTACTCCTATTTTTCTGACCGTTTCATGCTCCTCATATGTTTCACACCTTTTGAAGCTCTTCATGTTTTTTAACACCTTTTCATGCTACTCCTATATTTCAGACAGTTTCACGCTCCTCATGTTTTGACACATTTTGAAGCTCTTCGTATTTTTCACACCTTTTCAGGGTCTTCATGTTTTTCTACACCACTTCATGCTCCTCCTATTTTTCAGACCGTTTCCTGCTCCTCATATATTTGACACCTTTTGAAGCTCTTTATATATTTCACACCTTTTGAAGCTCTTCATGTTTTTTAACACGCTTTCATGTTCCTCCTATGTTTCAGACCGTTTCATGCTCCTCATATTTTTGACACCTTTTCAAGCTCTTCATATATTTCACACCTTTTCAGGCTCTTCATGTTCTTTAACACCGCTTCATGCTCCTCCTATTTTTCAGACCGTTTCATGCTCCTCATATTTTTCACACGTTTTGAAGCTTGACATAATTTCAGAGCTTTTCATGCTCTTCATGTTTTTGAATACCTCTTCATGCTCCTCCTATTTTTCAGACCGTTTCATGCTCCTCATATTTTTGACACCTTTTGAAGCTCTTCATATTTTTCACACCTTTTCAGGCTCTTCATGTTTTTCAATACCACTTCATGCTCCTCCTATTCTTCAGACCGTTCATGTTCCTCATATTTTTGACAACTTTTTTAGCTCTTCATATTTTTCACACCTTTTCTGGCTCTTCAAGTTTTTGACCTCCGTTTCTTGCTCCTCCAATTTTTCAGACCGTTTCATGCTCCTCATATTTATGACACCTTTGAAGCTCTTCATATTTTTCACTACTTTTCAGGGTCTTCCTGTTTTTGAACACCGCTTCATGCTCCTCCTATTTTTCAGAACTTTTCATGCTCCTCATATTTTTGACACCTTTTGAAGCTCTTCATATTTTTCACACCTCTTCAGGCTCTTCATGTTTTTGAACACCATTTCATGCTCCTCCTATTTTACAGACCGTTTCATTCTCCTCATATTTTTGACACCTTTTGAAGCTGTTCATATATTTCACACCTTTTCAGGCTTTTCATTATTTTCAACACCACTTCATGCTCCTCTTATTTTTCAGACCGTTTCATGCTCATCTCATTTTGACACCTTTTGAAGCTCTTCATGTTTTTCACATCTTCTGAAGCTCTTAATATTTTTCACAAATTTTCAGGCTCTTTATGATTTTCAACACCGTTTCATGCTCCTCCTATTTTTCAGACCGTTTCATGTTCATCTCATTTTGACACCTTTTGAAGCTCTTCATAGTTTTCACACCTTTTGAAGCTCTTCATATTTTTCATATTTTTGAAGTTCTTCATAATTTCACACGTTTTCAGACTCTTCATGTTTTTCAACACCGCTTCATGCTCCTCCTATTTTTCAAACCGTTTCATGCTCCTCATATTTTTGTCACTTTTTGAAGCTCTTCTATTTTTCAAACCTTTAGAGGCTCTTCATATATTTCAACACCGCTTCATGCTCTCCAATTTTTCAGACCATTTCATGCTCGTCATATTTTTCAAACCTTTTAAAGCTCTTCATAATTTTCACACCTATTCATGCTCTTCATTTTTTCCACACTGTTTCATGCTCCTCCTATTTTTCAGACCGTTTCATGCTCCTCATATATTTGACACCTTTTGAAGCTCTTCATATTTTTCACAACTTTTCAATCTCTTCATGTTTTCAAAAACACTTCATGCTCCTCCTATTTTTCAGCCTGTTTCATGCTCCTCATATGTTTGACACCTTTTGAATCTCTTCATATTTTTCATACGTTTTCAGGCTCTTCATGTTTTTCAACACCGCTTCATGCTCCTCGTATTTTTCAGACCGTTTAATGCTCCTGAAGTATTTCAAACCTTTTGAAACTCTTCATATTTTTCACAAGTTTTCAGGCTCTTCATGTTTTTGAACACCGCTTCATGCTCCTCCGATTTTTCAGACCGTTTCATGCTCCTCATATTTTTAACACCTTTTGAAGCTCTTTATATTTTTCACACCTTTTCAGGCTTTTCATGTATTTGAACACGCTTCATGCTTCTCCTTGTTTACAGACCGTTTTTTGCTCCTCATATTTTTGACACCTTTTGAAACTCTTCATATTTTTCACACGTTTTCAGCTCTTCATGTTTTTCAACACCGCTTCATGCTCTTCCTATTTTTCAGACCGTTTCAAGCTCATCTCATTTTTGACAACTTTTGAAGCTTTTCATATTTTTCACAGAATTTCAGGCTCTTCATGTTTTTGAACACCGCTTCATGCTCCTCCTTATTTTCAGAGAGTTTCATGCTCCTCATGTATTTCACACCTTTTGAAGCTCTTCATATTTTTGACACGTTTTCAGTCTCTTCATGTTTTGGAACACCGCTTCATGCTCCTCCTGATTTTCATACTGTTTCATGCTCCTCACATTTTTGACACCTTTTGAAGCTTTTCATATTTTTCACACCTTTTCAGGGTCTTTATTTTTTTCAACACCTTTTCATGATCCTCCTTTTTTTCAGACCGTTTCATGCTCATCTAATTTTTGACACCTTTTGAAGCTCTTAATATTTTTCACACCTTTTGAAGCTCTTCATATTCTTCACACGTTTTCAGGCTCTTCATGTTTTTCAACACCGCTTTATGCTGCTTCTATTTTTCAGACCGTTTCATGCTCCTCATATATTTGACACCTTTTTAAGCTCTTCATATTTTTCACACCTTTTCAGGCTCCTCATGTTTTTGAACACCGCTTCATGCTCCTCCTATTTTTCACACCGTTTCATGCTCCTCATATATTTGACACCTTTTTAAGCTCTTCATATTTTTCACACCTTTTCCTGCTCTTCATCTTTTTCAAAACCGTTTCATGCTCATCCTGTTTTTCAGAGTGTTTCATGCTCCTCATATGTTTGACACCTTAAGAAGCTCTTCATATTTTTCACACCTTTTCAGGCTCTTCATGTTTGTCAAGACCGTTTCATGCTCATATTATTTTTCAGAACGTTTCATGCTCCTCATGTTTTTGACACCTTTTGAAGCTCTTCGTATTTTTCACACCTTTTCAGGCTCTTCTTATTTTTCAACACCACTTCATGATTCTCCTATTTTTCAGACCGTTTCATGCTTCTCATATATTTGACACCTTTTGAAGCTCTTCATATTATTCACAACTTTTTAGGCTCTTAATGTTTTTCATCACCGTTTCATGCTGCTTCTATTTTTCAGACCATTTCATGCTCCTCATATTTTTCACATCTTTTGAAGCTCTTCATATTTTTCACACCTTTTCAGGCTCTTCATGTTTCTTACGACAGCTTCATGCTCCTCCTATTTTTCAGACCGTTTCATGCTCCTCATATTTTTGACACCTTTTGAAGCTCTTAATATTTTTCACACCTTTTCATGCTTTTCATCTTTTTCAAAACCGTTTCATGGTCCTCCTATTTTTCAGACTGTTTCATGCTCCTCATATGTTTGACACCTTTTGAATCTCTTCATATCTTTCACACCTTTTCAGGCTCTTCATGTTTGTCAACACCGTTTCATGCTCCTATTATTTTTCAGACCGTTTCATGCTCCTCATATTTTTGACACCTTTTGAAACTCTTCCTGTTTTTTACACCTTTTCAGGCTCTTCTACTTATTCAACACCGCTTCATGTTCCTCCTATTTTTCAGACCATTTCATCCTCCTCATATATTTGACACCTTTTGAAGCTCCTCATATTTTTCACATCTTTTCAGGGTCTTCATCATTTTGAACACCACTTCATGCTCCTCCTTTTTTTCTGACCGTTTCATGCTCATCTCATTTTTGACACCTTTTGAAGTTTTTCATATTTTTCAAAACTTTTCAGGCTATTCATGTTTTTGAACACTGCTTGATGCTTCTCCTATTTTTGAGACCGTTTCATGCTCCTCATATTTTTGACACATTTTGAAGCTCTTCATATATTTCACACCTTTTGAAGCTCTTCATATTTTTCACACCTTTTAAAGCTCTTCATATTTTTCACACGTTTTCAGGCTCTTCATGTATTTCAACACCACCTCATGCTCCTCCTATTTTTCAGACTGTTTCATGTTCTTCATATTTTTGACCCCTTTTGAAGCTCTTCATATTTTTCACACCTTTTCAGGCTTTTCATTTTTTTCAACACCACTTCATGCTCCTCCTATTTTTCAGACCGTTTCATGCTCATCTCATTTTGACATCTTTTGATGCTCTTCATATTTTTCACATCTTTTGAAGCTCTTCATATTTTTCACGCCTTTTCAGGCTTTTCATGATTTTCAACACACCTTCATGCTCCTCGTATTTTTCAGACCGTTTCATGCTCATCTCATTTTTGACACCTTTTGAAGCTCTTCATATTTTTCACATCTTTGGAAGCTCTTCATATTTTTCACACTTTTTCAGTCTCTTCATGTTTTTCAACACCCTTTATTGCTCTTCCTTTTTTCAGACCGTTTCATGCTCCTCATAATTTTGACACCTTTTGAAGCTCTTCATATTTTTCACACCTATTCAGGCTCTTCATGTTTTTGAACACCACTTCATGCTCCTCCTATTTTTCAGAACGTTTCATGCTCCTCATATTTTTCACACTTTTTGAAGCTCTTCATATATTTCACACCTTTTCAGTCTCTTCATGTTTTTCACACCTTTTCAGGCATTTCATGTTTTTCAACAATGATTCATGCTCCTCCTATTTTTCAGACCGTTTCATGCTCATCTAATTTTTGAAATCTTTTGAAGCTCTTCATATATTTCACACCTTTTGAAGCTCTTCATATTTTTAATATTTTTGAAGCTCTTCATATTTTTCACAACTTTTCAGTCTCTTCATGTTTTTGAACACCGCTTCATGCTCCTCCTATTTTTCAGATCGTTTCATACTCCTCATATTTTTGAGACCTTTTGAAGCTCTTCATGTATTTCACACCTTTTCAGGCTCTTCAGGTTTAAGAACAACGCTTCATGCTCCTAATATTTTTCCGACCATATCATGCTCCTCATATTTTTCACACCTTTTGAAGCTCTTCATATTTTTCACACCTTTTCAGGCTGTTCATATTTTTGAACACCACTTCATGCTCCTACTATTTTTCAGAGAGTTTCATGCTCCTCATGTATTTCACACCTTTTGAAGCTCTTCATATTTTTCACAACTTTTCAGGCTGTTCATGTGTTTCAACACCGCTTCAGGCTCGTCCTATTTTTCAGAACTTTTCATGCTCCTCATATTTTTGACACCTTTTGAAGCTCTTCATATTTCTCACACATTTTCAGGCTCTTCATGTTTTTCAACACCGATTCATGCTCCTCCTCTTTTTCAGACGGTTTCATGCTCCTCATATTTTTGACACCTTTTGAAGCTCCTCATATTTTTTACACCTTTTGAAGCTCTTCATATATTTCATACTTTTTCAGGCTCTTCATGATTTGCAACAACACTTCATGCTCCTCCTATTTTTTAGACAGTTTCATGCTCCTCATATTTTTGACACCTTTTGAAGCTCTTCATATTTTTCACACCTTTTCAAGCTCTTCATATTTTTCACACCTTTTCAGGCTCTGCATGTTTTTCAACACCGCTTCTTGCTCCTCCTATTTCTCAGACCATTTCATCCTCGTCATATTTTTGACACCTTTTGATGCTCTTCATATTTTTCACACCTTTTCAAGCTCTTCATATTTTTCACACCTTTTCAGGCTCTTCATGTTTTTCAACATCACTTCATGCTCCTCCTTTTTTTCAAACCGTTTCATGCTCCGAATAATTTTGACACCTTTTGAAGCTCTTCATATTTTTCACACTTTTGAAGCTCTTCATATTTTTCACACCTTTTCAGGCTCTTCATGTTTTTCAAAACCACTTCATTCTCCTCCTATTTTTCAGACCGTTTCATGCTCATCTAATTTTTGACACCTTTTGAAGCTCTTCATATTTTTCACACCTTTTGAAACTCTTCATATTTCTCACACCTTTTCAGGCTCTTCATGTTTTTCAACATCACTTCATGCTCCTCCTATTTTTCAGACCGTTTCATGCTCCTCCTGTATTTCACACCTTTTGAAGCTCTTTATATTTTTCACACCTTTATAGCCTCTTCATGTTTTTGAACACGATTTCAGGCTCCTCCTATTTTTCGGAATGTTTCATGCTCATCTCATTTTTGACACCTTTTGAAGCTCTTCATAATTTTCACACCTTTTGAATCTCTTCATATTTCTCAAACGTTTTCACACTCTTCATGTTTTTCAAAACCCCTTCTGGCTCATCCTATTTTTCAGACCGTTTCGTGTTTCTATCATTTCTGACAACTTTTGAAGCTCTTCATATATTTCACACATTTTCAGGTTCTTCATGTTTTTCAACACCAGTTCATGCTCCTCCTATTTTTCAGACCGTTTCAGGCTCATCTCACTTTTGACACATTTTGAAGCTCTTCATATTTTCCACACCTTTTGAAGCTCTTCATATTTTTCAAACGTTTTCAGGCTCTTCATTTTTTTCAACACCGCTTCTTGCTCCTACTATTTTTCAGATCGTTTCATGCTCTTCATATTTTTGACACTTTTTGAAGCTCTTCATTTTTTTCACACCTTTTCAGGTTCTTCATGTTTTTCAAAACCGCTTCATGCTCCTCCTATTTTTAGACCGTTTCATGCTCCTCATATTTTTGACACCTTTTGAAGCTCTTCATGTTTTTCACACCTTTTCAGGCTCTTCATGTTTTTCAACACCACTTCATTCTTCTCCTACTTTTCAGACCGTTTCATGCTCCTCATATTTTTGACACCTTTTGAAGCTCTTCATATGTTTCACACCTTTTGAAGCTCTTCATGTTTTTTAACACCATTTCATGCTACTCCTATTTTTCTGACCGTTTCATGCTCCTCATATGTTTCACACCTTTTGAAGCTCTTCATGTTTTTTAACACCTTTTCATGCTACTCCTATATTTCAGACAGTTTCACGCTCCTCATGTTTTGACACATTTTGAAGCTCTTCGTATTTTTCACACCTTTTCAGGGTCTTCATGTTTTTCTACACCACTTCATGCTCCTCCTATTTTTCAGACCGTTTCCTGCTCCTCATATATTTGACACCTTTTGAAGCTCTTTATATATTTCACACCTTTTGAAGCTCTTCATGTTTTTTAACACGCTTTCATGTTCCTCCTATGTTTCAGACCGTTTCATGCTCCTCATATTTTTGACACCTTTTCAAGCTCTTCATATATTTCACACCTTTTCAGGCTCTTCATGTTCTTTAACACCGCTTCATGCTCCTCCTATTTTTCAGACCGTTTCATGCTCCTCATATTTTTCACACGTTTTGAAGCTTGACATAATTTCAGAGCTTTTCATGCTCTTCATGTTTTTGAATACCTCTTCATGCTCCTCCTATTTTTCAGACCGTTTCATGCTCCTCATATTTTTGACACCTTTTGAAGCTCTTCATATTTTTCACACCTTTTCAGGCTCTTCATGTTTTTCAATACCACTTCATGCTCCTCCTATTCTTCAGACCGTTCATGTTCCTCATATTTTTGACAACTTTTTTAGCTCTTCATATTTTTCACACCTTTTCTGGCTCTTCAAGTTTTTGACCTCCGTTTCTTGCTCCTCCAATTTTTCAGACCGTTTCATGCTCCTCATATTTATGACACCTTTGAAGCTCTTCATATTTTTCACTACTTTTCAGGGTCTTCCTGTTTTTGAACACCGCTTCATGCTCCTCCTATTTTTCAGAACTTTTCATGCTCCTCATATTTTTGACACCTTTTGAAGCTCTTCATATTTTTCACACCTCTTCAGGCTCTTCATGTTTTTGAACACCATTTCATGCTCCTCCTATTTTACAGACCGTTTCATTCTCCTCATATTTTTGACACCTTTTGAAGCTGTTCATATATTTCACACCTTTTCAGGCTTTTCATTATTTTCAACACCACTTCATGCTCCTCTTATTTTTCAGACCGTTTCATGCTCATCTCATTTTGACACCTTTTGAAGCTCTTCATGTTTTTCACATCTTCTGAAGCTCTTAATATTTTTCACAAATTTTCAGGCTCTTTATGATTTTCAACACCGTTTCATGCTCCTCCTATTTTTCAGACCGTTTCATGTTCATCTCATTTTGACACCTTTTGAAGCTCTTCATAGTTTTCACACCTTTTGAAGCTCTTCATATTTTTCATATTTTTGAAGTTCTTCATAATTTCACACGTTTTCAGACTCTTCATGTTTTTCAACACCGCTTCATGCTCCTCCTATTTTTCAAACCGTTTCATGCTCCTCATATTTTTGTCACTTTTTGAAGCTCTTCTATTTTTCAAACCTTTAGAGGCTCTTCATATATTTCAACACCGCTTCATGCTCTCCAATTTTTCAGACCATTTCATGCTCGTCATATTTTTCAAACCTTTTAAAGCTCTTCATAATTTTCACACCTATTCATGCTCTTCATTTTTTCCACACTGTTTCATGCTCCTCCTATTTTTCAGACCGTTTCATGCTCCTCATATATTTGACACCTTTTGAAGCTCTTCATATTTTTCACAACTTTTCAATCTCTTCATGTTTTCAAAAACACTTCATGCTCCTCCTATTTTTCAGCCTGTTTCATGCTCCTCATATGTTTGACACCTTTTGAATCTCTTCATATTTTTCATACGTTTTCAGGCTCTTCATGTTTTTCAACACCGCTTCATGCTCCTCGTATTTTTCAGACCGTTTAATGCTCCTGAAGTATTTCAAACCTTTTGAAACTCTTCATATTTTTCACAAGTTTTCAGGCTCTTCATGTTTTTGAACACCGCTTCATGCTCCTCCGATTTTTCAGACCGTTTCATGCTCCTCATATTTTTAACACCTTTTGAAGCTCTTTATATTTTTCACACCTTTTCAGGCTTTTCATGTATTTGAACACGCTTCATGCTTCTCCTTGTTTACAGACCGTTTTTTGCTCCTCATATTTTTGACACCTTTTGAAACTCTTCATATTTTTCACACGTTTTCAGCTCTTCATGTTTTTCAACACCGCTTCATGCTCTTCCTATTTTTCAGACCGTTTCAAGCTCATCTCATTTTTGACAACTTTTGAAGCTTTTCATATTTTTCACAGAATTTCAGGCTCTTCATGTTTTTGAACACCGCTTCATGCTCCTCCTTATTTTCAGAGAGTTTCATGCTCCTCATGTATTTCACACCTTTTGAAGCTCTTCATATTTTTGACACGTTTTCAGTCTCTTCATGTTTTGGAACACCGCTTCATGCTCCTCCTGATTTTCATACTGTTTCATGCTCCTCACATTTTTGACACCTTTTGAAGCTTTTCATATTTTTCACACCTTTTCAGGGTCTTTATTTTTTTCAACACCTTTTCATGATCCTCCTTTTTTTCAGACCGTTTCATGCTCATCTAATTTTTGACACCTTTTGAAGCTCTTAATATTTTTCACACCTTTTGAAGCTCTTCATATTCTTCACACGTTTTCAGGCTCTTCATGTTTTTCAACACCGCTTTATGCTGCTTCTATTTTTCAGACCGTTTCATGCTCCTCATATATTTGACACCTTTTTAAGCTCTTCATATTTTTCACACCTTTTCAGGCTCCTCATGTTTTTGAACACCGCTTCATGCTCCTCCTATTTTTCACACCGTTTCATGCTCCTCATATATTTGACACCTTTTTAAGCTCTTCATATTTTTCACACCTTTTCCTGCTCTTCATCTTTTTCAAAACCGTTTCATGCTCATCCTGTTTTTCAGAGTGTTTCATGCTCCTCATATGTTTGACACCTTAAGAAGCTCTTCATATTTTTCACACCTTTTCAGGCTCTTCATGTTTGTCAAGACCGTTTCATGCTCATATTATTTTTCAGAACGTTTCATGCTCCTCATGTTTTTGACACCTTTTGAAGCTCTTCGTATTTTTCACACCTTTTCAGGCTCTTCTTATTTTTCAACACCACTTCATGATTCTCCTATTTTTCAGACCGTTTCATGCTTCTCATATATTTGACACCTTTTGAAGCTCTTCATATTATTCACAACTTTTTAGGCTCTTAATGTTTTTCATCACCGTTTCATGCTGCTTCTATTTTTCAGACCATTTCATGCTCCTCATATTTTTCACATCTTTTGAAGCTCTTCATATTTTTCACACCTTTTCAGGCTCTTCATGTTTCTTACGACAGCTTCATGCTCCTCCTATTTTTCAGACCGTTTCATGCTCCTCATATTTTTGACACCTTTTGAAGCTCTTAATATTTTTCACACCTTTTCATGCTTTTCATCTTTTTCAAAACCGTTTCATGGTCCTCCTATTTTTCAGACTGTTTCATGCTCCTCATATGTTTGACACCTTTTGAATCTCTTCATATCTTTCACACCTTTTCAGGCTCTTCATGTTTGTCAACACCGTTTCATGCTCCTATTATTTTTCAGACCGTTTCATGCTCCTCATATTTTTGACACCTTTTGAAACTCTTCCTGTTTTTTACACCTTTTCAGGCTCTTCTACTTATTCAACACCGCTTCATGTTCCTCCTATTTTTCAGACCATTTCATCCTCCTCATATATTTGACACCTTTTGAAGCTCCTCATATTTTTCACATCTTTTCAGGGTCTTCATCATTTTGAACACCACTTCATGCTCCTCCTTTTTTTCTGACCGTTTCATGCTCATCTCATTTTTGACACCTTTTGAAGTTTTTCATATTTTTCAAAACTTTTCAGGCTATTCATGTTTTTGAACACTGCTTGATGCTTCTCCTATTTTTGAGACCGTTTCATGCTCCTCATATTTTTGACACATTTTGAAGCTCTTCATATATTTCACACCTTTTGAAGCTCTTCATATTTTTCACACCTTTTAAAGCTCTTCATATTTTTCACACGTTTTCAGGCTCTTCATGTATTTCAACACCACCTCATGCTCCTCCTATTTTTCAGACTGTTTCATGTTCTTCATATTTTTGACCCCTTTTGAAGCTCTTCATATTTTTCACACCTTTTCAGGCTTTTCATTTTTTTCAACACCACTTCATGCTCCTCCTATTTTTCAGACCGTTTCATGCTCATCTCATTTTGACATCTTTTGATGCTCTTCATATTTTTCACATCTTTTGAAGCTCTTCATATTTTTCACGCCTTTTCAGGCTTTTCATGATTTTCAACACACCTTCATGCTCCTCGTATTTTTCAGACCGTTTCATGCTCATCTCATTTTTGACACCTTTTGAAGCTCTTCATATTTTTCACATCTTTGGAAGCTCTTCATATTTTTCACACTTTTTCAGTCTCTTCATGTTTTTCAACACCCTTTATTGCTCTTCCTTTTTTCAGACCGTTTCATGCTCCTCATAATTTTGACACCTTTTGAAGCTCTTCATATTTTTCACACCTATTCAGGCTCTTCATGTTTTTGAACACCACTTCATGCTCCTCCTATTTTTCAGAACGTTTCATGCTCCTCATATTTTTCACACTTTTTGAAGCTCTTCATATATTTCACACCTTTTCAGTCTCTTCATGTTTTTCACACCTTTTCAGGCATTTCATGTTTTTCAACAATGATTCATGCTCCTCCTATTTTTCAGACCGTTTCATGCTCATCTAATTTTTGAAATCTTTTGAAGCTCTTCATATATTTCACACCTTTTGAAGCTCTTCATATTTTTAATATTTTTGAAGCTCTTCATATTTTTCACAACTTTTCAGTCTCTTCATGTTTTTGAACACCGCTTCATGCTCCTCCTATTTTTCAGATCGTTTCATACTCCTCATATTTTTGAGACCTTTTGAAGCTCTTCATGTATTTCACACCTTTTCAGGCTCTTCAGGTTTAAGAACAACGCTTCATGCTCCTAATATTTTTCCGACCATATCATGCTCCTCATATTTTTCACACCTTTTGAAGCTCTTCATATTTTTCACACCTTTTCAGGCTGTTCATATTTTTGAACACCACTTCATGCTCCTACTATTTTTCAGAGAGTTTCATGCTCCTCATGTATTTCACACCTTTTGAAGCTCTTCATATTTTTCACAACTTTTCAGGCTGTTCATGTGTTTCAACACCGCTTCAGGCTCGTCCTATTTTTCAGAACTTTTCATGCTCCTCATATTTTTGACACCTTTTGAAGCTCTTCATATTTCTCACACATTTTCAGGCTCTTCATGTTTTTCAACACCGATTCATGCTCCTCCTCTTTTTCAGACGGTTTCATGCTCCTCATATTTTTGACACCTTTTGAAGCTCCTCATATTTTTTACACCTTTTGAAGCTCTTCATATATTTCATACTTTTTCAGGCTCTTCATGATTTGCAACAACACTTCATGCTCCTCCTATTTTTTAGACAGTTTCATGCTCCTCATATTTTTGACACCTTTTGAAGCTCTTCATATTTTTCACACCTTTTCAAGCTCTTCATATTTTTCACACCTTTTCAGGCTCTGCATGTTTTTCAACACCGCTTCTTGCTCCTCCTATTTCTCAGACCATTTCATCCTCGTCATATTTTTGACACCTTTTGATGCTCTTCATATTTTTCACACCTTTTCAAGCTCTTCATATTTTTCACACCTTTTCAGGCTCTTCATGTTTTTCAACATCACTTCATGCTCCTCCTTTTTTTCAAACCGTTTCATGCTCCGAATAATTTTGACACCTTTTGAAGCTCTTCATATTTTTCACACTTTTGAAGCTCTTCATATTTTTCACACCTTTTCAGGCTCTTCATGTTTTTCAAAACCACTTCATTCTCCTCCTATTTTTCAGACCGTTTCATGCTCATCTAATTTTTGACACCTTTTGAAGCTCTTCATATTTTTCACACCTTTTGAAACTCTTCATATTTCTCACACCTTTTCAGGCTCTTCATGTTTTTCAACATCACTTCATGCTCCTCCTATTTTTCAGACCGTTTCATGCTCCTCCTGTATTTCACACCTTTTGAAGCTCTTTATATTTTTCACACCTTTATAGCCTCTTCATGTTTTTGAACACGATTTCAGGCTCCTCCTATTTTTCGGAATGTTTCATGCTCATCTCATTTTTGACACCTTTTGAAGCTCTTCATAATTTTCACACCTTTTGAATCTCTTCATATTTCTCAAACGTTTTCACACTCTTCATGTTTTTCAAAACCCCTTCTGGCTCATCCTATTTTTCAGACCGTTTCGTGTTTCTATCATTTCTGACAACTTTTGAAGCTCTTCATATATTTCACACATTTTCAGGTTCTTCATGTTTTTCAACACCAGTTCATGCTCCTCCTATTTTTCAGACCGTTTCAGGCTCATCTCACTTTTGACACATTTTGAAGCTCTTCATATTTTCCACACCTTTTGAAGCTCTTCATATTTTTCAAACGTTTTCAGGCTCTTCATTTTTTTCAACACCGCTTCTTGCTCCTACTATTTTTCAGATCGTTTCATGCTCTTCATATTTTTGACACTTTTTGAAGCTCTTCATTTTTTTCACACCTTTTCAGGTTCTTCATGTTTTTCAAAACCGCTTCATGCTCCTCCTATTTTTAGACCGTTTCATGCTCCTCATATTTTTGACACCTTTTGAAGCTCTTCATGTTTTTCACACCTTTTCAGGCTCTTCATGTTTTTCAACACCACTTCATTCTTCTCCTACTTTTCAGACCGTTTCATGCTCCTCATATTTTTGACACCTTTTGAAGCTCTTCATATGTTTCACACCTTTTGAAGCTCTTCATGTTTTTTAACACCATTTCATGCTACTCCTATTTTTCTGACCGTTTCATGCTCCTCATATTTTTGACACCTTTTCAAGCTCTTCATGTTTTTTAACACCTTTTCATGCTACTCCTATATTTCAGACAGTTTCACGCTCCTCATGTTTTGACACATTTTGAAGCTCTTCGTATTTTTCACACCTTTTCAGGGTCTTCATGTTTTTCTACACCACTTCATGCTCCTCCTATTTTTCAGACCGTTTCCTGCTCCTCATATATTTGACACCTTTTGAAGCTCTTTATATATTTCACACCTTTTGAAGCTCTTCATGTTTTTTAACACGCTTTCATGTTCCTCCTATGTTTCAGACCGTTTCATGCTCCTCATATTTTTGACACCTTTTCAAGCTCTTCATATATTTCACACCTTTTCAGGCTCTTCATGTTCTTTAACACCGCTTCATGCTCCTCCTATTTTTCAGACCGTTTCATGCTCCTCATATTTTTCACACGTTTTGAAGCTTGACATAATTTCAGAGCTTTTCATGCTCTTCATGTTTTTGAATACCTCTTCATGCTCCTCCTATTTTTCAGACCGTTTCATGCTCCTCATATTTTTGACACCTTTTGAAGCTCTTCATATTTTTCACACCTTTTCAGGCTCTTCATGTTTTTCAATACCACTTCATGCTCCTCCTATTCTTCAGACCGTTCATGTTCCTCATATTTTTGACAACTTTTTTAGCTCTTCATATTTTTCACACCTTTTCTGGCTCTTCAAGTTTTTGACCTCCGTTTCTTGCTCCTCCAATTTTTCAGACCGTTTCATGCTCCTCATATTTATGACACCTTTGAAGCTCTTCATATTTTTCACACATTTTCAGGCTATTCATTATTTTGAACACCGCTTCATGCTCCTCCTGTTTTTCAGACCGTTTCATGCTCCTCATATTTTGACACCTTTTGAAGCTCTTCATATGTTGCACACCTTTTGAAGCTCTTCATGTTTTTTAACACCGTTTCATGCTCCTCCTATTTTTCTGACCGTTTCATGCTCCTCATATGTTTCACACCTTCTGAAGCTCTTCATGTTTTTTAACACCTTTTCATGCTCCTCCTATATTTCAGACCGTTTCATGCTCCTCCTGTATTTTCAACCTTTTGAAGCTCTTCATATTTTTCACACCATTTCAGGCTCTTCATGTTTTTGAACACCGTTTAATCCTCCTCCTATTTTTCAGACCGTTTCATGCTCCTCATATTTTTGACCACTTTTGAAGCTCTTCATATTTTACCCACCTTTTCAGGCTCTTCATGTTTTTCAACACCGCTTCATGCTCCTCCTATTTTTCAGACCGTTTCATGCTCCTCATATGTTTCACACCTTTTGAAGCTCTTCATGTTTTTTAACACGCTTTCATGTTCCTCCTATGTTTCAGACCGTTTCATGCTCCTCATATTTTTGACACCTTTTCAAGCTCTTCATATATTTCACACCTTTTCAGGCTCTTCATGTTCTTTAACACCGCTTCATGCTCCTCCTATTTTTCAGACCGTTTCATGCTCCTCATATTTTTCACACGTTTTAAAGCTTGACATAATTTCAGAGCTTTTCATGCTCTTCATGTTTTTGAATACCTCTTCATGCTCCTCCTATTTTTCAGACCGTTTCATGCTCCTCATATTTTTGACACCTTTTGAAGCTCTTCATATTTTTCACACCTTTTCAGGCTCTTCATGTTTTTCAATACCACTTCATGCTCCTCCTATTCTTCAGACCGTTCATGTTCCTCATATTTTTGACAACTTTTTTAGCTCTTCATATTTTTCACACCTTTTCTGGCTCTTCAAGTTTTTGACCTCCGTTTCTTGCTCCTCCAATTTTTCAGACCGTTTCATGCTCCTCATATTTATGACACCTTTGAAGCTCTTCATATTTTTCACACATTTTCAGGCTATTCATTATTTTGAACACCGCTTCATGCTCCTCCTGTTTTTCAGACCGTTTCATGCTCCTCATATTTTGACACCTTTTGAAGCTCTTCATATGTTGCACACCTTTTGAAGCTCTTCATGTTTTTTAACACCGTTTCATGCTCCTCCTATTTTTCTGACCGTTTCATGCTCCTCATATGTTTCACACCTTCTGAAGCTCTTCATGTTTTTTAACACCTTTTCATGCTCCTCCTATATTTCAGACCGTTTCATGCTCCTCCTGTATTTTCAACCTTTTGAAGCTCTTCATATTTTTCACACCATTTCAGGCTCTTCATGTTTTTGAACACCGTTTAATCCTCCTCCTATTTTTCAGACCGTTTCATGCTCCTCATATTTTTGACCACTTTTGAAGCTCTTCATATTTTACCCACCTTTTCAGGCTCTTCATGTTTTTCAACACCGCTTCATGCTCCTCCTATTTTTCAGACCGTTTCATGCTCCTCATAATTTTCACACCTTTTGAAGCTCTTCATATTTTACACACCTTTTCCGGTTCTTCATGTTTTTGAACACTGCTTCATGTTCCTCCTATTTTTTAGACTGTTTCATGCTCCTCATGTATTTCACACTTTTTGAATCCCTTCATATATTTCGCATGTTTTCAGGCTCTTCATGTTTTTCAAAACCAATTCATGCTCCTCCTATTTTTCAGACTGTTTCATGCTCCTCATAATTTTGACATCTTTTGAAGCGCTTCATATTTTTCACACCTTTTCAGGCTCTTCATGTTCTTCAACACCGCTTCATGCTCCTCCTATTTTTCAGACCGTTTCATGCTCCTCATATTTTTGACACCTTTTGAAGCGCTTCATATTTTTCACATCATTTCAGGCTCTTCATGTTTGTCAACACCGCTTCATGCTCCTCCTATTCTTCAGAACTTTTCATGATCCTCATATTTTTGAAATCTTTTGAAGCTCTTCATAATTTTCACACCTTTTCAGGCTCTTCATTTTTTTGAACACCGCTTCATGCTCCTCCTATTTTTCAGACCGTTTCATGATCCTCATATTTTTTACACCTTTTGAAGCTCTTCATATTTTTCACACATTTTCAGGGTCTTCATGTTTTTTACACCGCTTCATGCTCCTCCTATTTTTCAGACCGTCATGCTCCTCCTATTTTTGACACCTTTTGAAGCTCTTCATATTTTTCACACCATTTCAGGCTCTTCATGTTTTTGAACACCGTTTAATGCTCCTCCTATTTTTCAAACCGTTTCATGCTCCTCATATTTTTGACACCTTTTGAAGCTCTTCATATTTTACCCACCTTTTCAGCTCTTCATGTTTTTCAACACCGCTTCATGCTCCTCTTATTTTTCAGACCGTTTCATGCTCTCCATGTATTTCCAACCCTTTGAAGCTCTTCATATTTTTCACACCTTTTGAATCTCTTCATATTTTTCATATTTTTGAAGCTCTTCATATTTTTCACGCGTTTTCAGGCTCTTCATGTTTTTCAATACCACTTCATGCTCCTCCTATTTTTCAGACCGTTTCATGCTCATCTCATTTTTGACACCTTTTGATGCACTTCATATTTTTCACACCTTTTGAAGCTCTTCGTATATTTCACACCTTTTCAGGCTCTTCATGTTTTCTACACCACTTCATGCTCCTCCTATTTTTCAGACCCTTTCATTCTAAACTAATTTTGACACCTTATGAAGCTCTTCATGTTTTTCACACCTTTTCATGCTCTTTATGTTTTTGAACACCGGTTCATGCTCCTCCTATTTTTCAACCAGTTTCACGCTCCTCGTATTTTTTACACCTTTTGAAGCTCTTCATATTTTTCACAATTTTACAATCTCTGCATTTTTTTGAAGACCGCTTCATGCTCCTCCTATTTTTTAGACCGTTTCATGCTCATCTCATTTTTGACACATTTTGAAGCTCTTCATATTTTTACACCTTTTGAAGCTCTTCATATTTTTCACACCTTTTCAGCTCTTCATGTTTTTCAACACCACTTCATGCTCCTCCTATTTTTCAGACCGTTTCATACTCCTCATATATTTGACACCTTTTGAAGCTCTTCATATTTTTCACACTTTTTCAGGCTCTTCATGTTTTTCAACACAACTTCCTGCTCCTCCTATTTTGCAGACAGTATCATGCTCCTCATATTTTTGACACCTTTTGAAGCTCTTCATATTTCTCACACCTTTTCAGGCTCTTCATGATTTTGAACACCACTTCATGCACCTCCTATTTTTCAGACAGTTTCATGATCCTCATGTATTTCACACCTTTTGAAGCTCTTCTTATTTTTCACACCTTTTCAGGCTCTTCGTGATTTTCAAACCCGTTTCAGACCGTATCATGCTCCTCATATTTTTGATCTCTTTTGAAGCTCCTAATATTTTTCACACCTTTTGAAGCTCTTCATATATTTCACACTTTTTCAGGCTCTTCATGTTTTTCAAGACCACTTCATGTTAGTCCTATTTTTCAGACCGTTTCATGCTCATCTCATTTTGACAGCTTTTGAAGCTCTTCATATTTTTCACACCTTTTGAAGCTCTTCATATATTTCACACCTTTTCAGGCTCTTCATGTTTATGAACATCGCTTCATGCTCCTCCTATAATTCAGACGGTTTCATGCTCCTCATGTATTTCACTCCTTTTGAAGCTCTTCATATTTTACACACCTTTTCTGGCTCTTCATGATTTTCAACCCCACTTCATGCTGCTCCTATTTTTCAGACCGTTTCATGTTCCTCATATTTTTGACACCTTTTGAAGCTCTTCATATTTTCTACACCTTTTCATGCTCTTCATGTTTTTCAACACGGCTTCATGCTCCTCTTATTTTTCAGAGCATTTCTTGCTCCTCATATTTTTCACAGCTTTTGAAGCTCTTCATATTTTTCACACCTTTTCAGGCTCGTCATGTTTTTCAACACCACGTCATCCTCCTCCTATATTTCAGACCCTTTCATGCTCCTCATATTTTTGACACCTTTTGAAGCTCTTCATATTTTTCACACCGTTTCAGGCTCCTCCTGTTTTTGAACACCGTTTCATGCTCCTCCTATTTTTCAGACCGTTTCATGCTCCTCATATTTTTGACACCTATTGAAGCTCTTCATATTTTTCACACCTTTTGAAGCTCTTCATATTTTTCACACCTTTTCAGGCTCCTCATGTTTTTCAACACCGCTTCATGCTGCTCCTATTTTTCAGACCGTTTCATGCTCCTCTCATTTCTGAAATCTTTTGAAGCTCTTCATATATTTCACACTTTTTCAGGCTCTTCATATTTTTCAACACCACTTCATGCTTCTCCTATTTCTCAGACCGTTTCATGCTCATCTCATTTTTGACAGCATTTGAAGCTCTTCATATGTTTCACAACTTTTGAAGCTCTTCATAATTTTCACACCTTTTCAGGCTCCTCATGTTTTTCAACACCGCTTCATGCTCCTCCTATTTTTCAGACCGTTTCATGCTCCTCTCATTTCTGAAATCTTTTGAAGCTCTTCATATATTTCACACATTTTCACGCTCTTAATTTTTTTCAACACCACTTCATGCTCCTCCTATTTTTCAGACCGTTTCATGCTCATCTAATTTTTGACACCTTTTGAAGATCTTCATATTTTTCACACCTTTTGAAGCTCTTCATATTTTTCACACGTTTTCAGGCTCTTCCTGTTTTTGAACACCGCTTCATGCTCCTCATATATTTCAGACCGTTTCATGCTCCTCATATTTGTGACACCTTTTGAAGCTCTTCGTATTTTTCACACATTTTCAGGCTCTTCATGTTTTTCAACATGACTTCATGCTCCTCCTATTTTTCAGACCGTTTCATGCTCCTCATATTTTTGACACCTTTTGAAATCTTCATATACTTCACACCTTTTCAGGTTCTTCATTTTTTTGAAAAGAACTTCATGCTCCTTCTATTTCTCAGACCGTTTCATGGTCATCTCATTTTTGACACCTTTTGAAGCTCTTCATATTTTTCAACACCGCATCATGCTCCTCCTATTTTTCAGACAGTTTCATGCTCCTCATATTTTTGACACGTTTTGAAGCTCTTCATATTTTTCACACCTTTTCAGGCTCTTCATGTTTTTCAACACTGTTTCATGATCCTCCTATTTTTCAGACCGTTTCATGCTCCTCATAATTTTGACACCTTTTGAAGCTCTTCTTATATTTCACACCTTTTCAGACTCTTCATGTTTTCGAAAACCACTTCAAGTTCCTCCTATTTTTACGACCGTTTCATGCTCTTCATATATTTGACACATTTAGAAGCTCTTCATATTTTTCACACCTTTTGAAGCTCTTCATATATTTCACACATTTTCAGGCTCTTCATGTTTTTCAACACCACTTCATGCTCCTCCTATTTTTCAGACCGTTTCATGCTCTTCATATTTTTGACACCTTTTGAAGCTCTTCATATTTTTCACACCTTTTCAGGCTCTTCATGTTTCTGAACAGCACTTCATGCACCTCCTATTTTTCAGACAGTTTCATGCTCCTCCTGTATTTTACACCTTTTGAAGCTCTTCATATTTTTCACACCTTTTTGGGCTCTTCATGTTTTTCAACACAAATTCATGCCTCTCCTATTTTTCAGACCGTTTCATGCTCCTCATATTTTTGACACCTTTTGAACCTCTTCCTATTTTTCACACCTTTTGAAGCTCTTCATATTTTTCACACGTTTTAGGCTCTTCATGATTTTGAACACGGCTTATTGCTCCTCCTCCTTTTCAGACCGTTTCATGCTCCTCATGTATTTCACACATTTTGAAGCTCTTCATATTTTTCACACCTTTTCAGGCTTTTCATGTTTTTGAACACGATTTCATGCTCCTCCTATTTTTCAGACCGTTTCATGCTCCTCCCATTTTTGACACCTTTGAAGCTCTTCATATTTTTCACAACTTTTCAGGCTCTTCATGTTTTTCAACACCGCTTCATGATCCTCCAATTTTTCAGACCGTTTCAAGCTCCGCATATTTTTGACACCTTTTGAATCTCTTCATATATTTCACAACTTTTGAGGCTCTTCATGTTTTTCAACACCACTTCATGCTCCTCCTATTTTTCAGACCGTTTCATGCTAATCTAATTTTTGACACCTTTTGAAGCTCTTCATATTTTTCACACCTTTTCAGGCTCTTCATGTTTTTGAACACCGTTTCATGCTGCTCCTATTTTCAGACCTTTTCATAATCCTCATAGTTTTGACACGTTTTGAAGCTCTTCATATTTTTCACACCTTTTCAGGCTCTTCATGTTTTTAAACACCGCTTCATGCTCCTCCTATTTTTCAGACCGTTTCATGCTCCTCATGTATTTCACACCTTTTGAATCTCGTCATATATTTCACACCTTTTCAGGCTCTTCATGTTTTTGACACGGTTTCATGCTCCTCCTATTTTTCAGACCGTTTCATGCTCCTCACATTTTTGACACCTTTTGAAGCTCTTCATATTTTTCACAACTTTTCAGACTCTTCATGTTTTTCAACACCGCTTCATGATCCTCCAATTTTTCAGACCGTTTCATGCTCCTCATATTTGTGACATCTTTTGAAGCTTTTCTTATTTTTCACACCTTTTAGGCTCTTCATGTTTTTCAGCACTACTTCATGCTCCTCCTATTTCTCAGACAGTTTCTTGCTCCTCATATTGTGGACACCTTTTGAAGCTTTTCTTATTTTTCACACCTTTTAGGCTCTTCATGTTTTTCAGCACTACTTCATGCTCCTCCTATTTCTCAGACAGTTTCTTGCTCCACATATTGTGGACACCTTTTGAAGCTCTTCATATTTTTCACAACTTTTCAAGCTCTTCATGTTTTTCAGCAATACTTCATGCTCCTCCTATTTCTCAGACAGTTTCTTGCTCCTCATATTGTGGACACCTTTTGAAGCTCTTCATATTTTACACACCTTTTCAGGCTCTTCATGATATTCAACCCCACTTCATGCTCCTCCGATTTTTCAGACCGTTTCATGCTCATCTCAATTTTGACACCTTTTAAAGCTCTTCATATATTTCACACCTTTTGAAGCTGTTCATATTTTTCACACCTTTTCAGGCTCTTCATGTTTTTGAACACGGTTTCATGCTCCTCCTCTTTTTCAGACCGTTTCATGCTCCTCATATTTTTGACACCTTTAAAAGCTCTTCATATTTTTCACACCTTTTCAGGTTCTTTATGTTTTGAAGACCGTTTCATGGTCCTCCTATTTTTGACACATTTTGAACCTTTTCATATTTTTCACACGTTTTCAGGCTCTTCATGTTTTTGAACACCGCTCATGCTCCTCCTAATTTTCAGACCGTTTCATGCTCCTCATGTATTTAACACCTTTTGAAGCTCTTCATATTTTTCTCACCTTTTCAGGCTTTCATGTTTTTGAACATCTTTTCATGCTCCTCCTATTTTTCAGACCGTTTGATGCTCCGCATGTATTTCACAGCTTTTGAAGCTCTTTATATTTTTCACACCTTTTCAGGCTCCTCATGTTTTTGAACACGATTTCATGCTCCTCCTATTTTTCAGACCGTTTCATGCTCCTCCCATTTTTGACACCTTTGAAGCTCTTCATATTTTTCACAACTTTTCAGGCTCTTCATGTTTTTCAACACCGCTTCTTGATCCACCTATTTTTCAGACCGTTTCATGCTCCTCATATTTTTGACACGTTTTGAAGCTCATCATATTTTACACACATTTTCAGGCTCTTCATATATTTGAACACCGCTTCATGCTCCTCCTATTTTTAACACCTTTTGAAGCTCTTTATATATTTCACACTTTTTCAGGCTCTTCATGTTTTTGAACAGCACTTCATGCTCCTCCTATTTTTCAGACCGGTTCATGCTAATCTAATTTTTGACACCTTTTGAAGCTCTTCATATTTTTCACACCTTTTCAGGCTCTTCATGTTTTTGAACTCCTCTTCATGCTCCTTCTATTTTTCAGACCGTTTCATGCTCCTCATGTATTTCACACCTTTTGAATCTCTTCATATATTTCACACCTTTTCAGGCTCTTCATGTTTTTGACACGGTTTCATGCTCCTCCTATTTTTCAGACCGTTTCATGCTCCTCACATTTTTGACACCTTTTGAAGCTCTTCATATTTTTCACAACTTTTCAGACTCTTCATGTTTTTCAACACCGCTTCATGATCCTCCAATTTTTCAGACCGTTTCATGCTCCTCATATTTGTGACATCTTTTGAAGCTTTTCTTATTTTTCACACCTTTTAGGCTCTTCATGTTTTTCAGCACTACTTCATGCTCCTCCTATTTCTCAGACAGTTTCTTCCTCCTCATATTGTGGACACCTTTTGAAGCTCTCCATAATTTTCACATCTTTTGAAGCTGTTCATATTTTTCACACCTTTTTCAGGCTCTTCATGTTTTTGAACACGGTTTCATGCTCCTCCTCTTTTTCAGACCGTTTCATGCTCCTCATATTTTTGACACCTTTAAAAGCTCTTCATATTTTTCACACCTTTTCAGGTTCTTTATGTTTTGAAGACCGTTTCATGGTCCTCCTATTTTTGACACATTTTGAACCTTTCATATTTTTCACACGTTTTCAGGCTCTTCATGTTTTTGAACACCGCTCATGCTCCTCCTAATTTTCAGACCGTTTCATGCTCCTCATGTATTTAACAGCTTTTGAAGCTCTTCATATTTTTCTCACCTTTTCAGGCTTTCATGTTTTTGAACACCTTTTCATGCTCCTCCTATTTTTCAGACCGTTTGATGCTCCGCATGTATTTCACAGCTTTTGAAGCTCTTTATATTTTTCACACCTTTTCAGGCTCTTCATGTTTTTGAACACGATTTCATGCTCCTCCTATTTTTCAGACCGTTTCATGCTCCTCCCATTTTTGACACCTTTGAAGCTCTTCATATTTTTCACAACTTTTCAGGCTCTTCATGTTTTTCAACACCGCTACATGGTCCTCCAATTTTTCAGACCGTTTCATGCTCCTCATATTTTTGACACATTTTGAATCTCTTCATATATTTTACACCTTTTCAGGCTCTTCATGTTTTTCAACACCACTTCATGCTCCTCCTTTTTCAGACCATTTCATGCTCATCTCATTTGTCACACTTTTTGAAGCTCTTCATATTTTTGACACCTTTTGAGCTATTCATATTTTTCACACCTTTTGAGGCTCTTCATGTTTTTCAACACCGTTTCATGCTCCTCCTATAATTCAGTCGGTTTCATGCTCTTCAAGTCTTTCACTCCTTTTGAAGCTCTTCATATTTTACACACCTTTTCAGGCTCTTCATGATTTTCAACCCCACTTCATGCTCCTCCGATTTTTCAGACCGTTTCATGCTCATCTCATTTTTGACACCTTTTGAAGCTCTTCACATTTTTCACACCTTTTGAAGCTGTTCATATTTTTCACAACTTTTCAGGCTCTTCATGTTTTTGAACACGGTTTCATGCTCCTCCTCTTTTTCAGACCGTTTCATGCTCCTCATATTTTTGACACCTTTAAAAGCTCTTCATATTTTTCACACCTTTTCAGGTTCTTTATGTTTTGAAGACCGTTTCATGGTCCTCCTATTTTTGACACATTTTGAACCTTTTCATATTTTTCACACGTTTTCAGGCTCTTCATGTTTTTGAACACCGCTTCATGCTCCTCCTAATTTTCAGACCGTTTCATGCTCCTCATGTATTTAACACCTTTTGAAGCTCTTCATATTTTTCTCACCTTTTCAGGCTTTCATGTTTTTGAACACCTTTTCATGCTCCTCCTATTTTTCAGACCTTTTGATGCTCCGCATGTATTTCACAGCTTTTGAAGCTCTTTATATTTTTCACACCTTTTCAGGCTCTTCATGTTTTTGAACACCGTTTCATGCTGCTCCTATTTTTCAGACCGTTTCATGCTCATCTCATTTTTGACACCATTTTAAGCTCTTCATATTTTTCACACCTTTTGAACCTCTTCATATTTTTCACACGTTTTCACGCTCTTCATGTTTTTCAACACCGCTTCTTGATCCACCTATTTTTCAGACCGTTTCATGCTCCTCATATTTTTGACACGTTTTGAAGCTCTTCATATTTTACACACATTTTCAGGCTCTTCATGTTTTTGAACACCGCTTCATGCTCCTCCTATTTTTAACACCTTTTGAAGCTCTTTATATATTTCACACTTTTTCAGGCTCTTCATGTTTTTCAACAGCACTTCATGCTCCTCCTATTTTTCAGACCGTTTCATGCTAATCTAATTTTTGACACCTTTTGAAGCTCTTCATATTTTTCACACCTTTTCAGGCTCTTCATGTTTTTGAACTCCTCTTCATGCTCCTCCTATTTTTCAGACCGTTTCATGCTCCTCATGTATTTCACACCTTTTGAATCTCTTCATATATTTCACACCTTTTCAGGCTCTTCATGTTTTTGACACGGTTTCATGCTCCTCCTATTTTTCAGACCGTTTCATGCTCCTCACATTTTTGACACCTTTTGAAGCTCTTCATATTTTTCACAACTTTTCAGACTCTTCATGTTTTTCAACACCGCTTCATGATCCTCCAATTTTTCAGACCGTTTCATGCTCCTCACATTTTTGACATCTTTTGAAGCTTTTCTTATTTTTCACACCTTTTAGGCTCTTCATGTTTTTCAGCACTACTTCATGCTCCTCCTATTTCTCAGACAGTTTCTTCCTCCTCATATTGTGGACACCTTTTGAAGCTCTTCATAATTTTCACATCTTTTGAAGCTGTTCATATTTTTCACACCTTTTCAGGCTCTTCATGTTTTTGAACACGGTTTCATGCTCCTCCTCTTTTTCAGACCGTTTTATGCTCCTCATATTTTTGACACCTTTAAAAGCTCTTCATAGTTTTCACACCTTTTCAGGTTCTTTATGTTTTGAAGACCGTTTGATGGTCCTCCTATTTTTGACACATTTTGAACCTTTTCATATTTTTCACACGTTTTCAGGCTCTTCATGTTTTTGAACACCGCTCATGCTCCTCCTAATTTTCAGACCGTTTCATGCTCCTCATGAATTTAACAGCTTTTGAAGCTCTTCATATTTTTCTCACCTTTTCAGGCTCTTCATGTTTATGAACACCATTTTATGCTCCTCCTATTTTTCAGACCGTTTGATGCTGCTCATATTGTTGACACCTTTTGAAGCTCTTCATATTTTTCACACCTTTTCAGGCTCTTCATGGTTTTGAACACCGTTTCATGCTCCTCCTATTTTTCAGACCGTTTCATGCTCCTCATTTTTTTGACACCTTTTGAATTTCTTCATATATTTCACACCTTTTCAGGCACTTCATGTTTTTGAACACAGCTTCAAGCTCTTCCTATTTTTAGACAGTTTCATGGTCCTCATATATTTCTCACCTTTTGAAGCTCTTCATATTTTTCACACCTTTTCAGGCTCTTTATGTTTTTGACCACCGGTTCATGCTCCTCCTATTTTTCAGACCGTTTCATGATCCTCATATTTTTGACACCTTTTGAAGCTCTTCATATTTTTCACAAATTTTCAGGCTCTTCATATTTTTGAACACCGCTTCATGCTCCTCCTATTTTTCAGAGCGTTTCATGATCCTCATGTATTTCACACCTTTTGAAGCTCTTCGTATTTTACACAGCTTTTCAGGATCTTCATGTTTTCAACACCACTTCATGCTCCTCCTATATTTCAGACCGTTTCATGCTCCTCATATTTTTGGCACGTTTTGAAGCTCTTCATATTTTTCACACCTTTTCAGGCTCTTCATGTTTTTCAACACCGCTTCATGCTCCTCCTATTTTTCAGACCGTTTCATGCTCCTCATGTATTTCACACATTTTGAAGCTCTTCATATCTTTCACACCTTTTCAGCCTCTTCATGTTTTTGAATACCGTTTCATGCTCTTCCTATTTTTCAGATGTTTTCATGCTCCTCATATTTTTCACACATTTTGAAGCTCTTCATATTTTTCATACCCTTTCAGGCTCTTCATGTTTTTCTACACCTCTTGATGATCCTCCTATTTTTCAGACCGTTTACTGCTCCTCATATTTTTGACTCGTTTTGAAGCTCTTCATATTTTTCACAGCTTTTCAGGCTCTTCATGTTTTTCAACACCGCTTCATGCTGCTCCAATTTTTCAGACTGTTTCAAGCTCCTCATATTTTTGACACGTTTTGAAGCTCTTCATATTTTTCACAGCTTTTCAGGTTTTTCTTGTGTTTCAATTCCGCTTCATGCTCCTCCTATTTTTCAGACCGTTTCATGCTCCTCATATTTTTGACACCTTTTGAAGCTCTTCATATTTTTCACATTTTTGAAGCTCTTCATATATTTCACACGTTTTCAGTCTCTTCAGGTTTTTCAACACCGCTTCATGCTCCTCCTATATTTCAGACCGTTTCATTCTCCTCATATTTTTGACACCTTTTGAAGCTCTTCGTATTTTTCACACATTTTCAGGCTCTTCATGTTTTTCAACATGGCTTCATGATCCTCCTATATTTCAGATCGTTTCATGCTCCTCATATTTTTGACACATTTTGAAGCTCTTCATATTTTTCACACATTTTCAGGCTCTTCATTTTTTTCAACACCGCTTCATGCTCCTCCCTTTTTTCAGATCGTTTCATGCTCCTCATGTATTTCACACCTTTTGAAGCTCTTCAAATTTTTCACACCTTTTCAAGCTCTTCATGTTTTTGAAGACCGTTTCATGCTCCTCCTATTTATCAGACAGTTTCATGCTCCTCATATTTTTGACACCTTTTGAAGCTCTTCATATATTTCATACCTTTTCAGACTCTTCATATTTTTGAACACCGCTTCATGCTCCTCCTATTTTTCAGACCGTTTCATGTTCCTCCTATTTTTCAGATCATTTCATGCTCCTCATATTTTTGACACCTTTTGAAGCTCTTCATATTTTTCACACCTTTTCAGGCTCTTCATGTTTTTCAACACCGCTTCATGCTCCTCCTATTTTTCAGACCTTTTCATCCTCCTGATATTTTGACTCCTTTTGAAGGTCTTCATATTTTTCACACCTTTTCATGCTCTTCATATTTTTCAACACCGTGTCATGCTCCTCCTATTTTTCACACGGTTTCATGCTCCTCATATTTTTCACACCTTTAAAGCTCTTCATATTTTTCTCACATTTTAAGGCTCTTCATGTTTTTCAACACCGTGTCATGCTCCTCCTATTTTTCAGACGGTTTCATGCTCCTCATAATTTTCACACCTTTAAAGCTCTTCATATTTTTCACATCTTTTAAGGCTCTTCATGTTTTTGAACACCACTTCATGCTCCTCCTATTTTTCAGACCGTTTCATGTTCTTCCTATTTTTCAGATCATTTCATGCTCCTGATATTTTTGACACCTTTTGAAGCTCTTCATATTTTTCACACCTTTTGAAGCTCTTCATATTTTTCACACCTTTTAAGGCTCTTCATGTTTTTGAACACAGCTTCATGCTCCTCCTATTTTTCAGACCGTTTCATGTTCCTCCTATTTTTCAGATCATTTCATGCTCCTGATATTTTTGACACCTTTCAAAGCTCTTCATATTTTTCACACCTTTTGCAGCTCTTCATATTTTTCACACATTTTCAGGCTCTTCATGTTTTTGAACACCGTTTCATGCTCCTCCTATTTTTCAGACCGTTTCATGCTCCTCATATTTTTGCCACCTTTTGAAGCTCTTCATATTTTTCACACATTTTCATGCTCTTCATGTTTTTCAACACCGCTTCATGCTCCTCCTATTTTACAGACAGTTTCATGCTCCTCATGTATTTCACACCATTTGAAGCTCTTCATATTTTTCACACCTTTTCAGGCTCTTCATGTTTTTGAACACCGTTTCATGTTCCTCCTCTTTTTCAGACAGTTCATGCTCCTCATATTTTTGACACATTTTGAAGCACTTCATATTTTTCACACCTTTTCTGTTTCGTCATGTTTTTCAACACCGCTTCATGCTCCTCCTATTTTTCAGGCTGTTTCATGCTCCTCTTGTATTTCACACCTTTGGAAGCTCTTCATATTTTTCACACCTTTTCATGCTCTTCATGTTTTTGAACATCGCTGCAATCCTCCTCCTATTCTTCAGACCGTTTCATGCTCCTCATATTTTTCACACCTTTTGAAGCTCTTCATATTTTTCACACCTTTTCAGGCTCTTCATATTTTTCAACACCGCTTCATGCTCCTCCGTTTTTTAAGACCGTTTCATGCTCCTCATATTTTTGACACATTTTGAAGCTCCTCATATTTTTCACACTTTTTGAAGCTCTTCATATATTTCACACTTTTTCAGTATCTTCATGTTTTCAACACCACTTCATGCTCCTCCTATTTTTCAGACCGTTTCATGCTCATCTCATTATTGACAGCTTTTGAAGCTCTTCATATATTTCACACCTTTTGAAGCTCTTCATATTTTTCACACCTTTTCAGGTTTTTCTTGTTTTTCAACACCGCTTCATGCTCCTCCTATTTTTCAGACCGTTTCATGCTCCTCATATTTTTGACACCTTTTGAAGCTCTTCATATATTTCATACCTTTTCAGACTCTTCATGTTTTTGAACACCGCTTCATGCTCCTCCTGTTTTTCAGAATGTTTCCTGTTCCTCTTTTTTTTTCAGATCATTTCATGCTCCTCATATTTTTGACTCCTTTTGAAGCTCTTCATATTTTTCACACCTTTTCAGGCTCTTCATCTTTTTCAACACCACTTCATGCTCCTCCTATTTTTCAGACCGTTTCAGGCTCCTCATATTTTTGACAGCTTTAGAATCTCTTCATAATTTTCCCACCATTTCAGGCTCTTCATGTTTTTCAACACCGCTTCATGCTCCTCCTTTATTTCAGACAGTTTCATTCTCCTCCCATTTTTCACACCTTTTGAAGCTCTTATTATATTTCACACCTTTTCAAGCTCGTCATGTTTTTGAACACTGCTTCATTCTCCTCCTCTTTTTCTGACCGTTTCATGGTCCTCGTATTTTTGACACCTTTTGAAGCTCTTCATATTTTTCACACCTATTCAGGCTCTTCATGTTTTTAAACATCGTTTCCTGCTCCTCTTATTTTTCAGACCGTTTCATGCTCCTCATATTTCTGTCACATTTTGAAGCTCTTATTATTTTTCACACCTTTTCAGGCTCTTCATGTTTTTGAACACCATTTCATGCTCCTCGTATTTTTCAGACATTTTCATTCTCCTCATATTTTTGACTCCTTTTGAAGCTCTTCATATTTTTCACAGCTTTTCAGGCTCTTCATGTTTTTCAACACCGCTTCATGCTCCACCTATTTTTCAGACCTTTTCATGCTCCTCATATTTTTGACTCCTTTGAAGCTCTTCATATTATTCACACCTTTTCATGCTCTTCATGTTTTTCAACACTGCTTCAAGATCCTCATATTTTTCATACCGTTTCATGCTCCTCATATTTTTGACACATTTTGAAGCTCTTCATATTTTTCACACCTTTTCAGGGTCTTCATGTTTTTCAACACCACTTCATGCTCCTCCTATTTTTCAGACTGTTTCATTCTCATCTCATTTTTGACACATTTTGAAGCTCTTCATAGTTTCCACACCTTTTCAGCCTCTTCATGTTTTTGAACACCATTTCATGCTCCTCTTATTTTTTTGTATTGTTTTTTTTTTAAATTTTTTTTATTATTTTTATTTTTTTTTCCCAGTCGGTTTTGTCATACATTGATATGAATCAGCCATGGATTTCATGTATTCCCAATCCCAATCCCCCCTCCCACCTCCCTCTCCACCCGATTCCTCTCGGTCTTCCCAGTGCACCAAGCCGGAGCACTTGTCTCGTGCATCCTACCTGGGCTGGTGATCTGTTTCACCATAGATAGCATGCATGCTGTTCTTTTGAAATATCCCAACCTCGCATTCTCCCACAAAGTTCAAAAGTCTGTTCTGTATTTCTGTGTCTCTTTTTCTGTTCTGCATATAGGGTTATCGTTATCACCTTTCTAAATTCCATATACATGTGTCAGCATGCTCTAATGTTCTTTATCTTTCTGGCTTACTTCACTCTGTATAATGGGCTCCAGCTTCATCCATCTCATTAGGACTGATTCAAATGAATTCTTTTTAATGGCTGAGTAATATTCCATGGTGTATATGTACCACAGCTTTCTTATCCATTCATCTGCTGACGGGCATCTAGGTTGCTTCCATGTCCTGGCTATTATAAACAGTGCTGCGATGAACATTGGGGTGCACGTGTCTCTTTCAGACGAACCTATGGACACCTTATCTTTGACAAAGGAGGCAAGGATATACAATGGAAAAAAGACAACCTCTTTAACAAGTGGTGCTGGGAAAACTGGTCAACCACTTGTAAAAGAATGAAAATAGAACACTTTCTAACACCATACACAAAAATGAACTCAAAATGGATTAAAGATCTAAATGTAAGACCTGAAACTATAAAACTCCTAGAGGAGAACATAGGCAAAACACTCTCCGACATAAATCAAAGCAAGATCCTCTATGACCCACCTCCCAGAATATTGGAAATAAAAGCAAAACTAAACAAATGGGACCTAATGAAACTTAAAAGCTTTTGCACTACAAAGGAAACTATAAGTAAGGTGAAAAGACAGCCCTCAGATTGGGAGAAAATAATAGCAAATGAAGAAACAGACAAAGGATTAATCTCAAAAATATACAAGCAAATCCTGCAGCTCAATTCCAGAAAAATAAATGACCCAATAAAAAATGAGCCAAAGAACTAAACAGACATTTCTCCAAAGAAGACATACAGATGGATAACAAACACATGAAAAGATGCTCAACATCACTCATTATTAGAGAAATGCAAATCAAAACCACAATGAGGTACCATTACATGCCAGTCAGGATGGCTGCTATCCAAAAGTCTACAAGCAATAAATGCTGGAGATGGTGTGGAGAAAAGGGAAGCCTCTTATACTGTTGGTGGGAATGCACACTAGTACAGCCCCTATGGAAAACAGTGTGGAGATTTCTTAAAAAACTGGAAATAGAACTGCCATATGACCCAGCAATCCCACTTCTGGGCATACACACTGAGGAAACCAGATCCTCTTATTTTTCAGACCGTTTCAAGCTCCTCATATTTTTTACACCTTTTGAAGCTCTTCATATATTTCACACATTTTCAGGCTCTTCATGCTTTTCAAATCCGCTTCATGCTCCTCCTATTTTTCAGACTGTTTCATGCTTCTCATATTTTTGACACCTTTTGAATCTCTTCATATTTTTCACACCTTTTCAGACTCTTCATGTTTTTGAACACCGCTTCATGCTCCTCCCATTTTTCAGAACGTTTCATACTCCTCATATATTTGACACCTTTTGAAGCTCTTCATATTTTTCACAACTTTTCAGGTTCTTCATGTTTTCAACACCACTTCATGCTCCTCCTATATTTCTGAACCGTGTCATGCTCCTCATATTTTTGACATCTTTTGAAGCTCTTCATATTTTTCACGCCTTTTCAGACTCTTCATGTTTTTCTACACCGCTTCATGCTCCTCCTATTTTTGACATCTTTTGAAGCTCTTCATATATTTCACACCTTTTCAGGGTTTTCATGTTTTTGAACACCATTTCATGCTCCTCATATTTTTCAGACCGTTTCATGCTCCTCATATTTTTGACACCTTTTGAAGCTCTTCATATTTTTCACACCTTTTCAGGCTCTTCATGTTTTCAACACCGTTTCATGCTCCTCCTATTTTTCAGACCGTTTCTTGCTCCTCATATTTTGACTCCTTTTGAAGCTCTTCATATTTTTCACACCTTTTCAGGCTCTTCATGTTTTTCAACACCACTTCTTGCTCATCCTCTTTTTCAGACCGTTTCACGGCCCTCATATTTTTGACACCTTTTCAAGCTCTTCACATTTTTCAAACCTTTTCAGGCTCTTCATGTTTTTGAACAACGTTTCATGCTCCTCCTATTTTTCAGACAGCTTCATGCCCCTCATATTTTTGACACCTTTTCAAGCTCTTCACATTTTTCAAACCTTTTCAGGCTCTTCCTGTTTTGAACACCGTTTCATCCTCCTCCTAATTTTCAGACCGTTTCATGCTCCTCATACATTTGACACCTTTTGAAGCTCTTCATATTTTTCACAACTTTTCAGGTTCTTCATGTTTTCAACACCACTTCATGCTCCTCCTATATTTCTGACCGTGGCATGCTCCTCATATTTTTGACAAGTTTTGAAGCTCTTCATATTTTTCACACCTTTTCATGCTCTTCATGTTTTTCTACACCGCTTCATGCTCCTCCTATTTTTGACATCTTTTGAACCTCTTCATATATTTCACACCTTTTCAGGGTTTTCATGTTTTTGAACACCGTTTCATGCTCCTCATATTTTTCAGACCGTTTCATGCTCCTCATACTTTTGACACCTTTTGAAGCTCTTCATATATTTCACACCATTTTAGGGTTTTCATGTTTTTGAACACCGTTTCATTCTCCTCATATTTTTCAGACTGTTTCATGCTCCTCATATTTTTGACACCTTTTCAGGCTCTTCAAATTTTTCAACAAGGTTTCATGCTCCTCCTATATTTCAGACCGTTTAATGCTCCCCATAATTTTGACACCTTTTGAAGCGCTTCATAATTATCACACCTTTTCAGGCTCTTCATGTTTTTCAAATCTGCTTCTGCTCCTCCTATTTTTCAGACTGTTTCATGCTCCTCATATTTTTGACACCTTTTGAAGCTCTTCATATTTTTCACACCTTTTCAGGCTCTTCATGTTTTTCAACACCGCTTTATTCTCCTCCTATTTTTCAACCGTTTCATGCTCCTCATATTTTTGACACCTTTTGAAGCTCTTCATATTTTTCACACTTTTTCAGCCTCTTCATGTTTTTCAACAACGTTTCATGCTCCTCCTATTTTTTAGAACATTTCATGCTCCACATATATTGTCACCTCTTGATGCTCTTCATATTTTTCACAGGTTTTCAGGCTCTTCATGTATTTGAACACCGATTCATGCTCCTCATATTTTTCAGACCGTTTCATGCTCCTCATATATGTGACATCTTTTGAAGCTCTTCATATTTTTCACACCTTTTCAGGCTCTTCATTTTTTTGAACACCACCTCATGCTCCTCATAATATTCAGACCGTTACATGCTCCTCATATATTTGATATCTTTTGAAGCTCTTCATATTTTTCACACATTTTTATGCACTTCATGTTTTCAACACCACATCATGCTCCTTCTATTTTTCAAACCGTTTCATGCTCCTCATATTTTGGATATCTTTTGAAGCTCGTCATATTTCTCACACCTTTTCAGGCTCTTCATGTTTTCAACACAGTTTCATGCTCCTCCTATTTTTCAGACCGTTTCATGCTCCTCATATTTTGACTCCTTTTGAAGCTCTTCAAAATTTTCACACCTTTTCAGGCTCTTCATGTTTTTCAACACCGCTTCTTGCTCATCCTCTTTTTCAGACCGTTTCATGCCCCTCATATTTTTGACACCTTTTCAAGCTCTTCATATTTTTCAAACCTTTTCAGGCTCTTCATGTTTTTGAACAACGTTTCATGCTCCTCCTATTTTTCAGACAGTTTCATGCCCCTCATATTTTTGACACCTTTTCAAGCTCTTCACATTTTTCAAGCCTTTTCAGGCTCTTCATCTTTCTGAACACCGTTTCTTGCAGCTCCTATTTTTCAGAACGTTTCATGCTCCTCATATATTTGACACCTTTTGAAGCTCTTCATTATTTCCCAACTTTTCAGGTTCTTCATGTTTTCAACACCACTTCATGCTCCTCCTATATTTCTGACTGTGTCATGCTCCTCATATTTTAGACACCTTTTGAAGATCTTCATATTTTTCACACCTTTTCAGGCTCTTCATGTTTTTCTACATCTCTTCATGCTCCTCCTATTTTTGACACCTTTTGAAGCTCTTCATATTATTTACACCTTTTCAGGCTCTTCACGATTTTAACACCGTTTAATGCTCCTCCTATTTTTCAGACCGTTTCATGCTCCTCATATTTCTGAAACCTTTTGAAATGCTTCAGATTTTTCACATGTTTTCAGGCTTTTCATGTTTTTCAAAACCGCTTCATGCTCCTCCTATTTTTCAGACCCTTTGATGCTCTTCATATTTTTGACAACTTTTGAAGCTCTTCATATATTTCACACCTTTTCAGGCTCTTAATGTTTTTCAACACCACTTCATGCTCCTCCTACTTTTCAGACCGTTTCATGCTCCACATATTTTTCACACCTTTTGAAGCTCTTCATATATTTCACAAATTTTCAGGTTCTTCATGATTTTCAACACCACTTCATGCTCCTCTTATTGTTCAAACTGATTCATGCTCGTCATATTTTTGACACCTTTTGAAGCTCTTCATAATTTTCACACCTTTTCAGGCTCTTCATGTTTTTCAACACCACTTGATGCTCCTCATATTTTTGAGACCGATTCATGCTCCTCACATTTTTGACACCTTTTGAATCTCTTCATATTTTTCACACCTTTTCAGGCTCTTCATGTTTTCAAACACCACTTGTGGTCCTCATATTTTTCAGACCGTTTCATGCTCCTCATATTTTTGAACCTTTGGAGGCTCTTCATATTTTTCACACATTTTCAGGCTCTTCATGTTTTTCAACACCGATTCATGCTCCTCATATGTTTGACACCTTTTGAATCTCTTCATATATTTCACACAGTTTCAGGTTCTTCATGTTTTTCAACACTGCTTCATGCTCCTCCTACTTTTCAGACCATTTCATGCTCCTCATTCTTTTGACAGGTTTTGAAGCTCTTCATATTTTTCACAACTTTTCAAGCTCTTCATGTTTTGAATACCGTTTCATGCTCCTGCTGTTTTTCAGAACGTTTCATGCTCCTCATATTTTTGACACCTGTTGAAGCTCTTCATATTTTTCACACCTTTTCAGGCTCTTCATGTTTCTCAACACGACTTAATGTTCCTCCTATTTTTCAGACCGTTTCATGCTCCTCATATTTTTGACAACTTGTGAAGCTCCTCATATTTTTCACACCTTTTGAAGCTCTTCATATTTTTCACACCTTTTCAAGCTCTTCATGTTTTGAATACCGTTTCATGCTCCTCCTATTTTTCAGACCGTTTCATGTTCGTCATGTATTTCACAACTTTTGAAGCTCCTCATATTTTTCACACCTTTTTAGGCTCTTCATGTTTTTGAACAACGTTTCATGCTCCTCCTATTTTTCAGACCGTTTCATGCTCCTCATATTATTGGCACCTTTTGAAGTTCTTCATATTTTTCACACCTTTTCAGGTTCTTCATGTTTTTCAACACCGCTTCACGCTCCTCCTATTTTTCAGACCGTTTCATGCTCCTCATGTATTCCACACATTTTGAAGCTCTTAATAATTTTCACACCTTTTGAAGCTCTTCATATTTTTCGAAGCTTTTCAGGCTCTTCATGTTCTTGAACACCGTTTCATGCTCCTCCTATTTTTCAGACCGTTTCATGCTCCGCCTATTTTTCAGACCGTTTCAACTCATCTCATTTTTGACAGCTTTTGAAATGTTTCATATTTTTCAAATCTTTTGAAGCTCTTCATGTTTTTCAACACCGCTTCTTGCTCCTCTTATTTTTCAGACCGTTTCATGCTCCTCATATTTGTCACACCTTTTGAAGCTCTTCATATTTTTCACACCTTTTCAGGCTCTTCATGTTTTTCAACACCACTTCATGCTCCTACTATTTTTCAAAGGGTTTCATGCTCCTCATATTTTTGACACCTTTTGAAGCCCTTCATATTTTTCACACCTTTTCAGGCTCTTCATGTTTTTAAACACCGCTTCATGCTCCTCCTATTTTTCAGACCGTTTCATGCTTCTCATGTATTTCACACCTTTTGAAGCTCTTTATATTTTTCACACTTTTCAGGCTCTTCATGTTTTTCAACACCGCTTCATGCTCCTCCTGTTTTTCAGACCATTTCATGCTCCCTTTATTTTTGACACCTCTTGAAGCTCTTCATATTTTTTACACCTTTTCAGGTTCTTCATGTTTTTCAACACCGCTTCATGCTCCTCCTATTTTTCAGACCGTTTCATCCTCCTCATCTGTTTGACACCTTTTGAAGCTCTTCATATATTTCACACTTTTTCAGGCTCTTCATGTTTTTCAACACCACTTGATGCTCCTCCTATTTTTCAGACCGTTTCATGATCCCCATATTTTTGACACCTTTTGAAGCTCTTCATATTTTTCACATTATTTCAGTCTCTTCTTGTTTTCAACACCGCTTCATGCTCCTCCAATTTTTCAGAACGTTTCATGCTCCTCATATTTTTCACACTTTTTGAAGCTCTTCATATATTTCACACCTTTTCAGGCTCTTCATTTTTTCACACCTTTTCAGGCACTTCATGTTTTTCAACAACGTTTCATGCTCCTCCTATTTTTAACACCGTTTCATGCTCCTCATATTTTTGACACCTTTTAAAACTCTTCATATTTTTCACACCTTTTCAGCCTCTTCATGTTATTCAACACCTCTTCATGCTCCTCCTATTTTTCAGACCTTTTAATTCTCCGCATATATTTCACACATTTTGAAGGTCTTCATATATTTCACATCTTTTCAGGCTCCTCATGCTTTAGAGCACCGCTTCATGCTCCTCCTATTTTTAACACCGTTTCATGCTCCTCATATTTTTGACACTTTTGAAACTCTTCATATTTTTCACACCTTTTCAGGCACTTCATGTTTTTCAACAACGTTTCATGGTCCTCCTATTTTTAACACCGTTTGATGCTCCTCATATTTTTGACTCTTTGAAGCTCTTCATATTTTTCACACCTTTTCAGGCTCTTCATGTTTTTCAACACCACTTCATACTCCTACTATTTTTCAGACCATTTCATGGTCCCCATATTTTTGACACCTTTTGAAGCTCTTCACATTTTTCACACCATTTCAGTCTCTTCATGTTTTTCAACACCGTTTCATGCTCCTCCATTTTTTCAGACCCTTTCATGCTCCTCATATTTTTCACACTCTTTGAAGCTCTTCATATATTTCACACCTTTTCAGGCTCTTCATGTTTTTGAACACTGTTTCATGCTGCTCCTATTTTTCAGACCGTTTAATGCTCCTCGTAATTTTGACACCTTTTGAAACTCCCCGTATTTTTCACACCTTTTGAAGCTCTTCATATATTTCACACTTATTCAGGCTCTTCATGTTTTTCATCACCACTTCATGCTCTTCCTATTTTTCAGACCTTTTCATGCTCATCTCATTTTTCACACCTTTTGAAGCTCTTCATATTTTTCACACCTTTTGAAGCTCTTCATATTTTTCACACCTTTTGAAGCTCTTCATATTTTTCACAGCTTTTCAGGCTCTTCATGTTTTTGAACACCGCTTCATGCTCCTCCTATTTTTCAGACCGTTTCATGCTCCTCATATATTTGACACATTTTGAAGGTCTTCATATTTTTCACACCTTTTCAGGCTCTTCATGCTTTTGAACACCGCTTCAAGCTCCTCCTATTTTTCAAACCGTTTCATGCTCCTCATGTATTTCACACCTTTTGAAGCTCTTCATATTTTTCACAACTTCTCAGGCTCTTCATTTTTTTCAACACCACTTCATGCTCCTCCTATTTTTCAGACCGTTTCATTCTCATCTCATTTTTGACACCTTTTGAACCTCTTCTTATTTTTGACACCTTTTGAAGCTCTTCATATTTTTGCACCTTTTCAGTCTCTGCATGTGTTTGAACACCGCTTCATTCCCCTCCTAATTTTCAGACCGTTTCATCTCCTCATGAATTTCACACCTTTTGAAGCTCTTCATATTTTGAACACCTTTTCCGGCTCTTCATGTTTTTCACAACGACTTCATGCTCCTCCAACTTTTCAGACCGTTCCATGCTCCTCATATTTTTGACACCTTTTGATGTTCTTCATATTTTTCACACATTTTCAGGCTCTTCATGTTTTTCAACACCGCTTCATGCTCCCGCTATTTTTCAGACCGTTTCATGCTCCTCATATATTTGACACATTTTGAAGCTGTTCATATATTTCACACATTTTCAGGCTCTTCATGTTTTTCAACACCACTTCATGCTGTTCCGATTTTTCAGCCCGTTCCATGCACATCTCATTTTGTACATCTTTTGAAGCTCTTCATATTTTTCACACCTTTTCAGGCTCTTCATGATTTTCAACACCGCTTCATGCACCTCCTATTTTTCAGACCGTTTCATGCTCATTTAATTTTTGAAACCTTTTGAATCTCTTCATATTTTTCAAACCTTTTGAAGCTCTTCATATTTTTCACATTTTTGAAGCTCTTCATATTTTTCACACGGTTTCAGGCTCTTCAAGTTTTTCAACACCGCTTCAAGCTCCTCCTATTTTTGAGACCATTTCATACTCCTTATATTTTTGACATTTTTTGAGGCTCTTCCTATTTTTCACACCTTTTCAGGCTCTTCATGTTTTTGAACACCGTTTCTTGATCCTCCTATTTTTCAGAACGTTTCATCCTCCTCAAATTTGACACCTTTTAAAGCTCTTCATATTTTTCACACCTTTCCAGGTTCTTCATGTTTTTGAACACTACTTCATCCTCCTCGTATTTTTCAGATCATTTCATGCTCCTCATATTATTGACACCTTTTGAAAGTCTTCATATTTCTCACACCTTTTCAGGCCCTTCATGTTTTTCAACACAACTTAACGCTTCTCTTATTTTTCAGACCGTTTCATGCTCCTCATGTATTTCACACTTTTTGAAGCTCTTCATATTTTTCACACCTTTTCAGGCTCTTCATGTTTTTGAACACCGTTTCATGCTACTCACATTTTTCAGACCGTTTCATGCTCCTCATACTATTGACACCTTTTGAAGCTCTTCATATTTTTCACACCTTTTCAAGCTCTTCATGTTTTCAACACCACTTCATGCTCCTCCTATTTTTCAGACCATTTCATGCTCATCTCATTTTTGATATCTTTTGAAGCTCTTCATATTTTTCACGTCTTTTGAAACTCTTCATATTTTTCACACCTTCTCAGGCTCTTCATTTTTTTCAACACCACTTCATGCTCCTCCTATTTTTCAGACCGTTTCATGCTCATCTCATTTTTGCCACCTTTTGAAGCTCGTCATATTTTTGACACCTTTTAAAGCTCTTCATATTTTTCACACATTTTCAGTCTCTGCATGTTTTTGAACACCACTTCATGCCCTTCCTATTTTTCATACGGTTTCATCTCCTCATGAATTTCACACCTTTTGAAGCTCTTCATATTTTGCACACCTTTTCAGGCTCTTCATGTTTTTCACAACGACTTCATGCTCCTCCTACTTTTCAGACCGTTTCATGCTCCTCATATTTTGACACTTTTTGAAGCTCTTTATACTTTTCAAACCTTTTCAAGGTCTTCATGTTTTTGACGACCGCTTCATGCTCCTCCTATTTTTCAAACCGTTTCTTGCTCCCTCTATTTTTCAGACCGTTTCCTTCTCCTCATATTTTGACAATTTTGCAAGCTCTTCATATTTTTCACCCCTTTTCAGGCTCTTCATGTTTTTGAACACCGCTTCATGCTCCTCCTATTTGTCAGACCGTTTCTTGCTCCTCCTATTTTTCACCGTTTCATTCTCTTCATATTTCCACAATTTTGGAAGCTCTTCATATTTTTCACACCTTTTCAGGCTCTTCATGTTTTTCAACACCGCTTCATGCTCCTCCTATTTTGCAGTCGTTTCATGCTCCTCATATTTTTGAAACCTTTTGAAGCTCTTCGTATTTTTCACAGCTTTTCAGGCTCTTCATGTTTTTCATCACCACTTCATGCTCCTCCTATTTTTCAGACCGTTCATGCTCCTCATATTTTTGACACCTTTTGAAGATCTTCCTATTTTTCACACATTTTCAGGCTCTTCATGTTCTTCAACACCGCTTCATGCTCCTCCTATTTTTCAGACCGTTTCATGCTCCTCATATTTTTGACACCGTTTGAAGCTCTTCATATATTTCACACCTTTTCAGGCTCTTCATGTTTTTAAACACCGCTTCTTGCTCCTCCGATTTTTCAGACCGTTTCATGCTCCTCATATTTTTGACACCTTTTGAAGCTCTTCATATTTTTCACACCTTTCCTGCTCTTAATCTTTTTCAAACCCGTTTCATTCTCATTCTATTTTTCAGACTGTTTCATGCTCCTCATATTATTGACACCTTTAGAAGCTCTTCATAATTTTCACACGTTTTCAGGCTCTTCATATTTTTGAACACTGCTTCATGCTCCTCCTATTTTTCAGTCATTTCATGCTTCTCATATTTTTGACACCTTTTGAAGCTCTTCATATTTTTCACACCTTTTCACGCTCTTCATGTTTTTGAGGACCGCTTCATGCTCCTCCTATTTTTCAGAAGCTTCAAGATTTTCATATTTTTGACACCTTTTGAAGCCCTCAAATTTTTGACACCTTTTCAGGCTCTTCATGTTTTTGAACACCGTTTCATGCTCCTCCTATTTTTCAGACTGTTTCATGCTCCTCATATTTTTGATACCTTTTGAAGCCCTTCATATTTTTCACACCTTTTCAGGCTCTTCAGCTTTTTGAACACCGCTTCATGCTCCTCCTATATTTCAGACCGTTTCATGCTCCTCATATTTCTGACACCTTTTGAAGCACTTCTTATTTTTCACACCTTTTCAGGCTCTTCATGTTTTTCAACACCGCTTCATGCTCCTCCTATTATTCAGACCGTTTCATGCTTCTCATATTTTTGAGACCTTGAAGCTCTTCATATTTTTCACACCTTTCACGCTCTTCATGTTTTTAAGGACCGCTTCATGCTCCTCCTATTTTTCAGAAGCTTCAAGCCTTTCATATTTTTGACACCTTTTGAAGCCCTCAAATTTTTCACACCTTTTCAGGTTCTTCATGTTTTTTGACGACTGCTCCTTGCTCCTCCTATTTTTCAGAGTGTCTCATGCTTCTCATATTATTGACACCTTTTGAAGCTCTTCATATATTTCACACCTTTTCAAGCTCTTCATCTTCTTCAAAACCATTTCATGCTCCTCATATTTTTCAGACCGTTTCATGTTCCTCATATTTTTGACACCTTTTCAAACTCTTCATATATTTCACAACTTTTGAAACTCTTTATATTTTGCACACCTTTTCAGGCTCTTGAAGTTTTTCACAACCACTTCATGCTCCTCCTACTTTTCAGACCATTTCATGCTCCTCATATTTTTGACACCTTTTGAAGCTCTTCATATTTTTCACTCCTTTTCAGGCTCTTCATGTTTCTCAACACCGCTTCATGCTCCTCCTAGTTTTCAGACCGTTTCATGCTCCTCATATTTGTGACACCATTTGAAGCTATTCATATTTTTCACACCTTTTCAGGCTCTTCATGTTTTTGAACACCGTTTCATGATCCTCCTATTTTTCAGAACGTTTCATGCTCCTCATATTTTGACACCTTTTAAAGCTCTTCATATTTTTCACACCTTTTGTGGCTCTTCATGTATTTCAACACCGCTTCATGATCCTCCTATTTTTGAGACCATTTCATACTCCTTATATTTTTGACATTTTTTGAGGCTCTTCATATGTTTCACACCTTTTCAGGCTCTTCATGTTTTTGAACACCGGTTCATGCTCCTAGTATTTTTCAGACCATTTCATGCTCATCTCATTTTGACACCTTTGAAGCTCTTCAAATTTTTCACACCTTTTGAAGCTCTTCATATTTTTCATATTTTTGAAGCTCTTCATATTTTTCACACGGTTTCAGGCTCTTCATGTTTTTCAACACCGCTTCATGATCCTCTTTTTTTTAAGAACGTTTCATGTTCCTCATATTTTGACACATTTTAAAGCTCTTCATATTTCTCACACTTTTTCAGGCTCTTCATGGTTTAGAACACCGCTTCATCCTCCTCCTATTTTTCAGACCGTTTCATGCTCCTCATATTATTGACACCTTTTGAAGCTCTTCATATTTCTCACACCTTTTCAGCCTCTTCATGTTTTTGAACACCGGTTCATGCTCCTAGTATTTTTCAGACCGTTTCATGCTCATCTCATTTTAGACACCTTTTGAAGCTTTTCATATATTTCACATCTTTTGAAACTCTTCATATTTTTCACACCTTTTGAAGCTCTTCATATTTTTCACACGATTTCAGGCTCTTCATGTTTTTCAACACCACTTCATGCTCCTCCTATTTTTCAGACCGTTTCATGCTTATCTCATTTTTGAAACCTTTTGAAGCTCTTCATAGTTTTCACCCCTTTTGAAGCTCTTCATATATTTCACACGTTTTCAGGCTCTTCATGTTTTTAAACACCACTTCATGCTCCTCCTTTTTTTCAGATCGTTTCATGCTCCTCATATTTTTAAGACCGTTTCATGCTCCTCATATTATTGACACCTTTTGAAGCTCTTTATATTTGTCACACTTTTCATGCTATTCATGTGTTTCAACAGGGCTTCATGCTCCTCCTATTTTTAGACCGTTTCATGCTCCTCGTATTTTTGACACCTTTTGAAGCTCTTCATATTTTTCACACCTTTTCAGGCTCTTCATGTTTTTGAACAACGCTTCATGCTCCTCCTATTTTTGAGACCGTATCATGCTCCTCATATGTTTCACACATTTGAAGCTCTTCATATTTTTCTCCCCTTTTCAGGCTCTTCATGTTTTTGAATACCGCTACATGCTCCTTCTGTTTCTCAGACCGTTTCATGCTCCTCATATTTTTGACAATTTTTGAAGCTCTTCCTATTTTTCACACCTTTCATGCTCTTCATGTTTTTCTACACCGTTTCATGCTCCTCCTTTTTTTCAGACCGTTTCATGCTCCTCATATTATTGACACGTTTTGAAGCTCTTTATATTTGTCACACCTTTTCAGGCTCTTCATGTTTTTCAATACCCCTTGATGCTCCTCCTATTTTTCAGACCGTTTCATGCTCCTCCTAATTTTCAGACTGTTTCATGCAACTCTTATTATTGACACTTTTTGAAGGTCTTCATATTTTTCACATCTTTTCAGACTCTTCATGTTTTTCAACACCGCTTAATGCTCCTCCTATTTTTGAGACCGTTTCATGCTCCTCATATTTTTGACACCTTTTGAAGCTCTTCATATTTTTCACACGTTTTTAGGCTCTTCTTGGTTTTCAACATCGATCTCACTCCTCCTATTTTTGAGACCGTTTCATGCACCTCATATTTTTGACAAATTTTGTAGCTCTTCATATTTTTCAGACCTTTTCAGGCTCTCCAAGTTTTTGAACACCGCTTTATGCTCCTCCTATTTTTGAGACCGTTTCATGCTCCTCATATTTTTGACACCTTTTGGAGCTCTTCATATTTTTCACACCTTTTCAGGCTCTTCATGTTTTTCAACACCGCTTCATGCTCTTCCTATTTTTCAGACCGTTACATGCTCCTCATATTTTTGAAATCTTTTGAAGGTCTTTATATTTGTCACACCTTTTCAGGCTCTTCATGTTTTTCAACACAGATTCATCCTCTCCGATTTTTCAGACCGTTTCATGCTCCTCCTTTTTTTTTCAGACTGTTTCATGCACCTCTTATTATTGACACCTTTTGAAGCTCTTCATATTTTTCACACCTTTTCAGGCTCTTCATGTTTTTCAACACCGCTTCATGCTCCTATTATTTTGAGAACTTTTCATGCTCCTCATATTTTTGACATCTTTTGAAGCACGTCATATTTTTCACATCCTTTCAGGCTCTTCATATTTTTGAACACCGCTTCATGCTCCTCCTATTTTTCAGACCGTTTCTTTCTCCTCATAATTTTCACACATTTTGAAGCTCTTCATATTTCTCACACCTTCTCAGGCTCTTCATGTTTTTGAGCACAGCTTCATGCTCCTCCTAGTTTTCAGACCGTTTCATGTTCCTCATGTCTTTCACCCCTATTGAAGCTCTTCATATTTTTCACACCTTTTCAGGCTCTTCATGTTTTTGAACACCATTTCATGCTGCTCCTATTTTTCAGACCGTTTCATGCTCCTCATATTTTTGACACGTTTTAAGGCTCTTCATATTTTTCACACCATTCCAGGCTCTTTTTTTTTGAACACCGTTTCATGCTCCTCCTATTTTACTGAACGTTTCATGCTCCTCATATTTTTGACACCTTTTGAAGCTCTTCATATTTTTCACACCTTTTCAGGCTCTTCATGTTTTTGAACACCGCTTCATGCTCCTCCTATTTTTCAGACCGTATCATGCTCCTCATATATTTGACACCTTTTGAAGCTCTTCATATTTTTCACACCTTTTCAGGCTCTTCATGTTTTTCAACACCGCTTCATGCTCCTCCTATTTTTCAGACCGTATCATGCTCCTCATATATTTGACACCTTTTGAAGCTCTTCATATTTTTCACACCTTTTCAGGCTCTTAATGTTTTTCAACACCACTTCATGCTCCTCCTATTTTTCAGACCGCTTCATGCTCATCTCATTTTTGACACCTTTTGAAGCTGTTCATATTTTTCACACCTTTTCAAGCTCTTCATATTTTTCACAACTTTTCAGGCTCTTCATGTTTTTGAACACCGTTTCATGCTCCTCCTATTTTTTAGACCGTTTCATGTTCCTCCTATTTTTCAGATCATTTCATGCTCCTCATATTTTTGACACCTTTTGAAGCTCTTCATATATTTCACACCTTTTCAGGCTCTTCATTTTTTTCAACACCACTTCATGCTCCTCCTATTTTTCAGACCGTTTCATGCTCACATCATTTTTGACAACTTTTGTAGCTCTTCTTATTTTTCACATCTTTTGAAACTCTTCATATTTTTCACACGTTTTCAGGCTCTTCATGTTTTTCAACACCACTTCATGCTCCTCCTATTTTTCAGACAATTTCATGCTCCTTATATGTTTGTCTCCTTTTGAAGCTCCTCATATTTTTCACACCTTTTGAAGCTCTTCATATTTTTCACACCTTTTCAGGCTCTTCTTGGTTTTCAACAGCGCTTCATGTTCCTCCAATTTTTCAGACCGCTTCATTATCATCTCATATTTGACATCTTTTGAAGCTTTTCATATTTTTCACACCTTTTGAAGCTCTTCATATTTTTCACACTTTTTCATGCTCTTCATGTTTTTCAACACCGCTCCATGCTCCTCCTATTTTTCAGACCGTTTCATGCTCCTCGTATTTTTCAGACCGTTTCAGGGTGTCCATGTTTTTGAACACCACTTCATGCTCCTCCTATATTTCAGACAGATTCATGCTCCTGATATTTTTGACATGTTTTGAACCTCTTCATATTTTTCACAACTTTTCAGGCTCTTCATGTTTTTGAACAAAGTTTCATGCTCCTCCTGTTTTTCAGACCGTTTCATGCTCCTCATGTTTTTGATACCGTTGAAGCTCTTCATATTTTTCACACCTTTTCAGGCTTCTCATGTTTTTGAACACCGCTTCATGATCCTCATATTTTTCAGATCATTTCATGCTCCTCATATTTTTGACACCTTTTGACGCTCTTCATATTTTTCACACCTTTTCAGGCTCTTCATGTTTTTGAACACCACTTCATGCTTCTACTATTTTCAGACCGTTTAATGCCCCTCATATTTTTGACACCTTCTGAAGATCTTCATATTTTTCACACCTTTTCAGGCTCCTCATGTTTTTGATCACCGTTTCATGCTCCTCCTAATTTTCAGACCGTTTCATGCTCCTCATATTTTTGACACCTTTTGAAGCTCTTCGTATTTTTCACACCTTTTCAGACTCTTCATGTTTTTCAACACCGCTTCATGCTCCTCCTATTTTTCAGACCGTTTCATGCTCCTCCTAATTTTCACACCTTTTGAAGCTCTTCATATATTTCACACCTCTTCAGGCTCTTCATGTTTTTGAATATCGTTTGATGCTGCTCCTATTTTTCAGACCGTTTCATGCTCCTCATATTTTTGACACCTTTTGAAGCTCTTCATATATTTCACACCTTTTCAGGCTCCTCATGTTTTTGATCCCCGTTTCATGCTCCTCCTAATTTTCAGACCGTTTCATGCTCCTCATATTTTTGACACCTTCTGAAGATCTTCATATTTTTCACACCTTTTCAGGCTCCTCATGTTTTTGATCACCGTTTCATGCTCCTCCTATTTTTCAGACCGTTTCATGCTCCTCCTAATTTTCACACCTTTTGAAGCTCTTCGTATTTTTCACACCTTTTCAGACTCTTCATGTTTTTCAACACCGCTTCATGCTCCTCCTATTTTTCAGACCGTCATGCTCCTCATATTTTTGACACCTTTTGAAGCTCTTCATATTTTTCTCACCTTTTCAGGCTCTTCATGTTTTTGAACAACGCTTCATGGTCCTACTATTTTTCAGACCGTTTCATGCTCCTCATGTATTTCACACCTTTTGAAGCTCTTCATATTTTTCACACATTTTCAGGCTCTTCATGTTTTTGAACACCGTTTCATGCTCCTCCTGTTTTTCAGACCGTTTCATGCTCCTGATATTTTTCACAACTTTTGAAGCTCTTCATATTTTTCAAACCTTTTGAAGCTCTTCATATATTTCACACCTTCTCATGCCCTTCATGTTTTTCAACATCACTTCATGCTCCTCCTATTTTTCAGACCCTTTCATGCTAATCTAATTTTTGACACCTTTGAAGCTCTTCATATTTTTCTCACCTTTTGAAGCTCGTCATATTTTTCACACCTTTTCAGGCTCTTCATGATTTTCAACACCGCTTAATGCTCCTCATATTTTTAAGACCGTTTCATGCTCCTCATATTTTTGACACCTTTTGAAGCTCTTCATATTTTTCACATCTTTTGAAGCTCTTCGTATTTTTCACATCTTTTAAAGCTCTTCATATTTTTCACACCTTTTCAGGCTCTTCATGTTTTTGAACACCGCTTCATGCTCCTCCTATTTTTCAGACCGTCATGCTCCTCATATTTTTGACACCTTTTGAAGCTCTTCATATTTTTCTCACCTTTTCAGGCTCTTCATGTTTTTGAACAACGCTTCATGGTCCTCCTATTTTTCAGACCGTTTCATGCTCCTCATGTATTTCACACCTTTTGAAGCTCTTCATATTTTTCACACATTTTCAGGCTCTTCATGTTTTTGAACCCCGTTTCATGCTGCTCCTGTTTTTCACACCGTTTCATGCTCCTGACATTTTTCACAACTTTTGAAGCTCTTCTTATTTTTCACACCTTTTGAAGCTCTTCATATATTTCACACCTTCTCATGCCCTTCATGTTTTTCAACATCACTTCATGCTCCTCCTATTTTTCAGACCCTTTCATGCTAATCTAAATTTTGACAACTTTGAAGCTCTTCATATTTTTCTCACCTTTTGAAGCTCGTCATATTTTTCACACCTTTTCAGGCTCTTCATGTTTTGAACACCGTTTCATGCTCCTCCTATTTTTCAGACCGTTTCATGCTCCTCATATTTTTGACACCTTTTGAAGCTCTTCATATTTTTCACACATTTTCCGGCGCTTCATGTTTTTCAACACCGCTTCATGCTCCTCCTATTTTACAGACCGTTTAATGCTCCTCATGTATTTCACACCTTTTGAAGCTCTTCAAATTTTTCACACCTTTTCATGCTCTTCATCTTTTTCAAAACTGTTTCATGATCATCCTATTTTTCAGAACGTTTCATCCTCCACATATTTTTGACTCCTTTAGAAGCTCTTCATTTTTTTTCACACCTTTTCAGGCTCTTCATGTTTTTCAACACCTCTTCATGCTCCTCCTATTTTTCAGACCGTTTCATGCTCCTCATATTTTTGACACCTTTTGAAGGTCTTCATATTTTTCACACCTTTTCAGGCTCTTCCTTTTTTTTCAACACTGCTTCATGCTCCTCCTCTTTTTCAGACCGTTTCCTGATCCTCATAGTTTTGACACCTTTTGAAGCTCTTCATATTTTTCACACCTTTTCAGTCTCTTCATGTTTTTGAAAACCGCTTCATGCTCTTCCTATTTTTCATACCGTTTCCTGCTCCTCATATTTTTCACACCTTTTGAAGCTCTTCATATTTTTCACACCTTTTCATGCTCTTCATCTTTTTCAAAACAGTTTCATGATCTTCCTATTTTTCAGAAAGTTTCATCCTCCACATATTTTTGACTCCTTTAGAAGCTCTTCATTTTTTTTCACACGTTTTCATGCTCTTCATGTTTTTCAACACCGCTCCATACTCCTCCTATTTTTCAGACCGTTTCATGCTCCTCCTATTTTTCAGACCGTTTCATGCTCATCACATTTTTGTCACCTTTTGAAGCTCTTCATATTTTTCACACCTTTTCAGGCTCTTCAGGTTTTTAACAACCACTTCATGCTCCTCCTATTTTTCAGACCGTTTCATGCATATCGCATTTTTGACACCTTTTGAAGCTCTTCATATTTTTCACACTTTTTCAGGCTCTTCATGTATTTGACCACCGCTTCATGGTCCTCCTATTTTTCAGATCGTTTCATGCTCCTCATGTATTTCACACGTTTTGAAACTCTTCATATATTTCACACGTTTTCATGCTCTTCATGTTTTTGAACACCGCTTCATGCTCCTCCTATTTTTCAGACCGTTTCATGCTCCTCATATTTTTGACAACTTTTGAAGCTCTTCATATTTTTCACACCTTTTCAGGCTCTTCATGATTTTCAACACCGCTTAATGCTCCTCATATTTTTAAGACCGTTTCATGCTCCTCATATTTTTGACACCTTTTGAAGCTCTTCATATTTTTCACATCTTTTGAAGCTCCTCATATTTTTCACACCTTTTCAGGCTCTTCAGGTATTTACCAACCACTTCATGCTCCTCCTATTTTTCAGACCGTTTCATGCATATCGCATTTTTGACACCTTTTGAAGCTCTTCATATTTTTCACACTTTTTCAGGCTCTTCATGTTTTTGAACACCGCTTCCTGATCCTCCTATACTTCAGACAGTTTCATGCTCCTCATGTATTTCACACCTTTTGAAGCTCTTCATATTTTTCACACCTTTTAAGGCTCTTCATGTTTTTGAACACCGTTTCATGCTGCTCCTATTTTTCAGACCGTTTCATGCTCGTCATATTTTTCACAACTTTTGAAGCTCTTCATATTTTTCACACCTTTTGAAGCTCTTCATATATTTCACACCTTCTCAGGCTCTTCATGTTTTTCAACATCACTTCATGCTCCTCCTATTTTTCAGACCCTTTCATGCTAATCTAATTTTTGACACCTTTGAAGCTCTTCATATTTTTCTCACCTTTTGAAGCTCTTCATATTTTTCACACCTTTTCAGGCTCTTCATGTTTTTGAACACTGCTTCTTGCTCCTCCTGTTTTTCAGACCGTTTCATGCTCCTCATATTTTTGACACCTTTTGAAGATCCTCATATTTTTCACACATTTTCAGGCTCTTCATGTTTTTGAACAGGGTTTCATGCTCCTCCTATTTTTCAGACCATTTCATGCTTCTCATGTATTTCACACCTTCTGAAGCTCTTCATATTTTTCACACGTTTTGAAGCTCTTCATATTCTTACACGTTTTCAGGCTCTTCATGTTTTTCAACACCGCTTCATGCTCCTCATATTTTCCAACCGTTTCATGCTCGTCATATTTTTGACACCTTTTGAAGCTCTTCATATTTTTCACAACTTTTCAGGCTCTTCATGTTTTTGAACACCGATTCATGCTCCTCCTATTTTTCAGACCGTTTCATGTTCATCTCATTTTTGACAGCTTTTGAAGCTCATCATTTTTTTCACACCTTTTGAAGCTCTTCATATATTTCACACCTTTTCAAGCTCTTCAGGTTTTCCACACCGCTTCATGCTCCTCCTATTTTTCAGACCGTCTCATGCTCCTCATGTATTTCACACCTTTTCAAGCTCTTCATATTTACACACCTTTTGAGGCTCTTCATGAATTTCAGTACCACTTCATGCTCCTCCTATTTTTGAGACCGTTTCATGTTCCTCATATATTTGACACCTTTTGAAGCTCTTCATATTTTTTACCTCTTTTCAGGCTCTTCATGTTTTTGAACACGGCTTCATGCTCCTCTTATTTTTCAGACCGTTTCAAGCTCCTCATATTTTGACACCTTTTAAAGCTCTTCATATTTTTCACACCTTTTCAGGCTCTTATGTTTTTGAACACCGTTTCATGCTCCTCTTATTTTTCAGACCGTTTCAAGCTCCTCATCTTTTTCACACCTTTTGAAGCTCTGCATATTTTTCACACCTTTTCAGGCTCTTCATGATTTTCAACACTGCTTCATGCACCTCCTATTTTTCAGACCGTTTCCTGCTCATTTAATTTTTGACACCTTTTGAAGCTCTTCATATTTTAAAAACCTTTTGAAGCTCTTCATATTTTTCACATTTTTGAAGCTCTTCATATTTTTCACACGGTTTCAGGCTCTTCAAGTTTTTCAACATCGCTTCAAGCTCCTCCTATTTTTGAGACCATTTCATACTCCTTATATTTTTGACATTTTTTGAGGCTCTTCATATTTATCACACCTTTTCAGGCTCTTCATGTTTTTGAACACCGTTTATTGATCCTCCTATTTTTCAGAACGTTTCATGCTCCTCATATTTTGACACCTTTTAAAGCTCTTCATATTTTTCACACCTTTTCAGGCTCTTCATGTTTTTGAACACTACTTCATCCTCCTCGTATTTTTCAGACCGTTTCATGCTCCTCATATTATTGACACCTTTTAAACTCTTCATATTTCTCACACCTTTTCAGGCCCTTCATGTTTTTCAACACAACTTAACGCTTCTCTTATTTTTCAGACCGTTTCATGCTCATCAAGTATTTCTCACTTTTTGAAGCTCTTCATATTTGTCACACCTTTTCAGGCTCTTCATGTTTTTGAACACCGTTTCATGCTACTCACATTTTTCAGACCGTTTCATGCTCCTCATCCTATTGACACCTTTTGTAGCTCTTCATATTTTTCACACCTTCTCAGGCTCTTCATTTTTTTCAACACCACTTCATGCTCCTCCTATTTTTCAGACCGTTTCATGCTCATCTCATTTTTTACACCTTTTGAAGCTCTTCATATTTTTGACACCTTTTGAAGCTCTTCATATTTTTCACGCATTTTCAGTCTGTGCATGTTTTTGAACACCACTTCATGCCCTTCCTATTTTTCATACGGTTTCATCTCCTCATGAATTTCACACCTTTTGAAGCTCTTCATATTTTGCACACCTTTTCAAGCTCTTCATGTTTTTCCCAACGACTTCATGCTCCTCCTACTTTTCAGACCGTTTCATGCTCCTCATATTTTTGACACCATTTAATGCTCTTCAAATTTTTCACACCTTTTCAGACTCTTCACATTTTTGAACACCACTTCATCCTCCTCGTATTTTTCAGACCGTTTCATGATCCTCATATTACTGACACCTTTTGAAGCTCTTCATATTTTTCACACCTTTTCAAGCACTTCATGTTTTTGAACACCACTTCATGCTCCTCCTATTTTTCGACCGTTTCATGCTCCTCATATTTTTCACACGTTTTGAAGCTCTTCATATTTTTCACACGTTTTCAGGCTCTTCACGTTTTTCAACACTGCTTCATGGTCCTCCTATTTTTCAGACCGTTTCATGCTCATCTCATTTTTGTCACGTTTTGAAGCTCTTCATATTTTTCACACCTTTTGAAGCTCTTCATATTTTTCACACATTTTCAGGCTCTTCATGTTTTTCAACACCGCTGCTTGATCCTCCTATTTTTCAGACCGTTTCATGCTCATCTCATTTTTGACAACTTTTGAAGCTCTTCATATTTTTCACACCTTTTCAGGCTCTTCATGTTTTTGAACACCGTTTCATGCTCCTCCTATTTTTCAGAGCGTTTCATGCTCCTCTCATTTCTGACACCTTTTGAAGCTCTTCATATTTTTCACACCGATTCAAGCTCTTCATATTTTTCAAACGTTTTCAGGCTCTTCATGTTTTTGAACACCGCTTCTTGCTCCTCTTATTTTTCAGACCGCTTCATGCTCATCTCATTTTTTACACCTTTTGAAGCTCTTCATATTTTGCACACCTTTTGAAGCTCCTCATATTTTTCACACATTTTCAGGCTCTTCATGATTTTCAGCACCGCTTCTTGATCCTCCTATTTTTCAGACCGTTTCATTCTCATCTCATTTTTGACGCCTTTTGAAGCTCTTCATATTTTTTACACCTTTGAAGCTCTTCATATTTTTCACACCTTTTCAAGCTCTTCATGTTTTTCAACACCACTTCATGCTCCTCCTATTTTTCAGACCGTTTCATGCTCATCTCATTTTTGATATCGTTTGAAGCTCTTCATATTTTTCACGTCTTTTGAAACTCTTCATATTTTTCACACCTTCTCAGGCTCTTCATTTTTTTCAACACCACTTCATGCTCCTCCTATTTTTCAGACCGTTTCATGCTCATCTCATTTTTGACACCTTTTGAACCTCTTCATATTTTTGACACCTTTTGAAGCTCTTCATATTTTTCACATATTTTCAGTCTCTGCATGTTTTTGAACACCACTTCATGCCCTTCCTATTTTTCATACGGTTTCTTCTCCTCATGAATTTCACACCTTTTGAAGCTCTTCATATTTTGCACACCTTTTCAGGCTCTTCATGTTTTTCACAACGACTTCATGCTCCTCCTACTTTTCAGACCGTTTCATGCTCCTCATATTTTTGACACCTTTTGAAGCTCTTCATATTTTTCACACCTTATCAGGCTTTTCATGTTTTCAACACCGCTTCATGCTCCTCCTATTTTTCAAACCGTTTCATGCTCATCATATATTTGACACATTTTGAAGCTCTTCATATATTTCACACATTTTCATGCTCTTCATGTTTTTTAACACCACTTCATGCTCCTCCGATTTTTCAGTCCGTTTCATGCACATCTCATTTTTGACATCTTTTGAAACTCTTCATATTTTTCACACCTTTTGAAGCTCTTCATATTTTTCACACGTTTTCAGGATCTTCATGTTTTTCAACACCACTTCTTGCTCCTCCTATTTTTCAGACCGTTTTGTGCTCCTCATATTTTTGACACGTTTTGAAGCTCTTCATATTTTTCACACCTTTTCAGGCTCTTCAAGTTTTTGAACACCGTTTCATGTTCCTCCTATTTTTCAGACCGTTTCGTGCTCCTCATAATTTTGACACCTTTTGAAACTCTTCATATTTTTCACAACCTTTGAAGCTCTTCATATTTTTCACATTTTTGAAGCTCTTCGGTTTTTTCACACCTTTTGAAGCTCTTCATACTTTTCACATTTTTGAAGCTCTTCATATTACACACACCTTTTCAGGATCTTCATGTTTTCCAACACCGCTTCATTCTCCTCCTATTTTTCAGACCGTTTCATGCTCCTCATATTTTGACACTTTTTGAAGCTCTTTATACTTTTCAAACCTTTTCAAGGTCTTCATGTTTTTGACGACCGCTTCATGCTCCTCCTATTTTTAAGACCGTTTCATGCTGCTCATATTTTTGACACCTTTTAAGCTCTTCATATTTTTCACACCTTTTCAGGCTCTTCATCTTTGTCAACATCGCTTCATTCTCCTCCTATTTGTCAGACAGTTTCATGCTCCTCATATTTTTGACACCTTTTGAAGCTCCACCTATTTTTCACACCTTTTCTGGCTCTTCATGTTTTTCAACAGCGTTTCATGCTCCTCCTATTTTTCAAACCGTTTCATGCTCCCTCTATTTTTCAGACCGTTTCCTTCTCCTCATATTTTGACAATTTTGCAAGCTCTTCATATTTTTCACACCTTTTCAGGCTCTTCATGTTTTTGAACACCGCTTCATGCTCCTCCTATTTGTCAGACCGTTTCTTGCTCCTCCTATTTTTCACCGTTTCATTCTCTTCATATTTCCACAATTTTGGAAGCTCTTCATATTTTTCACACCTTTTCAGGCTCTTCATGTTTTTCAACACCGCTTCATGCTCCTCCTATTTTGCAGTCGTTTCATGCTTCTCATATTTTTGAAACCTTTTGAAGCTCTTCGTATTTTTCACAGCTTTTCAGGCTCTTCATGTTTTTCATCACCACTTCATGCTCCTCCTATTTTTCAGACCGTTCATGCTCCTCATATTTTTGACACCTTTTGAAGATCTTCCTATTTTTCACACATTTTCAGGCTCTTCATGTTCTTCAACACCGCTTCATGCTCCTCCTATTTTTCAGACCGTTTCATGCTCCTCATATTTTTGACACCGTTTGAAGCTCTTCATATATTTCACACCTTTTCAGGCTCTTCATGTTTTTAAACACCGCTTCTTGCTCCTCCGATTTTTCAGATCGTTTCATGCTCCTCATATTTTTAACACCTTTTGAAGCTCTTCATATTTTTCACACCTTTCCTGCTCTTAATCTTTTTCAAACCCGTTTCATTCTCATTCTATTTTTCAGACTGTTTCATGATCCTCATATTATTGACACCTTTAGAAGCTCTTCATAGTTTTCACACGTTTTCAGGCTCTTCATATTTTTGAACACTGCTTCATGCTCCTCCTATTTTTCAGACCGTTTCATGCTCATCTCATTTTTGATATCGTTTGAAGCTCTTCATATTTTTCACGTCTTTTGAAACTCTTCATATTTTTCACACCTTCTCAGGCTCTTCATTTTTTTCAACACCACTTCATGCTCCTCCTATTTTTCAGACCGTTTCATGCTCATCTCATTTTTGACACCTTTTGAACCTCTTCATATTTTTGACACCTTTTGAAGCTCTTCATATTTTTCACATATTTTCAGTCTCTGCATGTTTTTGAACACCACTTCATGCCCTTCCTATTTTTCATACGGTTTCTTCTCCTCATGAATTTCACACCTTTTGAAGCTCTTCATATTTTGCACACCTTTTCAGGCTCTTCATGTTTTTCACAACGACTTCATGCTCCTCCTACTTTTCAGACCGTTTCATGCTCCTCATATTTTTGACACCTTTTGAAGCTCTTCATATTTTTCACACCTTATCAGGCTTTTCATGTTTTCAACACCGCTTCATGCTCCTCCTATTTTTCAAACCGTTTCATGCTCATCATATATTTGACACATTTTGAAGCTCTTCATATATTTCACACATTTTCATGCTCTTCATGTTTTTTAACACCACTTCATGCTCCTCCGATTTTTCAGTCCGTTTCATGCACATCTCATTTTTGACATCTTTTGAAACTCTTCATATTTTTCACACCTTTTGAAGCTCTTCATATTTTTCACACGTTTTCAGGATCTTCATGTTTTTCAACACCACTTCTTGCTCCTCCTATTTTTCAGACCGTTTTGTGCTCCTCATATTTTTGACACGTTTTGAAGCTCTTCATATTTTTCACACCTTTTCAGGCTCTTCAAGTTTTTGAACACCGTTTCATGTTCCTCCTATTTTTCAGACCGTTTCGTGCTCCTCATAATTTTGACACCTTTTGAAACTCTTCATATTTTTCACAACCTTTGAAGCTCTTCATATTTTTCACATTTTTGAAGCTCTTCGGTTTTTTCACACCTTTTGAAGCTCTTCATACTTTTCACATTTTTGAAGCTCTTCATATTACACACACCTTTTCAGGATCTTCATGTTTTCCAACACCGCTTCATTCTCCTCCTATTTTTCAGACCGTTTCATGCTCCTCATATTTTGACACTTTTTGAAGCTCTTTATACTTTTCAAACCTTTTCAAGGTCTTCATGTTTTTGACGACCGCTTCATGCTCCTCCTATTTTTAAGACCGTTTCATGCTGCTCATATTTTTGACACCTTTTAAGCTCTTCATATTTTTCACACCTTTTCAGGCTCTTCATCTTTGTCAACATCGCTTCATTCTCCTCCTATTTGTCAGACAGTTTCATGCTCCTCATATTTTTGACACCTTTTGAAGCTCCACCTATTTTTCACACCTTTTCTGGCTCTTCATGTTTTTCAACAGCGTTTCATGCTCCTCCTATTTTTCAAACCGTTTCATGCTCCCTCTATTTTTCAGACCGTTTCCTTCTCCTCATATTTTGACAATTTTGCAAGCTCTTCATATTTTTCACACCTTTTCAGGCTCTTCATGTTTTTGAACACCGCTTCATGCTCCTCCTATTTGTCAGACCGTTTCTTGCTCCTCCTATTTTTCACCGTTTCATTCTCTTCATATTTCCACAATTTTGGAAGCTCTTCATATTTTTCACACCTTTTCAGGCTCTTCATGTTTTTCAACACCGCTTCATGCTCCTCCTATTTTGCAGTCGTTTCATGCTTCTCATATTTTTGAAACCTTTTGAAGCTCTTCGTATTTTTCACAGCTTTTCAGGCTCTTCATGTTTTTCATCACCACTTCATGCTCCTCCTATTTTTCAGACCGTTCATGCTCCTCATATTTTTGACACCTTTTGAAGATCTTCCTATTTTTCACACATTTTCAGGCTCTTCATGTTCTTCAACACCGCTTCATGCTCCTCCTATTTTTCAGACCGTTTCATGCTCCTCATATTTTTGACACCGTTTGAAGCTCTTCATATATTTCACACCTTTTCAGGCTCTTCATGTTTTTAAACACCGCTTCTTGCTCCTCCGATTTTTCAGACCGTTTCATGCTCCTCATATTTTTGACACCTTTTGAAGCTCTTCATATTTTTCACACCTTTCCTGCTCTTAATCTTTTTCAAACCCGTTTCATTCTCATTCTATTTTTCAGACTGTTTCATGATCCTCATATTATTGACACCTTTAGAAGCTCTTCATAGTTTTCACACGTTTTCAGGCTCTTCATATTTTTGAACACTGCTTCATGCTCCTCCTATTTTTCAGTCATTTCATGCTTCTCATATTTTTGACACCTTTTGAAGCTCTTTGATTTTTCACACCTTTTCAGGCTCTTCATGTTTTTCAACACCGCTTCATGCTCCTCGTATTTTTCAGACCGTTTCATGCTCCTCATATTTTTGTCACCTTTTGAAGCTCTTCATATTTTTCACACCTTTTCAGTCTCTGCATGTTTTTGAACACCGCTTCATGCCCCTCTTCTTTTTCAGACCGTTTCATCTCCTCATGAATTTCACACCTTTTGAAGCTCTTCATACTTTGCACACCTTTTCAGGCCCTTGAAGTTTTTCCCAACCACTTCATGCTCCTCCTACTTTTCAGACCATTTCATGCTCCTCATATTTTTGACACCTTTTGAAGCTCTTCATATTTTTCACACCTTTCAGGCTCTTCATGTTTCTCAACACCGCTTCATGCTCCTCCTAGTTTTCAGACCGTTTCATGCTCCTCATATTTTTGACACCTTTTGAAGCTCTTCCTATATTTCACACATTTTCAGGCTCTTCATGTTTTTCAACATCACTTCATGCTCCTCCTATATTTCAGTCCGTTTCATGCACATCTCATTTTTGAAAACTTTTGAAGCTCTTCATATTTTTCACACCTTTTGAAGCTCTTCATATTTTTCACATTTTTGAAGCTCTTCATATTTTTCACTCGGTTTCAAGCTCTTATGTTTTTCAACACCGCTTCTTGCTCCTCCTATTTTTGAGACCATTTCATACTCCTTATATTTTTGACATTTTTTGAGGCTCTTCATATTTTTCACACCTTTTCAGGCTCTTCATGTTTTTGAACACCGTTTCATGATCCTCCTATTTTTTCAGAACGATTCATGCTCCTCATATTTTGACACCTTTTAAAGCTCTTCATATTTTTCACTCCTTTTGTGGCTCTTCATGTTTTTGAACACCGCTGCATGCTCCTCCTATTTTTCAGACCGTTTCATTCTCCTCATATTTTTCACACCTTTAGAAGATCTTCATATTTTTCACACCTTTTCAGGCTCTTCATGTTTTTCAACACAACTTCATGCTTTTCCTAATTTTCAGACCGTATCATGCTCCTCATGTATTTCACACCTTTTGAAGCTCTTCATATTTTTCACACCTTTTCATGCTCTTCATGTTTTTGAACACCGCTTCATGCTCCTCCTATTTTTCAGACCGTTTCATGCCCCTCATATTTTTCACACCTTTTGAAGCTCTTCATATTTTTCACACCTTTTCAGGCTCTTCATGTTTTTCAACACAACTTCATGCTCCTCCTATTTTTCTGAACTTTTCATGCTCTATATATATTTGACTCATTTTGAAGCTCTTCATATTTTTCACACCTTTTCAGCATCTTCATAATTTTCAACACCGCTTCATGCTCCTCCTATTTTTCAGACCATTTCATGCTCTTCATATTTTTGAAACCTTTTGAAGCTCTTCATATTTTTCACACCTTTTCAGGCTCTTCATGTTTTTCAACACAACTTCATGCTCCTCCTATTTTTCAGACCGTTTCATGCTCCTCATATTTTTGAATCCTTTTAATCTCTTCATATTTTTCACACATTTTCAGGCTCTTCAAGTTTTTGAACACCGTTTCATGCTACTTCTATTTTTGAATCCTTTTGAAGCTCTTCGTATTTTTCACACCTTTTCAGGCTCTGCAGGTTTTTGAACATCGCTTCATGCCCCTCCTCTTTTTCAGACCGTTTCATCTCCTCATGAATTTCACACCTTTTGAAACTCTTTATATTTTGCACACGTTTTCAGGCTCTTGAAGTTTTTCACAACCACTTCATGCTCCTCCTACTTTTCAAACCATTTCATGCTCCTCATATTTTTGACACCTTTTGAAGCTCTTCATATTTTTCACACCTTTTCAGGCTCTTCATGTTTCTCAACACCGCTTCATGCTCCTCCTAGTTTTCAGACCGTTTCATGCTCCTCATATTTGTGACACCATTTGAAGCTCTTCATATTTTTCACACCTTTTCAGGCTCTTCATGTTTTTGAACACCGTTTCATGATCCTCCTATTGTTCAGAACGTTTCATGCTCCTCATATTTTGACACATTTTAAAGCTCTTCATATTTTTCACACCTTTTGTGGCTCTTCATGTATTTCAACACCGCTTCATGCTCCTCCTATTTTTGAGATCATTTCATACTCCTTATATTTTTGACATTTTTTGAGGCTCTTCATATGTTTCACACCTTTTCAGGCTCTTCATGTTTTTGAACACCGGTTCATGCTCCTAGTATTTTTCAGACCGTTTCATGCTCATCTCATTTTGACACCTTTGAAGCTCTTCAAATTTTTCACACCTTTTGAAGCTCTTCATATTTTTCACATTTTTGAAGCTCTTCATATTTTTCACACGGTTTCAGGCTCTTCATGTTTTTCAACACCGCTTCATGATCCTCTTTTTTTTAAGAACGTTTCATGTTCCTCATATTTTGACACCTTTTAAAGCTCTTCATAATTCTCACACCTTTTCAGGCTCTTCATGGTTTAGAACACCGCTTCATCCTCCTCCTATTTTTCAGACCGTTTCATGCTCCTCATATTATTGACACCTTTTGAAGCTCTTCATATTTCTCACACCTTTTCAGCCTCTTCATGTTTTTGAACACCGGTTCATGCTCCTAGTATTTTTCAGACCGTTTCATGCTCATCTCATTTTAGACACCTTTTGAAGCTTTTCATATATTTCACATCTTTTGAAACTCTTCATATTTTTCACACCTTTTCAGGCTCTTCATGTTTTTGAACACCGCTTCATGCTCGTCCTATTTTTCAGACCGTATCATGCTCCTCATAATTTTCACACCTTTTGAAGCTCTTCATATTTTTCACACCTTTTCAGGCTCTTCAGGTTTTTGAACATCGCTTCATGGTCTTCCTATTTATCAGATCGTTTCATGCTCCTCATATTTTGGACACGTTTTGAAGCTCTTCATATTTTTCACACATTTTCAGGCTCTTCATGGTTCTAAACACCACTTCATGCTCCTTCTTATTTTCAGACCGTTTCATGCTCATCTTATTTTTGACACCTTTTGAAGCTCTTCATATTATTCACATCTTTTGAAACTCTTCATATTTTTCACACCGTTTCAGGCTCTTCATGTTTTTCAACACCGCTTCATGCTCCTCCTCTTTTTCAGACCGTTTCATGCTCCTCATATTTTTGACACCTTTTGAAGCTCTTCATATTTTTCACACCTTTTCAGGCTCTTCATGTTTTTGAACACCGTTTCATGATCCTCCTATTGTTCAGAACGTTTCATGCTCCTCATATTTTGACACCTTTTAAAGCTCTTCATATTTTTCACACCTTTTCAGGCTCTTCATGTATTTCAACACCGCTTCATGCTCCTCCTATTTTTGAGATCATTTCATACTCCTTATATTTTTGACATTTTTTGAGGCTCTTCATATGTTTCACACCTTTTCAGGCTCTTCATGTTTTTGAACACCGGTTCATGCTCCTAGTATTTTTCAGACCGTTTCATGCTCATCTCATTTTGACACCTTTGAAGCTCTTCAAGTTTTTCACACCTTTTGAAGCTCTTCATATTTTTCACATTTTTGAAGCTCTTCATATTTTTCACACGGTTTCAGGCTCTTCATGTTTTTCAACACCGCTTCATGATCCTCTTTTTTTTAAGAACGTTTCATGTTCCTCATATTTTGACACCTTTTAAAGCTCTTCATAATTCTCACACCTTTTCAGGCTCTTCATGGTTTAGAACACCGCTTCATCCTCCTCCTATTGTTCAGACCGTTTCATGCTCCTCATATTATTGACACCTTTTGAAGCTCTTCATATTTCTCACACCTTTTCAGCCTCTTCATGTTTTTGAACACCGGTTCATGCTCCTAGTATTTTTCAGACCGTTTCATGCTCATCTCATTTTAGACACCTTTTGAAGCTTTTCATATATTTCACATCTTTTGAAACTCTTCATATTTTTCACACCTTTTCAGGCTCTTCATGTTTTTGAACACCTCTTCATGCTCGTCCTATTTTTCAGACCGTATCATGCTCCTCATATTTTTCACACCTTTTGAAGCTCTTCATATTTTTCACACCTTTTCAGGCTCTTCAGGTTTTTGAACATCGCTTCATGGTCTTCCTATTTATCAGATCGTTTCATGCTCCTCATATTTTGGACACGTTTTGAAGCTCTTCATATTTTTCACACATTTTCAGGCTCTTCATGGTTCTGAACACCACTTCATGCTCCTTCTTATTTTCAGACCGTTTCATGCTCATCTTATTTTTGACACCTTTTGAAGCTCTTCATATTATTCACATCTTTTGAAACTCTTCATATTTTTCACACCGTTTCAGGCTCTTCATGTTTTTCAACACCGCTTCATGCTCCTCCTCTTTTTCAGACCGTTTCATGCTCCTCATATTTTTGACACCTTTTGAAGCTCTTCATATTTTTCACACCTTTTCAGGCTCTTTATGTTTTTGAACACCGCTTCAGGCTCCTCCTATTTTTCAGACCGTTTCATGCTCCTCATATTTTTCACACCTTTTGAAGCTCTTCATATTTTTCACACCTTTTCAGGCTCTTTATGTTTTTCAACACAACTTCATGCTCCTCCTATTTTTCAGACCTTATCATGCTCCTCATGTATTTCACACCTTTTGAAGCTCTTCATATTTTTCACACGTTTTCAGGCTCTTCATGTTTTCCACTCCGCTTCATGCTCCTCCTATTTTTCAGACAGTTTCATGCTCCTCATATTTTTGACACCTTTTCAAGCTCCTCATATATTTCACACGTTTTCAGGCTCTTCATATTTTTGAACACGGTTTCATGCTGCTCCTATTTTTCAGAACGTTTCATGCTCCTCATATTTTTACACCTTTGGAATCTCTTCACATTTTTCACACCTTTTCAGGCTCTTCATGTTTTTCAACACCGCTTCTTGATCTTCCTATTTTTCAGACCGTTTCATGCTCCTCATATATTTCTCACCATTTGAAGCTCTTCATAATTTTCACACCCTTTGAAGCTCTTCATATATTTCACACCATTTCAGGCACTTCATGTTTTGCAACACCATTTCATGCTCCTCCTATTTTTCAGACCGTTTCATGCTCCTCTATTTTTTGACACGTTTTGAAGCTCTTCATATTTTTCACACCTTTTGAAGCTCTTCATATTTTTCACAACTTTTCAGGCTCTTCATATTTTTCAACACCGCTTCATGATCGTCCTGTTTATCAGACCGTGTCATGCTCCTCATATTATTGACAGCTTTTGAAGCTCTTCATATTTTTCACACCTTTTCAGGCTCTTCATGTTTATGAACACCGTTTCATGCTGCTCCTATTTTTCAGACCATTTCATACTCCTCATATTTTTGACACCTTTTGAAGCTCTTCATATATTTCACCCCTTTTCAAGCTCTTCATGTTTTTTAACACCGATTCATGCTCCTCCTATTTTTCAGAACTTTTCATGCTCCACCTGTTTTTCAGACCGTTTCATGCTCCTCATATTTTGACACTTTTTGAAGCTCTTCATATATGTCATACCTTTTCAGGAACTTTATGTTTCTCAACACAGCTTCATGCTCCTCGTATTTTTCTGACCGTTTCATGCTCCTCACATTTTTGACACCTTTTACAGCTCTTCATATTTTTCACACCTTTTCATGATTTTCATGTTTTTCAATACCACTTCATGCTCCTCCTATATTTCAGACCGTTTCATACTCCTCCTATTTTTGACACCTTTTGAAGCTCTTCATATATTTCACCCCTTTTCAAGCTCTTCATGTTTTTTAACACCGATTCATGCTCCTCCTATTTTTCAGACTTTTTCATGCTCCTCACATTTTTGACACCTTTTGAAGCTCTTCATATTTTTCACACCTTTTCAGGCTCTTCGTGTTTTTCAATACCACTTCATGCTCCTCCTAGATTTCAGACCGTTTCATACTCCTCTTATTTTTGACACCTTTTGAAGCTCTTCATATTTTTCACACCTTTTCAGTCTCTTCATGTTTTTCAATACCACTTCATGCTCCTCCTAGATTTCAGACCGTTTCATACTCCTCATATTTTTGACACCTTTTGAACCTCTTCATGTATTTCACACCTTTTAATGCTCTTCATGGTTTTGAACACTGCTTCATGCTCCTCCTTTTTTTGGACCGTTTCATGCTCCTCACATTTTTGACACCTTTTGAACCTCTTCATGTATTTCACACTTTTTCATGCTCTTCATGTTTTTCAACACCGCTTCATGCTCCTCCTATTTTTCAGACCGTTTCATGCTCCTCCTATTTTTCAGACCGTTTCATGCTCCTCATATTTTGACACCTTTTGAAGCTCTTCATATTTTTTACACATTTTCAGGCTCTTCGTGTTTTTCAACACCGCTTCAATCTCCTCCTATTTTTCAGACCGTTTCATGCTCCTCTTATTTTTGACACCTTTTGAAGCTCTTCATATTTTTCACACCTTTTCAAGCTCTTCATGTTTTTGCACATGGCTTCATGCTCCTATTATTTTTCTGACCGTTTCATCCTCCTCCTATTTTCACACCGTTTCATGCACCTCATATTTTGACACCTTTTGAAGCTCTTCATATTTTTCACACCTTTTTAGGCTCTTCATGTTTTTGAACACCACTTCATGCTCCTCCTATTTTTCACACCGTTTCATGCTCATCTCATTTTTGACAGCTTTTGAAGCTCTTCATATATTTCACACCTTTTCAAGCTCTTCATATTTTTCAGACCTTTTCAGGCTCTTCATGTTTTTGAACACCGCTTCATGCTCCTCCTATTTTTCAGACCGTTTCATGCTCCTCATATTTTTGACACCTTTTGAAGCTCTTCATATTTTTCACAACTTTTCAGGCTCTTCTTGTTTTTCAACAGCGCTTCATGCTCCTCTTATTTTTCAGAACGTTTCATGCTCCTCATATTTTTGACACCTTTTGTAGCTCTTCATATTTTCCACACCTTTTCAGGCTCTTCATGTTTTTCACACCACTTCATGCTCCTCCTATTTTTCAGACCGTTTCATGCTCCTCATATTTTTGACACCTTTTGAAGCTCTTCATATTTTTCACACCTTTTCAGGCTCTTCATGTTTTTCACACCTTTTCAGGCTCTTCATGTTTTTGAACACCATTTCATGCTTCTCCTATTTTGCAGACCGTTTCATTCTCCTCATATTTGTGACATTTTTTGAAGCTCTTCATATATTTCACACCTTTTCAGGCTTTTCATTTTTTTCAACACCACTTCATGCTCCTCCTATTTTTCAGACCGTTTCATGCTCCTCATATTTTTGACACCTTTTGAAGCTCTTCATAATTTTCACACCTTTTCAGGCTCTTCATGTTTTTCCACAGCACTTCAAGCTTCTCCTATTTTTCAACCCGTTTCTTGCTCCTCATATTTTTGACACCTTTTGAAGCTCTTCATATATTTCACACCTTTTCAGGCTCTTCATGTTTTTGAACACTGCTTCATGCTCCACCTATTTTTCAGACCGTTTCTTGCTCCTCATGTTTTTGACACCTTTTGAAGCTCTTCATATTTTTCACACCTTCAGGCTCTTCATGTTTTTCAACACAGCTTCATGCTCCTCCTATATTTCAGACTCTTTCATTCTCCTCATATTTTTGACAGTGTTAGAAGCTCTTCATATATTTCACACCTTTACAGTCTCTTCTTTTTTTTCAACACCACTTCATGCTACTCCTATTTTTCAGACATTTTCATGCTCATCTCATTTTTGACACGTTTTGAGGCTCTTCATATTTTTCACACCTTTTCAGGCTTTTCATGTTTTTGAACACCGCTTCATGCTCCTCCTATTTTTCAGACCGTTTCATGCTGCTCATATTTTTGACACCTTTTGAAGCTCTTCATATTTTTCACAAATTTTCAGGCTCTTCCTGTTTTTGAACACCGTTTCATGCTCCTCCTATTTTTCAGACCGTTTCATGATCCTCATGTATTTCACACCTTTTGAATCTCTTCATATTTTTCACACGTTTTCAGGCTCTTCATGTTTTTCAACACCACTTCATGCTCCTCCTATTTTTCAGACCGTTTCATGCTCCTCATGTATTTCACACCTTTTGAAGCTCTTCATATTTTTCACACGTTTTCAGGCTCTTCATGTTTTTGAACACTGCTTCATGCTCCTCCTATTTTTCAGACCGTTTCATGCTCCTCATATTTTTGACACCTTTTGAAGCTCTTCATATTTTTCACACCTTTACAGGCTCTTCATGTTTTTCCACACCACTTCATGCTTCTCATATTTTTCAGACCTTTTCATGATCCTCATGAATTTCACACCCTTTGAAGCTCTTCATATTTTTCACACCTTTTCAGGCTCTTCATGTTTTTGATCACTGCTTCATGATCCTCCTATTTTTCAGAGAGTTTCATGCTCCTCATGTATTTCACATCTTTTGAAGCTCTTCATATTTTTCACACCTTTTCAGGCTCTTCATGTTTTTCCACACCATTTCATGCTTCTCCTATTTTTCGGCATGTTTCATGCTCCTCATGTATTTCACACCTTTTGAAGCTCTTCATATTTTTCACACCTTTTCAGGCTCTTCATGTTTTTAATCACCGTTTCATCCTCCTCCTATTTTTCAGACCTTTTCATGCTCCTCATATATTTGACACATTTTGAAGCTCTGAATATTTTTCACACATTTTCAGGCTCTTCATGTTTTTGAACACTGCTTCATGATCCTCCTATTTTTCAGACGGTTTCATGCTCTTCATATGTTTGACACCTTTTGAAGCTCTTCATATTTTTCACACCTTTTGAGGGCCTTCATGTTTTTCAACACCTTTTCATGCTGCTTCTCTATTTCAGACCGTTTCATGCTCCTCATATTTTTTACACGTTTTGAAGCTCTTCATATTTTTAACACCTTTTCAGGCTCTTTTTTTTTTTGAACACCGCTTCATGCTCCTCCTAATTTTCAGACCATTTCATCCTCCTCATATTTTTCACACCTTTTGAAGCTCTTCATATTTTTCACACCTTTTTAGGCTCTTCATGTTTTTGAACACAGCTTCATGATACTCCTATTTTTCAGACCGTTTCATGCTCCTCATATTTTTGACACCTTTTGAAGCTCATCATATTTTTCACACCTTTTCAGGCGTTTCATGTTTTTCAACACCATTACATGATCCTCCTATTTTTCAGATCGTTTCATGCTCATCTCATTTTTGACCCCTTTTGAAGCTTTTCATATTTTTCACAACTTTTTAGGCTCTTCATGTTTTTCAACACCGCTTCATACTACTCCTATTTTTCAGACCGTTTCATGCTCATCTCATTTTTGACACCTTTTGAAGCTCTTCATATTTCTCACAAATTTTTAGGCTCTTCATGTTTTTGACACCGCTTCATGCTCCTCCTATTTTCAGAGAGTTTCATGCTCCTCATGTATTTCACATCTTTTGAAGCTCTTCATATTTCTCACAACTTTTTAGGCTCTTCATGTTTTTCCACACCACTTCATGCTTCTCCTATTTTTCGGCCTGTTTCATGCTCCTCATGTATTTCACACCTTTTGAAGCTCTTCATATTTTTCACACCTTTTCAGGCTCTTCATGATTTTTTCACCGTTTCATGCTCCTCCTATTTTTCAGACCGTTTCATGCTCCTCATATATTTGACACATTTTGAAGCTCTGAATATTTTTCACACATTTTCAGGCTCTTCATATTTTAGAACACTGCTTCATGATCCTCCAATTTTTCAGACCGTTTCATGATCTTCTTATGTTTGACACCTTTTGAACCTCTTCATATTTTTCACTCCTTTTCAGGCTCTTCATGTTTTTCAACACCACTTCATTCTTCTCCTATTTTTCAGAGAGTTTCATGCTCCTCATGAATTTCACACCTTTTGAAGCTCTTCATAATTTTCACACTTTTTCAGGCTCTTCATGTTTTTGAACACCATTTCATGCCGCTTCTATTTTTCAGACCATTTCCTGCTCCTCATTTTTTTCTCACCTTTTGAAGCTCTTCATATTTTTCACACCTTTTCAGGCTCTTCATGTTTTTGAACACCGCTTCATGATCCTCCTATTTTTCAGACCATTTCATGCTCTTCATATTTTTGACACCTCTTGAAGCTCTTTATATATTTCACACCTTTTCAAGCTCTTCATATTTTTCAGACCTTTTCAGGCTCTTCATGTTTTTGAACACCGCTTCATGCTCCTCCTATATTTCAGACCATTTCATGCTCCTCATATTTTTCACACCGTTTGAAGCTCTTCATATATTTCACACCTTTTCAGGCTCTTCATGTTTTTGAACACCGCTTCATGCTCCTTCTATTTTTCAGAGAGTTTCATGCTCCTCATGTATTTCACACCTTTTGAAGCTCTTCATATTTTCCACACCTTTTCAGGCTCTTCATATTTTTCCACACCACTTCATGCTTCTCCTATTTTCAGCCCGTTTCAAACTCCTCATGTATGTCACACCTTTTGAAGCTCTTCATATTTTTCACACCTTTTCCGGCTCTTCATGTTTTTGAACACCGCTTCATGCTCCTCCTATTTTTCAGACCGTTTCATGCTGCTCATATTTTTGACACCTTTTGAAGCTCTTCATATTTTTCACAAATTTTCAGGCTCTTCCTGTTTTTGAACACCGTTTCATGCTCCTCCTATTTTTCAGACCGTTTCATGATCCTCATGTATTTCACACCTTTTGAATCTCTTCATATTTTTCACACGTTTTCAGGCTCTTCATGTTTTTCAACACCGCTTCATGCTCCTCCTATTTTTCAGACCGTTTCATGCTCCTCATGTATTTCACACCTTTTGAAGCTCTTCATATTTTTCACACGTTTTCAGGCTCTTCATGTTTTTGAACACTGCTTCATGCTCCTCCTATTTTTCAGACCGTTTCATGCTCCTCATATTTTTGACACCTTTTGAAGCTCTTCATATTTTTCACACCTTTACAGGCTCTTCATGTTTTTCCACACCACTTCATGCTTCTCATATTTTTCAGACCTTTTCATGATCCTCATGAATTTCACACCCTTTGAAGCTCTTCATATTTTTCACACCTTTTCAGGCTCTTCATGTTTTTGATCACTGCTTCATGATCCTCCTATTTTTCAGAGAGTTTCATGCTCCTCATGTATTTCACATCTTTTGAAGCTCTTCATATTTTTCACACCTTTTCAGGCTCTTCATGTTTTTCCACACCATTTCATGCTTCTCCTATTTTTCGGCATGTTTCATGCTCCTCATGTATTTCACACCTTTTGAAGCTCTTCATATTTTTCACACCTTTTCAGGCTCTTCATGTTTTTAATCACCGTTTCATCCTCCTCCTATTTTTCAGACCTTTTCATGCTCCTCATATATTTGACACATTTTGAAGCTCTGAATATTTTTCACACATTTTCAGGCTCTTCATGTTTTTGAACACTGCTTCATGATCCTCCTATTTTTCAGACGGTTTCATGCTCTTCATATGTTTGACACCTTTTGAAGCTCTTCATATTTTTCACACCTTTTGAGGGCCTTCATGTTTTTCAACACCTTTTCATGCTGCTTCTCTATTTCAGACCGTTTCATGCTCCTCATATTTTTTACACGTTTTGAAGCTCTTCATATTTTTAACACCTTTTCAGGCTCTTTTTTTTTTTGAACACCGCTTCATGCTCCTCCTAATTTTCAGACCATTTCATCCTCCTCATATTTTTCACACCTTTTGAAGCTCTTCATATTTTTCACACCTTTTTAGGCTCTTCATGTTTTTGAACACAGCTTCATGATACTCCTATTTTTCAGACCGTTTCATGCTCCTCATATTTTTGACACCTTTTGAAGCTCATCATATTTTTCACACCTTTTCAGGCGTTTCATGTTTTTCAACACCATTACATGATCCTCCTATTTTTCAGATCGTTTCATGCTCATCTCATTTTTGACCCCTTTTGAAGCTTTTCATATTTTTCACAACTTTTTAGGCTCTTCATGTTTTTCAACACCGCTTCATACTACTCCTATTTTTCAGACCGTTTCATGCTCATCTCATTTTTGACACCTTTTGAAGCTCTTCATATTTCTCACAAATTTTTAGGCTCTTCATGTTTTTGACACCGCTTCATGCTCCTCCTATTTTCAGAGAGTTTCATGCTCCTCATGTATTTCACATCTTTTGAAGCTCTTCATATTTCTCACAACTTTTTAGGCTCTTCATGTTTTTCCACACCACTTCATGCTTCTCCTATTTTTCGGCCTGTTTCATGCTCCTCATGTATTTCACACCTTTTGAAGCTCTTCATATTTTTCACACCTTTTCAGGCTCTTCATGATTTTTTCACCGTTTCATGCTCCTCCTATTTTTCAGACCGTTTCATGCTCCTCATATATTTGACACATTTTGAAGCTCTGAATATTTTTCACACATTTTCAGGCTCTTCATATTTTAGAACACTGCTTCATGATCCTCCAATTTTTCAGACCGTTTCATGATCTTCTTATGTTTGACACCTTTTGAACCTCTTCATATTTTTCACTCCTTTTCAGGCTCTTCATGTGTTTCAACACCACTTCATTCTTCTCCTATTTTTCAGAGAGTTTCATGCTCCTCATGAATTTCACACCTTTTGAAGCTCTTCATAATTTTCACACTTTTTCAGGCTCTTCATGTTTTTGAACACCATTTCATGCCGCTTCTATTTTTCAGACCATTTCCTGCTCCTCATTTTTTTCTCACCTTTTGAAGCTCTTCATATTTTTCACACCTTTTCAGGCTCTTCATGTTTTTGAACACCGCTTCATGATCCTCCTATTTTTCAGACCATTTCATGCTCTTCATATTTTTGACACCTCTTGAAGCTCTTTATATATTTCACACCTTTTCAAGCTCTTCATATTTTTCAGACCTTTTCAGGCTCTTCATGTTTTTGAACACCGCTTCATGCTCCTCCTATATTTCAGACCATTTCATGCTCCTCATATTTTTCACACCGTTTGAAGCTCTTCATATATTTCACACCTTTTCAGGCTCTTCATGTTTTTGAACACCGCTTCATGCTCCTTCTATTTTTCAGAGAGTTTCATGCTCCTCATGTATTTCACACCTTTTGAAGCTCTTCATATTTTCCACACCTTTTCAGGCTCTTCATATTTTTCCACACCACTTCATGCTTCTCCTATTTTCAGCCCGTTTCAAACTCCTCATGTATGTCACACCTTTTGAAGCTCTTCATATTTTTCACACCTTTTCCGGCTCTTCATGTTTTGGATCACCGTTTCATGCTCCTCCTATTTTTCAGACCGTTTCATGCTGCTCATATATTTGACACCTTTTGAAGTTCATCATACTTTTCACATCTTTTCAGGCTCTTCATATTTTTGAACACCGCTTCATGCTCCTCCAATTTTTCAGGCCGTTTCATGCTCCTCATAATTTTTACACCTTTTGAAGCTCTTCATATGTTTCACACCTTTTCAGGCTCTTCATTTTTTTCAACACCACTTCATGCTCCTCCTATTTTTCAGACCGTTTCATGCTCATCTCATTTTTTAAACCTTTTGAAGCTCTTCATATTTTTCACACCTTTTGATTCTCTTCATATTTTTCACACGTTTTCAGGCTCTTCAAGTTTTTCAACACCGCTTCATGCTCCTCCTATTTTTCAGACCGTTTCATGCTCCTCATATTTTTGACACCTTTTGAAGCTCTTCATATTTTTCACACCTTTTCAGGCTCTTCTTGTTTTTCAACAGCGCTTCATGCTCCTCCTATTTTTCAGAACGTTTCATGCTCCTCATATTTTTGACACCTTTTGTAGCTCTTCATATTTTCCACACATTTTCAGGCTCTTCATGTTTTTCAACACCGCTTCATGCTCCTCCAATTTTTCAGACCGTTTCATGCTCCTCATATTTTTGACACCTTTTGAAGCTCTTCATATTTTTCACACCTTTTCAGAGTCTTAAAGTTTTTGAACACAGCTTCATGCTCCTCCGTTTTTTCAGACCGTTTCATGCTCCTCATTTATTTCACACATTTTGAAGCTCTTCATATTTGTCACACGTTTTCAGGTTCTTCTTGTTTTTCAAAATCGCTTCATGGTCCTCCTATTTTTCAGAAGGTTTCATACTTCTCATATTTTTGACACCTTTTGAAGCTCTTCATATTTTTCACACCTTTTCAGGCTCTTCATGTTTTTGAACGCCCCTTCAAGCTCCACTTCTTTTTCAGACCGTTTCATACTACTCATATTTTTGACACCTTTTGAAGCTCTTCATATATTTCACAACTTTTCAGTCTCTTCATGTTTATCAACACCACTTCATGCTCCTCCTGTTTTTCAGATCATTTCATGCTCATCTCATTTTTGACACCTGTTGAAGCTCTTCATATTTCTCACACCTTTTGAAGCTCTTCATTTATTTCACTCCTTTAAAGGCTCTTCACGTTTTTCAACACCACTTCACCTCCTCCTATTTTTTAGACCGTCTCATGCTCCTCCTATATTTGAAACCTTTTGAGGCTCTTCATATATTTCACACCTTTTTAGTCTCTTCATGATTTTCAACACTGTCTCATGCTCCTCCTATTTTTTTTACCCGTTTCATGTTACTCATAATTTTGAAACCTTTTGAAGCTCTTCATATTTTTCACACCTTTTCAGGGTGTTCATGTTTGTCAACACCATTTCATGCTTCTCCTATTTGTCAGACCGTTTCAGGCTCCTCATATTTTTGACACCTTTTGAAGCTCTTCATATTTTTCACACATTTTCAGGCTCTTCATGTATTCAACACAGGTTTATGTTAATCCTATTTTTTAGACCGTTTCATGCTCCTCATATTTTTGACACCTTTGAAGCTCATCATATTTTTCACACCGTTTCAGGCTCTTCATGTTTTTCAATACTGTATCATGCTCCTCCTATTTTTCAGACCGTTTCATGCTCCTCATATTTTTGACACCTTTTGAAGCTCTTCATGTTTTTCAACACCGTTTCATGGTCGTCCTATTTTTCAGACCTTTTCATGCTCCTCATATTTTTAACACCGTTTGATGCTCTTCATATATTTCACACCTTTTCAGGCTCTTCATGTTTTTCAACACCGCTTCATGCTCCGCCTATTTTTCAGACCGTTTCATACTCCTCTTTTTTTTGACACCTTTTGAAGCTTTTCATATTTTTCACACCTTTTCAGGCTCTTCATGTTTTGCAACACAGCTTCATGCTCCTCCTATTTTTCAGACCGTTTCATGCTCCTCATATTTTTCACACCTCTTCAAGCTCTTCATATTTTTCACAGTTTTTCAGGCTCTTCATGTTTCTCAAAACCGTTTCAGGCTCCTCCTATTTTTCAGACCCATTCATGCTCCTGATATTTTTGACACCTTTTGAAACTCTTTTTATTTTTCACACCTTTTCAGGCTCTTCATGTTAGTCAACAACGTTTCATGCTAATCCTATTTTTCCGACCGTTTCACGCTCCTCATATTTTTGACACCTTTTGAAGCTCTTCATATTTTTAACACCTTTTCAGGCTCTTCAAGTTTTTAAACAACGTTTAATGCTCCTCCTATTTTTCAGACGTTTTCATCCTCCTCATTTTTTGAAACCTTTTGAAGCTTTTCATATTTTTCACATCTTTTCATGCTCTTCATATTTTTCAACACGGTTTCATGCTCCTCCTGTTTTTCAGACCGTTTAATGCTCCTCATATTTTTGACACCTTTTGAAGCTCTTCATGTTTTTCAACACCGTTTCATGCTCGTCCTATTTTTCAGACCGTTTCATGGTCCTCATATTTTTCAGACCGTTTCAAGCTCCTCATATTTTTGACACCTTTTGAAGCTCTTCATAAATTTCACACCTTTTCAGGCTCTTCATGTTTTTGAACACCGCTTCATGCTCCTCCTATTTTTCAGACCGTTTCATGCTCCTCTTTTTTTTGACACCTTTTGAAGCTTTTCATATTTTTCACACCTTTTCAGGCTCTTCATGTTTTGCAACACAGCTTCATGCTCCTCCTATTTTTCAGACCGTTTCATGCTCCTCATATTTTTGACTGCTTTTGATGCTCTTCATATATTTCAAACCTTTTCAGTCTCTTCATGTGTTTAAACAAGGCTTCATGCTCCTCCTATTTTTCAGACCATTTCAAGCTCCTCATATTTTTGACACCTTTTGAAGCTCTTCATATTTTTAACTCCTTTTCAGGCTCTTCAAGTTTTCAACAACGTTTCATGCTCCTCCTATTTTTCAGACGTTTTCATCCTCCTCATTTTTTTGACACCTTTTGAAGCTCTTCATGTTTTTCAATTTCGTTTCATGATCGTCCTATTTTTTAGACCGTTTCATGGTCCTCATATTTTTCAGACCGTTTCATGCTTCTCATATTTTTGACACCTTTTGCAACTCTTCATATTTCTCACACCTTTCCAGGCTCTTCATGTTTTTCAACACCGTTTCAGGCTCCTCCTATTTTTCAGACCGTTTCATGCTCCTCATATATTTGACACCTTTGAAGCTCTTCATATGTTTCCAACGTTTTCAGCTTCTTCATGTTTTTACAACGTCTCATGCTCCTCCTATTTTTAAGACCGTTTCATGCTCCTCATATTTTGACACCTTTTGAAGCTCTCATATTTTTCACACATTTTCATGCTTTTCATGTTTTTTACCACCGTTTCATGCTCCTCCTGTTTTTCAGACCGTTTCATGCTCCTCATATTTTTGACACCTTCTGAAGCTCTTCACGTTTTTCAACACCGTTTCATGCTCCTCTTAATTTTCAGACCATTTGATTCTCCCCTTATTTTTCAGACCGTTTCATGCTCCTCATATATTTGACACCTTGTGAAGCTCTTCATATTTTTCACACCTTTTCAGACTCTTCATGTTTTTCAACACCATTTCATGCTCCTCATATTTTTGACACTTTTTTAAGCTCTTCATATTTTTCACATCTTCTCAGGCTTTTCATGTTTCTGAACACCGTTTCATGCTAATCCTATTTTTCAGACCGTTTCACGATCCTCATATTTTTGAAACCTTTTGAAGCTCTTCATATTTTTCACACCTTTTCAGGCTCTTCATGGTTCTGAACACCACTTCATGCTCCTTCTTATTTTCAGACCGTTTCATGCTCATCTTATTTTTGACACCTTTTGAAGCTCTTCATATTATTCACATCTTTTGAAACTCTTCATATTTTTCATACCGTTTCAGGCTCTTCATGTTTTTCAACACCGCTTCATGCTCCTCCTCTTTTTCAGACCGTTTCATGCTCCTCATATTTTTGACACCTTTTGAAGCTCTTCATATTTTTCACAACTTTTCAGGCTCTTTATGTTTTTGAACACCGCTTCAGGCTCCTCCTATTTTTCAGACCGTTTCATGCTCCTCATATTTTTCACACCTTTTGAAGCTCTTCACATTTTTCACACCTTTTCAGGCTCTTTATGTTTTTCAACACAACTTCATGCTCCTCCTATTTTTCAGACCTTATCATGCTCCTCATGTATTTCACACCTTTTGAAGCTCTTCATATTTTTCACACGTTTTCAGGCTCTTCATGTTTTCCACTCCGCTTCATGCTCCTCCTATTTTTCAGACAGTTTCATGCTCCTCATATTTTTGACACCTTTTGAAGCTCCTCATATATTTCACACGTTTTCAGGCTCTTCATATTTTTGAACACGGTTTCATGCTGCTCCTATTTTTCAGAACGTTTCATGCTCCTCATATTTTTACACCTTTGGAATCTCTTCACATTTTTCACACCTTTTCAGGCTCTTCATGTTTTTCAACACCGCTTCTTGATCTTCCTATTTTTCAGACCGTTTCATGCTCCTCATATATTTCTCACCATTTGAAGCTCTTCATAATTTTCACACCCTTTGAAGCTCTTCATATATTTCACACCATTTCAGGCACTTCATGTTTTGCAACACCATTTCATGCTCCTCCTATTTTTCAGACCGTTTCATGCTCCTCATATATTTCTCACCATTTGAAGCTCTTCATATTTTTCACACCTTTTGAAGCTCTTCATATTTTTCACAACTTTTCAGGCTCTTCATATTTTTCAACACCGCTTCATGATCGTCCTGTTTATCAGACCGTGTCATGCTCCTCATATTATTGACAGCTTTTGAAGCTCTTCATATTTTTCACACCTTTTCAGGCTCTTCATGTTTATGAACACCGTTTCATGCTGCTCCTATTTTTCAGACCATTTCATACTCCTCATATTTTTGACACATTTTGAAGCTCTTCATATATTTCACCCCTTTTCAAGCTCTTCATGTTTTTTAACACCGATTCATGCTCCTCCTATTTTTCAGAACTTTTCATGCTCCACCTGTTTTTCAGACCGTTTCATGCTCCTCATATTTTGACACTTTTTGAAGCTCTTCATATATGTCATACCTTTTCAGGAACTTTATGTTTCTCAACACAGCTTCATGCTCCTCCTATTTTTCTGACCGTTTCATGCTCCTCACATTTTTGACACCTTTTACAGCTCTTCATATTTTTCACACCTTTTCATGATCTTCATGTTTTTCAATACCACTTCATGCTCCTCCTAGATTTCAGACCGTTTCATACTCCTCCTATTTATGACACCTTTTGAAGCTCTTCATATATTTCACCCCTTTTCAAACTCTTCATGTTTTTTAACACCGATTCATGCTCCTCCTATTTTTCAGACTTTTTCATGCTCCTCACATTTTTGACACCTTTTGAAGCTCTTCATATTTTTCACACCTTTTCAGGCTCTTCGTGTTTTTCAATACCACTTCATGCTCCTCCTAGATTTCAGACCGTTTCATACTCCTCTTATTTTTGACACCTTTTGAAGCTCTTCATATTTTTCACACCTTTTCATGATCTTCATGTTTTTCAATACCACTTCATGCTCCTCCTAGATTTCAGACCGTTTCATACTCCTCTTATTTTTGACACCTTTTGAAGCTCTTCATATTTTTCACACCTTTTCAGTCTCTTCATGTTTTTCAATACCACTTCATGCTCCTCCTAGATTTCAGACCGTTTCATACTCCTCATATTTTTGACACCTTTTGAACCTCTTCATGTATTTCACACCTTTTAATGCTCTTCATGGTTTTGAACACTGCTTCATGCTCCTCCTTTTTTTGGACCGTTTCATGCTCCTCACATTTTTGACACCTTTTGAACCTCTTCATGTATTTCACACTTTTTCATGCTCTTCATGTTTTTCAACACCGCTTCATGCTCCTCCTATTTTTCAGACCGTTTCATGCTCCTCCTATTTTTCAGACCGTTTCATGCTCCTCATATTTTGACACCTTTTGAAGCTCTTCATATTTTTTACACATTTTCAGGCTCTTCGTGTTTTTCAACACCGCTTCAATCTCCTCCTATTTTTCAGACCGTTTCATGCTCCTCATATTTTGACACCTTTTGAAGCTCTTCATATTATTCACACCTTTTTAGGCTCTTCATGTTTTTCAACACCGCTTCATGCTCCTCCTATTTTTCAGACCGTTTCATGCTCCTCCTATTTTTCACACCGTTTCATGCTCATCTCATTTTTGACAGCTTTTGAAGCTCTTCATATATTTCACACCTTTTCAAGCTCTTCATATTTTTCAGACCTTTTCAGGCTCTTCATGTTTTTGAACACCGCTTCATGCTCCTCCTATTTTTCAGACCGTTTCATGCTCCTCATATTTTTGACACCTTTTGAAGCTCTTCATATTTTTCACAACTTTTCAGGCTCTTCTTGTTTTTCAACAGCGCTTCATGCTCCTCTTATTTTTCAGAACGTTTCATGCTCCTCATATTTTTGACACCTTTTGTAGCTCTTCATATTTTCCACACCTTTTCAGGCTCTTCATGTTTTTCACACCACTTCATGCTCCTCCTATTTTTCAGACCGTTTCATGCTCCTCATATTTTTGACACCTTTTGAAGCTCTTCATATTTTTCACACCTTTTCAGGCTCTTCATGTTTTTCACACCTTTTCAGGCTCTTCATGTTTTTGAACACCATTTCATGCTTCTCCTATTTTGCAGACCGTTTCATTCTCCTCATATTTGTGACATTTTTTGAAGCTCTTCATATATTTCACACCTTTTCAGGCTTTTCATTTTTTTCAACACCACTTCATGCTCCTCCTATTTTTCAGACCGTTTCATTCTCATCTCATTTTGACACCTTTTGAAGCTCTTCATATTTTTCACACCTTTTCAGGCTCTTCATGTTTTTCACAACTTTTCAGGCTCTTCATGTTTTTGAACACCGCTTCATGCTCCTCCTATTTTTCAGACCGTTTCATGCTCCTCATATTTTTGACACCTTTTGAAGCTCTTCATAATTTTCACACCTTTTCAGGCTCTTCATGTTTTTCCACAGCACTTCAAGCTTCTCCTATTTTTCAGCCCGTTTCTTGCTCCTCATGTATTTCACACCTTTTCAAGCTCTTCATATTTTTCACACCTTTTCAGGCTCTTCATGTTTTTGAACCCTGCTTCATGCTCCACCTATTTTTCAGACCGTTTCTTGCTCCTCATGTTTTTGACACCTTTTGAACCTCTTCATATTTTTCACACCTTCAGGCTCTTCATGTTTTTCAACACCACTTCATGCTCCTCCCATTTTTCAGAACGTTTCATGCTACTCATATTTTTCACACCTTTAGAAGCTCTTCATATTTTTCAAACCTTTTTAGGCTCTTCATGTTTTTCAACACAGCTTCATGCTCCTCCTATTTTTCAGACGCTTTCATTCTCCTCATATTTTTGACAGTGTTAGAAGCTCTTCATATATTTCACACCTTTACAGTCTCTTCTTTTTTTTCAACATCACTTCATGCTACTCCTATTTTTCAGACATTTTCATGCTCATCTCATTTTTGACACGTTTTGAGGCTCTTCATATTTTTCACACCTTTTCAGGCTTTTCATGTTTTTGAACACCGCTTCATGCTCCTCCTATTTTTCAGACCGTTTCATGCTGCTCATATTTTTGACACCTTTTGAAGCTCTTCATATTTTTCACAAATTTTCAGGCTCTTCCTGTTTTTGAACACCGTTTCATGCTCCTCCTATTTTTCAGACCGTTTCATGATCCTCATGAATTTCACACCCTTTGAAGCTCTTCATATTTTTCACACCTTTTCAGGCTCTTCATGTTTTTGATCCCTGCTTCATGATCCTCCTATTTTTCAGAGAGTTTCATGCTCCTCATGTATTTCACATCTTTTGAAGCTCTTCATATTTTTCACACCTTTTCAGGCTCTTCATGTTTTTCCACACCACTTCATGCTTCTCCTATTTTTCGGCATGTTTCATGCTCCTCATGTATTTCACACCTTTTGAAGCTCTTCATATTTTTCACACCTTTTCAGGCTCTTCATGTTTTTAATCACCGTTTCATCCTCCTCCTATTTTTCAGACCTTTTCATGCTCCTCATATATTTGACACATTTTGAAGCTCTGAATATTTTTCACACATTTTCAGGCTCTTCATGTTTTTGAACACTGCTTCATGATCCTCCTATTTTTCAGACGGTTTCATGCTCTTCATATGTTTGACACCTTTTGAAGCTCTTCAATATTTTTCACAACTTTACATACTCTTCATGTTTCAACACCGATTCATGCTCCTCCTATTTTTCAGAACTTTTCATGCTCCACCTGTTTTTCAGACCGTTTCATGCTCCTCATATTTTTTACACGTTTTGAAGCTCTTCATATTTTTAACACCTTTTCAGGCTCTTTTTTTTTTTGAACACCGCTTCATGCTCCTCCTAATTTTCAGACCATTTCATCCTCCTCATATTTTTCACACCTTTTGAAGCTCTTCATATTTTTCACACCTTTTTAGGCTCTTCATGTTTTTGAACACAGCTTCATGATACTCCTATTTTTCAGACCGTTTCATGCTCCTCATATTTTTGACACCTTTTGAAGCTCATCATATTTTTCACACCTTTTCAGGCGTTTCATGTTTTTCAACACCATAACATGATCCTCCTATTTTTCAGATCGTTTCATGCTCATCTCATTTTTGACCCCTTTTGAAGCTTTTCATATTTTTCACAACTTTTTAGGCTCTTCATGTTTTTCAACACCGCTTCATACTACTCCTATTTTTCAGACCGTTTCATGCTCATCTCATTTTTGACACCTTTTGAAGCTCTTCATATTTCTCACAAATTTTTAGGCTCTTCATGTTTTTGACACCGCTTCATGCTCCTCCTATTTTCAGAGAGTTTCATGCTCCTCATGTATTTCACATCTTTTTAAGCTCTTCATATTTCTCACAACTTTTTAGGCTCTTCATGTTTTTCCACACCACTTCATGCTTCTCCTATTTTTCGGCCTGTTTCATGCTCCTCATGTATTTCACACCTTTTGAAGCTCTTCATATTTTTCACACCTTTTCAGGCTCTTCATGTTTTTTTCACCGTTTCATGCTCCTCCTATTTTTCAGACCGTTTCATGCTCCTCATATATTTGACACATTTTGAAGCTCTGAATATTTTTCACACATTTTCAGGCTCTTCATATTTTAGAACACTGCTTCATGATCCTCCAATTTTTCAGACCGTTTCATGATCTTCTTATGTTTGACACCTTTTGAACCTCTTCATATTTTTCACTCCTTTTCAGGCTCTTCATGTTTTTCAACACCACTTCATTCTTCTCCTATTTTTCAGAGAGTTTCATGCTCCTCATGAATTTCACACCTTTTGAAGCTCTTCATAATTTTCACACTTTTTCAGGCTCTTCATGTTTTTGAACACCATTTCATGCCGCTTCTATTTTTCAGACCATTTCCTGCTCCTCATTTTTTTCTCACCTTTTGAAGCTCTTCATATTTTTCACACCTTTTCAGGCTCTTCATGTTTTTGAACACCACTTCATGATCCTCCTATTTTTCAGACCATTTCATGCTCTTCATATTTTTGACACCTCTTGAAGCTCTTTATATATTTCACACCTTTTCAAGCTCTTCATATTTTTCAGACCTTTTCAGTCTCTTCATGTTTTTGAACACCGCTTCATGCTCCTCCTATATTTCAGACCATTTCATGCTCCTCATATTTTTCACACCGTTTGAAGCTCTTCATATATTTCACACCTTTTCAGGCTCTTCATGTTTTTGAACACCGCTTCATGCTCCTTCTATTTTTCAGAGAGTTTCATGCTCCTCATGTATTTCACACCTTTTGAAGCTCTTCATATTTTCCACACCTTTTCAGGCTCTTCATATTTTTCCACACCACTTCATGCTTCTCCTATTTTCAGCCCGTTTCAAACTCCTCATGTATGTCACACCTTTTGAAGCTCTTCATATTTTTCACACCTTTTCCGGCTCTTCATGTTTTGGATCACCGTTTCATGCTCCTCCTATTTTTCAGACCATTTCATGCTCCTCATATATTTGACACCTTTTGAAGTTCATCATACTTTTCACACCTTTTCAGGCTCTTCATATTTTTGAACACCGCTTCATGCTCCTCCAATTTTTCAGGCCGTTTCATGCTCCTCATAATTTTTACACCTTTTGAAGCTCTTCATATGTTTCACACCTTTTCAGGCTCTTCATTTTTTTCAACACCACTTCATGCTCCTCCTATTTTTCAGACCGTTTCATGCTCATCTCATTTTTTAAACCTTTTGAAGCTCTTCATATTTTTCACACCTTTTGATTCTCTTCATATTTTTCACACGTTTTCAGGCTCTTCAAGTTTTTCAACACCGCTTCATGCTCCTCCTATTTTTCAGACCGTTTCATGCTCCTCATATTTTTGACACCTTTTGAAGCTCTTCATATTTTTCACACCTTTTCAGGCTCTTCTTGTTTTTCAACAGCGCTTCATTCTCCTCCTATTTTTCAGAACGTTTCATGCTCCTCATATTTTTGACACCTTTTGTAGCTCTTCATATTTTCCACACATTTTCAGGCTCTTCATGTTTTTCAACACCGCTTCATGCTCCTCCTATTTTTCAGACCGTTTCATGCTCCTCATATTTTTGACACCTTTTGAAGCTCTTCATATTTTTCACACCTTTTCAGAGTCTTAAAGTTTTTGAACACAGCTTCATGCTCCTCCGTTTTTTCAGACCGTTTCATGCTCCTCATTTATTTCACACATTTTGAAGCTCTTCATATTTGTCACACGTTTTCAGGTTCTTCTTGTTTTTCAAAATCGCTTCATGGTCCTCCTATTTTTCAGAAGGTTTCATACTTCTCATATTTTTGACACCTTTTGAAGCTCTTCATATTTTTCACACCTTTTCAGGCTCTTCATGTTTTTGAACGCCCCTTCAAGCTCCACTTCTTTTTCAGACCGTTTCATACTACTCATATTTTTGACACCTTTTGAAGCTCTTCATATATTTCACAACTTTTCAGTCTCTTCATGTTTATCAACACCACTTCATGCTCCTCCTGTTTTTCAGATCATTTCATGCTCATCTCATTTTTGACACCTGTTGAAGCTCTTCATATTTCTCACACCTTTTGAAGCTCTTCATTTATTTCACTCCTTTAAAGGCTCTTCACGTTTTTCAACACCACTTCACCTCCTCCTATTTTTTAGACCGTCTCATGCTCCTCCTATATTTGAAACCTTTTGAGGCTCTTCATATATTTCACACCTTTTTAGTCTCTTCATGTTTTTCAACACTGTCTCATGCTCCTCCTATTTTTTTTACCCGTTTCATGTTACTCATAATTTTGAAACCTTTTGAAGCTCTTCATATATTTCACACCTTTTCAGGGTGTTCATGTTTGTCAACACCATTTCATGCTTCTCCTATTTGTCAGACCGTTTCAGGCTCCTCATATTTTTGACACCTTTTGAAGCTCTTCATATTTTTCACACATTTTCAGGCTCTTCATGTATTCAACACAGGTTTATGTTAATCCTATTTTTTAGACCGTTTCATGCTCCTCATATTTTTGACACCTTTGAAGCTCATCATATTTTTCACACCGTTTCAGGCTCTTCATGTTTTTCAATACTGTATCATGCTCCTCCTATTTTTCAGACCGTTTCATGCTTCTCATATTTTTGACACCTTTTGAAGCTCTTCATGTTTTTCAACACCGTTTCATGGTCGTCCTATTTTTCAGACCTTTTCATGCTCCTCATATTTTTGACACCGTTTGATGCTCTTCATATATTTCACACCTTTTCAGGCTCTTCATGTTTTTCAACACCGCTTCATGCTCCGCCTATTTTTCAGACCGTTTCATACTCCTCTTTTTTTTGACACCTTTTGAAGCTTTTCATATTTTTCACACCTTTTCAGGCTCTTCATGTTTTGCAACACAGCTTCATGCTCCTCCTATTTTTCAGACCGTTTCATGCTCCTCATATTTTTCACACCTCTTCAAGCTCTTCATATTTTTCACAATTTTTCAGGCTCTTCATGTTTCTCAAAACCGTTTCAGGCTCCTCCTATTTTTCAGACCCATTCATGCTCCTGATATTTTTGACACCTTTTGAAACTCTTTTTATTTTTCACACCTTTTCAGGCTCTTCATGTTAGTCAACAACGTTTCATGCTAATCCTATTTTTCCGACCTTTTCACGCTCCTCATATTTTTGACACCTTTTGAAGCTCTTCATATTTTTAACACCTTTTCAGGCTCTTCAAGTTTTTAAACAACGTTTCATGCTCCTCCTATTTTTCAGACGTTTTCATCCTCCTCATTTTTTGAAACCTTTTGAAGCTTTTCATATTTTTCACATCTTTTCATGCTCTTCATATTTTTCAACACGGTTTCATGCTCCTCCTGTTTTTCAGACCGTTTAATGCTCCTCATATTTTTGACACCTTTTGAAGCTCTTCATGTTTTTCAACACCGTTTCATGCTCGTCCTATTTTTCAGACCGTTTCATGGTCCTCATATTTTTCAGACCGTTTCAAGCTCCTCATATTTTTGACACCTTTTGAAGCTCTTCATATATTTCACACCTTTTCAGGCTCTTCATGTTTTTCAACACCGCTTCATGCTCCGCCTATTTTTCAGACCGTTTCATGCTCCTCTTTTTTTTGACACCTTTTGAAGCTTTTCATATTTTTCACACCTTTTCAGGCTCTTCATGTTTTGCAACACAGCTTCATGCTCCTCCTATTTTTCAGACCGTTTCATGCTCCTCATATTTTTGACTGCTTTTGATGCTCTTCATATATTTCAAACCTTTTCAGTCTCTTCATGTGTTTAAACAAGGCTTCATGCTCCTCCTATTTTTCAGACCATTTCAAGCTCCTCATATTTTTGACACCTTTTGAAGCTCTTCATATTTTTAACTCCTTTTCAGGCTCTTCAAGTTTTCAACAACGTTTCATGCTCCTCCTATTTTTCAGACGTTTTCATCCTCCTCATTTTTTTGACACCTTTTGAAGCTCTTCATGTTTTTCAATTTCATTTCATGATCGTCCTATTTTTTAGACCGTTTCATGCTCCTCATATTTTTGACTGCTTTTGATGCTCTTCATATATTTCAAACCTTTTCAGTCTCTTCATGTGTTTAAACAAGGCTTCATGCTCCTCCTATTTTTCAGACCGTTTCATGCTTCTCATATTTTTGACACCTTTTGCAACTCTTCATATTTCTCACACCTTTCCAGGCTCTTCATGTTTTTCAACACCGTTTCAGGCTCCTCCTATTTTTCAGACCGTTTCATGCTCCTCATATATTTGACACCTTTGAAGCTCTTCATATGTTTCCAACGTTTTCAGCTTCTTCATGTTTTTACAACGTCTCATGCTCCTCCTATTTTTAAGACCGTTTCATGCTCCTCATATTTTGACACCTTTTGAAGCTCTTCATATTTTTCACACATTTTCATGCTTTTCATGTTTTTTACCACCGTTTCATGCTCCTCCTGTTTTTCAGACCGTTTCATGCTCCTCATATTTTTGACACCTTTTGAAGCTCTTCACGTTTTTCAACACCGTTTCATGCTCCTCTTAATTTTCAGACCATTTGATTCTCCCCTTATTTTTCAGACCGTTTCATGCTCCTCATATATTTGACACCTTGTGAAGCTCTTCATATTTTTCACACCTTTTCAGACTCTTCATGTTTTTCAACACCATTTCATGCTCCTCATATTTTTGACACTTTTTTAAGCTCTTCATATTTTCACATCTTCTCAGGCTTTTCATGTTTCTGAACACCGTTTCATGCTAATCCTATTTTTCAGACCGTTTCACGATCCTCATATTTTTGAAACCTTTTGAAGCTCTTCATATTTTTAACACCTTTTCAGGCTCTTCAAGTAATTCAACAACGTTTCATGCTCCTCCTATTTTTCAGACCGTATCATGCTCCTCATATTTTTGACACATTTTGAAGCTCTTCATATTTCTCACACCTTTTCAGGCTCTTCATCTTTTTCCACACCACTTCATGCTCCTCCTATTTTTCAGACCATTTCATGCTCCTCATATATTTGACACCTTTTGAAGCTCTTCATATATTTCACACCTTTTCAGGCTCTTCATTTTTTGAACACCGCTTCATGGTCCTCCTTTTTTCAGACCGTTTCATGCTCCTCATATTTTTGACACCTTTTGAAGCTCTTCATATTTTTCACACTTTTCAGGTTTTTCATGTTTTTCAACACCACTTCATGCTCCTCCTATATTTCAGACCGTTTCATGCTCCTCATATATTTGACACCTTTTGAAGCTCTTCATATATTTCACACCTTTTCAGGCTCTTCATTTTTTGAACACCGCTTCATGGTCCTCCTTTTTTTCAGACCGCTTCATGCTCCTCATATTTTTGACACCTTTTGAAGCTCTTCATATTTTTCACACTTTTCAGGCTCTTCATGTTTTTCAACACCACTTCATGCTCCTCCTATATTTCAGACCGTTTCATGCTCCTCATATTTTTGACCCCTTTAGAAGCTCTTCATATTTTTCACACCCTTTCAGGCTCTTCATTTTTTTCAACACCACTTCATTCTCCTCCTATTTTTCAGACCGTTTCATGCTTCTCATATTTTTGACACCTTTTGAAGCTCTTCATGTTTTTCAACACCGTTTCATGGTCGTCCTATTTTTCAGACCTTTTCATGCTCCTCATATTTTTGACACCGTTTGATGCTCTTCATATATTTCACACCTTTTCAGGCTCTTCATGTTTTTCAACACCGCTTCATGCTCCGCCTATTTTTCAGACCGTTTCATACTCCTCTTTTTTTTGACACCTTTTGAAGCTTTTCATATTTTTCACACCTTTTCAGGCTCTTCATGTTTTGCAACACAGCTTCATGCTCCTCCTATTTTTCAGACCGTTTCATGCTCCTCATATTTTTCACACCTCTTCAAGCTCTTCATATTTTTCACAATTTTTCAGGCTCTTCATGTTTCTCAAAACCGTTTCAGGCTCCTCCTATTTTTCAGACCCATTCATGCTCCTGATATTTTTGACACCTTTTGAAACTCTTTTTATTTTTCACACCTTTTCAGGCTCTTCATGTTAGTCAACAACGTTTCATGCTAATCCTATTTTTCCGACCGTTTCACGCTCCTCATATTTTTGACACCTTTTGAAGCTCTTCATATTTTTAACACCTTTTCAGGCTCTTCAAGTTTTTAAACAACGTTTCATGCTCCTCCTATTTTTCAGACGTTTTCATCCTCCTCATTTTTTGAAACCTTTTGAAGCTTTTCATATTTTTCACATCTTTTCATGCTCTTCATATTTTTCAACACGGTTTCATGCTCCTCCTGTTTTTCAGACCGTTTAATGCTCCTCATATTTTTGACACCTTTTGAAGCTCTTCATGTTTTTCAACACCGTTTCATGCTCGTCCTATTTTTCAGACCGTTTCATGGTCCTCATATTTTTCAGACCGTTTCAAGCTCCTCATATTTTTGACACCTTTTGAAGCTCTTCATATATTTCACACCTTTTCAGGCTCTTCATGTTTTTCAACACCGCTTCATGCTCCGCCTATTTTTCAGACCGTTTCATGCTCCTCTTTTTTTTGACACCTTTTGAAGCTTTTCATATTTTTCACACCTTTTCAGGCTCTTCATGTTTTGCAACACAGCTTCATGCTCCTCCTATTTTTCAGACCGTTTCATGCTCCTCATATTTTTGACTGCTTTTGATGCTCTTCATATATTTCAAACCTTTTCAGTCTCTTCATGTGTTTAAACAAGGCTTCATGCTCCTCCTATTTTTCAGACCATTTCAAGCTCCTCATATTTTTGACACCTTTTGAAGCTCTTCATATTTTTAACTCCTTTTCAGGCTCTTCAAGTTTTCAACAACGTTTCATGCTCCTCCTATTTTTCAGACGTTTTCATCCTCCTCATTTTTTTGACACCTTTTGAAGCTCTTCATGTTTTTCAATTTCATTTCATGATCGTCCTATTTTTTAGACCGTTTCATGCTCCTCATATTTTTGACTGCTTTTGATGCTCTTCATATATTTCAAACCTTTTCAGTCTCTTCATGTGTTTAAACAAGGCTTCATGCTCCTCCTATTTTTCAGACCGTTTCATGCTTCTCATATTTTTGACACCTTTTGCAACTCTTCATATTTCTCACACCTTTCCAGGCTCTTCATGTTTTTCAACACCGTTTCAGGCTCCTCCTATTTTTCAGACCGTTTCATGCTCCTCATATATTTGACACCTTTGAAGCTCTTCATATGTTTCCAACGTTTTCAGCTTCTTCATGTTTTTACAACGTCTCATGCTCCTCCTATTTTTAAGACCGTTTCATGCTCCTCATATTTTGACACCTTTTGAAGCTCTTCATATTTTTCACACATTTTCATGCTTTTCATGTTTTTTACCACCGTTTCATGCTCCTCCTGTTTTTCAGACCGTTTCATGCTCCTCATATTTTTGACACCTTTTGAAGCTCTTCACGTTTTTCAACACCGTTTCATGCTCCTCTTAATTTTCAGACCATTTGATTCTCCCCTTATTTTTCAGACCGTTTCATGCTCCTCATATATTTGACACCTTGTGAAGCTCTTCATATTTTTCACACCTTTTCAGACTCTTCATGTTTTTCAACACCATTTCATGCTCCTCATATTTTTGACACTTTTTTAAGCTCTTCATATTTTCACATCTTCTCAGGCTTTTCATGTTTCTGAACACCGTTTCATGCTAATCCTATTTTTCAGACCGTTTCACGATCCTCATATTTTTGAAACCTTTTGAAGCTCTTCATATTTTTAACACCTTTTCAGGCTCTTCAAGTAATTCAACAACGTTTCATGCTCCTCCTATTTTTCAGACCGTATCATGCTCCTCATATTTTTGACACATTTTGAAGCTCTTCATATTTCTCACACCTTTTCAGGCTCTTCATCTTTTTCCACACCACTTCATGCTCCTCCTATTTTTCAGACCATTTCATGCTCCTCATATATTTGACACCTTTTGAAGCTCTTCATATATTTCACACCTTTTCAGGCTCTTCATTTTTTGAACACCGCTTCATGGTCCTCCTTTTTTCAGACCGTTTCATGCTCCTCATATTTTTGACACCTTTTGAAGCTATTCATATTTTTCACACTTTTCAGGTTTTTCATGTTTTTCAACACCACTTCATGCTCCTCCTATATTTCAGACCGTTTCATGCTCCTCATATATTTGACACCTTTTGAAGCTCTTCATATATTTCACACCTTTTCAGGCTCTTCATTTTTTGAACACCGCTTCATGGTCCTCCTTTTTTTCAGACCGCTTCATGCTCCTCATATTTTTGACACCTTTTGAAGCTCTTCATATTTTTCACACTTTTCAGGCTCTTCATGTTTTTCAACACCACTTCATGCTCCTCCTATATTTCAGACCGTTTCATGCTCCTCATATTTTTGACCCCTTTAGAAGCTCTTCATATTTTTCACACCCTTTCAGGCTCTTCATTTTTTTCAACACCACTTCATTCTCCTCCTATTTTTCAGACCGTTTCATGCTCCTGATATTTTGACACATTTCGAAGCTCCCCATATTTTTCACACCTTTTGAGCTTTTCATATTTTTCACACGTTCCCAGGCTCTTCATGTTTTTCAACACCGCTTCATGCTCCTCCTATTTTTCAGACCATTTGATGCTCCTCATATTTTTGACACCTTTTGATGCTCTTCATATTTTTCACACCTTTTCAGGCACTTCATATTTTTTAACACAGCTTCATGCTCCTCCTAATTTTCAGTCCGTTTCATGCTCCTGATATTTTTTGACACCTTTTGAAGCTCTTCATATCTTTCACACCTTTTCAGGCTCTTCATTTTTTTCAACACTACTTCATGCTCTTCCTATTTTTCAGACCGTTTCATGCTCATCTCATTTTGACACCTTTTGAAGCTCTTCATATTTTTCACACCTTTTAAAGCTCTTTATGTTTTTCACACCTTTTCAGGTTCTTCATTTTTTCAACACTACTTCATTCTCCTCCTATTTTTCAGACCGTTTCATGCTCCTGATATTTTTGACACATTTCAAAGCTCCCCATATTTTTGACCCCTTTAGAAGCTCTTCATAATTTTCACACCTTTTCAGGCTCTTCATTTTTTTCAACACCACTTCATTCTCCTCCTATTTTTCAGACCGTTTCATGCTCCTGATATTTTTGACACATTTCGAAGCTCCCCATATTTTTCACACCTTTTCAAGCTCTTCATATTTTTCACACGTTTTCAGAATCTTCACGTTTTTGAAAACCGTTTCATGCTCCTTCTATTTTTCAGACAGTTTCATGCTCCTCATATTTTTGACACATTTTGAAGCTCTTCATATATTTCACACCTTTTCAATCTCTTCATGATTTCCAACAACGCTTCATGCTCCTCATATTTTTCAGACCATTTCATGCTGATCTCATTTTTGTCACCTTTTGAAGCTCTTCATATTTTTCACAGCTTTTGAAGCTCTTCATATTTTTCACACCTTTTCAGGCTGTTCATGTTTTCAACACCGCTTCTTGCCTCTCCTATATTTCAGACTGTTTCATGCTCCTCATATTTTTGACACGTTTTGAAGCTCTTCATATTTTTCACACCTTCTCAGGCTCTTCATGTTTTTGAACACCGTTTCATGCTTCTCCTATTTTTCAGACCGTTTCATGCTCCTCATATTTTTGACACGTTTTGAAGCTCTTCATATTTTTCACACCTTTTCAGGTTCTTCATGTTTTTGAACACAGTTTCATGCTTCTCCTATTTTTCAGACCGTTCCATGCTCCTCATGTATTTCACACCTTTTGAAGCTCTTCATATATTTCACACCTCTTCAGGCTCTTCATGTTTTTGAATATCGTTTCAGGCTCCTCCTATTTTTCAGACCGTTTCAGGCTCCTCATATTTTTGACACCTTTTGAAGCTCTTCATGTTTTTCAATTTCATTTCATGATCGTCCTATTTTTTAGACCGTTTCATGGTCCTCATATTTTTCAGACCGTTTCATGCTTCTCATATTTTTGACACCTTTTGCAACTCTTCATATTTCTCACACCTTTCCAGGCTCTTCATGTTTTTCAACACCGTTTCAGGCTCCTCTTATTTTTCAGACCGTTTCATGCTCCTCATATATTTGACACCTTTGAAGCTCTTCATATGTTTCCAACGTTTTCAGCTTCTTCATGTTTTTACAACGTCTCATGCTCCTCCTATTTTTAAGACCGTTTCATGCTCCTCATATTTTGACACCTTTTGAAGCTCCTCATATTTTTCACACATTTTCATTTACCACCGTTTCATGCTCCTCCTGTTTTTCAGACCGTTTCATGCTCCTCATATTTTTGACACCTTTTGAAGCTCTTCACGTTTTCCAACACCGTTTCATGATCCTCTTAATTTTCAGACCATTTGATCCTCCTCTTATTTTTCATACAGTTTCATGCTCCTCATATTTTTGACACCTTTTGAAGCTCTTCATATTTTTCGCAGCTTTTCAGGCTTTTCATGTTTTTCAACACCGTTTCAAGCTCCTCATATTTTTGACTCCTTTTGAAGCTCTTAATATTTTTCACACCTTTTCAGACTCTTCATGTTTTTAACACCGTTTCATGCTCCTCCTATTTTTCAGACCGTTTCATGCTCCTCATACATTTGACACTTTTTGAAGCTCTTCATATTTTTCACACCTTTTCAGGCTCTTCATGTTTTTCAACACCGCTTCATGCTCCGCCTATTTTTCAGACCGTTTCATGCTCCTCTTTTTTTTGACACCTTTTGAAGCTTTTCATATTTTTCACACCTTTTCAGGCTCTTCATATTTTGCAACACAGCTTCATGCTCCTCCTATTTTTCAGACCGTTTCATGCTCCTCATATTTTTGACTGCTTTTGATGCTCTTCATATATTTCAAACCTTTTCAGTCTCTTCATGTGTTTAAACAAGGCTTCATGCTCCTCCTATTTTTCAGACCATTTCAAGCTCCTCATATTTTTGACACCTTTTGAAGCTCTTCATATTTTTAACTCCTTTTCAGGCTCTTCAAGTTTTCAACAACGTTTCATGCTCCTCCTATTTTTCAGACGTTTTCATCCTCCTCATTTTTTTGACACCTTTTGAAGCTCTTCATGTTTTTCAATTTCGTTTCATGATCGTCCTATTTTTTAGACCGTTTCATGGTCCTCATATTTTTCAGACCGTTTCATGCTTCTCATATTTTTGACACCTTTTGCAACTCTTCATATTTCTCACACCTTTCCAGGCTCTTCAAGTTTTTCAACACCGTTTCAGGCTCCTCCTATTTTTCAGACCGTTTCATGCTCCTCATATATTTGACACCTTTGAAGCTCTTCATATGTTTCCAACGTTTTCAGCTTCTTCATGTTTTTACAACGTCTCATGCTCCTCCTATTTTTAAGACCGTTTCATGCTCCTCATATTTTGACACCTTTTGAAGCTCTTCATATTTTTCACACATTTTCATGCTTTTCATGTTTTTTACCACCGTTTCATGCTCCTCCTGTTTTTCAGACCGTTTCATGCTCCTCATATTTTTGACACCTTTTGAAGCTCTTCACGTTTTTCAACACCGTTTCATGCTCCTCTTAATTTTCATACCATTTGATTCTCCCCTTATTTTTCAGACCGTTTCATGCTCCTCATATATTTGACACCTTGTGAAGCTCTTCATATTTTTCACACCTTTTCAGACTCTTCATGTTTTTCAACACCATTTCATGCTCCTCATATTTTTGACACTTTTTTAAGCTCTTCATATTTTTCACATCTTCTCAGGCTTTTCATGTTTCTGAACACCGTTTCATGCTAATCCTATTTTTCAGACCATTTCACGATCCTCATATTTTTGAAGCCTTTTGAAGCTCTTTATATTTTTAACACCTTTTCAGGCTCTTCAAGTAATTCAACAACGTTTCATGCTCCTCCTATTTTTCAGACCGTATCATGCTCCTCATATTTTTGACACATTTTGAAGCTCTTCATATTTCTCACACCTTTTCAGGCTCTTCATCTTTTTCCACACCACTTCATGCTCCTCCTATTTTTCAGACCATTTCATGCTCCCCATATATTTGACACCTTTTGAAGCTCTTCATATATTTCACACCTTTTCAGGCTCTTCATTTTTTGAACACCGCTTCATGGTCCTCCTTTTTTCAGACCGTTTCATGCTCCTCATATTTTTGACACCTTTTGAAGCTCTTCATATTTTTCACACTTTTCAGGTTCTTCATGTTTTTCAACACCACTTCATGCTCCTCCTATATTTCAGACCGTTTCATGCTCCTCATATATTTGACACCTTTTGAAGCTCTTCATATATTTCACACCTTTTCAGGCTCTTCATTTTTTGAACACCGCTTCATGGTCCTCCTTTTTTTCAGACCGCTTCATGCTCCTCATATTTTTGACACCTTTTGAAGCTCTTCATATTTTTCACACTTTTCAGGCTCTTCATGTTTTTCAACACCACTTCATGCTCCTCCTATATTTCAGACCGTTTCATGCTCCTCATATTTTTGACCCCTTTAGAAGCTCTTCATATTTTTCACACCCTTTCAGGCTCTTCATTTTTTTCAACACCACTTCATTCTCCTCCTATTTTTCAGACCATTTCATGCTCCTGATATTTTGACACATTTCGAAGCTCCCCATATTTTTCACACCTTTTGAGCTTTTCATATTTTTCACACGTTCCCAGGCTCTTCATGTTTTTCAACACCGCTTCATGCTCCTCCTATTTTTCAGACCATTTGATGCTCCTCATATTTTTGACACCTTTTGATGCTCTTCATATTTTTCACACCTTTTCAGGCACTTCATATTTTTTAACACAGCTTCATGCTCCTCCTAATTTTCAGTCCGTTTCATGCTCCTGATATTTTTTGACACCTTTTGAAGCTCTTCATATCTTTCACACCTTTTCAGGCTCTTCATTTTTTTCAACACTACTTCATGCTCTTCCTATTTTTCAGACCGTTTCATGGTCATCTCATTTTGACACCTTTTGAAGCTCTTCATATTTTTCACACCTTTTAAAGCTCTTCATGTTTTTCACACCTTTTCAGGTTCTTCATTTTTTCAACACTACTTCATTCTCCTCCTATTTTTCAGACCGTTTCATGCTCCTGATATTTTTGACACATTTCGAAGCTCCCCATATTTTTGACCCCTTTAGAAGCTCTTCGTAATTTTCACACCTTTTCAGGCTCTTCATTTTTTTCAACACCACTTCATTCTCCTCCTATTTTTCAGACCGTTTCATGCTCCTGATATTTTTGACACATTTCGAAGCTCCCCATATATTTCACACCTTTTCAAGCTCTTCATATTTTTCACACGTTTTCAGAATCTTCACGTTTTTGAAAACCGTTTCATGCTCCTTCTATTTTTCAGACAGTTTCATGCTCCTCATATTTTTGACACATTTTGAAGCTCTTCATATATTTCACACCTTTTCAATCTCTTCATGATTTCCAACAACGCTTCATGCTCCTCATATTTTTCAGACCATTTCATGCTGATCTCATTTTTGTCACCTTTTGAAGCTCTTCATATTTTTCACAGCTTTTGAAGCTCTTCATATTTTTCACACCTTTTCAGGCTGTTCATGTTTTCAACACCGCTTCTTGCCTCTCCTATATTTCAGACTGTTTCATGCTCCTCATATTTTTGACACGTTTTGAAGCTCTTCATATTTTTCACACCTTCTCAGGCTCTTCATGTTCTTGAACACCGTTTCATGCTTCTCCTATTTTTCAGACCGTTTCATGCTCCTCATATTTTTGACACGTTTTGAAGCTCTTCATATTTTTCACACCTTTTCAGGTTCTTCATGTTTTTGAACACAGTTTCATGCTTCTCCTATTTTTCAGACCGTTCCATGCTCCTCATGTATTTCACACCTTTTGAAGCTCTTCATATATTTCACACCTCTTCAGGCTCTTCATGTTTTTGAATATCGTTTCAGGCTCCTCCTATTTTTCAGACCGTTTCATGCTCCTCATATTTTTGACACCTTTTGAAGCTCTTCATATATTTCACATCTTTTCAGACTCTTCATGTTTTCCAACACCGCTTCATGCTCCTCATATTTTTCAGACCGTTTCATGCTCATCACATTTTTGTCACCTTTTGAAGCTCTTCATATTTTTCACATCTTTTGAAGCTCTTTGTATTTTCACATCTTTTAAAGCTCTTCATATTTTTCACACCTTTTCAGGCTCTTCATGTTTTTGAACACCGCTTCATGCTCCTCCTATTTTTCAGACCGTCATGCTCCTCATAATTTTGCCACCTTTTGAAGCTCTTCATATTTTTCACACCTTTTCAGGCTCTTCATGTTTTTGAACAACGCTTCATGGTCCTCCTATTTTTCAGACCGTTTCATGCTCCTCATGTATATCACACCTTTTGAAGCTCTTCATATTTTTCACACCTTTTCAGGCTCTTCATGTTTTTGAACCCCGTTTCATGCTCCTCCTGTTTTTCAGACCGTTTCATGCTCCTCATATTTTTCACAACTTTTGAAGCTCTTCATATTTTTCACACCTTTTGAAGCTCTTCATATATTTCACACCTTCTCAGGCTCTTCGTGTTTTTCAACATCACTTCATGCTCCTCCTATTTTTCAGATCCTTTCAGGCTAATCTAATTTTTGACACCTTTTGAAGCTCTTCATATTTTTCTCACCTTTTGAAGCTCTTCATATTTTTCACACCTTTTCAGGCTCTTCATGTTTTTGAACCCCGTTTCATGCTCCTCCTGTTTTTCAGACCGTTTCATGCTCCTCATATTTATCACAACTTTTGAAGCTCTTCATATTTTTCTCACCTTTTGAAGCTCTTCATATTTTTCACACGTTTTCAGGGTCTTCATGTTTTTCAACACCGCTTCATGCTCCTGCTAATTTCCAGACCGTTTCATACTCCTCATATTTTTGACACGTTTTGAGGCTCTTCATATTTTTCACACCTTTTCAGGCTCTTCATGTTTTTGAACACAGCTACATGCTCCTCCTATTTTTCAGACCGTTCCATGCTCCTCATATTTTTGACACCTTTTGAAGCTCTTCATATTTTTTACACCTTTTCAGGCTCTTCATGTTTTTGAACACCGTTTCATGCTCCTCCTATTTTTCAGACCGTTTCATGCTCCTCATATTTTTGACACGTTTTGGGCTCTTCATATTTTTCACACCATTCCAGGCACTTCATATTTTTGAGCACCGTTTCATACTCCTCCTATTTTTCAGACCGTTTCATGCTCCTCATATTTTTGACACCTTTGAAGCTCTTCATATTTTTCATACCTTTTCAGGCTCTCCATATTTTTGAACACCGCTTGATGCTCCTCCTATTTTTGAGACCGTTTCATGCTCCTCATATTTTTGACACCTTTTGAAGCTCTTCATATTTTTCACACCTTTTCATGCTCTTCGTGTTTTACAACACCGTTTCATGCTCCTCCTATTTTTCAGACCGTTTCATGCTCCTCATATATTTGACACCTTTGAAGCTCTTCATATGTTTCCAACGTTTTCAGCTTCTTCATGTTTTTACAACGTCTCATGCTCCTCCTATTTTTAAGACCGTTTCATGCTCCTCATATTTTGACACCTTTTGAAGCTCTTCATATTTTTCACACATTTTCATGCTTTTCATGTTTTTTACCACCGTTTCATGCTCCTCCTGTTTTTCAGACCGTTTCATGCTCCTCATATTTTTGACACCTTTTGAAGCTCTTCACGTTTTTCAACACCGTTTCATGATCCTCTTAATTTTCAGACCATTTGATCCTCCTCTTATTTTTCAGACCGTTTCATGCTCCTCATATTTTTGACACCTTTTGAAGCTCTTCATATTTTTCGCAGCTTTTCAGGCTTTTCATGTTTTTCAACACCGTTTCAAGCTCCTCATATTTTTGACTCCTTTTGAAGCTCTTAATATTTTTCACACCTTTTCAGACTCTTCATGTTTTTAACACCGTTTCATGCTCCTCCTATTTTTCAGACCGTTTCATGCTCCTCATACATTTGACACTTTTTGAAGCTCTTCATATTTTTCACATTTTCAGGCTCTTCATGTTTTTCAACATGGTTTCATGCTCCTCCTGTTTTTCAGACCGTTTCATGCTCCTCATATTTTTCACACCTTTTGAAGCTCTTCACGTTTTTCAACACCGTTTCATGCTCCTCTTAATTTTCAGACCATTTGATTCTCCCCTTATTTTTCAGACCGTTTCATGCTCCTCATATATTTGAAACCTTGTGAAGCTCTTCATATTTTTCACACCTTTTCAGACTCTTCATGTTTTTCAACACCATTTCATGCTCCTCATATTTTTGACACTTTTTTAAGCTCTTCATATTTTTCACACCTTCTCAGGCTTTTCATGTTTCTGAACACCGTTTCATGCTAATCCTATTTTTCAGACCGTTTCACGCTCCTAATATTTTTGAAACCTTTTGAAGCTCTTCATATTTTTAACACCTTTTCAGGCTCTTCAAGTAATTCAACAACGTTTCATGCTCCTCCTATTTTTCAGACCGTATCATGCTCCTCATATTTTTGACACATTTTGAAGCTCTTCATATTTCTCACACCTTTTCAGGCTCTTCATCTTTTTCCACACCACTTCATGCTCCTCCTATTTTTCAGACCATTTCGTGCTCCTCATGTATTTCACACCTTTTGAAGCTCTTCATATTTTTCACACCTTTTCAGGCACTTCATGTTTTTCAACACCACTTCATGCTCCTCTTATTTTTAAGATCGTTTCATGCTCCTCATATTTTTGACACCTTTTGAAGCTCTACATGTTTTTCACACCTTTTCAGGCACTTCATGTTTTTCAACACCACTTCATGCTCCTCTTATTTTTCAGATCGTTTCATGCTCCTCATATTTTTGACACCTTTTGGAGGTTTTCATATTTTTCACACCTTTTCAGGCTGTTCATGTTTTTGCACACCGCATCATGCTCCTCCTTTTTTCAGACCGCTTCATGCTCATCTCATTTTTGACACCTTTTGAAGCTGTTCACATTTTTCACATCTTTTGAAGCTCTTCATATTTTTTACACGTTTTCAGGCTCTTCATGTTTTTCAACACCGCTTCATGCTCCTCCTCTTTTTCATACCGATTCATGCTCCTCATATTTTTGACACCTTTTGAAGCTCTTCATATTTTTCACACCTTTTCAGACTCTGCATGTTTTTGAACACCACTTAATGCTCCTCCTCTTTTACATACCGATTCATGCTCCTCATATTTTTGACACCTTTTGAATCTCTTCATATTTTTCACACCTTTACAGGCTTTTCGTATTTTTGAACACCGCTTCATGCTCCTCCTATTTTTCAGATCGTTTCATGCTCCTCATAATTTTGACACCTTTTGAAGCTCTTCATATTTTTCACATCTTTTCAGGCTCTTCATGTTTTTCCACACCACTTCATGCTCCTCCTAGTTTTTAGACCATTTCATGCTCATCTCATTTTTGACACCTTTTGAAGCTCTTCATATTTTTGACACCTTTTGAAGCTCTTCATATTTTTCACACCTTTTCAAGCTCTTCATGCTTTTCAACACCGCTTCATGCTCCTGCTATATTTCAGACCGTTTCATGCTCCTCCTATTTTTAACACCTTTTGAAGCTCTTCATATTTTTCACACGTTTTCAGGCTCTTCATGTTTTTCAACACCGCTTGATGCTGCTCCTCTATTTCATTCCGATTCATGCTCCTCATATTTTTGAGACCTTTTGAAGCTCTTCATATTTTTCACACCTTTTCAGGCTTTTCATGTTTTTGAACACCGCTTCATGCTCCTCCTATTTTTCAGATCGTTTCATGCTCCTCATAATTTTGACACCTTTTGAAGCTCTTCATATTTTTCACATCTTTTCAGGCTCTTCATGTTTTTCAAAACCGCTTCATGCACCTGTTTTTTTTCAGACCGTTTCATGCTCCTCATGTATTCCACACCTTTTGAAGCTCGTCATATTTTTCACATCTTTTCAGGCTCTTCATGTTTTTCAATACTGTATCATGCTCCTCCTATTTTTCAGACCGTTTCATGCTCCTCATATTTTTGACACCTTTTGAAGCTCTTCATGTTTTTCAACACCGTTTCATGGTCGTCCTATTTTTCAGACCTTTTCATGCTCCTCATATTTTTGACACCGTTTGAAGCTCTTCATATATTTCACACCTTTTCAGGCTCTTCATGTTTTTCAACACCGCTTCATGCTCCGCCTATTTTTCAGACCGTTTCATACTCCTCTTTTTTTTGACACCTTTTGAAGCTTTTCATATTTTTCACATCTTTTCAGGCTCTTCATGTTTTTCCACACCACTTCATGCTCCTCCTAGTTTTTAGACCATTTCATGCTCATCTCATTTTTGACAGCTTTTGAAGTTCTTCATATTTTTCACATCTTTTGAAACTATTCATATTTTTCACACCTTTTCAGGCTCTTCATGTTTTTCAACACCGCTTCATGCTTCTCCTATTTTTCAGACCGCTTCATGCTCCACTCATTTCTGAAATCTTTTGAAGCTCTTCATATATTTCACACCTTTTCAGGCTCTTCATGTTTTTCAACACCGCTTCATGCTCCTCCTATTTTTCAGACAGTTTCATGCTCCTCATATTTTTGACACATTTTGAAGCTCTTCATATTTTTCACACTTTTTCGGGCTCTTCTTGTTTTTGACGACCACTTCATGCTCCTCCTATTTTTTAGACCGTTTTATGCTCCTCATATTTTTGACACCTTTTGAAGCTCTTCATATTTTTCACACCTTTTCAGACTCTTCATGTTTTTCAACACCGCTTCATGCTCCTATTATTTTTCAGACCGTTTCATGCTCCTCATATTTTTGACACGTTTTGAGGCTTGTCCTATTTTTCACACCTTTAAAGGCTCTTCATGTTTTTGAACACCGTTTCATGCTGCTCCTATTTTTCAGACCATTTCATGCTTCTCATATGTTTGACACCTTTTGAAGCTCTTCATATTTTTCACATCTTTTCATGCTCTTCATGTTTTTGAACACCGTTTCATGCTCCTCCTATTTTTCAGACCGTTTCATGCTCCTCATATTTTTCACACCTTTTGAAGCTCTTCATATTTTTCACACCTTTTCAGGCTCTTCCTGTTTTTAATGACCGCTTCATGCTCCTCATATTTTTCAGACCGTTTCATGCTCCTCATATTTTTCAGACCGTTTCCTGCTCCTCATATTTTTCAGACCTTTTGAAGCTCTTCATATATTTCACACTTTTTCAGGCTCTTCATGTTTTTCAACAACACTTCATGTTCCTCCTATTTTTCAGACCGTTTCATGCTTCTCATAATTTTGACACCTTTTGAAGCTCTACATATTTTTCCCATCTTTTCATGCTCTTCATCTTTTTAAAACCGTTTCATGCTCATCCTATTTTTCAGACAGTTTCATGCTCCTCATATTTTTGACACCTTTTGAAGCTCTTCATATTTTTCACACCTTTTCAGGCTCTTCATGTTTTTGAACACCACTTCATGCACCTCCTATTTTTCAGACAGTTTCATGCTCCTCATATATTTCAGACCTTTTGAAGCTCTTCATATATTTCACACCTTTTCAGGCTCTTCATATTTTTCAACACAACTTCATGCCTCTCCTATATTTCAGACCGTTTCATGCTCCTCATATTTTTGACACCTTTTGAAGCTCTTCATATTTTTCACATCTTTTGAAGCTCTTCATATTTTTCACACCTTTTGAAGCGCTTCATATATTTCATATTTTTGAAGCTCTTCATATTTTCACACCTTTTCAGGGTTTTAATTTTTTTCAACACCACTTCATGCTCTTAATATTTTTCAGACCTTTTCATGCTCATCTCTTTTTGACACCTTTTGAAGCTCTTCATATTGTTCACACCTTTTCAGGCTCATCATGTTTTTGCACACCTCTTCATGATCCTCATGTTTTTCACACCGTTTCTTGCTCCTCATATTTTTCACACCTTTTGATGCTCTTCATATATTTCACACCTTTTCAGGCTCTTTATGTTTTTGAACACCACTTCATGCTCCTCGTATGTTTCAGACCGTTTCATGCTCCTCATATTTTTGACACTTTTTTGGGGCTCTCATATTTTTCACACCATTCCAGGCTCTTCATATTTTTGAACACCGTTTCATGCTCCTCCTATTTTTCAGACCGTTTCATGCTCCTCATATTTTTGACACGTTTTGGGCTCTTCATATTTTTCACACCATTCCAGGCACTTCATATTTTTGAACACCTTTCATACTCCTCCTATTTTTCAGACCGTTTCATGCTCCTAATATTTTTGAAACCTTTTGAAGCTCTTCATATTTTTCACACCTTTTCAGGCTCTTCAATTTTTTCAACAATGTTACAATGCTCCTCCTATTTTACAGACCGTTTCATGCTCCTCATATTTTTGACACCTTTTGAAGCTCTTCATGTTTTTCACACCTTTTGAAGCTCTTCATATATTTCACACTTTTTCAAGCTCTTCATGTTTTTCAACACCACTTCATGTTTCTCCTATTTCTCAGACCGTTTCATGCTCATCTCATTTTTGACAGCTTTTGAAGTTCTTCATATTTTTCACATCATTTGAAACTATACATATTTTTCACACCTTTTCAGGCTCTTCATGTTTTTCAACACCGCTTTATGCTCCTCCTATTTTTCAGACCGTTTCATGCTCCTCTCATTTCTGAAATCTTTTGAAGCTCTTCATATATTTCACACATTTTCAGGCTCTTAATGTTTTTCAACACCACTTCATGCTCCTCCTATTTTTCAGACCGTTTCATGCTCATGTCATTTTTGACACCTTCTGAAGCGCTTCATAGTTTTCACAAATTTTCAGGCTCTTCATATTTTTGAACACCGTTTCATGCTCCTCCTATTTTTCATACCATTCCATGCTCCTCATATTTTTGACACCTTTTGAAGCTCTTCATATTTTTCACACCTTTTCAGGCTCTTCATGTTTTTCAACACCGCTTCATGCTCCTCCTATTTTTCAGACCGTTTCTTGCTCCTCATGTATTTCACACCTATTGAAGCTCTTCATATTTTTCCCACTTTTTCAGGCTCTTCATGTTTTTGAACACCGTTTCATGCTCCTCATATTTTTCAGAGCGTTTCATGCTCCTCTCATTTCTGACACCTTTTGAAGCTCTTCATATATTTCACACATTTTCAGGCTCTTAATGTTTTTCAACACCACTTCATGCTCCTCCTATTTTTCAGACCGTTTCATGCTCATGTCATTTTTGACACCTTCTGAAGCGCTTCATAGTTTTCACAAATTTTCAGGCTCTTCATATTTTTGAACACCGTTTCATGCTCCTCCTATTTTTCATACCGTTTCATGCTCCGCATATTTTTGACACCTTTTGAAGCTCTTCATATTTTTCACACCTTTTCAGGCTCTCCATGTTTTTCAACACCGCTTCATGATCCTCCTATTTTTCATACCGTTTCATGCTCCTAATATTTTTGACACCTTTTGTAGCTCTTCATATTTTTCAACATCGCTTCATGATCCTCCTATTTTTCAGACCGTTTTATGCTCCTCATGTATTTCACAGCTTTGAAGCTCTTCATATTTTTCGGACCTTTTCAGACTCTTCATATTTTTGAACACGGTTTCATGCTCCTCCTATTTTTCAGACCGTTTCATGCTCCTCATATTTTTACACCTTTGGAAGCTCTTCACATTTTTCACAACTTTTCAGGCTCTTCATATTTTTCAACACCGCTTCATGATCGTCCTGTTTTTCAGACCATTTCATGCTCCTCATATTATTGACAGCTTTTGAAGCTCTTCATATTTTTCACACCTTTTCAGGCTCTTCATGTTTATGACACCGTTTCATGCTCCTCCTAGTTTTCAGACCGTTTCATGCTGCTCATATTGTTGACACTTTTTGAAGCTCTTCATATTTTTCACACCTTTTCAGGCTCTTCAATTTTTTCAACAATGTTACAATGCTCCTCCTATTTTTCAGACCGTTTCATGCTCTTTATATTTTGGACACTTTTTGAAGCTCTTCATATTTTTCACACCTTTTCAGGCTCTTCAATTTTTTCAACAATGTTACAATGCTCCTCCAATTTTCAGACCGTTTCATGCTCCTTATATTTTTGACAACTTTTGAAGCTCTTCATATTTTTCACACCTTTTCACGCTCATCATGTTTTTCAACACCACCTCATGCTCCTCCTAATTTTCAGAACGTTTCATGCTCCTCCTATTTTTGCCACCTTTTGAAGCTCTTCATATTTTTCACACCTTTTCAGGCTCTTCATGTTTTTGAACAGGGTTTCATGCTCCTCCTAATTTTCAGAACGTTTCATGCTCCTCATATTTTTGACAGCTTTTGAAGTTCTTCATATTTTTCAAACCTTTTCAGGCTGTTCATGTTTCACAACAACGCTTCATTCTCCTCCTATTTTTCACACCTTTTGAAGCTCTTCGTATATTTCACACCTTTTCAGGCACTTCATATTTTTCAACACAACTTAACGCTTCTCTTATTTTTCAGACCGTTTCATGCTCCTCATATATTTCACACTTTTTGAAGCTCTTCATATTTTTCACACCTTTTCAGGCTCTTCACGTTTTTGAACACCGTTTCATGCTACTCACATTTTTCAGACCGTTTCATGCTCCTCATACTATTGACACCTTTTGAAGCTCTTCATATTTTTCACACATTTTCAAGCTCTTCATGTTTTTCAACACCACTTCATGCTCCTCCTATTTTTCATACCGTTTCATGCTCATCTCATTTTTGATATCTTTTGAAGCTCTTCATATTTTTCACGTCTTTTGAAACTCTTCATATTTTTCACACCTTCTCAGGCTCTTCATTTTTTTCAACACCACTTCATGCTCCTCCTATTTTTCAGACCGTTTCATGCTCATCTCATTTTTGACACCTTTTGAAGCTCTTGATATTTTTGACACCTTTTGAAGCTCTTCATATTTTTCACACTTTTTCAGTCTCTGCATGTTTTTGAACACCACTTCATGCCCTTCCTATTTTTCATACGGTTTCATCTCCTGATGAATTTCACACCTTTTGAAGCTCTTCATATTTTGCACACCTTTTCAGGCTCTTCATGTTTTTCACAACGACTTCATGCTCCTCCTACTTTTCAGACCGTTTCATGCTCCTCATATTTTGACACCTTTTAAAGCTGTTCATATTTGTCACACCTTTTCAGGCTCCTCATGTTTTTGAACACTACTTCATCCTCCTCGTATTTTTCAGACCGTTTCATGCTCCTCATATTATTCACACCTTTTGAAACTCTTCATATTTCTCACACCTTTTCAGGCCCTTCATGTTTTTCAACACAACTTAACGCTTCTCTTATTTTTCAGACCGTTTCATGCTCCTCATATATTTCACACTTTTTGAAGCTCTTCATATTTTTCACACCTTTTCAGGCTCTTCACGTTTTTGAACACCGTTTCATGCTACTCACATTTTTCAGACCGTTTCATGCTCCTCATACTATTGACACCTTTTGAAGCTCTTCATATTTTTCACACATTTTCAAGCTCTTCATGTTTTTCAACACCACTTCATGCTCCTCCTATTTTTCATACCGTTTCATGCTCATCTCATTTTTGATATCTTTTGAAGCTCTTCATATTTTTCACGTCTTTTGAAACTCTTCATATTTTTCACACCTTCTCAGGCTCTTCATTTTTTTCAACACCACTTCATGCTCCTCCTATTTTTCAGACCCTTTCATGCTCATCTCATTTTTGACACCTTTTGAAGCTCTTGATATTTTTGACACCTTTTGAAGCTCTTCATATTTTTCACACTTTTTCAGTCTCTGCATGTTTTTGAACACCACTTCATGCCCTTCCTATTTTTCATACGGTTTCATCTCCTCATGAATTTCCCACCTTTTGAAGCTCTTCATATTTTGCACACCTTTTCAGGATCTTCATGTTTTTCACAACGACTTCATGCTCCTCCTACTTTTCAGACCGTTTCATGCTCCTCATATTTTTGACACCTTTTGAAGCTCTTCATATTTTTCACAACTTATCAGGCTCTTCATGTTTTCAACACCGCTTCATGCTCCTCCTATTTTTCAAACCGTTTCATGCTCGTCATATATTTGACACATTTTGAAGCTCTTCATATATTTCACACATTTTCATGCTCTTCATGTTTTTTAACACCACTTCATGCTCCTCCGATTTTTCAGTCCGTTTCATGCACATCTCATTTTTGACATCTTTTGAAACTCTTCATATATTTCACACCTTTTGAAGCTCTTCATATTTCTCACACGTTTTCTGGGTCTTCATGTTTTTCAACACCACTTCTTGCTCCTCCTATTTTTCAGATCGTTTCGTGCTCCTCATATTTTTGACACGTTTTGAAGCTCTTCATATTTTTCACACCTTTTCAGGCTCTTCATATTTTTGAACAGCGTTTCATGCTCCTCCTATTTTTCAGACCTTTTCATGCTCCTCATATTTTTCACACCTTTTGAAACTCTTCATGTTTTTCACATCTTGCTTCACGCTCCTTCTATTTTTGAGACGGTTTCATGCTCCTCATAATTTTGACAACTTTTGGAGCTCTTCATATTTTTCACACATTTTCAGGCTCTTCATATTATTGAACACCGCTTCATGCTCCTCCAATTTTTCAAACGGTTTCATGCTCCTCATATTTTTCACACCTTTTCAAGCTCTTCATATTTTTCACAGCTTTTCAGGATCTTCATGTTTTTCAACACCGCTTCATGCTACTCCTATTTTTCAGACCGTCTCATGCTCCTCATATTTTTCACACCTTTTGAAGCTCTTCATATTTTGCACACCTTTTCAGGCTATTCATGTTTTTCAACACCGCTTCATTCTCCTTCTATTTTTCAGACCGTTTCATGCCCCTCATATTTTTGACAGCTTTTGAAGCTCTTCTTACTTTTCACACCTTTTCAGGCTCTTCATGTTTTTGAACACCGTTCATGCTCTTCCTATTTTTCAGACCGTTTCATGCTCCTCATATTTTTCACACCTTTTGAAGCTCTTCATATTTTTCACACCTTTTCAGGCTCTTCATGTTTTTCAACACCGCTTCATGCTGCTCGTATTTATCAGACCTTTTCATGCTCCTCATATTTTTCACATTTTTGAAGTTCTTCATATTTTTCACACCTTTCCAATATCTTCATGTTTTTGAACACCGCTTCATGCTCCTCCTATTTTACAGACCGTTTCATGCTCCTCATGTATTTCACACCTTTTGAAGCTCTTAATATTTTTCACACCTTTTCACGCCCTTCATGTTTTTGAACACCGCTTCATGTTCCTCGTATTGTTCAGACCGTTTCATTTTCCTCATATTTTTCACACATTTTGAAGCTCTTCCTATTTTTCACAAATTTTCAGGCTCTTCATATTTTTTAACACCGCTTAATGCTCCTCCTATTTTTCACACCGTTTATTGCTCCTCATGTATTTCACACCTTTTGAAGCTCTTCATATTTTTCACATCTTTTCAGGCTCTTCATGTTTTTGAACAATGTTTCATGCTCCTCTTTTTTTTCAGACCGTTTCATGCTCATCTCATTTTTTACACCTTAGAAGCTCTTCATATTTTTCACACCTTTTCAGTCTCTTCATGTTTTTGAACACCGCATCAATCTCATCCTATTTTTCAAACAGTTTCATGCTCCTCATGTATTTCACACCTTTTGAAGCTCTTCATATTTTTCACACCTTTTCAGGCTCTTCATGGTTTTCAACACCTTTGCTTGCTCCTCCTATTTTTCAGACCGTTTCATGCTCCTCATATTTTTGACACGTTTTGAAGTTCTTCATATTCTTCACACCTTTTCAGGCTCTTCAGGTTTTTGAACACCGCTTCATGCTCCGCACATTTTACAGAGCTTTTCATGCTCCTCATGTTTTTGACACTTTTTGTAGCTCTTCATATTTTTCACACCTTTTAAGGCTCTTCACGTTGTTGAACACGGTTTCATGCTCCTTTTTTCAGACCGTTTCATGCACCTCATGTATTTGAGACGTTTTGAAGCTCTTCTTATTTTTTGTACGTTTTGAGGCTCTTCATGTTTTTGAACACCGTTTCATGCTCCTCCTATTTTTCAGACCGTTTCATGCTCCTGATATTTTTGACACCTTTGAAGCTCTTCATATTTTTTACACCTTTTCAGGCTCTTCATATTTTTCAACACCGTTTCATGCTCCTCCTATTTTTCAGATCGTTTCATGCTCCACATATTTTTGACAACTTTTGAAACTAATCATATTTTTCACACCTTTTCAGGCTTTACATGTTTTTGAACCCAGTTTCATGCTCCTCATATTTTTGAAACCTTTTGAAGCTCTTCATATTTTTTACAACTTTTCAGGCTCTTCATATTTTTGAACACAGTTTCATGCTCCTCATATTTTTCACACTTTTTCATGCTTTTCATATTTTTCACATCTTTTCATGCTCTTCATGTTTCCCAACGCCGTTTCTTGCTCTGCCTATTTTTCAGACCGTTTCATGCTCCTCATATTTTTGACACATTTTGAAGCTCTTCATATATTTCACATCTTTTCAGGCTCTTCAGGTTTTTCAACACCACTTCATGCTCCTCCTATTTTTCAGAACGTTTCATGCTCCTCATATTTTTGACACGTTTTGAAGCTCTTCATATTTTTCACACCTTTTCAGGCTCTTCATGTTTTTGAACACCTCTTCATGCTCCTTCTATTTTTAGACCGTTTCATGCTCCTCATTTTTTTGAAACATTTTGACGCTCTTCATATTTTTCACACCTTTTGTGGATCTTCATGTTTTTGAACACAGTTTATGCTCCTCATATTTTTCACACATTTTCATGCTCTTCATATTTTTCACACCTTTTCAGGCTCTTCAGGTTTTTGAACACCATTTCATGCTCCTCTTATTTTTCAGACCGTTTCCTGCTCCTCATATATTTGAGATCTTTTGAAGCTCTTCTTATTTTTCACACCTTTTCATGCTTTTCATGTTTTTCAACACCGTTTCCTGCTCCTTCTATTTTCAGACCGTTTCATGCTCCTAATATATTTGACACCTTTTAAAGCTCTTCATATATTTCACACCTTTCAGGCTCTTCATGTTTTTGAACCCCGTTTCATGCTCCTCCTATTTTTCAGACCGTTTCGTGCTCCTCATATATTTGACACCTTTTGAAGGTCTTTTTATTTTTCACACCTTTTCACGCTTTTCATGTTTTTCAACTCCGTTTCATGCTCCTCCTATTTTTCAGACCGTTTCGTGCTCCTCATATATTTGACACCTTTTGAAGCTCTTCATATTCTTCACACCTTTTCAGGCTCTTCATGATTTTGAATACCGCTTCATGCTCCTCCTATTTTTCAAAACGATTCATGCTCCACCTATTTTTCAGAATGTTTCATGCTCCTCATATTTTTGACACCTTTTGAAGCTCTTCATATTTTTCACCCCATTTCAGGCTCTTCATATTTTTAAACACCACTTCTTACTCCTCCTATTTTCAGACCGTTTCATGCACCTCATATTTTTGACACCTTCTGAAGCTCTTCATATTTTTCACACCTTTTCAGGCTCTTCATGTTTTTCAACACCGCTTCATGCTCCTCCTTTTTTCAGAACGTTTCATGCTCTTAATATTTTTGACACCTTTTGAAGCTCTTCATATTTTTCACACCTTCTCAGGCTCTTCATGTTTTTGAACACCGTTTCCTGCTGCTAATATTTTTCAGACCTTTTCATGCTCCAAATATATTTGACACCTTTTGAAGCCTTTCATATTTTTCACAGCTTTTCAGACTCTTCTTGTTTTTCAACACCACTTCATGCTCCTCTTATTTTTCAGACCGTTTCATGCTCCTCATATTTTTGACACCTTTTGAAGCTCTTCATGTTTTTCACACCTTTTCAGGCTCTTGATGTTTTTAAACACCACTTCATACTCCTCCTATTTTTCAGACCGTTTCATGCTCCTCATATTTTTGACACCTTTTGAAGCTCTTCATGATTTTCACACCTTTTCAATCTCTTCATGTTTTTCAACACAGATTCATGCTCCTCATTTTTTTTCAGACTGTTTCAAGCTCCTCATATTTTTGACACCTTTGAAGCTCTTCATATTTTTCACAACTTTTCAGGCTCTTCTTGTTTCTCAACACCACTTCATGGTCCTCTTATTTTTCAGACCGTTTCATGCTCCTCATGTTTTTGACACCTTTTCATGCTCTTCATATTTTTCACACATTTTCAATCTCGTCATGTTTTTCAACACAGTTTCATGCTCCTCATTTTTTTTCAGACTGTTTCATGCTCCTCATATTTTTGACACCTTTTGAAGCTCTTCATATTTTTCACACCTTTTCAGGTTCTTCACGTTTTTAAACAACGCTTCATGCTCCTCCTATTTTTCAGAACGTTTCATGCTCCTCATATTTTTGACAACTTTTGAAGCTCTTCATATTTTTAACACCTTTCATGCTCTTCATGTTTTTCCACAGAGCTTCATGCTCCTCCTATTTTACAGACCGTTTCATCCTCCACATATTTTTGACACCTTTTGAAGCTCTTCATATTTTTCACACCTTTTCAGGCTCTTCATGTTTTTGAACACCGTTTCATGTTCCTCATATTTTTGACACCTTCTGAAGCTCATCATATTTTTCACAGGTTTTCATGCTCTTCATCTTTTTCAAAACCGTTTCATTCTCATACTATTTTTCAGACAGTTTCATGCTCCTATATATTTGACACCTTTTGAAACTCATCATATTTTTCACACGTTTTCAGGCTCTTCATGGTTTTCAACACCGCTGCATGCTCCTCCTATTTTTCAGACCGTTTCATGCTCTTAATATTTTTGACATCTTTTGAAGCTCTTCATATATTTCACACCTTTTCAGGCTCTTCATGTTTTTCAACACTGATTCATGCTCCTCCTATTTTTCAGACCGTTTCATGCTTCTCTTATTTTTGACACCTTTTGAAGCGCTTCATATTTTTCACACCTTTTCAGGGTCTTCTTGTTTTGCATCACCACTTCATGCTCCTCTTATTTTTTAGACCGTTTCATGCTCCTCATATTTTTGAAACCTTTTGAAGCTCTTCATATTTTTCACACCTTTCCTGGTTCTTCATGTTTTTGAACACTGTTTCATGCTCCTCCTGTTTTTCAGACCGTTTCATGCTGCTCATATTTTGACAACTTTTGAAGCTCTTCATATTTTTCATACCTTTTCAGGCTCTTCATATTTTTCAACACAAATTCATGCTCCTCCTATTTTTCACACCGTTTCATGCTCCTCATATTTTTGACAACTTTTGAAGCTCTTCCTATTTTTCACAACATTTCAGGCTCTTCATGTTTTTGAAAACCACTTCATTCTCCTCCTGTTTTTCAGATCGTTTCATGCTCCTCATATTTTTGACACCTTTTGAAGCTCTTCATATATTTCACACCGTTTCATGCTCTTCCTGAATTTCAACACAGCTTAATGCTCCTCCTATTTTTCAGACCGTTTCATGCTCTTCATATTTTTGCCTCCTTTTCAAGCTCTTCATATTTTTCAAACCTTTTCAGGCTCTTGATGTTTTTGAACACCGTTTCATCCTCCTCCTATTTTTCAGACCGTTTCATACTCCTCATATTTTTGACACCCTTTGAATCTCTTCATATTTTTCACACCTTTTCAGGCTCTTCATGTTTTTGAACACCGTTTCATGTTTCTCATATTTTTGACACCTTTTGAAGCTCTTCATATTTTTCACACCTTTTCAGGCTCTTCATGATTTTGAACACCTTTTCATGTTCCTCTTATGTTTGACACCTTTTGAAGCTCTTCATATTATTCACACCTTTTCAGGCTCTTCATGTTTTTGAACACCGCTTCAGCTCCTTCTATTTTCAGACTGTTTCATACTCCTCATGTTTTTGAGACGTTTTGAAGCTCTTCATATTTTTCACACCTTTTCTGGATTTTCATGTTTTTGAACACAGTTTCATTCTCCTCATATTTTTCACACATTTTCATGCTCTTCATAGTTTTCACACCTTTTCAGGATTTTCATGTTTTTGAACACCGTTTCATGCTCCTCCTATTTTTCAGGCCGTTTCATGCTCCTCATGTTTTTGAGACGTTTTGAAGCTCTGCATATTTTTCATACCTTTCAGGCTCTTCATGTTTTTGAACACCGTTACATGCTCCTCCTATTTTTCATACCATTTAATGCTCGTCATATTTTTGACACCTTTTGAAGCTCTTCATATTTTTCACACCATTTCAGGCTCTTCAAGTTGTTGAACACTGCTTCATGCTCCTCCTAATTTTCAGACCGTTTCTTGCTCCTCATATTTTTGACAACTTTTGAAGCTCTTCATATTTTTCACACCTTTTCAGGCTCTTCATGTTTTCAACACCATTTCATGCTCCTCCTATTTTTAGACCGTTTCATGCTGCTCATCTTTTGACACCTTTTGAAGCTCTTCGTATTATTCACACCTTTTCAGGTTCTTCATGTTTTTGAACACCGCTTCAGGCTCCTTCTATTTTCAGACTGTTTCATGCTCCTCATGTTTTTGAGACGTTTTGAAGATCTTCATATTTTTCACAACTTTTCAGGATTTTCATGTTTTTGAACACAGTTTCATTCTCCTCATATTTTTCACACATTTTCATGCTCTTCATATTTTTCACACCTTTTCAGGCTCTTCATGTTTTTGAACACCGTTTCATGCTCCTCCTATTTTTCAGACCGTTTCATGCTCCTCATATTTTTGACACCTTTTGAAGCTCTTCATATTTTTCACACCTTTTCAGGCTCTTTATGTTTTTCAACGCCGTATCATGCTCCTCCTATTTTTCAGACCGTTTCATGCTCCTCATATCTTTGACACCTTTTGAAGCTCTTCATATTTTTCACACCATTTCAGGCTCTTCAAGTTTTTGAAAACGGCTTCATGCTCCTCCTAATTTTCAGACCGTTTCTTGTCCTCATATTTCTGACACCTTTTGAAGCTCTTCATATTTTTCACACCTTTTCAGGCTCTTCATGTTTTTGAGCACAGTTTCATGCTCCGCATATTTTTCACACCTTTTCATGCTCTTCATATTTTTCACACCTTTTCAGGCTCTTCATGTTTCTCAACACCGTTTCATGCTTCTCCTATTTTTCAGACCGTTTCATGCTCCTCATAAATTTGACACCTTTTGAAGCTCTTCATATTTTTCACACCTTTTCAGGCTCTTCATGTTTTTGAACATAGTTTCATGCTCCACATATTTTTCACACCTTTTCAGGCTGTTCATGTTTTTGAACACCATTTCATGCTCTTCCTATTTTTCAGACCGTTTCATGCTCCTCATATTTTTGACACCTTCTGAAGCTCATCATATTTTTCACAGGTTTTCATGCTCTTCATCTTTTTCAAAACCGTTTCATTCTCATACTATTTTTCAGACAGTTTCATGCTCCTATATATTTGACACCTTTTGAAGCGCTTCATATTTTTCACACCTTTTCAGGGTCTTCTTGTTTTGCATCACCACTTCATGCTCCTCTTATTTTTTAGACCGTTTCATGCTAATCATATTTTTGACACCTTTTGAAGCTCTTCATATTTTTCACACCTTTCCTGGTTCTTCATGTTTTTGAACACTGTTTCATGCTCCTCCTGTTTTTCAGACCGTTTCATGCTGCTCATATTTTGACAACTTTTGAAGCTCTTCATATTTTTCATACCTTTTCAGGCTCTTCATATTTTTCAACACAAATTCATGCTCCTTCTATTTTTCACACCGTTTCATGCTCCTCATATTTTTGACAACTTTTGAAGCTGTTCCTATTTTTCACAACTTTTCAGGCTCTTCATGTTTTTGAAAACCACTTCATTCTCCTCCTGTTTTTCAGATCGTTTAATGCTCCTCATATTTTTGACACCTTTTGAAGCTCTTCATATATTTCACACCTTTTCAGGCTCTTCATGTTCTTTAACACCGATTCATGCTCCTCCTACTTTTCAGACCGTTTCATGCTCCTCATGTTTTTGACACCTTTTGAAGCTCTTCATGTCTTTCACACCTTTTCTGCCTCTTCCTGTTTTTCAACACCGTTTCATGCTCCTCCTATTTTTTAGAGCGTTTCATGCTCGTCGTATTTTTTACACCTTTTGAAGCTCTTCATATTTTTCACGCTTTTTCAGGCTCTTCATGTTTTCAACACCGTTTCATGCTCCTCCTATTTTTAGACCGTATCATGCTCCTCATATTTTGACACCTTTTGAAGCTCTTCATATTATTCACACCTTTTCAGGTTCTTCATGTTTTTGAACACCGCTTCAGGCTCCTTCTATTTTCAGACTGTTTCATGCTCCTCATGGTTTTGAGACGTTTTGAAGATCTTCATATTTTTCACAACTTTTCAGGATTTTCATGTTTTTGAACACAGTTTCATTCCCCTCATATTTTTCACACATTTTCATGCTCTTCATATTTTTCACACCTTTTCAGGCTCTTCATGTTTTTGAACACCGTTTCATGCTCCTCCTATTTTTCAGACCGTTTCATGCTCCTCATATTTTTGACACCTTTTGAAGCTCTTCATATTTTTCACACCTTTTCAGGCTCTTCACGTTTTTGAACACCACTTCATGCTCCTCCTATTTTTAAGACCGTTTCCTGCTCCGCATAGTTTTCACACCTTTTGAAGCTTTTCATATTATTCACAGCTTTTCAGGATCTTCATGTTTCTCAACACTCCTTAATGCTCCTCCTATTTTTCAGACCGTTTCATGCTCCTCATATTTTTGACACCTTTTGAAGCTCTTCATATTTTTCACACCTTTCCTAGTCTTCATGTTTTTGAACACCATTTCATGCTCCTCCTATTTTTCAGACCGTTTCATGCTCTTCATATTTTTGACAGCTTTTGAAGCTCTTCATATATTTCACACCTTTTCAGGCTCTTCATGTTTTTGAACACCATTTCATGCTCTTCCTATTTTTCAGACCGTTTCATGCTCCTCATATTTTTGACACCTTTTGAAGCTCTTCATATTTTTCACACCTTTTCAGGCTCTTCACCTTTTTGAACACCACTTCATGCTCCTCCTATATTTCAGACCGTTTAATGCTCCTCATATTTCTGACACCTTTTGAAGCTCTTCATATATTTCACACCTTTTCATGCTCTTCCTGAATTTCAACACAGCTTAATGCTCCTCCTATTTTTCAGACCGTTTCATGCTCTTCATATTTTTGCCACCTTTTCAAGCTCTTCATATTTTTCAAACCTTTTCAGGCTCTTGATGTTTTTGAACACCGTTTCATGCTCCTCCTATTTTTCAGACCGTTTCATACTCCTCATATTTTTGACACCCTTTGAATCTCTTCATATTTTTCACACCTTTTCAGGCTCTTCATGTTTTTGAACAACGTTTCATGTTCCTCATATTTTCGACACCTTTTGAAGCTCTTCATATTTTTCACACCTTTTCAGGCTCTTCATGTTTTTGAACACCGTTTCATGTTCCCCTTTGTTTGACACCTTTTGAAGCTCTTCATATTATTCACACCTTTTCAGGCTCTTCATGTTTTTGAACACCGCATCAGGCTCCTTCTATTTTCAGACTGTTTCATACTCCTCATGTTTTTGAGACGTTTTGAAGCTCTTCATATTTTTCACACCTTTTCAGGATTTTCATGTTTTTGAACACAGTTTCATTCTCCTCATATTTTTCACACATTTTCATGCTCTTCATATTTTTCACACCTTTTCAGGATTTTCATGTTTTTGAACAGCGTTTCATACTCCTCCTATTTTTGAGACCGTTTCATGCTCCTCATGTTTTTGAGACGTTTTGAAGCTCTGCTTATTTTTCATACCTTTCAGGCCCTTCATGTTTTTGAACACCGTTACATGCTCCTCCTATTTTTCATACCATTTAATGCTCGTCATATTTTTGACACCTTTTGAAGCTCTTCATATTTTTCACACCATTTCAGGCTCTTCTAGTTGTTGAATACGGCTTCATGCTCCTCCTAATTTTCAGACCGTTTCTTGCTCCTCATATTTTTGACAACTTTTGAAGCTCTTCATATTTTTCACACCTTTTCAGGCTCTTCATGTTTTCAACACCGTTTCATGCTCCTCCTATTTTTAGACCGTTTCATGCTGCTCATCTTTTGACACCTTTTGAAGCTCTTCATATTATTCACACCTTTTCAGGTTCTTCATGTTTTTGAACACCGCTTCAGGCTCCTTCTATTTTCAGACTGTTTCATGCTCCTCATGTTTTTGAGACATATTGAAGCTTTTCATATTTTTCACAACTTTTCAGGATTTTCATGTTTTTGAACACAGTTTCATTCTCCTCATATTTTTCACACATTTTCATGCTCTTCATATTTTTCACACCTTTTCAGGCTCTTCATGTTTTTCAACACCGTTTCATGCTCCTCCTATTTTTCAGACCGTTTCATGCTCCTCATATTTTTGACACCTTTTGAAGCTCTTCATATTTTTCACACCTTTTCAGGCTCTTTATGTTTTTCAACGCCGTATCATGCTCCTCCTATTTTTCAGACCGTTTCATGCTCCTCATATCTTTGACATCTTTTGAAGCTCTTCATATTTTTCACACCATTTCAGGCTCTTCAAGTTTTTGAAAATGGCTTCATGCTCCTCCTAATTTTCAGACCGTTTCTTGCTCCTCATATTTCTGACACCTTTTGAAGCTCTTCATATTTTTCACACCTTTTCAGGCTCTTCATGTTTTTGAGCACAGTTTCATGCTCCACATATTTTTCACACCTTTTCATGCTCTTCATATTTTTCACACCTTTTCAGGCTCTTCATGTTTCTCAACAGCGTTTCATGCTTCTCCTATTTTTCAGACCGTTTGATGCTCCTCATATTTTTGACACCTTTTGAAGCTCTTCATATTTTTCACACCTTTTCAGGCTCTTCACGTTTTTGAACACCGTTTCATGTTCCTCATATTTTTGACACCTTCTGAAGCTCATCATATTTTTCACAGGTTTTCATGCTCTTCATCTTTTTCAAAACCGTTTCATTCTCATACTATTTTTCAGACAGTTTCATGCTCCTATATATTTGACACCTTTTGAAACTCTTCATATTTTTCACACGTTTTCAGGCTCATCATGGTTTTCAACACCGCTGCATGCTCCTCCTATTTTTCAGACCGTTTCATGCTTCTCTTATTTTTGACACCTTTTGAAGCGCTTCATATTTTTCACACCTTTTCGTGGTCTTCTTGTTTTGCATCACCACTTCATGCTCCTCTTATTTTTTAGACCGTTTCATGCTCCTCATATTTTTCACACCTTTTGAAGCTCTTCATATTTTTCACACCTTTCCTGGTTCTTCATGTTTTTGAACACTGTTTCCTTCTCCTCCTGTTTTTCAGACCGTTTCATGCTGCTCATATTTTGACACCTTTTGAAGCTCTTCATATTTTACATACCTTTTCAGGCTCTTCATATTTTTCAACACAAGTCCATGCTCCTCCTATTTTTCACACCGTTTCATGCTCCTCATATTTTTGACATCTTTTGAAGCTCTTCATATTTTTCACACCATTTCAGGCTCTTCAAGTTTTGGAAAACGGCTTCATGCTCCTCCTAATTTTCAGACCGTTTCTTACTCCTCATATTTCTGACACCTTTTGAAGCTCTTCATATTTTTCACACCTTTTCAGGCTCTTCATGTTTTTGAGCACAGTTTCATGCTCCGCATATTTTTCACACCTTTTCATGCTCTTCATATTTTTCACACCTTTTCAGGCTCTTCATGTTTTAGAACACCATTTCATGCTCTTCCTATTTTTCAGACCGTTTCATGCTCCTCATATTTTTGACACCCTTTGAAGCTCTTCATATTTTTCACACCTTTTCAGGCTCTTCACGTTTTTGAACACCACTTCATGCTCCTCCTATATTTCAGACCGTTTAATGCTCCTCATATTTTTGACACCTTTTGAAGCTCTTCATATTTTTTACACCTTTTCAGGCTCTTCATGTTTTTGAACACCGTTTCATGTTCCTCATATTTTTGACACCTTCTGAAGCTCATCATATTTTTCACAGGTTTTCATGCTCTTCATCTTTTTCAAAACCGTTTCATTCTCATACTATTTTTCAGACAGTTTCATGCTCCTATATATTTGACACCTTTTGAAACTCTTCATATTTTTCACACGTTTTCAGGCTCTTCATGGTTTTCAACACCGCTGCATGCTCCTCCTATTTTTCAAACCGTTTCATGCTCTTAATATTTTTGACATCTTTTGAAGCTCTTCATATATTTCACACCTTTTCAGTCTCTTCATGTTTTTAAACACTGATTCATGCTCCTCTTATTTTTCAGACCGTTTCATGCTTCTCTTATTTTTGACACCTTTTGAAGCGCTTCATATTTTTCACACCTTTTCAGGCTCTTTATGTTTTTCAACGCCGTTTCATACTCCTCCTATTTTTCAGACCGTTTCATGCTCCTCATGTTTTTGAGAAGTTTTGAAGCTCTGCATATTTTTCATACCCTTCAGGCTCTTCCTGTTTTTGAACACCGTTATATGCTCCTCCTATTTTTCATACCATTTAATGCTCGTCATATTTTTGACACCTTTTGAAGCTCTTCATATTTTTAACACTTTTCCATGTCTTCATGTTTTTGAACACCATTTGATGCTCCTCCTATTTTTCAGACCGTTTCATGCTCTTCATATTTTTGACAGCTTTGGAAGCTCTTCATATATTTCACACCTTTTTCAGCCTCTTCATGTTTTTGAACACCATTTCATGCTCTTCCTATTTTTCAGACCGTTTCATGCTCCTCATATCTTTGACACCTTTTGAAGCTCTTCATATTTTTCACACCATTTCATGCTCTTCAAGATGTTGAACACGGCTTCATGCTCCTCCTAATTTTCAGACCGTTACTTGCTCCTCATATTTTTGACACCTTTTGAAGCTCTTCATATTTTTCACACCTTTTCAGGCTCTTCATGTTTTGGAACACCGTTTCATGTTCTTCCTATTTTTCAGACCGCTTCATGCTCCTCATATTTTTGACCCCTTTTGAAGCTCTTCATATTTTGAATAACTTTTCAGGCTCTTCATGTTTTTGAACACAGTTTCATGCTCCGCATATTTTTCACACCTTTTCACGCTCTTCATATTTTTCACACTTTTTCAGGATCTTCATGTTTTTCAACACCGTTTCATGCTCCTCCTATTTTTCAGACCATTTCATGCTCCTCATATTTTGACAATCTTGATGCTCTTCATATTTTTCACACCTTTTCAGGCTCTTCATGTTTTTGAACACCGATTCATGCTCCTCATATTTTTCAGACCGTTTCATGCTCCTCATATTATTGACACCTTCTGAATCTCTTCATATTTTTCCCACCTTTTCAGGCTCTTCATGTTTTTGAACACCACCACATGCTCCTCCTAATTTTCAGACCGTTACATGCTCCTCATATTATTGACACCTTTTGAATCTCTTCATATTTTTCACAGCTTTTCAGGCTCTTCATGTTTTTGAACACCACCTCATGCTCCTTCTATTTTCAGATCGTTTCATGCTCCTCATGTTTTTGAGACATATTGACGCTCTTCATATTTTTCACACCTTTTCTGGATGTTCATGTTTTGAACACAGTTTATGCTCCTCATATTTGTCACACATTTTCATGCTCTTCATATTTTTGACACCTTTTCACGCTCTTCATGATTTGCAACACCGCTTCATGCTCCTCCTATTTTTCACAGTGTTTCATACTCCTCATATTTTTGACACGATTTGAAGCTCTTCATATTTTTCACACCTTTTCAGGCTCTTCATGTTTTTCTCCCCCGTTTCTTGGTCCTCCTATTTTTCAGACCGTTTTATTCCCCTCATATTTTTGACACCTTTTGAAGCTCTTCATATTTTTCACACCTTTCCATGTCTTCATGTTTTTGAACACCACTCATGCTACTCCTATGTTTCAGATCGTTTCATGCTCCTCATATGTTTGACAAATTTTGAAGCTCTTCATATTTTTCACACCTTTCCTGGTTCTTCATGTTTTTGAACACCGCTTCATGCTCCTCCTATTTTTCAGACCGTTTAATGCTCCTCATGTATTTCACATCTTTTGAAGCTCTTCATATTTTACACACCTTTTCAGGCTCTTGATGTTTTTGAACACCGTTTCACGCTCCTCCTATTTTTTAGCCCGATTATTGCTCCTCATATTTTTCACACCTTTGGAAGCTCTTCATATTTTTCACACCTTTATATGCTCTTCACTTTTTTCAACACCACTTCATGCTCTTCCTATTTTCAGACCGTTTCATGCTCCTCATATTTTTGACACCTTTTGAAGCTCTTCATATTTTTCACACACTTTCAGTCTTTTCATGTTTTTCAAAACCGCTTTATGCTCCTCCTATTTTTCAGACAGTTTCATTCTCCTCATATTTTTGACACCTTTTGACGCTCTTCATATTTTTCACACGTTTTCATGCTCTTCATATTTTTCAACACCGCTTCATGCTCCTATTATTTTTCAGACCGTTTCATGCTCCTCATATTTTTGACACATTTTGAAGCTTTTCATATATTTGACACCTTATCAGGCTCTTCATATTTTTAAACACTGCTTCATGCTCCTCCTATTTTTCAGACCATTTCATGCTCCTCATATTTTTGACACCTTTTGAAGTTCTTCATAGTTTCACACGTTGTCAGGCTCTTCATGTTTTTCTACAACGCTTCATGCTCCTCCTATTTTTCAGACCTTTTCATGCTCCTCATGTTTTTGACACCTTTTGAAGCTCTTCATATTTTTCACACCTTTTCAGTCTTTCATGTTTTTCTACACGACTTAATGCTCCTCCTATTTTTCAGACCGTTTTATTCTACTCGTATGTTTCACACCTTTTTCAAACTCTTCATGTTTTTCAACACCACTTCATGCTCCTCCTATTTTTCAGACCGCTTCATGCTCCTCATATTTTTGACACCTTTTGAAGCTCTTCATATTTTCACACATTTTGAAGCTCATCGTATATTTCACACCTTTTCAGTCTCTTCATGTTTTTCAACACCACTTCATGCTCCTCCTAATTTTCAGACCGTTTCATGCCCATCTCATTTTTGACACCTTTAGAAGCTTTTCATATTTTTCACACCTTTTGAAGCTCTTCATATTTTTCACACGTTTTCATGCTCTTCATATTTTTCAACACCGCTTCATGCTCCTCTTATTTTTCAGACCGTTTCATGTTCCTCATATTTTTGATACGTTTTGAAGCTCTTCATATTTTTCACACCTTTTCAGGCTCTTCATGTTTTTCAACACGGCTTCATGCTCCTCCTGTTTTTCAAACCGTTTCATGCTCCTCATATTTTTGATACGTTTTGAAGCTCTTCATATTTTTCACACCTTTTCAGGCTCTTCTTTTTTATGAACACTATTTCAAGGTCCTCCTACTGTTCAGACCGTTTCATGCTCCTCATATTTTTGACAACTTTTGAAGTTCTTCATATATTTCAAAACCTTTTCAGGCTCTTCATGTTTTTCAACACCGCTTCATGCTCTCTCCTATTTTTTGAGACCGATTCATGCTCCTCATATTTTTGACACCTTTGGAAGCTCTTCATATTTTTCACACCTGTTAAAGCCCTTCATATTTTTCACACGTTTTCAGGCTCTTCATGTTTGTCAACACCACTTCATGCTCCTCCTACTTTTCAGACCGTTTCATGCTCATCTCATTTTTGACACCTTTTGACGCTCTTCATATTTTTCACACTTTTGAAGCTCTTCATATTTTTCTCACTTTTTCAAGCTCTTCATTTTTTTTTCAACATCGTTTCATGCTCCTCCTATTTTTCAAACCATTTCATGCTCCACATCTTTTTGACACGTTTTGAAACTCTTCATATTTATCACACCTTTTCAGGCTCTTCATATTTTTCAACACCGCTTCATGCTCCTCCTATTTTTCAGACCGTTTCATGCTCCTCATCTTTTTGACACGTTTTGAAACTCTTCATATTTATCACACGTTTTCAGGCTCTTCATGTTTTTCAACACCATTTCATGCTCCTCCTTTTTTTCAGACCGTTTCATGCTCCTCATATATTTGACACCTTTTGAAGCTCTTCATAATTTCCACACCTTTTCAGGCTCTTCATGTTTTTCTACACCGCTTCATGCTCCCCCTATATTTCAGACCATTCATGCCTCTCATATTTTTGAAACCTTTTGAAGCTCTTCATATTTTTCACACCTTTTCAGGCTCTTCATGTTTTTCAACACCATTTCATGCTCCTCCTTTTTTTCAGACCGTTTTATGCTCCTCATATATTTGACACCTTTTGAAGCTCTTCATAATTTCCACACCTTTTCAGGCTCTTCATGTTTTTGAACACCGTTTCATGCTCCCCTTATTTTTTTTTTTTATTGTTATTTTTTTTTTAATTTTTTTTTATTATTTTTATTTTTTTTTCCAGTGGGTTTTGTCATACTTTGATATTAATCAGCCATGGATTTACATGTATTCCCAGTCCAGATTCCCCCTCCCACCTCCCTCTCCACCCGATTCCTCTGGGTCTTCCCAGTGCACCAAGCCAGAGCACTTGTCTCGTGCATCCTACCTGGGCGGGTGATCTGTTTCACCATAGATAGCATACATGCTGTTCTTTTGAAATATCCCACCCTCACATTCTCCCACAAAGTTTAAAAGTCTGTTCTGTATTTCTGTGTCTCTTTTTCTGTTCTGCATATAGGGTTATCGTTGTCACCTTTCTAAATTCCATATACATGTGTCAGTATGCTGTAATGTTCTTTATCTTTCTGGCTTACTTCACTCTGTATAATGGGCTCCAGCTTCATCCATCTCATTAGGACTGATTCAAATGAATTCTTTTTAATGGCTGAGTAATATTCCATGGTGTATATGTACCACAGCTTTCTTATCCATTCATCTGCTGACGGGCATCTAGGTTGCTTCCATGTCCTGGCTATTATAAACAGTGCTGCGATGAACATTGGGGTGCACGTGTCTCTTTCAGACGAACCTATGGACACCTTATCTTTGACAAAGGAGGCAAGGATATACAATGGAAAAAAGACAACCTCTTTAACAAGTGGTGCTGGGAAAACTGGTCAACCACTTGTAAAAGAATGAAAATAGAACACTTTCTAACACCATACACAAAAATAAACTCAAAATGGATTAAAGATCTAAATGTAAGACCAGAAACTATAAAACTCCTAGAGGAGAAGATAGGCAAAACACTCTCCGACATAAATCAAAGCAAGATCCTCTATGACCCACCTCCCAGAATATTGGAAATAAAAGCAAAACTAAACAAATGGGACCTAATGAAACTTAAAAGCTTTTGCACTACAAAGGAAACTATAAGTAAGGTGAAAAGACAGCCCTCAGATTGGGAGAAAATAATAGCAAATGAAGAAACAGACAAAGGATTAATCTCAAAAATATACAAGCAAATCCTGCAGCTCAATTCCAGAAAAATAAATGACCCAATAAAAAATGAGCCAAAGAACTAAACAGACATTTCTCCAAAGAAGACATACAGATGGATAACAGACACATGAAAAGATGCTCAACATCACTCATTATTAGAGAAATGCAAATCAAAACCACAATGAGGTACCATTACATGCCAGTCAGGATGGCTGCTATCCAAAAGTCTACAAGCAATAAATGCTGGAGAGGGAGTGGAGAAAAGGGAACCCTCTTATACTGTTGGTGGGAATGCACACTAGTACAGCCGCTATGGAAAACGGTGTAGAGATTTCTTAAAAAACTGGAAATAGAACTGCCATATGACCCAGCAATTCCACTTCTGGGCATACACACTGAGGAAACCAGATCCTCTTATTTTTCAGACCGTTTCAAACTCCTCATATTTTTTACACCTTTTGAAGCTCTTCATATATTTCACACCTTTTCAGGCTCTTCATGTTTTTCAACACCGCTTCATGCTCCTCCTATTTTTCAGACCGTTTCATGGTCCTCATATTTTTGACACCTTTTGAAGCTCTTCATATTTTTCACACCTTTCCGTGCTCTTCATGTTTTTCAACACGCTTTCATGCTCCTCCGATTATTCAGATCGTTTCATGCTCCTCATATTTTTGACACATTTTGAAGCTCTTCATATTTTCGACACCTTTCAGGTTCTTCATGTTTTTCAACACCGTTTCATGCTCCTCCTATTTTTCAAACCGTTTCATGCTCCTCATATTTTTCACACATTTTGAAGCTCTTCATATTTTTGACACCTTTCAGGTTCTTCATGTTTTTCAACACCGTTTCATGCTCCTCCTATTTGTCAAAACGTTTCATGTTCCTCCTATTTTTCAGACCGTTTCATGCTCCTCATATTTTTGACACCTTTTGAAGCTCTTCATTTTTTTCACACCCTTTCATGGTCTTCATATTTTTCAACACGGTTTCATGCTCCTCCTAATTTTCAGATCGTTTCATGCTCCTCATATTTTTGACACCTTTTGAAGCTCTTCTTATTCTTCACACTTTTTCAGGCTCTTCATGATTTTCAACACCGATTCATGCTCCTCGTATTTTTCAGACAGTTTCATGCTCCTCATATTTTTGACACCTTTTGAAGCTCTTCTTATTCTTCACACTTTTTCAGGCTCTTCATGTGTTTCTACACCGATTCATGCTCCTCGTATTTTTCAGATCGTTTCATGCTCCTCATATTTTTGACACCTTTTGAAGCTCTTCTTATTCTTCACACTTTTTCAGGCTCTTCATGTGTTTCTACACCGATTAATGTTCCTCCTATTTTTCAAACTGTTTCATTCTCCTCATATGTTTCACACCTTTTGAAGCTCTTCGTGTTTTTTGACACCTTTTCACGCTCCTCCTATATTTCAGAACGTTTCAAGCTCCTCATATTTTTAACACCTTTGAAGCTCTTCATATTTTTCACAACTTTTCAGGCTCTTCATGTTTTTCTACACCACTTAATGCTCCTCCTATTTTTCAGACCATTTTATTCTACTCATAAGTTTCACACCGTTTTCAAACTCTTCATGTTTTTCAACACCACTTCATGCTCCTCCTATTTTTCAGACCGCTTCATGCTCCTCATATTTTTGACACCTTGTGAAGCTCTTCATATTTTCACACCTTTTGAAGCTCATCGTATATTTCACACCTTTTCAGTCTCTTCATGTTTTTCAACACCACTTCATGCTCCTCCTAATTTTCAGACCGTTTCATGCCCATCTCATTTTTGACACCTTTAGAAGCTTTTCATATTTTTCACACCTTTTGAAGCTCTTCATATTTTTCACACGTTTTCATGCTGTTCATATTTTTCAACACCGCTTCATGCTCCTCTTATTTTTCAGACCGTTTCATGCTCCTCATATTTTTGATACATTTTGAAGCTCTTCATATTTTTCACACCTTTTCAGGCTCTTCATGTTTTTCAACACGGCTTCATGCTCCTCCTATTTTTCAGATAATTTCATGCTCCTCATATTTTTGACACCTTTTGAAAATCTTCAGTGTTTTCACACCTTTTCATGCTCTTCATGTTTTCAACACCGATTCATGCTCCTCCTATTTTTCAGACCGTTTCATGCTCCTCCTATTTTTCAGAATTTCATGCTCCTCATATTTTGACACCTTTTGAAGCTCTTCATATTTTTCATTCCTTTTCAGGCTCTTCATGTTTTTGAACACGGCTTCATGCTCCTCCTATATTTCAGACCGTTTCATGCTCCTCATATTTTTGACACCTTTTGTAACTCTTCATATATTTCACACCTTTTCAGGCTATTCATGTTTTTCAACACCGCTTCATGCTCCTCCTATTTTTCAGACCATTTCATGCTCCTTCTATTTTTGACACTTTTTGAAGCTGTTCATATATTTCACACTTTTTCAGGCTCTTCAGGTTTTTCAACACCGCTTCCTGTTCCTCCTAGTTTTCAGACCGTTACGTGCTCATCTCATTTTTGACACCTTCTGAAGCTCTTCATATTTGTTACACCCTTTCAGGCTATTCATGTTTTTCAACACGGCTTCATGCTCCTCCTAGTTTTTGGACGGTTTAATTCTCCTCATGTACTTCACACCTTTTGAAGCTCTTCATATATTTCACACTTTTTCAGGCTCTTCATGTTTTTCAACACCACTTCATGCTCCTCCTATTTTTCAGACCGTTTCATGCTCATTTCATTTTTGACACCTTCTGAAGCTCTTCATATTTGTTACACCCTTTCAGGCTATTCATGTTTTTCAACACGGCTTCATGCTCCTCCTAGTTTTCGGACGGTTTAATTCTCCTCATGTACTTCACACCTTTTGAAGCTCTTCATATATTTCACACTTTTTCAGGCTCTTCATGTTTTTCAACACCACTTCATGCTCCTCCTATTTTTCAGACCGTTTCATGCTCATCTCATTTTTGACACCTGCTGAAGCTCTTCATATTTGTTACACCCTTCAGGCTCTTCATGTTTTTCAACACGGCTTCATGCTCCTCCTATTTTTCAGACCGTTTCATGCTCCTCATATTTTTAACACATTTTGAAGCTCTTCATATTTTTCACATATTTTCAGGCTCTTCATGTTTTTCAACACCACTTCATGCTCCTCCTATTTTTCAGACCGTTTCATGCTCCTCATGTATTTCACACCTTTTGAAGCTCTTCATATTTTTCACACTTTTTGAAGCTCTTCATATATTTCACACGTTTTAAGTCTCTTCATGTTTTTCAACACCGCTTCATGCTCCTCCTATTGTTCAGACCGTTTCATGCTCCTCTTATTTTTGACACGTTTTGAGGCTCTTCATATATTTCACACCTTTTCAGGCTCTTCATTTTTTTGAACACCGCTTCATGCTCCTCCAATTTTTCAGACCGTTTCATGCTCTTGATATATTTGACACCTTTTGAAGCCCTTCATATTTTTCACACCTTTTCAGGTTTTCATGTTTTTCAACACCGCTTCATGCTCCTCCTATTTTTTAGACCGTTTCATGCTCCTCATGTATTTCACATCTTTTGAAGCTCTTCATATTTTTCACACCTTTTGAAGCTCTTCATACTTTTCACACCTTTTGAAGCTCTTCATATTTTTCACACTTTTTCAGGCTCTTCATGTTTTTGAACACCGTTTCATGCTCCTCCTATATTTCAGACCGTTTCATGCTCCACATATTTTTGACACCTTTTGATGCTCTTCATATTTTTCACCCCTTTTCAGGCTCTTCATGTTTTTCAACACCGCTTCATGCTCCTCCTATTTTTCAAAACGTTTCATGCTCCTCATATTTTTGACACCTTTTGAAGCTCTTCATATTTTTCACCCCTTTTCAGGCTCTTCATGTTTTTCAACACCGCTTCATGCTCCTCGTATTTTTCAAAACGTTTCATGCTCCTCATTTTTTTGACACATTTTCAAGCTCTTCATATTTTTCACACCTTTACTGGCTCTTCATGTTTTTAAACAACGCTTTATGATCCTCCTATTTTTCAGACCATTTCATTCTCTTCATATTGTTGTCACCTTTTGAAGCTCTTCATATTTTTCACAACTTTTGAATCTCTTCATATATTTCACACTTTTTCAGGCTCTTCATGTTTTTCAACACCACTTCATGCTCCGCCTATTTTTCAGACCGTTTAATGCTCTTCTCATTTTTGACAGCTTTTGAAGCTCTTCATATTTTTCACCCCTTTTCAGGCTCTTCATGTTTTTCAACACCGCTTCATGCTCCTCGTATTTTTCAAAACGTTTCATGCTCCTCATTTTTTTGACACATTTTCAAGCTCTTCATATTTTTCACACCTTTACAGGCTCTTCATGTTTTTAAAGAACGCTTTATGATCCTCCTATTTTTCAGACCGTTTCATTCTCCTCATATTGTTGTCACCTTTTGAAGCTGTTCATATTTTTCACAACTTTTGAATCTCTTCATATATTTCACACTTTTTCAGGCTCTTCATGTTTTTCAACACCACTTCATGCTCCTCCTATTTTTCAGACCGTTTCATGCTCATTTCATTTTTGACACCTTCTGAAGCTCTTCATATTTGTTACACCCTTTCAGGCTATTCATGTTTTTCAACACGGCTTCATGCTCCTCCTAGTTTTCGGACGGTTTAATTCTCCTCATGTACTTCACACCTTTTGAAGCTCTTCATATATTTCACACTTTTTCAGGCTCTTCATGTTTTTCAACACCGCTTCATGCTCCTCCTATTTTTCAGACCGTTTCATGCTCCTCATGTATTTCACACATTTTGCGGCTCTTCATATTTTACACACCTTTTCAGGTTCTTCATGATTTTCAACACCACTTCATGCTCCCCTATTTTTCAGACCGTTTCATGTTCCTTATATTTTTGACACCTTTTGAAGCTCTTCATATTTTTTACACCCTTCCAGGCTCTTCATGTTTTTCAACACCGCTTCATGATCCTCCAATTTTTCAGACCGTTTCATGCTCCCCATATTTATGACATCTTTTGAAGCTTTTCATATTTTTCACACCTTTTAGGCTCTTCATGTTTTACAGCACCACTTCATGCTCTGCCTATTTGTCAGACAGTTTCATGCTCCTCATATGGTGGACACCTTTTTAAGCTCTTCGTATTTTTCACATCTTTTCAGGCTCCTCATGTTTTTCAACACCACCTCATGCTCGTCCTATTTTCCAAACCGTTACGTACTCCTCATATTTTTGACACCTTTTTAATCTCTTCATATTTTTTACACCCTTCCAGGCTCTTCATGTTTTTGAACACCGTTTCATGCTCCTCCTATTTTTCAAACCGTTTCATGCTCCTCATATTTTTGACACCTTTTGAAGGTCTTCATATTTTTCGCAACTTTTCAGGCTCTTCATGTTTTTGAACACGGTTTCATGATCCTCCAATTTTTCAGACCGTTTCATGCTCCTCAATTTGTGACATCTTTTGAAGCTTTTCATATTTTTCACACCTTTTAGGCTCTTCATGTTTTTCACACCATTTCAGGCTCTTCATGTTTTTGAACACGGCTTCATGCTCCTCCTATTTTTCAGACCGTTACATGCTCCTCATATTTTTGACACCTTTTGAAGCTCTTCATATTTTTCACACCTTTTCTGGCTCTTCATGTTTGTGAACACCGCTTCATGCTCCTCCTATTTTTCAGATCGTTTCATGCTCCTCATATTTTTGACAACTTTTGAAGCTCTTCATATTTTTAACACCTTTTCAGGCTCTTCATGTTTTTGAACACCGTTTCATGCTGCTCCTATATTTCAGACCGTTTCATACTCCTCATATTTTTGACACCTTTTGAAGCTCTTCATATTTTTCACACCTTTTCAGGCTCTTCATGTTTTTCAATACCGCTTCATGCTCCTCCTATTTTTCAGACCGAGTCATGCTCTTCAAGTATTTCACACCTTGAGGCTCTTCATGTTTTTCACAGCTTTTCAGGCTCTTCATGTTTTTGAACACCGTTTCATGCTCCTCCTATTTTTCAGACCGTTTCATGCTCCTCATATTTTTGACACCTTTTGAAGGTCTTCATATTTTTCGCAACTTTTCAGCCTCTTCATGTTTTTCAACACCACATCATGCTCCACCTATTTTTCAGACCGTTTCATGCACTTCTCATTTTTGACACATTTTAAGGTCTTCATATTTTTCACACCTTTTGAAGCCCTTCATATTTTTCACACATTTTCATGCTCTTCATGTTTTTGAACACCGCTACCATCCTCCTCCTATTCTTCAGATCGTTTCATGCTCCTCATGTATTTCACACCTTTTGAAGCTCTTCATATTTTACACAGCTTTTCAGGATCTTCATGATTTTCAACACCACTTCATGCTCCTCCTATTTTTCAGACCGTTTCATATTCCTTATATTTTTGACACGTTTTGAAGCTCTTCTTGTTTTTTACACCTTTTCAGGCTCTTCATGTTTTTCAACATGGCTTCATGCTCCTCCTATTTTTCAGACCGTTTCATACTCCTCACATATTACACACCTTTTGAAGCTCTTCATATTTTTCACACGTTTTCAGGCTCTTCATGTTTTTCAGCACCGCTTCATGCTCCTCCTATTTTTCAGACCGTTTCATGCTCCTCATGTATTTCACACCTTTTGAAGCTCTTCTTATTTTTCACAACTTTTCAGGCACTTTGTTTTTGAACACAGTTTCATGCTCCTCCTATTTTTCAGACCGTTTCATGCTCCTCATATTTTGACACCTTTTGAAGCTCTTCATATTTTTCACACCTTTTCAGGCTCTTCAAGTTTTTCAACTACACTTCATGCTCCTCCTATTTTTCACACCGTTTCATGCTCCTCATATTTTTGACACCTTTTGAAGCTCTTCATATATTTCACACTTATTCAGGCTCTTCATGTTTTTCAACACCGCTTCATGCTCCTCCTATTTTTCAGACCGATTCATGCTCCTTAAGTATTTCACACCTTGAGGCTCTTCATATTTTTCACAGCTTTTCAGGCTCTTCATGTTTTTGAACACCGTTTCATGCTCCTCCTATTTTTCAGACCGTTTCATGCTCATCTCATTTTTGACACCATTTTAAGCTCTTCATATTTTTCACACTTTTTGAAGCTCTTCATATATTTCACACGTTTTAAGTCTCTTCATGTTTTTCAACACCGCTTCATGCTCCTCCTATTTTTCAGACCGTTTCATGCTCCTCATGTATTTCGCACCTTTTGAAGCTCTTCATTTTTTCACAACTTTTGAATCTCTTCATATATTTCACACTTATACAGGCTCTTCATGTTTTTCAACACCACTTCATGCTCCTCCTATTTTTCAGACCGTTTCATGCTCATCTCATTTTTGACAGCTTTTGAAGCTCTTCATATTTTTGACACTTTTTGAAGCTCTTCATATTTTTCACACCTTTTGAGGCTCTTCATGTTTTTCAACACCGCTTCATGCTCCTCCTATTTTTCAGGCCGATTCATGCTCCTCAAGTATTTCAAACCTTTTCAGGCTCTTCATGTTTTTGAACACCGTTTCATGTTCCTCCTATTTTTCAGACGGTTTCATGCTCACATATTTTGACACCTTTTGAAGCTCTTCATATTTTTCACAGCTTTTCATGCTCTTCATGTTTTTCAACATCGCTTCATGCTCCTCCTATTTTTCAGACAGTTTCAAGCTCCTCATGTATTTCACACCATTTGAAGCTCTTCATATTTTTCACACCTTTTCAGGCTCTTCATGTTTTTGAACACCGTTTCATGTTCCTCCTATTTTTCAGACAGTTTCATGCTCCTCATATTTTTGACACATTTTGAAGCTCTTCATATTTTTCACACCTTTTCTGTTTCGTCATGTTTTTCAACACTGCTTCATGCTCCTCCTATTTTTCAGGCTGTTTCTTGCTTCTCTTGTATTTCACACCTTTTGAAACTCTTCATATTTTTCACACCTTTTCATGCTCTTCATGTTTTTGAACATCGCTACAATCCTCCTCCTATTCTTCAGACCGTTTCATGCTCCTCATATTTTTCACTTCTTTTGAAACTCTTCATATTTTTCACACCTTTTCAGGCTCTTCATATTAATCAACACCGCTTCATGCTCCTCCGTTTTTTCAGACCGTTTCATGCTCCTCATATTTTTGACACATTTTGAAGCTCCTCATATTTTTCACACTTTTTGAAGCTCTTCATATATTTCACACTTTTTCAGTATCTTCATGTTTTCAACACCACTTCATGCTCCTCCTATTTTTCAGACCGTTTCATGCTCATCTCATTATTGACAGCATTTGAAGCTCTTCATATATTTCACACCTTTTAAAGCTCTTCATATTTTTCACACCTTTTCAGGCTCTTCATATGTTTGAACATCGTTTCATGCACCTCCTATTTTTCAGACCATTTCATGCTCCTCATATTTTTGACACCTTTTGAAGCTCTTCATATTTTACACACCTTTTCAGGCTCTTCACGTTTTTCATCACTGCTTCATTATCCTCCTATTTTTAAGACAATTTCATGCTCCTCTCACTTCTGAAACCTTTTGAAGCGCTTCATATATTTCAAACATTTTCAGGCTCTTCATGTTTTTCAACACTACTTCATGCTCCTCATATTTTTGACACCTTTTGAAGCTCGTCATATTTTTCACACCTTTTCATGCTCTTCACGTTTTTGAACATCGCTACAATCCTCCTCCTATTCTTTAGACCGTTTCATGCTCCACATATTTTTCACACCTTTTGAGCTCTTCATATTTTTCACACCTTTTCAGGCTCTTCATGTTTTTGAACATCGTTTCATGCTCTTCCTATTTTTCAGACCGTTTCATGCTCCTCATATTTTGGACACCTTCGAATCTCTTCATATTTTGCACACCTTTTGAACCACTTCATATTTTTCACACGTTTTCAGTCTCTTCATGTTTTTCAACACCACTTCATGCTCCTCCTATTTTTCAGTCCATTTCATGCTTCTCATATTTTTGACACCTTTTGAAGCTCTTCATATTTTACACACCTTTTCAGGCTCTTCACGTTTTCCATCACTGCTTCATTATCCTCCTATTTTTAAGACAGTTTCATGCTCCTCTCACTTCTGAAACCTTTTGAAGCGCTTCATATATTTCAAACATTTTCAGGCTCTTCATGTTTTTCAACACCACTTCATGCTCCTCCTATTTTTCAGACCTTTTCATGCTCCTCATATTTTTCACACCTTTTGAAGCTCTTCATATTTTTAACACCTTTTCAGGCTCTTCATGTTTTTGAACACCGTTTCATGCTCCTCCTATTTTTCAGACGGTTTCATGCTCCTCATATATTTGACACCTTTTGAAGCTCTTCATATTTTTCACACCTTTCAGGCTCTTCATGTTTTTTAACACTGCTTCATGATCCTCCTATTTTTCTGACCGTTTCATGCTCCTCATATTTTTGACACCTTTTAAAGCTCTTCATATATTTCACACTTTTTCAGGATCTTCATGTTTTCAACACCACTTCCTTCTCCTCTTATTTTTCAGACCGTTTCATGCTCATCTCATTTTGACACCTTTTGAAGCTCTTCATATTTCACACATTTTGAAGCTCTTCATATCTTTCACACCCTTTTCAACCTCTTCATGTTTTTGAATACCGTTTCATGCTCTTCCTATTTTTCAGATGGTTTCATGCTGCTCATATTTTTGACACCTTTTGAAGCTCTTCATATTTTTCACACATTTTCAGGCTCTTCATGTTTTTCAACACCGCTTAATGATCCTCCTATTTTTCAGACCGTTTACTGGTCCTCATATATTTGACACGTTTTGAAGCTCTTCATATTTTTTACAGCTTTTCAGGCTCTCCATGTTTTTCAACACCGCTTCATGCTCCTCCAATTTTTCAGACTGTTTCATGCTCCTCATATTTTTGACACCTTTTGAAGCTCTTCATATTTTTGACACCTTTTGAATCTCTTCATATTTTTCACACCTTTTCATGCTCTTCATGTTTTTCAACACCGTGTCATGCTCCTCCTATTTTTCAGACGGTTTCATGCTCCTCATAATTTTCACACGTTTAAAGCTATTCATATTTTTCACACCTTTTAAGGCTATTCATGCTTTTGAACACCAGTTCATGCTCCTCCTATTTTTCAGACCGTTTCATGCTCCTCATATTTTTGACAACTTTTGAAGCTCTTCATATTTTTAACTCCTTTTCAGGCTCTCATGTTTCTGAACACCATTTAATGCTCCTCATATTTTTGACAACTATTGGATCTCTTCATATTTTTCAGACCGTTTCATGCTCCTCATATTTTTGACACCTTTTGAAGCTCTTCATATATTTCACATCTTTTCAGAATCTTAAAGTTTTTGAACACCGCTTCATTCTCCTCCTTTTTTTCAGACCGTTTCATGCTCCTCATGTATTTCACACCTTTTGAAGCTCTTCAAATTTTTCACACCTTTTCAGGCTCTTCATGTTTTTGAACACCGCTTCATGCTCCTCCTATTTTTCAGACCGTTTCATGCTCCTCATATTTTTGACACCTTTTGAAGCTCTTCATATATTTCATACCTTTTCAGACTCTTCATGTTTTTGAACACCGCTTCATGCTCTTCCTGTTTTTCAGAATGTTTCCTATTCCTCCTTTTTTCAGATCATTTCATGCTCCTCATGTTTTTGACACCTTTTGAAGCTCTTCATATTTTTCACACCTTTTCAGGCTCTTCAAGTTTTTCAACACCGCTTCATGCTCCTCCTATTTTTCAGACGGTATCATGCTCTTCAGAATTTTCACACCTTTAAAGCTCTTCATATTTTTCACGCCTTTTAAGGCTCGTCATATTTTTGAACACCACTTCATGCTTCTCCTATTTTTCAGACCGTTTCATGTTCCTGCTATTTTTCAGATCATTTCATGCTCCTGATATTTTTGACACCTTTTGAAGCTCTTCATATTTTTCACACCTTTTCAGGCTCTTCATGTTTTTCAACACCGCTTCATGCTCCTCCTATTTTTCAGACCTTTTCATGCTCCTCATATTTTTGACTCCTTTTGACGCTCTTCATATTTTTCACATCTTTTCAGGCTCTTCATCTTTTTCAACACCCCTTCATGCTCCTCCTATTTTTCAGACCGTTTCAGGCTCCTCATATTTTTGACAGCTTTAGAATCTCTTCATATTTTTCACACCTTTTCATGCTCTTCATGTTTTCAACACCGTGTCATGCTCCTCGTATTTTTCAGACCTTTTCATGCTCCTCATATATTTGACACATTTTGAAGCTCTGAATATTTTTCACACATTTTCAGGCCCTTCATGTTTTTGAACACGGCTTCATGCTCCTCCTATTTTTCAGACCGTTTCATGCTCATCTAATATTTGACACCTTTTGAAGCTGTTCATATTTTTCACACCTTTTGAAGCTCTTCATATTTTTCACACGTTTTCAGGCTCTTCATGTTTTTCAACACCGCTTCATGCTCCTCCTATTTTTCAAACCGTATCATGCTCCTCATATTTTTGACACCTTTTGAAGCTCTTCATATTTTTCACACCTTTTCAGTCTCTTCATATTTTTGAACACCGCTTCATGCTCCTCCTAATTTTCATACCTTTTCATGCTCCATATATATTTAACACCTTTTGAAGCTTTTCATATTTTTCACACCTTTTCATGCTCTTCATGGTTTTGAACACCATTTCATGCTCCTCCTATTTTGCAGACCGTTTCATCTCCTCATAATTTTGAAACCTTTTGAAGCTCTTCATATTTTTCACACCTTTTCAGGCTTGTCATGGTTTTCAAGATCGATTCATGCTCCTCCTATTTTTCAGACCGTTTCATGCAACTCATATTTTTGAAACCTTTTGAAGCTCTTCATATTTTTCACACCTTTTCAGGCTCTTCATGTTTTTCAAAACCACTTCATGCTCCTCCTAATTTTCAGACCATTTCATGCTCCTCATATTTTGACACCTTTTGAAGCTCTTCATATTTCTCACACCTTTTCAGGCTCTTCATGTTTTTCAACACCACTTCATGCACTTCCAATTTTTCAGAACGTTTCATGCTCCTGATATTTTTGACAATTTTAGAAGCTCTTCATATTTTTCAACACCACTTCATGCTCCTCCTATTTTTCAGACCGTTTCAAGCTCCACATATTTTTGACACCTTTTGAAGCTGTTCATATATTTCAAACCTTTTCAGGCTCTTCATGTTTTTGAACACCGCTTCATGATCCTCCTATTTTTGCGACTGTTTCATGCTCCTCCTATTTTAAGACCGTTTCATGCTCCTCATATTTTTGACACCTTTTGAAGCTCTTCATATTTTTCACACCTTTTCAGGCTCTTCATGTTTTTCAACACCGCTTCATGCTCCTCCTATTTTCAGACCGTTTCATGCTCCTCATATATTTGACACCTTTTGAAGCTCTTCATATTTTTCACACCTTTTCAGGCTCTTCATGTTTTTCAACACCACTTCATGCTCCTCCTATTTTTCAGACCGTTTCATGCTCCTCATTTTTGACACCTTTTTAAGCTCTTCGTATATTTCACACCTTTTCAAGCTCTTCATGTTTTTGAACACCGCTTCATGCTCCTCCTGTTTTTCCGACCGTTTCATGCTCCTCCTATTTTCAGACCGTTTCATGCTCCTCATATATTTCACACCTTTTGAAGCTCTTCATGTTTTTTAACACCTTTTCATGCTCCTCCTATATTTCAGACCGTTTCATGCTCCTTATATTTTTGACACTTTTTGAAGCTCTTCATATTTTTCACACATTTTCAGGCTCTTCATGTTTTTCAACACTCCTTCTTGCTCCACCTGGTTTTCACACCGTTTCATGCTCCTCATATTTTTGACACCTTTTGAAGCTCTTCATATTCTTCACACCTTTTCAGGCTCTTCATGTTTTTCCAACCACTTCATGCTTCTCCTATTTTTCAGCCCGTTTCATGCTCCTCATGTATTTCACATCTTTTGAAGCTCTTCATATTTTACACAACTTTTCAGGCTCTTCATGTTTTTGATCACCGCTTCATACTCCTCCTATTTTTCAGACCGTTTCATGCTCCTCATATTTTTGACACCTTTTGAAGCTCTTCATATTTTTCACACCTTTTCAGGCTCTTCATGTTTTTGAACACCGCTTCATGCTCCTCCTATTTTTTCAGACCGTTTCATGCTCCTCATGTATTTCACACCTTTTGAAGCTCTTCATATTTTTCACACCTTTTCAGGCTCTTCATGTTTTGAACACCGCTTAATGCTCCTCCTATATTTCAGACCGTTTCTTGCTCCTCATATTTTTGACACTTTTTGAAGCTCCTCATATTTTTCACACATTTTGAGGCTCTTCATATATTTCACACCATTTCAGGCTCTTCATGTTTTTCAACACCACTTCATGCTCCTCCTATTTTTCAGACCGTTTCATTCTCCTCATATTTTTGACACCTTTTGAAGCTCTTCATATATTTCACACCTTTTCAGACTCTTCATGTTTTTAACACCACTTCATGCTCATCCTATTTTTCAGGCCATTTCCTGCTCATCGGTTTTTGACACCTTTTCAAGATCTTCATATTTTTCACACCTTTTGAAGCTCTTAATATTTTTCACACGTTTTCAGGCTCTTCACGATTTTCAACAACGCTTCATGCTCCTCCTATTTTTCAAACCGTTTCATGCTCATCTCATTTCTGACACCTTTTGAAGCTTTTCATATTTTTTACAACTTTTCAGGCTCTTCATATTTTTGAACATCGCTTCATGCTCCTCCTATTTTTCAGACCGTATCATGCTCCTTATATTTTTTAACACCTTTTGAAGCTCTTCATATTTTTCACGGCTTTTCAGGCTCTTCATGTTTTTGAACACCTCTTCATGCTCCTCCTATTTTTCAGACCGTTTCATGCTCCTCATATTTTTGACACCTTTTGAAGCTCTTCATATTTTTCACACCTTTTCAGGCTCTTCATGTTTTTGAACACCGCTTCTCGCTCGTCCTATTTTTCAAACCGTTTCATGCTCATCTCATTTTTGACACCTTTTGTAGCTCTTCATATTTTTCACACGTTTTCTGGCTCTTCATGTTTTTCAACACCGTTTCTTGATCCTCCTATTTTTCAGACCGTTTCATGCTCATCTCATCTTTAACACCTTTAGAAGCTTTTCATATTTTTCACAACTTTTCAGGCTCTTCATGTTTTTGAACACCGCTTCATGCTCCTCCTATTTTTCAGAGAGTTTCATACTCCTCATGTATTTCACACCTTTTGAAGCTCTTCATATTTTTCATACCTTTTCAGGCTCTTCATGTTTTTGAACACCGCTTCATGCTCCTCCTATTTTTCAGACCGTTTCATGCTTATCTCATTTTTGACACCTTTTGTAGCTCTTCATATTGTACACGTTTTCAGGGTCTTCATGTTTTTCAACACCGTTTCTTGATCCTCCTATTTTTCAGACCGTTTCATGCTCATCTCATTTTTAACACCTTTTGAAGCTTTTCATATTTTTCACAACTTTTCAGGCTCTTCATGTTTTTGAACACCGCTATGCTCCTCCTATTTTTCAGAGAGTTTCATGCTCCTCATGTATTTCACAACTTTTGAAGGTCTTCATATTTTTTACACCTTTTCTGGCTCTTCATGTTTTTACACACCACTTCATGCTTCTCCTATTTTTCGGACCGTTTCATGCTCATCTCATTTTTAACACCTTTTGAAGCTCTTCATATTTTTCACATCTTTAAGGCTCTTCATGTTTTTCAACACCGCTTCATTCTCCTCCTATTTTTCAGACCGTTTCATGCTCATCTCATTTTTGACACCTTTTGTAGCTCTTCATATTTTACACGTATTCAGGCTCTTCATGTTTTTCAACACCGTTTCTTGATCCTCCTCTTTTTCAGACCGTTTCATGCTCATCTCATTTTTGACACCTTTGAAGCTCTTCATATTTTTCACACCTTTTGAAGCTCTTCATATTTTTCACACGTTTTCAGGCTCTTCATTTTTTTCAACACCATTTCATGCTGCTTCTATTTTTCAGACCATTTCATGCTCCTCATATTTTTCACACCTTTTGAAGCTCTTCATGTTTTTCACACCTTTTCAGGCTCTTTATGTTTTTGAACATCGCTTCATGCTCCTCCTATTTTTCAGACCGTTTAATGCTCCTCATGTATTTCACACATTTTGAAGGTCTTCATAATATTCACACCTTTTCAGTCTCTTCATGTTTTTCAACACCACTTCATGCTCCTCCTATTTTTCAGACCGTTTCATGCTCCTCATATTTTTGCCACCTGTTGAAGCTCTTCATATTTTTCACACCTTTTCAGGCTCTTCATGTTTTTGAACACCGCTTCTCGCTCCTCCTATTTTTCAGACCGTTTCATGCTCATCTCATTTTTGACACCTTTTGTAGCTCTTCATATTTTTCACACGTTTTTAGGCTCCTCATGTTTTTAAAAACCGTTTCTTGATCCTCCTATTTTTCAGACCGTTTAATGCTCATTTCATTTTTAACACCTTTTGAAGGTTTTCATATTTTTCACAACTTTTCAGGCTCTTCATGTTTTTGAACACCGCTTCATGCTCCTCCTATTTTTCAGAGAGTTTCATGGTCCTCATGTATTTGACACATTTTGAAGGTCTTCATATTTTTCACACCTTTTCAGGCTCTTCATCTTTTTCCACACCACTTCATGCTTCTCCTATTTTTCAGCCCGTTTCATGCTACTCATGTATTTCACACCTTTTGAAGCTCTTCATATTTTTCACACCTTTTCAGGCTCTTCATGTTTTTCCACACCGCTTCATGCTCTGCCTATTTTTCAGACCGTTTCATGCTCATCTCATTTTTGACACCTTTTGTAGCTCTTCATATTTTTCACACGTTTTTAGGCTCCTCATGTTTTTAAAAACCGTTTCTTGATCCTCCTATTTTTCAGACCGTTTCATGCTCATCTCATTTTTGACACCTTTTGAAACTCTTCATATTTTTCAAACCTTTTCTGGCTCTTCATGTTTTTCAACACCGTTTTATGATCCTCATATTTTTAAGAACTTTTCATGCTCATCTCATTTTTGACACCTTTTGAAGCTTTTCATATTTTCACAAATTTTCAGGCTCTTCATGTTTTTGAACCCCGCTTCATGCTCCTCTTATTTTTCAGAGAGTTTCATGCTCCTCATGTATTTCACACCTTTTGAAGCTCTTCATATTTTTCACACCTTTTCAGGCTCTTCATGTTTTTCAACACCGCTTCATGCTCCTCCTATTTTTCAGCCCGTTTCTTGCTCCTCATGTATTTCACACATTTTGAAGCTCTTCATATATTTCACACCTTTTCAGGCTCTTCATCCTTTTGAACACCGATTCATGCTCCTCCTATTTTTCAGACCGTTTCTTGCTCCTCATATTTTTCACACTTTTTGAAGCTCTTCATATTTTTCACACCTTTTCAGGTTTTCCATGTTTTTGAACCCCGCTTCATGATCCTCCTATTTTTCAGACCGTTTCATGCTCCTCATATTTTTGACACCTTTTGAAGCTCTTCATATTTTTCACACCTTCAGGCTCTTCATTTTCTTCAACACCTCTTCATGCTCCTCGTATTTTTCATACCGTTTCTTGCTCCTCATATTTTTGACACTTTTTGAAGCTCCTCATATTTTTCACACATTTTGAGGCTCTTCATATATTTCACACCATTTCAGGCTCTTCATGTTTTTCAACACCACTTCATGCTCCTCCTATTTTTCAGACCGTTTCATTCTCCTCATATTTTTGAAACCTTTTGAAGCTCTTCATATATTTCACACCTTTTCAGACTCTTCATGTTTTTAACACCACTTCATGCTCCTCCTATTTTTCAGACCATTTCCTGCTCATCGATTTTTGACACCTTTTCAAGCTCTTCATATTTTTCACACCTTTTGAAGCTCTTAATATTTTTCACACGTTTTCAGGCTCTTCACGATTTTCAACAACGCTTCATGCTCCTCCTATTTTTCAAACCGTTTCATGCTCATCTCATTTCTGACACCTTTTGAAGCTTTTCATATTTTTTACAACTTTTCAGGCTCTTCATATTTTTGAACATCGCTTCATGCTCCTCCTATTTTTCAGACCGTATCATGCTCCTCATATTTTTTAACACCTTTTGAAGCTCTTCATATTTTTCACGGCTTTTCAGGCTCTTCATGTTTTTGAACACCTCTTCATGCTCCTCCTATTTTTCAGACCGTTTCATGCTCCTCATATTTTTGACACCTTTTGAAGCTCTTCATATTTTTCACACCTTTTCAGGCTCTTCATGTTTTTGAACACCGCTTCTCGCTCGTCCTATTTTTCAAACCGTTTCATGCTCATCTCATTTTTGACACCTTTTGTAGCTCTTCATATTTTTCACACGTTTTCTGGCTCTTCATGTTTTTCAACACCGTTTCTTGATCCTCCTATTTTTCAGACCGTTTCATGCTCATCTCATCTTTAACACCTTTAGAAGCTTTTCATATTTTTCACAACTTTTCAGGCTCTTCATGTTTTTGAACACCGCTTCATGCTCCTCCTATTTTTCAGAGAGTTTCATACTCCTCATGTATTTCACACCTTTTGAAGCTCTTCATATTTTTCATACCTTTTCAGGCTCTTCATGTTTTTGAACACCGCTTCATGCTCCTCCTATTTTTCAGACCGTTTCATGCTTATCTCATTTTTGACACCTTTTGTAGCTCTTCATATTGTACACGTTTTCAGGGTCTTCATGTTTTTCAACACCGTTTCTTGATCCTCCTATTTTTCAGACCGTTTCATGCTCATCTCATTTTTAACACCTTTTGAAGCTTTTCATATTTTTCACAACTTTTCAGGCTCTTCATGTTTTTGAACACCGCTATGCTCCTCCTATTTTTCAGAGAGTTTCATGCTCCTCATGTATTTCACAACTTTTGAAGGTCTTCATATTTTTTACACCTTTTCTGGCTCTTCATGTTTTTACACACCACTTCATGCTTCTCCTATTTTTCGGACCGTTTCATGCTCATCTCATTTTTAACACCTTTTGAAGCTCTTCATATTTTTCACATCTTTAAGGCTCTTCATGTTTTTCAACACCGCTTCATTCTCCTCCTATTTTTCAGACCGTTTCATGCTCCTCATATTTTTCACACCTTTTGAAGCTCTTCATATTTTTCACGGCTTTTCAGGCTCTTCATGTTTTTGAACACCGCTTCTCGCTCCTCCTATTTTTCAGACCGTTTCATGCTCATCTCATTTTTGACACCTTTTCTAGCTCTTCATATTTTACACGTATTCAGGCTCTTCATGTTTTTCAACACCGTTTCTTGATCCTCCTCTTTTTCAGACGGTTTCATGCTCATCTCATTTTGACACCTTTGAAGCTCTTCATATTTTTCACACCTTTTGAAGCTCTTCATATTTTTCACACGTTTTCAGGCTCTTCATTTTTTTCAACACCATTTCATGCTGCTTCTATTTTTCAGACCATTTCATGCTCCTCATATTTTTCACACCTTTTGAAGCTCTTCATGTTTTTCACACCTTTTCAGGCTCTTTATGTTTTTGAACATCGCTTCATGCTCCTCCTATTTTTCAGACCGTTTAATGCTCCTCATGTATTTCACACATTTTGAAGGTCTTCATAATATTCACACCTTTTCAGTCTCTTCATGTTTTTCAACACCACTTCATGCTCCTCCTATTTTTCAGACCGTTTCATGCTCCTCATATTTTTGCCACCTGTTGAAGCTCTTCATATTTTTCACACCTTTTCAGGCTCTTCATGTTTTTGAACACCGCTTCTCGCTCCTCCTATTTTTCAGACCGTTTCATGCTCATCTCATTTTTGACACCTTTTGTAGCTCTTCATATTTTTCACACGTTTTTAGGCTCCTCGTGTTTTTAAAAACCGTTTCTTGATCCTCCTATTTTTCAGACCGTTTAATGCTCATCTCATTTTTAACACCTTTTGAAGGTTTTCATATTTTTCACAACTTTTCAGGCTCTTCATGTTTTTGAACACCGCTTCATGCTCCTCCTATTTTTCAGAGAGTTTCATGGTCCTCATGTATTTGACACATTTTGAAGGTCTTCATATTTTTCACACCTTTTCAGGCTCTTCATCTTTTTCCACACCACTTCATGCTTCTCCTATTTTTCAGCCCGTTTCATGCTACTCATGTATTTCACACCTTTTGAAGCTCTTCATATTTTTCACACCTTTTCAGGCTCTTCATGTTTTTCCACACCGCTTCATGCTCTGCCTATTTTTCAGACCGTTTCATGCTCATCTCATTTTTGACACCTTTTGTAGCTCTTCATATTTTTCACACGTTTTTAGGCTCCTCATGTTTTTAAAAACCGTTTCTTGATCCTCCTATTTTTCAGACCGTTTCATGCTCATCTCATTTTTAACACCTTTTGAAACTCTTCATATTTTTCAAACCTTTTCTGGCTCTTCATGTTTTTCAACACCGTTTTATGATCCTCATATTTTTAAGAACTTTTCATGCTCATCTCATTTTTGACACCTTTTGAAGCTTTTCATATTTTTCACAAATTTTCAGGCTCTTCATGTTTTTGAACCCCGCTTCATGCTCCTCTTATTTTTCAGAGAGTTTCATGCTCCTCATGTATTTCACACCTTTTGAAGCTCTTCATATTTTTCACACCTTTTCAGGCTCTTCATGTTTTTCAACACCGCTTCATGCTCCTCCTATTTTTCAGCCCGTTTCTTGCTCCTCATGTATTTCACACATTTTGAAGCTCTTCATATTTTTCACACCTTTTCAGGCTCTTCATCCTTTTGAACACCGATTCATGCTCCTCCTATTTTTCAGACCGTTTCTTGCTCCTCATATTTTTCACACTTTTTGAAGCTCTTCATATTTTTCACACCTTTTCAGGTTTTCCATGTTTTTGAACCCCGCTTCATGATCCTCCTATTTTTCAGACCGTTTCATGCTCCTCATATTTTTGACACCTTTTGAAGCTCTTCATATTTTTCACACCTTCAGGCTCTTCATTTTCTTCAACACCTCTTCATGCTCCTCGTATTTTTCATACCGTTTCTTGCTCCTCATATTTTTGACACTTTTTGAAGCTCCTCATATTTTTCACACATTTTGAGGCTCTTCATATATTTCACACCATTTCAGGCTCTTCATGTTTTTCAACACCACTTCATGCTCCTCCTATTTTTCAGACCGTTTCATTCTCCTCATATTTTTGAAACCTTTTGAAGCTCTTCATATATTTCACACCTTTTCAGACTCTTCATGTTTTTAACACCACTTCATGCTCCTCCTATTTTTCAGACCATTTCCTGCTCATCGATTTTTGACACCTTTTCAAGCTCTTCATATTTTTCACACCTTTTGAAGCTCTTAATATTTTTCACACGTTTTCAGGCTCTTCACGATTTTCAACAACGCTTCATGCTCCTCCTATTTTTCAAACCGTTTCATGCTCATCTCATTTCTGACACCTTTTGAAGCTTTTCATATTTTTTACAACTTTTCAGGCTCTTCATATTTTTGAACATCGCTTCATGCTCCTCCTATTTTTCAGACCGTATCATGCTCCTCATATTTTTTAACACCTTTTGAAGCTCTTCATATTTTTCACGGCTTTTCAGGCTCTTCATGTTTTTGAACACCTCTTCATGCTCCTCCTATTTTTCAGACCGTTTCATGCTCCTCATATTTTTGACACCTTTTGAAGCTCTTCATATTTTTCACACCTTTTCAGGCTCTTCATGTTTTTGAACACCGCTTCTCGCTCGTCCTATTTTTCAAACCGTTTCATGCTCATCTCATTTTTGACACCTTTTGTAGCTCTTCATATTTTTCACACGTTTTCTGGCTCTTCATGTTTTTCAACACCGTTTCTTGATCCTCCTATTTTTCAGACCGTTTCATGCTCATCTCATCTTTAACACCTTTAGAAGCTTTTCATATTTTTCACAACTTTTCAGGCTCTTCATGTTTTTGAACACCGCTTCATGCTCCTCCTATTTTTCAGAGAGTTTCATACTCCTCATGTATTTCACACCTTTTGAAGCTCTTCATATTTTTCATACCTTTTCAGGCTCTTCATGTTTTTGAACACCGCTTCATGCTCCTCCTATTTTTCAGACCGTTTCATGCTTATCTCATTTTTGACACCTTTTGTAGCTCTTCATATTGTACACGTTTTCAGGGTCTTCATGTTTTTCAACACCGTTTCTTGATCCTCCTATTTTTCAGACCGTTTCATGCTCATCTCATTTTTAACACCTTTTGAAGCTTTTCATATTTTTCACAACTTTTCAGGCTCTTCATGTTTTTGAACACCGCTATGCTCCTCCTATTTTTCAGAGAGTTTCATGCTCCTCATGTATTTCACAACTTTTGAAGGTCTTCATATTTTTTACACCTTTTCTGGCTCTTCATATTTTTACACACCACTTCATGCTTCTCCTATTTTTCGGACCGTTTCATGCTCATCTCATTTTTAACACCTTTTGAAGCTCTTCATATTTTTCACATCTTTAAGGCTCTTCATGTTTTTCAACACCGCTTCATTCTCCTCCTATTTTTCAGACCGTTTCATGCTCCTCATATTTTTGACACCTTTTGAAGCTCTTCATATTTTTCACGGCTTTTCAGGCTCTTCATGTTTTTGAACACCGCTTCTCGCTCCTCCTATTTTTCAGACCGTTTCATGCTCATCTCATTTTTGACACCTTTTGTAGCTCTTCATATTTTACACGTATTCAGGCTCTTCATGTTTTTCAACACCGTTTCTTGATCCTCCTCTTTTTCAGACCGTTTCATGCTCATCTCATTTTTGACACCTTTGAAGCTCTTCATATTTTTCACACCTTTTGAAGCTCTTCATATTTTTCACACGTTTTCAGGCTCTTCATTTTTTTCAACACCATTTCATGCTGCTTCTATTTTTCAGACCATTTCATGCTCCTCATATTTTTCACACCTTTTGAAGCTCTTCATGTTTTTCACACCTTTTCAGGCTCTTTATGTTTTTGAACATCGCTTCATGCTCCTCCTATTTTTCAGACCGTTTAATGCTCCTCATGTATTTCACACATTTTGAAGGTCTTCATAATATTCACACCTTTTCAGTCTCTTCATGTTTTTCAACACCACTTCATGCTCCTCCTATTTTTCAGACCGTTTCATGCTCCTCATATTTTTGCCACCTGTTGAAGCTCTTCATATTTTTCACACCTTTTCAGGCTCTTCATGTTTTTGAACACCGCTTCTCGCTCCTCCTATTTTTCAGACCGTTTCATGCTCATCTCATTTTTGACACCTTTTGTAGCTCTTCATATTTTTCACACGTTTTTAGGCTCCTCATGTTTTTAAAAACCGTTTCTTGATCCTCCTATTTTTCAGACCGTTTAATGCTCATTTCATTTTTAACACCTTTTGAAGGTTTTCATATTTTTCACAACTTTTCAGGCTCTTCATGTTTTTGAACACCGCTTCATGCTCCTCCTATTTTTCAGAGAGTTTCATGGTCCTCATGTATTTGACACATTTTGAAGGTCTTCATATTTTTCACACCTTTTCAGGCTCTTCATCTTTTTCCACACCACTTCATGCTTCTCCTATTTTTCAGCCCGTTTCATGCTACTCATGTATTTCACACCTTTTGAAGCTCTTCATATTTTTCACACCTTTTCAGGCTCTTCATGTTTTTCCACACCGCTTCATGCTCTGCCTATTTTTCAGACCGTTTCATGCTCATCTCATTTTTGACACCTTTTGTAGCTCTTCATATTTTTCACACGTTTTTAGGCTCCTCATGTTTTTAAAAACCGTTTCTTGATCCTCCTATTTTTCAGACCGTTTCTTGCTCCTCATATTTTTCACACTTTTTGAAGCTCTTCATATTTTTCACACCTTTTCAGGTTTTCCATGTTTTTGAACCCCGCTTCATGATCCTCCTATTTTTCAGACCGTTTCATGCTCCTCATATTTTTGACACCTTTTGAAGCTCTTCATATTTTTCACACCTTCAGGCTCTTCATTTTCTTCAACACCTCTTCATGCTCCTCGTATTTTTCATACCGTTTCTTGCTCCTCATATTTTTGACACTTTTTGAAGCTCCTCATATTTTTCACACATTTTGAGGCTCTTCATATATTTCACACCATTTCAGGCTCTTCATGTTTTTCAACACCACTTCATGCTCCTCCTATTTTTCAGACCGTTTCATTCTCCTCATATTTTTGAAACCTTTTGAAGCTCTTCATATATTTCACACCTTTTCAGACTCTTCATGTTTTTAACACCACTTCATGCTCCTCCTATTTTTCAGACCATTTCCTGCTCATCGATTTTTGACACCTTTTCAAGCTCTTCATATTTTTCACACCTTTTGAAGCTCTTAATATTTTTCACACGTTTTCAGGCTCTTCACGATTTTCAACAACGCTTCATGCTCCTCCTATTTTTCAAACCGTTTCATGCTCATCTCATTTCTGACACCTTTTGAAGCTTTTCATATTTTTTACAACTTTTCAGGCTCTTCATATTTTTGAACATCGCTTCATGCTCCTCCTATTTTTCAGACCGTATCATGCTCCTCATATTTTTTAACACCTTTTGAAGCTCTTCATATTTTTCACGGCTTTTCAGGCTCTTCATGTTTTTGAACACCTCTTCATGCTCCTCCTATTTTTCAGACCGTTTCATGCTCCTCATATTTTTGACACCTTTTGAAGCTCTTCATATTTTTCACACCTTTTCAGGCTCTTCATGTTTTTGAACACCGCTTCTCGCTCGTCCTATTTTTCAAACCGTTTCATGCTCATCTCATTTTTGACACCTTTTGTAGCTCTTCATATTTTTCACACGTTTTCTGGCTCTTCATGTTTTTCAACACCGTTTCTTGATCCTCCTATTTTTCAGACCGTTTCATGCTCATCTCATCTTTAACACCTTTAGAAGCTTTTCATATTTTTCACAACTTTTCAGGCTCTTCATGTTTTTGAACACCGCTTCATGCTCCTCCTATTTTTCAGAGAGTTTCATACTCCTCATGTATTTCACACCTTTTGAAGCTCTTCATATTTTTCATACCTTTTCAGGCTCTTCATGTTTTTGAACACCGCTTCATGCTCCTCCTATTTTTCAGACCGTTTCATGCTTATCTCATTTTTGACACCTTTTGTAGCTCTTCATATTGTACACGTTTTCAGGGTCTTCATGTTTTTCAACACCGTTTCTTGATCCTCCTATTTTTCAGACCGTTTCATGCTCATCTCATTTTTAACACCTTTTGAAGCTTTTCATATTTTTCACAACTTTTCAGGCTCTTCATGTTTTTGAACACCGCTATGCTCCTCCTATTTTTCAGAGAGTTTCATGCTCCTCATGTATTTCACAACTTTTGAAGGTCTTCATATTTTTTACACCTTTTCTGGCTCTTCATGTTTTTACACACCACTTCATGCTTCTCCTATTTTTCGGACCGTTTCATGCTCATCTCATTTTTAACACCTTTTGAAGCTCTTCATATTTTTCACATCTTTAAGGCTCTTCATGTTTTTCAACACCGCTTCATTCTCCTCCTATTTTTCAGACCGTTTCATGCTCCTCATATTTTTGACACCTTTTGAAGCTCTTCATATTTTTCACGGCTTTTCAGGCTCTTCATGTTTTTGAACACCGCTTCTCGCTCCTCCTATTTTTCAGACCGTTTCATGCTCATCTCATTTTTGACACCTTTTGTAGCTCTTCATATTTTACACGTATTCAGGCTCTTCATGTTTTTCAACACCGTTTCTTGATCCTCCTCTTTTTCAGACCGTTTCATGCTCATCTCATTTTTGACACCTTTGAAGCTCTTCATATTTTTCACACCTTTTGAAGCTCTTCATATTTTTCACACGTTTTCAGGCTCTTCATTTTTTTCAACACCATTTCATGCTGCTTCTATTTTTCAGACCATTTCATGCTCCTCATATTTTTCACACCTTTTGAAGCTCTTCATGTTTTTCACACCTTTTCAGGCTCTTTATGTTTTTGAACATCGCTTCATGCTCCTCCTATTTTTCAGACCGTTTAATGCTCCTCATGTATTTCACACATTTTGAAGGTCTTCATAATATTCACACCTTTTCAGTCTCTTCATGTTTTTCAACACCACTTCATGCTCCTCCTATTTTTCAGACCGTTTCATGCTCCTCATATTTTTGCCACCTGTTGAAGCTCTTCATATTTTTCACACCTTTTCAGGCTCTTCATGTTTTTGAACACCGCTTCTCGCTCCTCCTATTTTTCAGACCGTTTCATGCTCATCTCATTTTTGACACCTTTTGTAGCTCTTCATATTTTTCACACGTTTTTAGGCTCCTCGTGTTTTTAAAAACCGTTTCTTGATCCTCCTATTTTTCAGACCGTTTAATGCTCATCTCATTTTTAACACCTTTTGAAGGTTTTCATATTTTTCACAACTTTTCAGGCTCTTCATGTTTTTGAACACCGCTTCATGCTCCTCCTATTTTTCAGAGAGTTTCATGGTCCTCATGTATTTGACACATTTTGAAGGTCTTCATATTTTTCACACCTTTTCAGGCTCTTCATCTTTTTCCACACCACTTCATGCTTCTCCTATTTTTCAGCCCGTTTCATGCTACTCATGTATTTCACACCTTTTGAAGCTCTTCATATTTTTCACACCTTTTCAGGCTCTTCATGTTTTTCCACACCGCTTCATGCTCTGCCTATTTTTCAGACCGTTTCATGCTCATCTCATTTTTGACACCTTTTGTAGCTCTTCATATTTTTCACACGTTTTTAGGCTCCTCATGTTTTTAAAAACCGTTTCTTGATCCTCCTATTTTTCAGACCGTTTCATGCTCATCTCATTTTTGACACCTTTTGAAACTCTTCATATTTTTCAAACCTTTTCTGGCTCTTCATGTTTTTCAACACCGTTTTATGATCCTCATATTTTTAAGAACTTTTCATGCTCATCTCATTTTTGACACCTTTTGAAGCTTTTCATATTTTTCACAAATTTTCAGGCTCTTCATGTTTTTGAACCCCGCTTCATGCTCCTCTTATTTTTCAGAGAGTTTCATGCTCCTCATGTATTTCACACCTTTTGAAGCTCTTCATATTTTTCACACCTTTTCAGGCTCTTCATGTTTTTCAACACCGCTTCATGCTCCTCCTATTTTTCAGCCCGTTTCTTGCTCCTCATGTATTTCACACATTTTGAAGCTCTTCATATTTTTCACACCTTTTCAGGCTCTTCATCCTTTTGAACACCGATTCATGCTCCTCCTATTTTTCAGACCGTTTCTTTCTCCTCATATTTTTCACACTTTTTGAAGCTCTTCATATTTTTCACACCTTTTCAGGTTTTCCATGTTTTTGAACCCCGCTTCATGATCCTCCTATTTTTCAGACCGTTTCATGCTCCTCATATTTTTGACACCTTTTGAAGCTCTTCATATTTTTCACACCTTCAGGCTCTTCATTTTCTTCAACACCTCTTCATGCTCCTCGTATTTTTCATACCGTTTCTTGCTCCTCATATTTTTGACACTTTTTGAAGCTCCTCATATTTTTCACACATTTTGAGGCTCTTCATATATTTCACACCATTTCAGGCTCTTCATGTTTTTCAACACCACTTCATGCTCCTCCTATTTTTCAGACCGTTTCATTCTCCTCATATTTTTGAAACCTTTTGAAGCTCTTCATATATTTCACACCTTTTCAGACTCTTCATGTTTTTAACACCACTTCATGCTCCTCCTATTTTTCAGACCATTTCCTGCTCATCGATTTTTGACACCTTTTCAAGCTCTTCATATTTTTCACACCTTTTGAAGCTCTTAATATTTTTCACACGTTTTCAGGCTCTTCACGATTTTCAACAACGCTTCATGCTCCTCCTATTTTTCAAACCGTTTCATGCTCATCTCATTTCTGACACCTTTTGAAGCTTTTCATATTTTTTACAACTTTTCAGGCTCTTCATATTTTTGAACATCGCTTCATGCTCCTCCTATTTTTCAGACCGTATCATGCTCCTCATATTTTTTAACACCTTTTGAAGCTCTTCATATTTTTCACGGCTTTTCAGGCTCTTCATGTTTTTGAACACCTCTTCATGCTCCTCCTATTTTTCAGACCGTTTCATGCTCCTCATATTTTTGACACCTTTTGAAGCTCTTCATATTTTTCACACCTTTTCAGGCTCTTCATGTTTTTGAACACCGCTTCTCGCTCGTCCTATTTTTCAAACCGTTTCATGCTCATCTCATTTTTGACACCTTTTGTAGCTCTTCATATTTTTCACACGTTTTCTGGCTCTTCATGTTTTTCAACACCGTTTCTTGATCCTCCTATTTTTCAGACCGTTTCATGCTCATCTCATCTTTAACACCTTTAGAAGCTTTTCATATTTTTCACAACTTTTCAGGCTCTTCATGTTTTTGAACACCGCTTCATGCTCCTCCTATTTTTCAGAGAGTTTCATACTCCTCATGTATTTCACACCTTTTGAAGCTCTTCATATTTTTCATACCTTTTCAGGCTCTTCATGTTTTTGAACACCGCTTCATGCTCCTCCTATTTTTCAGACCGTTTCATGCTTATCTCATTTTTGACACCTTTTGTAGCTCTTCATATTGTACACGTTTTCAGGGTCTTCATGTTTTTCAACACCGTTTCTTGATCCTCCTATTTTTCAGACCGTTTCATGCTCATCTCATTTTTAACACCTTTTGAAGCTTTTCATATTTTTCACAACTTTTCAGGCTCTTCATGTTTTTGAACACCGCTATGCTCCTCCTATTTTTCAGAGAGTTTCATGCTCCTCATGTATTTCACAACTTTTGAAGGTCTTCATATTTTTTACACCTTTTCTGGCTCTTCATGTTTTTACACACCACTTCATGCTTCTCCTATTTTTCGGACCGTTTCATGCTCATCTCATTTTTAACACCTTTTGAAGCTCTTCATATTTTTCACATCTTTAAGGCTCTTCATGTTTTTCAACACCGCTTCATTCTCCTCCTATTTTTCAGACCGTTTCATGCTCCTCATATTTTTGACACCTTTTGAAGCTCTTCATATTTTTCACGGCTTTTCAGGCTCTTCATGTTTTTGAACACCGCTTCTCGCTCCTCCTATTTTTCAGACCGTTTCATGCTCATCTCATTTTTGACACCTTTTGTAGCTCTTCATATTTTACACGTATTCAGGCTCTTCATGTTTTTCAACACCGTTTCTTGATCCTCCTCTTTTTAAGACCGTTTCATGCTCATCTCATTTTTGACACCTTTGAAGCTCTTCATATTTTTCACACCTTTTGAAGCTCTTCATATTTTTCACACGTTTTCAGGCTCTTCATTTTTTTTCAACACCATTTCATGCTGCTTCTATTTTTCAGACCATTTCATGCTCCTCATATTTTTCACACCTTTTGAAGCTCTTCATGTTTTTCACACCTTTTCAGGCTCTTTATGTTTTTGAACATCGCTTCATGCTCCTCCTATTTTTCAGACCGTTTAATGCTCCTCATGTATTTCACACATTTTGAAGGTCTTCATAATATTCACACCTTTTCAGTCTCTTCATGTTTTTCAACACCACTTCATGCTCCTCCTATTTTTCAGACCGTTTCATGCTCCTCATATTTTTGCCACCTGTTGAAGCTCTTCATATTTTTCACACCTTTTCAGGCTCTTCATGTTTTTGAACACCGCTTCTCGCTCCTCCTATTTTTCAGACCGTTTCATGCTCATCTCATTTTTGACACCTTTTGTAGCTCTTCATATTTTTCACACGTTTTTAGGCTCCTCGTGTTTTTAAAAACCGTTTCTTGATCCTCCTATTTTTCAGACCGTTTAATGCTCATCTCATTTTTAACACCTTTTGAAGGTTTTCATATTTTTCACAACTTTTCAGGCTCTTCATGTTTTTGAACACCGCTTCATGCTCCTCCTATTTTTCAGAGAGTTTCATGGTCCTCATGTATTTGACACATTTTGAAGGTCTTCATATTTTTCACACCTTTTCAGGCTCTTCATCTTTTTCCACACCACTTCATGCTTCTCCTATTTTTCAGCCCGTTTCATGCTACTCATGTATTTCACACCTTTTGAAGCTCTTCATATTTTTCACACCTTTTCAGGCTCTTCATGTTTTTCCACACCGCTTCATGCTCTGCCTATTTTTCAGACCGTTTCATGCTCATCTCATTTTTGACACCTTTTGTAGCTCTTCATATTTTTCACACGTTTTTAGGCTCCTCATCTTTTTAAAAACCGTTTCTTGATCCTCCTATTTTTCAGACCGTTTCTTGCTCCTCATATTTTTCACACTTTTTGAAGCTCTTCATATTTTTCACACCTTTTCAGGTTTTCCATGTTTTTGAACCCCGCTTCATGATCCTCCTATTTTTCAGACCGTTTCATGCTCCTCATATTTTTGACACCTTTTGAAGCTCTTCATATTTTTCACACCTTCAGGCTCTTCATTTTCTTCAACACCTCTTCATGCTCCTCGTATTTTTCATACCGTTTCTTGCTCCTCATATTTTTGACACTTTTTGAAGCTCCTCATATTTTTCACACATTTTGAGGCTCTTCATATATTTCACACCATTTCAGGCTCTTCATGTTTTTCAACACCACTTCATGCTCCTCCTATTTTTCAGACCGTTTCATTCTCCTCATATTTTTGAAACCTTTTGAAGCTCTTCATATATTTCACACCTTTTCAGACTCTTCATGTTTTTAACACCACTTCATGCTCCTCCTATTTTTCAGACCATTTCCTGCTCATCGATTTTTGACACCTTTTCAAGCTCTTCATATTTTTCACACCTTTTGAAGCTCTTAATATTTTTCACACGTTTTCAGGCTCTTCACGATTTTCAACAACGCTTCATGCTCCTCCTATTTTTCAAACCGTTTCATGCTCATCTCATTTCTGACACCTTTTGAAGCTTTTCATATTTTTTACAACTTTTCAGGCTCTTCATATTTTTGAACATCGCTTCATGCTCCTCCTATTTTTCAGACCGTATCATGCTCCTCATATTTTTTAACACCTTTTGAAGCTCTTCATATTTTTCACGGCTTTTCAGGCTCTTCATGTTTTTGAACACCTCTTCATGCTCCTCCTATTTTTCAGACCGTTTCATGCTCCTCATATTTTTGACACCTTTTGAAGCTCTTCATATTTTTCACACCTTTTCAGGCTCTTCATGTTTTTGAACACCGCTTCTCGCTCGTCCTATTTTTCAAACCGTTTCATGCTCATCTCATTTTTGACACCTTTTGTAGCTCTTCATATTTTTCACACGTTTTCTGGCTCTTCATGTTTTTCAACACCGTTTCTTGATCCTCCTATTTTTCAGACCGTTTCATGCTCATCTCATCTTTAACACCTTTAGAAGCTTTTCATATTTTTCACAACTTTTCAGGCTCTTCATGTTTTTGAACACCGCTTCATGCTCCTCCTATTTTTCAGAGAGTTTCATACTCCTCATGTATTTCACACCTTTTGAAGCTCTTCATATTTTTCATACCTTTTCAGGCTCTTCATGTTTTTGAACACCGCTTCATGCTCCTCCTATTTTTCAGACCGTTTCATGCTTATCTCATTTTTGACACCTTTTGTAGCTCTTCATATTGTACACGTTTTCAGGGTCTTCATGTTTTTCAACACCGTTTCTTGATCCTCCTATTTTTCAGACCGTTTCATGCTCATCTCATTTTTAACACCTTTTGAAGCTTTTCATATTTTTCACAACTTTTCAGGCTCTTCATGTTTTTGAACACCGCTATGCTCCTCCTATTTTTCAGAGAGTTTCATGCTCCTCATGTATTTCACAACTTTTGAAGGTCTTCATATTTTTTACACCTTTTCTGGCTCTTCATGTTTTTACACACCACTTCATGCTTCTCCTATTTTTCGGACCGTTTCATGCTCATCTCATTTTTAACACCTTTTGAAGCTCTTCATATTTTTCACATCTTTAAGGCTCTTCATGTTTTTCAACACCGCTTCATTCTCCTCCTATTTTTCAGACCGTTTCATGCTCCTCATATTTTTGACACCTTTTGAAGCTCTTCATATTTTTCACGGCTTTTCAGGCTCTTCATGTTTTTGAACACCGCTTCTCGCTCCTCCTATTTTTCAGACCGTTTCATGCTCATCTCATTTTTGACACCTTTTGTAGCTCTTCATATTTTACACGTATTCAGGCTCTTCATGTTTTTCAACACCGTTTCTTGATCCTCCTCTTTTTCAGACCGTTTCATGCTCATCTCATTTTTGACACCTTTGAAGCTCTTCATATTTTTCACACCTTTTGAAGCTCTTCATATTTTTCACACGTTTTCAGGCTCTTCATTTTTTTCAACACCATTTCATGCTGCTTCTATTTTTCAGACCATTTCATGCTCCTCATATTTTTCACACCTTTTGAAGCTCTTCATGTTTTTCACACCTTTTCAGGCTCTTTATGTTTTTGAACATCGCTTCATGCTCCTCCTATTTTTCAGACCGTTTAATGCTCCTCATGTATTTCACACATTTTGAAGGTCTTCATAATATTCACACCTTTTCAGTCTCTTCATGTTTTTCAACACCACTTCATGCTCCTCCTATTTTTCAGACCGTTTCATGCTCCTCATATTTTTGCCACCTGTTGAAGCTCTTCATATTTTTCACACCTTTTCAGGCTCTTCATGTTTTTGAACACCGCTTCTCGCTCCTCCTATTTTTCAGACCGTTTCATGCTCATCTCATTTTTGACACCTTTTGTAGCTCTTCATATTTTTCACACGTTTTTAGGCTCCTCGTGTTTTTAAAAACCGTTTCTTGATCCTCCTATTTTTCAGACCGTTTAATGCTCATCTCATTTTTAACACCTTTTGAAGGTTTTCATATTTTTCACAACTTTTCAGGCTCTTCATGTTTTTGAACACCGCTTCATGCTCCTCCTATTTTTCAGAGAGTTTCATGGTCCTCATGTATTTGACACATTTTGAAGGTCTTCATATTTTTCACACCTTTTCAGGCTCTTCATCTTTTTCCACACCACTTCATGCTTCTCCTATTTTTCAGCCCGTTTCATGCTACTCATGTATTTCACACCTTTTGAAGCTCTTCATATTTTTCACACCTTTTCAGGCTCTTCATGTTTTTCCACACCGCTTCATGCTCTGCCTATTTTTCAGACCGTTTCATGCTCATCTCATTTTTGACACCTTTTGTAGCTCTTCATATTTTTCACACGTTTTTAGGCTCCTCATGTTTTTAAAAACCGTTTCTTGATCCTCCTATTTTTCAGACCGTTTCATGCTCATCTCATTTTTGACACCTTTTGAAACTCTTCATATTTTTCAAACCTTTTCTGGCTCTTCATGTTTTTCAACACCGTTTTATGATCCTCATATTTTTAAGAACTTTTCATGCTCATCTCATTTTTGACACCTTTTGAAGCTTTTCATATTTTTCACAAATTTTCAGGCTCTTCATGTTTTTGAACCCCGCTTCATGCTCCTCTTATTTTTCAGAGAGTTTCATGCTCCTCATGTATTTCACACCTTTTGAAGCTCTTCATATTTTTCACACCTTTTCAGGCTCTTCATGTTTTTCAACACCGCTTCATGCTCCTCCTATTTTTCAGCCCGTTTCTTGCTCCTCATGTATTTCACACATTTTGAAGCTCTTCATATTTTTCACACCTTTTCAGGCTCTTCATCCTTTTGAACACCGATTCATGCTCCTCCTATTTTTCAGACCGTTTCTTTCTCCTCATATTTTTCACACTTTTTGAAGCTCTTCATATTTTTCACACCTTTTCAGGTTTTCCATGTTTTTGAACCCCGCTTCATGATCCTCCTATTTTTCAGACCGTTTCATGCTCCTCATATTTTTGACACCTTTTGAAGCTCTTCATATTTTTCACACCTTCAGGCTCTTCATTTTCTTCAACACCTCTTCATGCTCCTCGTATTTTTCATACCGTTTCTTGCTCCTCATATTTTTGACACTTTTTGAAGCTCCTCATATTTTTCACACATTTTGAGGCTCTTCATATATTTCACACCATTTCAGGCTCTTCATGTTTTTCAACACCACTTCATGCTCCTCCTATTTTTCAGACCGTTTCATTCTCCTCATATTTTTGAAACCTTTTGAAGCTCTTCATATATTTCACACCTTTTCAGACTCTTCATGTTTTTAACACCACTTCATGCTCCTCCTATTTTTCAGACCATTTCCTGCTCATCGATTTTTGACACCTTTTCAAGCTCTTCATATTTTTCACACCTTTTGAAGCTCTTAATATTTTTCACACGTTTTCAGGCTCTTCACGATTTTCAACAACGCTTCATGCTCCTCCTATTTTTCAAACCGTTTCATGCTCATCTCATTTCTGACACCTTTTGAAGCTTTTCATATTTTTTACAACTTTTCAGGCTCTTCATATTTTTGAACATCGCTTCATGCTCCTCCTATTTTTCAGACCGTATCATGCTCCTCATATTTTTTAACACCTTTTGAAGCTCTTCATATTTTTCACGGCTTTTCAGGCTCTTCATGTTTTTGAACACCTCTTCATGCTCCTCCTATTTTTCAGACCGTTTCATGCTCCTCATATTTTTGACACCTTTTGAAGCTCTTCATATTTTTCACACCTTTTCAGGCTCTTCATGTTTTTGAACACCGCTTCTCGCTCGTCCTATTTTTCAAACCGTTTCATGCTCATCTCATTTTTGACACCTTTTGTAGCTCTTCATATTTTTCACACGTTTTCTGGCTCTTCATGTTTTTCAACACCGTTTCTTGATCCTCCTATTTTTCAGACCGTTTCATGCTCATCTCATCTTTAACACCTTTAGAAGCTTTTCATATTTTTCACAACTTTTCAGGCTCTTCATGTTTTTGAACACCGCTTCATGCTCCTCCTATTTTTCAGAGAGTTTCATACTCCTCATGTATTTCACACCTTTTGAAGCTCTTCATATTTTTCATACCTTTTCAGGCTCTTCATGTTTTTGAACACCGCTTCATGCTCCTCCTATTTTTCAGACCGTTTCATGCTTATCTCATTTTTGACACCTTTTATAGCTCTTCATATTGTACACGTTTTCAGGGTCTTCATGTTTTTCAACACCGTTTCTTGATCCTCCTATTTTTCAGACCGTTTCATGCTCATCTCATTTTTAACACCTTTTGAAGCTTTTCATATTTTTCACAACTTTTCAGGCTCTTCATGTTTTTGAACACCGCTATGCTCCTCCTATTTTTCAGAGAGTTTCATGCTCCTCATGTATTTCACAACTTTTGAAGGTCTTCATATTTTTTACACCTTTTCTGGCTCTTCATGTTTTTACACACCACTTCATGCTTCTCCTATTTTTCGGACCGTTTCATGCTCATCTCATTTTTAACACCTTTTGAAGCTCTTCATATTTTTCACATCTTTAAGGCTCTTCATGTTTTTCAACACCGCTTCATTCTCCTCCTATTTTTCAGACCGTTTCATGCTCCTCATATTTTTGACACCTTTTGAAGCTCTTCATATTTTTCACGGCTTTTCAGGCTCTTCATGTTTTTGAACACCGCTTCTCGCTCCTCCTATTTTTCAGACCGTTTCATGCTCATCTCATTTTTGACACCTTTTGTAGCTCTTCATATTTTACACGTATTCAGGCTCTTCATGTTTTTCAACACCGTTTCTTGATCCTCCTCTTTTTAAGACCGTTTCATGCTCATCTCATTTTTGACACCTTTGAAGCTCTTCATATTTTTCACACCTTTTGAAGCTCTTCATATTTTTCACACGTTTTCAGGCTCTTCATTTTTTTTCAACACCATTTCATGCTGCTTCTATTTTTCAGACCATTTCATGCTCCTCATATTTTTCACACCTTTTGAAGCTCTTCATGTTTTTCACACCTTTTCAGGCTCTTTATGTTTTTGAACATCGCTTCATGCTCCTCCTATTTTTCAGACCGTTTAATGCTCCTCATGTATTTCACACATTTTGAAGGTCTTCATAATATTCACACCTTTTCAGTCTCTTCATGTTTTTCAACACCACTTCATGCTCCTCCTATTTTTCAGACCGTTTCATGCTCCTCATATTTTTGCCACCTGTTGAAGCTCTTCATATTTTTCACACCTTTTCAGGCTCTTCATGTTTTTGAACACCGCTTCTCGCTCCTCCTATTTTTCAGACCGTTTCATGCTCATCTCATTTTTGACACCTTTTGTAGCTCTTCATATTTTTCACACGTTTTTAGGCTCCTCATGTTTTTAAAAACCGTTTCTTGATCCTCCTATTTTTCAGACCGTTTAATGCTCATCTCATTTTTAACACCTTTTGAAGGTTTTCATATTTTTCACAACTTTTCAGGCTCTTCATGTTTTTGAACACCGCTTCATGCTCCTCCTATTTTTCAGAGAGTTTCATGGTCCTCATGTATTTGACACATTTTGAAGGTCTTCATATTTTTCACACCTTTTCAGGCTCTTCATCTTTTTCCACACCACTTCATGCTTCTCCTATTTTTCAGCCCGTTTCATGCTACTCATGTATTTCACACCTTTTGAAGCTCTTCATATTTTTCACACCTTTTCAGGCTCTTCATGTTTTTCCACACCGCTTCATGCTCTGCCTATTTTTCAGACCGTTTCATGCTCATCTCATTTTTGACACCTTTTGTAGCTCTTCATATTTTTCACACGTTTTTAGGCTCCTCATGTTTTTAAAAACCGTTTCTTGATCCTCCTATTTTTCAGACCGTTTCATGCTCATCTCATTTTTGACACCTTTTGAAACTCTTCATATTTTTCACACCTTTTCTGGCTCTTCATGTTTTTCAACACCGTTTTATGATCCTCATATTTTTAAGAACTTTTCATGCTCATCTCATTTTTGACACCTTTTGAAGCTTTTCATATTTTTCACAAATTTTCAGGCTCTTCATGTTTTTGAACCCCGCTTCATGCTCCTCTTATTTTTCAGAGAGTTTCATGCTCCTCATGTATTTCACACCTTTTGAAGCTCTTCATATTTTTCACACCTTTTCAGGCTCTTCATGTTTTTCAACACCGCTTCATGCTCCTCCTATTTTTCAGCCCGTTTCTTGCTCCTCATGTATTTCACACATTTTGAAGCTCTTCATATTTTTCACACCTTTTCAGGCTCTTCATCCTTTTGAACACCGATTCATGCTCCTCCTATTTTTCAGACCGTTTCTTGCTCCTCATATTTTTCACACTTTTTGAAGCTCTTCATATTTTTCACACCTTTTCAGGTTTTCCATGTTTTTGAACCCCGCTTCATGATCCTCCTATTTTTCAGACCGTTTCATGCTCCTCATATTTTTGACACCTTTTGAAGCTCTTCATAATTTTCACACCTTCAGGCTCTTCATTTTCTTCAACACCTCTTCATGCTCCTCGTATTTTTCATACCGTTTCTTGCTCCTCATATTTTTGACACTTTTTGAAGCTCCTCATATTTTTCACACATTTTGAGGCTCTTCATATATTTCACACCATTTCAGGCTCTTCATGTTTTTCAACACCACTTCATGCTCCTCCTATTTTTCAGACCGTTTCATTCTCCTCATATTTTTGAAACCTTTTGAAGCTCTTCATATATTTCACACCTTTTCAGACTCTTCATGTTTTTAACACCACTTCATGCTCCTCCTATTTTTCAGACCATTTCCTGCTCATCGATTTTTGACACCTTTTCAAGCTCTTCATATTTTTCACACCTTTTGAAGCTCTTAATATTTTTCACACGTTTTCAGGCTCCTCACGATTTTCAACAACGCTTCATGCTCCTCCTATTTTTCAAACCGTTTCATGCTCATCTCATTTCTGACACCTTTTGAAGCTTTTCATATTTTTTACAACTTTTCAGGCTCTTCATATTTTTGAACATCGCTTCATGCTCCTCCTATTTTTCAGACCGTATCATGCTCCTCATATTTTTTAACACCTTTTGAAGCTCTTCATATTTTTCACGGCTTTTCAGGCTCTTCATGTTTTTGAACACCTCTTCATGCTCCTCCTATTTTTCAGACCGTTTCATGCTCCTCATATTTTTGACACCTTTTGAAGCTCTACATATTTTTCACACTTTTCAGTCTCTTCATGTATTTGAAAACCGCCTCATGCTCCTCCTATTTTTCAAACCGTTTCATGCTCATCTCATTTTTGACACCTTTTGTAGCTCTTCATATTTTTCACACGTTTTTAGGCTCCTCATGTTTTTAAAAACCGTTTCTTGATCCTCCTATTTTTCAGACCGTTTAATGCTCATCTCATTTTTAACACCTTTTGAAGGTTTTCATATTTTTCACAACTTTTCAGGCTCTTCATGTTTTTGAACACCGCTTCATGCTCCTCCTATTTTTCAGAGAGTTTCATGGTCCTCATGTATTTGACACATTTTGAAGGTCTTCATATTTTTCACACCTTTTCAGGCTCTTCATCTTTTTCCACACCACTTCATGCTTCTCCTATTTTTCAGCCCGTTTCATGCTACTCATGTATTTCACACCTTTTGAAGCTCTTCATATTTTTCACACCTTTTCAGGCTCTTCATGTTTTTCCACACCGCTTCATGCTCTGCCTATTTTTCAGACCGTTTCATGCTCATCTCATTTTTGACACCTTTTGTAGCTCTTCATATTTTTCACACGTTTTTAGGCTCCTCATGTTTTTAAAAACCGTTTCTTGATCCTCCTATTTTTCAGACCGTTTCATGCTCATCTCATTTTTGACACCTTTTGAAACTCTTCATATTTTTCAAACCTTTTCTGGCTCTTCATGTTTTTCAACACCGTTTTATGATCCTCATATTTTTAAGAACTTTTCATGCTCATCTCATTTTTGACACCTTTTGAAGCTTTTCATATTTTTCACAAATTTTCAGGCTCTTCATGTTTTTGAACCCCGCTTCATGCTCCTCTTATTTTTCAGAGAGTTTCATGCTCCTCATGTATTTCACACCTTTTGAAGCTCTTCATATTTTTCACACCTTTTCAGGCTCTTCATGTTTTTCAACACCGCTTCATGCTCCTCCTATTTTTCAGCCCGTTTCTTGCTCCTCATGTATTTCACACATTTTGAAGCTCTTCATATTTTTCACACCTTTTCAGGCTCTTCATCCTTTTGAACACCGATTCATGCTCCTCCTATTTTTCAGACCGTTTCTTGCTCCTCATATTTTTCACACTTTTTGAAGCTCTTCATATTTTTCACACCTTTTCAGGTTTTCCATGTTTTTGAACCCCGCTTCATGATCCTCCTATTTTTCAGACCGTTTCATGCTCCTCATATTTTTGACACCTTTTGAAGCTCTTCATAATTTTCACACCTTCAGGCTCTTCATTTTCTTCAACACCTCTTCATGCTCCTCGTATTTTTCATACCGTTTCTTGCTCCTCATATTTTTGACACTTTTTGAAGCTCCTCATATTTTTCACACATTTTGAGGCTCTTCATATATTTCACACCATTTCAGGCTCTTCATGTTTTTCAACACCACTTCATGCTCCTCCTATTTTTCAGACCGTTTCATTCTCCTCATATTTTTGAAACCTTTTGAAGCTCTTCATATATTTCACACCTTTTCAGACTCTTCATGTTTTTAACACCACTTCATGCTCCTCCTATTTTTCAGACCATTTCCTGCTCATCGATTTTTGACACCTTTTCAAGCTCTTCATATTTTTCACACCTTTTGAAGCTCTTAATATTTTTCACACGTTTTCAGGCTCCTCACGATTTTCAACAACGCTTCATGCTCCTCCTATTTTTCAAACCGTTTCATGCTCATCTCATTTCTGACACCTTTTGAAGCTTTTCATATTTTTTACAACTTTTCAGGCTCTTCATATTTTTGAACATCGCTTCATGCTCCTCCTATTTTTCAGACCGTATCATGCTCCTCATATTTTTTAACACCTTTTGAAGCTCTTCATATTTTTCACGGCTTTTCAGGCTCTTCATGTTTTTGAACACCTCTTCATGCTCCTCCTATTTTTCAGACCGTTTCATGCTCCTCATATTTTTGACACCTTTTGAAGCTCTTCATATTTTTCACACCTTTTCAGGCTCTTCATGTTTTTGAACACCGCTTCTCGCTCGTCCTATTTTTCAAACCGTTTCATGCTCATCTCATTTTTGACACCTTTTGTAGCTCTTCATATTTTTCACACGTTTTCTGGCTCTTCATGTTTTTCAACACCGTTTCTTGATCCTCCTATTTTTCAGACCGTTTCATGCTCATCTCATCTTTAACACCTTTAGAAGCTTTTCATATTTTTCACAACTTTTCAGGCTCTTCATGTTTTTGAACACCGCTTCATGCTCCTCCTATTTTTCAGAGAGTTTCATACTCCTCATGTATTTCACACCTTTTGAAGCTCTTCATATTTTTCATACCTTTTCAGGCTCTTCATGTTTTTGAACACCGCTTCATGCTCCTCCTATTTTTCAGACCGTTTCATGCTTATCTCATTTTTGACACCTTTTGTAGCTCTTCATATTGTACACGTTTTCAGGGTCTTCATGTTTTTCAACACCGTTTCTTGATCCTCCTATTTTTCAGACCGTTTCATGCTCATCTCATTTTTAACACCTTTTGAAGCTTTTCATATTTTTCACAACTTTTCAGGCTCTTCATGTTTTTGAACACCGCTATGCTCCTCCTATTTTTCAGAGAGTTTCATGCTCCTCATGTATTTCACAACTTTTGAAGGTCTTCATATTTTTTACACCTTTTCTGGCTCTTCATGTTTTTACACACCACTTCATGCTTCTCCTATTTTTCGGACCGTTTCATGCTCATCTCATTTTTAACACCTTTTGAAGCTCTTCATATTTTTCACATCTTTAAGGCTCTTCATGTTTTTCAACACCGCTTCATTCTCCTCCTATTTTTCAGACCGTTTCATGCTCCTCATATTTTTGACACCTTTTGAAGCTCTTCATATTTTTCACGGCTTTTCAGGCTCTTCATGTTTTTGAACACCGCTTCTCGCTCCTCCTATTTTTCAGACCGTTTCATGCTCATCTCATTTTTGACACCTTTTGTAGCTCTTCATATTTTACACGTATTCAGGCTCTTCATGTTTTTCAACACCGTTTCTTGATCCTCCTCTTTTTCAGACCGTTTCATGCTCATCTCATTTTTGACACCTTTGAAGCTCTTCATATTTTTCACACCTTTTGAAGCTCTTCATATTTTTCACACGTTTTCAGGCTCTTCATTTTTTTTCAACACCATTTCATGCTGCTTCTATTTTTCAGACCATTTCATGCTCCTCATATTTTTCACACCTTTTGAAGCTCTTCATGTTTTTCACACCTTTTCAGGCTCTTTATGTTTTTGAACATCGCTTCATGCTCCTCCTATTTTTCAGACCGTTTAATGCTCCTCATGTATTTCACACATTTTGAAGGTCTTCATAATATTCACACCTTTTCAGTCTCTTCATGTTTTTCAACACCACTTCATGCTCCTCCTATTTTTCAGACCGTTTCATGCTCCTCATATTTTTGCCACCTGTTGAAGCTCTTCATATTTTTCACACCTTTTCAGGCTCTTCATGTTTTTGAACACCGCTTCTCGCTCCTCCTATTTTTCAGACCGTTTCATGCTCATCTCATTTTTGACACCTTTTGTAGCTCTTCATATTTTTCACACGTTTTTAGGCTCCTCATGTTTTTAAAAACCGTTTCTTGATCCTCCTATTTTTCAGACCGTTTAATGCTCATCTCATTTTTAACACCTTTTGAAGGTTTTCATATTTTTCACAACTTTTCAGGCTCTTCATGTTTTTGAACACCGCTTCATGCTCCTCCTATTTTTCAGAGAGTTTCATGGTCCTCATGTATTTGACACATTTTGAAGGTCTTCATATTTTTCACACCTTTTCAGGCTCTTCATCTTTTTCCACACCACTTCATGCTTCTCCTATTTTTCAGCCCGTTTCATGCTACTCATGTATTTCACACCTTTTGAAGCTCTTCATATTTTTCACACCTTTTCAGGCTCTTCATGTTTTTCCACACCGCTTCATGCTCTGCCTATTTTTCAGACCGTTTCATGCTCATCTCATTTTTGACACCTTTTGTAGCTCTTCATATTTTTCACACGTTTTTAGGCTCCTCATGTTTTTAAAAACCGTTTCTTGATCCTCCTATTTTTCAGACCGTTTCATGCTCATCTCATTTTTGACACCTTTTGAAACTCTTCATATTTTTCAAACCTTTTCTGGCTCTTCATGTTTTTCAACACCGTTTTATGATCCTCATATTTTTAAGAACTTTTCATGCTCATCTCATTTTTGACACCTTTTGAAGCTTTTCATATTTTTCACAAATTTTCAGGCTCTTCATGTTTTTGAACCCCGCTTCATGCTCCTCTTATTTTTCAGAGAGTTTCATGCTCCTCATGTATTTCACACCTTTTGAAGCTCTTCATATTTTTCACACCTTTTCAGGCTCTTCATGTTTTTCAACACCGCTTCATGCTCCTCCTATTTTTCAGCCCGTTTCTTGCTCCTCATGTATTTCACACATTTTGAAGCTCTTCATATTTTTCACACCTTTTCAGGCTCTTCATCCTTTTGAACACCGATTCATGCTCCTCCTATTTTTCAGACCGTTTCTTGCTCCTCATATTTTTCACACTTTTTGAAGCTCTTCATATTTTTCACACCTTTTCAGGTTTTCCATGTTTTTGAACCCCGCTTCATGATCCTCCTATTTTTCAGACCGTTTCATGCTCCTCATATTTTTGACACCTTTTGAAGCTCTTCATAATTTTCACACCTTCAGGCTCTTCATTTTCTTCAACACCTCTTCATGCTCCTCGTATTTTTCATACCGTTTCTTGCTCCTCATATTTTTGACACTTTTTGAAGCTCCTCATATTTTTCACACATTTTGAGGCTCTTCATATATTTCACACCATTTCAGGCTCTTCATGTTTTTCAACACCACTTCATGCTCCTCCTATTTTTCAGACCGTTTCATTCTCCTCATATTTTTGAAACCTTTTGAAGCTCTTCATATATTTCACACCTTTTCAGACTCTTCATGTTTTTAACACCACTTCATGCTCCTCCTATTTTTCAGACCATTTCCTGCTCATCGATTTTTGACACCTTTTCAAGCTCTTCATATTTTTCACACCTTTTGAAGCTCTTAATATTTTTCACACGTTTTCAGGCTCTTCACGATTTTCAACAACGCTTCATGCTCCTCCTATTTTTCAAACCGTTTCATGCTCATCTCATTTCTGACACCTTTTGAAGCTTTTCATATTTTTTACAACTTTTCAGGCTCTTCATATTTTTGAACATCGCTTCATGCTCCTCCTATTTTTCAGACCGTATCATGCTCCTCATATTTTTTAACACCTTTTGAAGCTCTTCATATTTTTCACGGCTTTTCAGGCTCTTCATGTTTTTGAACACCTCTTCATGCTCCTCCTATTTTTCAGACCGTTTCATGCTCCTCATATTTTTGACACCTTTTGAAGCTCTTCATATTTTTCACACCTTTTCAGGCTCTTCATGTTTTTGAACACCGCTTCTCGCTCGTCCTATTTTTCAAACCGTTTCATGCTCATCTCATTTTTGACACCTTTTGTAGCTCTTCATATTTTTCACACGTTTTCTGGCTCTTCATGTTTTTCAACACCGTTTCTTGATCCTCCTATTTTTCAGACCGTTTCATGCTCATCTCATCTTTAACACCTTTAGAAGCTTTTCATATTTTTCACAACTTTTCAGGCTCTTCATGTTTTTGAACACCGCTTCATGCTCCTCCTATTTTTCAGAGAGTTTCATACTCCTCATGTATTTCACACCTTTTGAAGCTCTTCATATTTTTCATACCTTTTCAGGCTCTTCATGTTTTTGAACACCGCTTCATGCTCCTCCTATTTTTCAGACCGTTTCATGCTTATCTCATTTTTGACACCTTTTGTAGCTCTTCATATTGTACACGTTTTCAGGGTCTTCATGTTTTTCAACACCGTTTCTTGATCCTCCTATTTTTCAGACCGTTTCATGCTCATCTCATTTTTAACACCTTTTGAAGCTTTTCATATTTTTCACAACTTTTCAGGCTCTTCATGTTTTTGAACACCGCTATGCTCCTCCTATTTTTCAGAGAGTTTCATGCTCCTCATGTATTTCACAACTTTTGAAGGTCTTCATATTTTTTACACCTTTTCTGGCTCTTCATGTTTTTACACACCACTTCATGCTTCTCCTATTTTTCGGACCGTTTCATGCTCATCTCATTTTTAACACCTTTTGAAGCTCTTCATATTTTTCACATCTTTAAGGCTCTTCATGTTTTTCAACACCGCTTCATTCTCCTCCTATTTTTCAGACCGTTTCATGCTCCTCATATTTTTGACACCTTTTGAAGCTCTTCATATTTTTCACGGCTTTTCAGGCTCTTCATGTTTTTGAACACCGCTTCTCGCTCCTCCTATTTTTCAGACCGTTTCATGCTCATCTCATTTTTGACACCTTTTGTAGCTCTTCATATTTTACACGTATTCAGGCTCTTCATGTTTTTCAACACCGTTTCTTGATCCTCCTCTTTTTCAGACCGTTTCATGCTCATCTCATTTTTGACACCTTTGAAGCTCTTCATATTTTTCACACCTTTTGAAGCTCTTCATATTTTTCACACGTTTTCAGGCTCTTCATTTTTTTTCAACACCATTTCATGCTGCTTCTATTTTTCAGACCATTTCATGCTCCTCATATTTTTCACACCTTTTGAAGCTCTTCATATATTTCACATCTTTTCAGGCTCTTTATGTTTTTGAACATCGCTTCATGCTCCTCCTATTTTTCAGACCGTTTAATGCTCCTCATGTATTTCACACATTTTGAAGGTCTTCATAATATTCACACCTTTTCAGTCTCTTCATGTTTTTCAACACCACTTCATGCTCCTCCTATTTTTCAGACCGTTTCATGCTCCTCATATTTTTGCCACCTGTTGAAGCTCTTCATATTTTTCACACCTTTTCAGGCTCTTCATGTTTTTGAACACCGCTTCTCGCTCCTCCTATTTTTCAGACCGTTTCATGCTCATCTCATTTTTGACACCTTTTGTAGCTCTTCATATTTTTCACACGTTTTTAGGCTCCTCATGTTTTTAAAAACCGTTTCTTGATCCTCCTATTTTTCAGACCGTTTAATGCTCATCTCATTTTTAACACCTTTTGAAGGTTTTCATATTTTTCACAACTTTTCAGGCTCTTCATGTTTTTGAACACCGCTTCATGCTCCTCCTATTTTTCAGAGAGTTTCATGGTCCTCATGTATTTGACACATTTTGAAGGTCTTCATATTTTTCACACCTTTTCAGGCTCTTCATCTTTTTCCACACCACTTCATGCTTCTCCTATTTTTCAGCCCGTTTCATGCTACTCATGTATTTCACACCTTTTGAAGCTCTTCATATTTTTCACACCTTTTCAGGCTCTTCATGTTTTTCCACACCGCTTCATGCTCTGCCTATTTTTCAGACCGTTTCATGCTCATCTCATTTTTGACACCTTTTGTAGCTCTTCATATTTTTCACACGTTTTTAGGCTCCTCATGTTTTTAAAAACCGTTTCTTGATCCTCCTATTTTTCAGACCGTTTCATGCTCATCTCATTTTTGACACCTTTTGAAACTCTTCATATTTTTCAAACCTTTTCTGGCTCTTCATGTTTTTCAACACCGTTTTATGATCCTCATATTTTTAAGAACTTTTCATGCTCATCTCATTTTTGACACCTTTTGAAGCTTTTCATATTTTTCACAAATTTTCAGGCTCTTCATGTTTTTGAACCCCGCTTCATGCTCCTCTTATTTTTCAGAGAGTTTCATGCTCCTCATGTATTTCACACCTTTTGAAGCTCTTCATATTTTTCACACCTTTTCAGGCTCTTCATGTTTTTCAACACCGCTTCATGCTCCTCCTATTTTTCAGCCCGTTTCTTGCTCCTCATGTATTTCACACATTTTGAAGCTCTTCATATTTTTCACACCTTTTCAGGCTCTTCATCCTTTTGAACACCGATTCATGCTCCTCCTATTTTTCAGACCGTTTCTTGCTCCTCATATTTTTCACACTTTTTGAAGCTCTTCATATTTTTCACACCTTTTCAGGTTTTCCATGTTTTTGAACCCCGCTTCATGATCCTCCTATTTTTCAGACCGTTTCATGCTCCTCATATTTTTGACACCTTTTGAAGCTCTTCATAATTTTCACACCTTCAGGCTCTTCATTTTCTTCAACACCTCTTCATGCTCCTCGTATTTTTCATACCGTTTCTTGCTCCTCATATTTTTGACACTTTTTGAAGCTCCTCATATTTTTCACACATTTTGAGGCTCTTCATATATTTCACACCATTTCAGGCTCTTCATGTTTTTCAACACCACTTCATGCTCCTCCTATTTTTCAGACCGTTTCATTCTCCTCATATTTTTGAAACCTTTTGAAGCTCTTCATATATTTCACACCTTTTCAGACTCTTCATGTTTTTAACACCACTTCATGCTCCTCCTATTTTTCAGACCATTTCCTGCTCATCGATTTTTGACACCTTTTCAAGCTCTTCATATTTTTCACACCTTTTGAAGCTCTTAATATTTTTCACACGTTTTCAGGCTCTTCACGATTTTCAACAACGCTTCATGCTCCTCCTATTTTTCAAACCGTTTCATGCTCATCTCATTTCTGACACCTTTTGAAGCTTTTCATATTTTTTACAACTTTTCAGGCTCTTCATATTTTTGAACATCGCTTCATGCTCCTCCTATTTTTCAGACCGTATCATGCTCCTCATATTTTTTAACACCTTTTGAAGCTCTTCATATTTTTCACGGCTTTTCAGGCTCTTCATGTTTTTGAACACCTCTTCATGCTCCTCCTATTTTTCAGACCGTTTCATGCTCCTCATATTTTTGACACCTTTTGAAGCTCTTCATATTTTTCACACCTTTTCAGGCTCTTCATGTTTTTGAACACCGCTTCTCGCTCGTCCTATTTTTCAAACCGTTTCATGCTCATCTCATTTTTGACACCTTTTGTAGCTCTTCATATTTTTCACACGTTTTCTGGCTCTTCATGTTTTTCAACACCGTTTCTTGATCCTCCTATTTTTCAGACCGTTTCATGCTCATCTCATCTTTAACACCTTTAGAAGCTTTTCATATTTTTCACAACTTTTCAGGCTCTTCATGTTTCTGAACACCGCTTCATGCTCCTCCTATTTTTCAGAGAGTTTCATACTCCTCATGTATTTCACACCTTTTGAAGCTCTTCATATTTTTCATACCTTTTCAGGCTCTTCATGTTTTTGAACACCGCTTCATGCTCCTCCTATTTTTCAGACCGTTTCATGCTTATCTCATTTTTGACACCTTTTGTAGCTCTTCATATTGTACACGTTTTCAGGGTCTTCATGTTTTTCAACACCGTTTCTTGATCCTCCTATTTTTCAGACCGTTTCATGCTCATCTCATTTTTAACACCTTTTGAAACTTTTCATATTTTTCACAACTTTTCAGGCTCTTCATGTTTTTGAACACCGCTATGCTCCTCCTATTCTTCAGAGAGTTTCATGCTCCTCATGTATTTCACAACTTTTGAAGGTCTTCATATTTTTTACACCTTTTCTGGCTCTTCATGTTTTTACACACCACTTCATGCTTCTCCTATTTTTCGGACCGTTTCATGCTCATCTCATTTTTGACACCTTTGAAGCTCTTCATATTTTTCACACCTTTTGAAGCTCTTCATATTTTTCACACGTTTTCAGGCTCTTCATTTTTTTCAACACCATTTCATGCTGCTTCTATTTTTCAGACCATTTCATGTTCCTCATATTTTTCACACCTTTTGAAGCTCTTCATGTTTTTCACACCTTTTCAGGCTCTTTATGTTTTTGAACATCGCTTCATGCTCCTCCTATTTTTCAGACCGTTTAATGCTCCTCATGTATTTCACACATTTTGAAGGTCTTCATAATATTCACACCTTTTCAGTCTCTTCATGTTTTTCAACACCACTTCATGCTCCTCCTATTTTTCAGACCGTTTCATGCTCCTCATATTTTTGCCACCTGTTGAAGCTCTTCATATTTTTCACACCTTTTCAGGCTCTTCATGTTTTTGAACACCGCTTCTCGCTCCTCCTATTTTTCAGACCGTTTCATGCTCATCTCATTTTTGACACCTTTTGTAGCTCTTCATATTTTTCACACGTTTTTAGGCTCCTCATGTTTTTAAAAACCGTTTCTTGATCCTCCTATTTTTCAGACCGTTTAATGCTCATCTCATTTTTAACACCTTTTGAAGGTTTTCATATTTTTCACAACTTTTCAGGCTCTTCATGTTTTTGAACACCGCTTCATGCTCCTCCTATTTTTCAGAGAGTTTCATGGTCCTCATGTATTTGACACATTTTGAAAGTCTTCATATTTTTCACACCTTTTCAGGCTCTTCATCTTTTTCCACACCACTTCATGCTTCTCCTATTTTTCAGCCCGTTTCATGCTACTCATGTATTTCACACCTTTTGAAGCTCTTCATATTTTTCACACCTTTTCAGGCTCTTCATGTTTTTCCACACCGCTTCATGCTCTGCCTATTTTTCAGACCGTTTCATGCTCATCTCATTTTTGACACCTTTTGTAGCTCTTCATATTTTTCACACGTTTTTAGGCTCCTCATGTTTTTAAAAACCGTTTCTTGATCCTCCTATTTTTCAGACCGTTTCATGCTCATCTCATTTTTGACACCTTTTGAAACTCTTCATATTTTTCAAACCTTTTCTGGCTCTTCATGTTTTCAACACCGTTTTATGATCCTCATATTTTTAAGAACTTTTCATGCTCATCTCATTTTTGACACCTTTTGAAGCTTTTCATATTTTTCACAAATTTTCAGGCTCTTCATGTTTTTGAACCCCGCTTCATGCTCCTCTTATTTTTCAGAGAGTTTCATGCTCCTCATGTATTTCACACCTTTTGAAGCTCTTCATATTTTTCACACCTTTTCAGGCTCTTCATGTTTTTCAACACCGCTTCATGCTCCTCCTATTTTTCAGCCCGTTTCTTGCTCCTCATGTATTTCACACATTTTGAAGCTCTTCATATTTTTCACACCTTTTCAGGCTCTTCATCCTTTTGAACACCGATTCATGCTCCTCCTATTTTTCAGACCGTTTCTTGCTCCTCATATTTTTCACACTTTTTGAAGCTCTTCATGTTTTTCACACCTTTTCAGGCTCTTTATGTTTTTGAACATCGCTTCATGCTCCTCCTATTTTTCAGACCGTTTAATGCTCCTCATGTATTTCACAAATTTTGAAGGTCTTCATAATATTCACACCTTTTCAGTCTCTTCATGTTTTTCAACACCTCTTCATGCTCCTCGTATTTTTCATACCGTTTCTTGCTCCTCATATTTTTGACACTTTTTGAAGCTCCTCATATTTTTCACACATTTTGAGGCTCTTCATATATTTCACACCATTTCAGGCTCTTCATGTTTTTCAACACCACTTCATGCTCCTCCTATTTTTCAGACCGTTTCATTCTCCTCATATTTTTGAAACCTTTTGAAGCTCTTCATATATTTCACACCTTTTCAGACTCTTCATGTTTTTAACACCACTTCATGCTCCTCCTATTTTTCAGACCATTTCCTGCTCATCGATTTTTGACACCTTTTCAAGCTCTTCATATTTTTCACACCTTTTGAAGCTCTTAATATTTTTCACACGTTTTCAGGCTCTTCACGATTTTCAACAACGCTTCATGCTCCTCCTATTTTTCAAACCGTTTCATGCTCATCTCATTTCTGACACCTTTTGAAGCTTTTCATATTTTTTACAACTTTTCAGGCTCTTCGTATTTTTGAACACCTCTTCATTCTCCTCCTATTTTTCAGACCGTTTCATGCTCCTCATATTTTTGACACCTTTTGAAGCTCTTCATATTTTTCACACCTTTTCAGGCTCTTCATGTTTTTAAACACCGCTTCTCGCTCGTCCTATTTTTCAAACCGTTTCATGCTCATCTCATTTTTGACACCTTTTGTAGCTCTTCATATTTTTCACACGTTTTCTGGCTCTTCATGTTTTTCAACACCGTTTCTTGATCCTCCTATTTTTCAGACCGTTTCATGCTCATCTCATCTTTAACACCTTTAGAAGCTTTTCATATTTTTCACAAATTTTCAGGCTCTTCATGTTTTTGAACACCGCTTCATGCTCCTCCTATATTTCAGAGAGTTTCATCCTCCTCATGTATTTCACACCTTTTGAAGCTCTTCATATTTTTCATACCTTTTCAGGCTCTTCATGTTTTTGAACACCGCTTCATGCTCCTCCTGTTTTTCAGACCGTTTCATGCTTATCTCATTTTTGACACCTTTTGTAGCTCTTCATATTGTACACGTTTTCAGGGTCTTCATGTTTTTCAACACCGTTTCTTGATCCTCCTATTTTTCAGACCGTTTCATGCTCATCTCATTTTTAACACCTTTTGAAGCTTTTCATATTTTTCACAACTTTTCAGGCTCTTCATGTTTTTGAACACCGCTATGCTCCTCCTATTTTGCAGAGAGTTTCATGCTCCTCATGTATTTCACAACTTTTGAAGGTCTTCATATTTTTTACACCTTTTCCGGCTCTTCATGTTTTTACACACCACTTCATGCTTCTCCTATTTTTCGGACCGTTTCATGCTCATCTCATTTTTAACACCTTTTGAAGCTCTTCATATTTTTCACACCTTTTCAGGCTCTTTATGTTTTTGAACACCGCTTCATGGTCCTCTTATTTATCAGACCGTTTCATGCTCATCTCACTTTTGACACCTTTTCAAGCTCTTCATATTTTTCACACCTTTAAGGCTCTTCATATTTTTCAACACCGCTTCATTCTCCTCCTATTTTTCAGACCGTTTCATGCTCCTCATATTTTTGACACCTTTTGAAGCTCTTCATATATTTCACGGCTTTTCAGGCTCTTCATGTTTTTGAACACCGCTTCTCGCTCCTCCTATTTTTCAGACCGTTTCATGCTCATCTCATTTTTGACACCTTTTGTAGCTCTTCATATTTTACACGTATTCAGGCTCTTCATGTTTTTCAACACCGTTTCTTGATCCTCCTCTTTTTCAGACCGTTTCATGCTCATCTCATTTTTGACACCTTAGAAGCTCTTCATATTTTTCACACCTTTTGAAGCTCTTCATGTTTTTCACACCTTTTCAGGCTCTTTATGTTTTTGAACATCGCTTCATGCTCCTCCTATTTTTCAGACCGTTTAATGCTCCTCATGTATTTCACACATTTTGAAGGTCTTCATAATATTCACACCTTTTCAGTCTCTTCATGTTTTTCAACACCACTTCATGCTCCTCCTATTTTTCAGACCGTTTCATGCTCCTCATATTTTTGCCACCTGTTGAAGCTCTTCATATTTTTCACACCTTTTCAGGCTCTTCATGTTTTTGAACACCGCTTCTCGCTCCTCCTATTTTTCAGACCGTTTCATGCTCATCTCATTTTTGACACCTTTTGTAGCTCTTCATATTTTTCACACGTTTTTAGGCTCCTCATGTTTTTAAAAACCGTTTCTTGATCCTCCTATTTTTCAGACCGTTTAATGCTCATCTCATTTTTAACACCTTTTGAAGGTTTTCATATTTTTCACAACTTTTCAGGCTCTTCATGTTTTTGAACACCGCTTCATGCTCCTCCTATTTTTCAGAGAGTTTCATGGTCCTCATGTATTTGACACATTTTGAAGGTCTTCATATTTTTCACACCTTTTCAGGCTCTTCATCTTTTTCCACACCACTTCATGCTTCTCCTATTTTTCAGCCCGTTTCATGCTACTCATGTATTTCACACCTTTTGAAGCTCTTCATATTTTTCACACCTTTTCAGGCTCTTCATGTTTTTCCACACCGCTTCATGCTCCGCCTATTTTTCAGACCGTTTCATGCTCCTGATATTTTTGACACCTTTTGAAGCTCTTCATGTTTTTCACACCTTTTCAGGATCTTCATGTTTTTGAACACCGCTTCATGCTCCTCTTATTTTTCAGACCATTTCATGCTCATCTCATTTTTGACACCTTTTGAAACTCTTCATATTTTTCACACCTTTTCTGGCTCTTCATGTTTTTCAACACCGTTTTATGATCCTCATATTTTTAAGAACTTTTCATGCTCATCTCATTTTTGACACCTTTTGAAGCTTTTCATATTTTTCACAAATTTTCAGGCTCTTCATGTTTTTGAACCCCGCTTCATGCTCCTCTTATTTTTCAGAGAGTTTCATGCTCCTCATGTATTTCACACCTTTTGAAGCTCTTCATATTTTTCACACCTTTTCAGGCTCTTCATGTTTTTCAACACCGCTTCATGCTCCTCCTATTTTTCAGCCCGTTTCTTGCTCCTCATGTATTTCACACATTTTGAAGCTCTTCATATTTTTCACACCTTTTCAGGCTCTTCATCCTTTTGAACACCGATTCATGCTCCTCCTATTTTTCAGACCGTTTCTTGCTCCTCATATTTTTGACACTTTTTGAAGCTCTTCATATTTTTCACACCTTTTCAGGTTTTCCATGTTTTGGAACCCCGCTTCATGATCCTCCTATTTTTCAGACCGTTTCATGCTCCTCATATTTTTGACACCTTTTGAAGCTCTTCATATTTTTCACACCTTCAGGCTCTTCATTTTCTTCAACACCTCTTCATGCTCCTCGTATTTTTCATACCGTTTCTTGCTCCTCATATTTTTGACACTTTTTGAAGCTCCTCATATTTTTCACACATTTTGAGGCTCTTCATATATTTCACACCATTTCAGGCTCTTCATGTTTTTCAACACCACTTCATGCTCCTCCTATTTTTCAGACCGTTTCATTCTCCTCATATTTTTGAAACCTTTTGAAGCTCTTCATATATTTCACACCTTTTCAGACTCTTCATGTTTTTAACACCACTTCATGCTCCTCCTATTTTTCAGACCATTTCCTGCTCATCGATTTTTGACACCTTTTCAAGCTCTTCATATTTTTCACACCTTTTGAAGCTCTTAATATTTTTCACACGTTTTCAGGCTCTTCACGATTTTCAACAACGCTTCATGCTCCTCCTATTTTTCAAACCGTTTCATGCTCATCTCATTTCTGACACCTTTTGAAGCTTTTCATTTTTTTTACAACTTTTCAGGCTCTTCATGTTTTTGAACACCGCTTCATGCTCCTCCTATTTTTCAGACCGTATCATGCTCCTCATATTTTTTAACACCTTTTGAAGCTCTTCATATTTTTCATGGCTTTTCAGGCTCCTCATGTTTTTGAACACCTCTTCATGCTCCTCCTATTTTTCAGACCGTTTCATGCTCCTCATATTTTTGACACCTTTTGAAGCTCTTCATATTTTTCACACCTTTTCAGGCTCTTCATGTTTTTGAACACCGCTTCTCGCTCCTCCTATTTTTCAAACCGTTTCATGCTCATCTCATTTTTGACACCTTTTGTAGCTCTTCATATTTTTCACACGTTTTCTGGCTCTTCATGTTTTTCAACACCGTTTCTTGATCCTCCTATTTTTCAGACCGTTTAATGCTCATCTCATCTTTAACACCTTTAGAAGCTTTTCATATTTTTCACAACTTTTCAGGCTCTTCATGTTTTTGAACACCGCTTCATGCTCCTCCTATTTTTCAGAGAGTTTCATACTCCTCATGTATTTCACACCTTTTGAAGCTCTTCATATTTTTCATACCTTTTCAGGCTCTTCATGTTTTTGAACACCGCTTCATGCTCCTCCTATTTTTCAGACCGTTTCATGCTTATCTCATTTTTGACACCTTTTGTAGCTCTTCATATTGTACACCCTTTCAGGCTCTTCATGTTTTTCAACACCGTTTCTTGATCCTCCTATTTTTCAGACCGTTTCATGCTCATCTCATTTTTAACACCTTTTGAAGCTTTTCATATTTTTCACAACTTTTCAGGCTCTTCATGTTTTTCATCACCGCTTCACGCTCCTCCTATTTTTGAGACAGTTTCACGCTTCACATATTTTTGACAACCTTTGCAGCTCTTCATATTTTTCACACCTTTTCAGGCTCTTCATTTTTTTAACCGCTGCATACTCCTCCTATTTTTCAGACCGTTTCATGCTCCTCATATGTTTCACACCTTTGAGACTCTTCATATATTTCATACCTTTTCATGCTCTTCATGTTTTTCAACACCGCTTCATGCTCCTCCTAATTTTCAGACCGTTTCATTCTCCTCATATTTTTGACACTATTTGAAACTCTTCATATTTTTCACAGCTTTTCAGGCTCTTCATGTTTTTTAACACTTTTTCATGCTCCTCCTATATTTCAGACCGTTTCATGCTCCTTATATTTTTGACACCTTTTGAAGCTCTTCATATTTTCACACCTTTTCAGGCTCTTCATATTATTCACACCGCTTCATGCTCCTCCTATTTTTCAGACCGTTTCATGCTCCTCAAGTATTTCACACCTTGTGGCTCTTCATATTTTTCACAGCTTTTCAGGCTCTTCATGTTTTTGAACACCGTTTCATGCTTCTCCTATATTTCCGACCGTTTCATGCTCCTTGTATTTTTGATACCTTTTGAAGCTCTTCATATTTTTCACACCTTTTCAGGCTCTTCATGTTTTTCAACACCGCTTCATGCTCCTCCTATTTTTCAGACCGTTTCATGCTCCTCATATTTTTGACACCTTTTACAGCACTTCATATTTTTCACACCTTTTCAGGCTCATCATGTTTTCCAACACCGCTTCATGCTCCTCCTAATTTTCAGACCGTTTCATCCTTCTCACATTTTTGACACCTTTTTAAGCTTTTGATATTTTTCACACCTTTTCAGGCTCTTCATGATTTTCAAGACTGCTTCATGCTCCTCCTATTTTTCAGACCGTTTCATGCAACTCATATTTTTGAAACCTTTTGAGGCTCTTCATATTTTTCACACCTTTTCAGGCTCTTCATGTTTTTCAAAACCACTTCATGCTCCTCCTAATTTTCAGACAATTTCATGCTCCTCATATTTTGACACCTTTTGAAGCTCTTCATATTTCTCACACCTTTTCAGGCTCTTCATGTTTTTCAACACCACTTCATGCACTTCCAATTTTTCAGAACGTTTCATGCTCCTGATATTTTTGACAATTTTAGAAGCTCTTCATATTTTTCAACACCACTTCATGCTCCTCCTATTTTTCAGACCGTTTCAAGCTCCACATATTTTTGACACCTTTTCAAGCTCTTCATATATTTCAAACCTTTACAGGCTCTTCATGTTTTTAAACACCGTTTCATGCTCCTCCTATTTTTGCGACCCTTTCATGATCCTCCTATTTTCAGACCGTTTCATGCTACTCATATTTTTGACACCTTTTGAAGCTCTTCATATTTTTCACACCTTTTCAGGCTCTTCATGTTTTTCAACACCACTTCATGCTCCTCCTATTTTTCAGACCGTTTCATGCTCCTCATATTTTTGACACCTTTTTAAGCTCTTCATATATTTCACACCTTTTCAAGCTCTTCATGTTTTTGAACACCGCTTCATGCTCCTCATTTTTTTCCGACCGTTTCATGCTCCTCCTATTTTCAGACCGTTTCATGCTCCTCATATATTTCACACCTTTTGAAGCTCTTCATGTTTTTTAACACCTTTTCATGCTCCTCCTATATTTCAGACCGTTTCATGCTCCTTATATTTTTGACACTTTTTGAAGCTCTTATATTTTTCACACATTTTCAGGCTCTTCATGTTTTTCAACACTCCTTCTTGCTCCACCTGGTTTTCACACCGTTTAATGCTCCTCATATTTTTGACACCTTTTGAAGCTCTTCATATTTTTCACACCTTTTCAGGCTCTTCATGTTTTTCAACACCGCTTCATGCTCCTCCTATTTTTCAGACCGTTTCATGCTCCTCATATTTTTGATACCTTTTGAAACTGTTCATATTTTTCACACATTTTCAGGCTCTTCATATTTTTGAACACCGCTTCATGCTCCTCCTATTTTTCAGACTGTTTCATGCTCCTCGTATTTTTGACACCTTTTGAAGCTCTTCATATTTTTCACACCTTTTCTGGCTCTTCATGTTTTTCAACACCACTTCATGCTCCTTCTACTTTTCAGAGAATTTCATTCTCCTCATGTATTTCACACCTTTTGAAGCTCTTCCTATTCTTCACACCTTTTCAGGCTCTTCATGTTTTTCCACACCACTTCATGCTTCTCATATTTTTCAGCCCGTTTCATGCTCCTCATGTATTTCACATCTTTTGAAGCTCTTCATATTTTACACAACTTTTCAGGCTCTTCATGTTTTTGATCACCGCTTCATACTCCTCCTATTTTTCAAACCGTTTCATGCTCCTCATATTTTTGACACCTTTTGAAGCTCTTCATATTTTTCACACCTTTTCAGGCTCTTCATGTTTTTGAACACCGCTTCTCGCTCCTCCTATTTTTCAGACCGTTTCATGCTCATCTCATTTTTGACACCTTTTGCAGCTCTTCATATTTTACACGTATTCAGGCTCTTCATGTTTTTCAACACCGTTTCTTGATCCTCCTCTTTTTCAGACCGTTTCATGCTCATCTCATTTTTGACACCTTTGAAGCTCTTCATATTTTTCACACCTTTTGAAGCTCTTCATGTTTTTCACACCTTTTCAGGCTCTTTATGTTTTTGAACATCGCTTCATGCTCCTCCTATTTTTCAGACCGTTTAATGCTCCTCATGTATTTCACACATTTTGAAGGTCTTCATAATATTCACACCTTTTCAGTCTCTTCATGTTTTTCAACACCACTTCATGCTCCTCCTATTTTTCAGACCGTTTCATGCTCCTCATATTTTTGCCACCTGTTGAAGCTCTTCATATTTTTCACACCTTTTCAGGCTCTTCATGTTTTTGAACACCGCTTCTCGCTCCTCCTATTTTTCAGACCGTTTCATGCTCATCTCATTTTTGACACCTTTTGTAGCTCTTCATATTTTTCACACGTTTTTAGGCTCCTCATGTTTTTAAAAACCGTTTTTTGATCCTCCTATTTTTCAGACCGTTTAATGCTCATCTCATTTTTAACACCTTTTGAAGGTTTTCATATTTTTCACAACTTTTCAGGCTCTTCATGTTTTTGAACACCGCTTCATGCTCCTCCTATTTTTCAGAGAGTTTCATGGTCCTCATGTATTTGACACATTTTGAAGGTCTTCATATTTTTCACACCTTTTCAGGCTATTCATCTTTTTCCACACCACTTCATGCTTCTCCTATTTTTCAGCCCGTTTCATGCTACTCATGTATTTCACACCTTTTGAAGCTCTTCATATTTTTCACACCTTTTCAGGCTCTTCATGTTTTTCCACACCGCTTCATGCTCCGCCTATTTTTCAGACCGTTTCATGCTCCTGATATTTTTGACACCTTTTGAAGCTCTTCATGTTTTTCACACCTTTTCAGGATCTTCATGTTTTTGAACACCGCTTCATGCTCCTCTTATTTTTCAGACCGTTTCATGCTCATCTCATTTTTGACACCTTTTGAAACTCTTCATATTTTTCACACCTTTTCTGGCTCTTCATGTTTTTCAACACCGTTTTATGATCCTCATATTTTTAAGAACTTTTCATGCTCATCTCATTTTTGACACCTTTTGAAGCTTTTCATATTTTTCACAAATTTTCAGGCTCTTCATGTTTTTGAACCCCGCTTCATGCTCCTCTTATTTTTCAGAGAGTTTCATGCTCCTCATGTATTTCACACCTTTTGAAGCTCTTCATATTTTTCACACCTTTTCAGGCTCTTCATGTTTTTCAACACCGCTTCATGCTCCTCCTATTTTTCAGCCCGTTTCTTGCTCCTCATGTATTTCACACATTTTGAAGCTCTTCATATTTTTCACACCTTTTCAGGCTCTTCATCCTTTTGAACACCGATTCATGCTACTCCTATTTTTCAGACCGTTTCTTGCTCCTCATATTTTTGACACTTTTTGAAGCTCTTCATATTTTTCACACCTTTTCAGGTTTTCCATGTTTTGGAACCCCGCTTCATGATCCTCCTATTTTTCAGACCGTTTCATGCTCCTCATATTTTTGACACCTTTTGAAGCTCTTCATATTTTTCACACCTTCAGGCTCTTCATTTTCTTCAACACCTCTTCATGCTCCTCGTATTTTTCATACCGTTTCTTGCTCCTCATATTTTTGACACTTTTTGAAGCTCCTCATATTTTTCACACATTTTGAGGCTCTTCATATATTTCACACCATTTCAGGCTCTTCATGTTTTTCAACACCACTTCATGCTCCTCCTATTTTTCAGACCGTTTCATTCTCCTCATATTTTTGAAACCTTTTGAAGCTCTTCATATATTTCACATCTTTTCAGACTCTTCATGTTTTTAACACCACTTCATGCTCCTCCTATTTTTCAGACCATTTCCTGCTCATCGATTTTTGACACCTTTTCAAGCTCTTCATATTTTTCACACCTTTTGAAGCTCTTAATATTTTTCACACGTTTTCAGGCTCTTCACGATTTTCAACAACGCTTCATGCTCCTCCTATTTTTCAAACCGTTTCATGCTCATCTCATTTCTGACACCTTTTGAAGCTTTTCATTTTTTTTACAACTTTTCAGGCTCTTCATGTTTTTGAACACCGCTTCATGCTCCTCCTATTTTTCAGACCGTATCATGCTCCTCATATTTTTTAACACCTTTTGAAGCTCTTCATATTTTTCACGGCTTTTCAGGCTCCTCATGTTTTTGAACACCTCTTCATGCTCCTCCTATTTTTCAGACCGTTTCATGCTCCTCATATTTTTGACACCTTTTGAAGCTCTTCATATTTTTCACACCTTTTCAGGCTCTTCATGTTTTTGAACACCGCTTCTCGCTCCTCCTATTTTTCAAACCGTTTCATGCTCATCTCATTTTTGACACCTTTTGTAGCTCTTCATATTTTTCACACGTTTTCTGGCTCTTCATGTTTTTCAACACCGTTTCTTGATCCTCCTATTTTTCAGACCGTTTCATGCTCATCTCATCTTTAACACCTTTAGAAGCTTTTCATATTTTTCACAACTTTTCAGGCTCTTCATGTTTTTGAACACCGCTTCATGCTCCTCCTATTTTTCAGAGAGTTTCATACTCCTCATGTATTTCACACCTTTTGAAGCTCTTCATATTTTTCATACCTTTTCAGGCTCTTCATGTTTTTGAACACCGCTTCATGCTCCTCCTATTTTTCAGACCGTTTCATGCTTATCTCATTTTTGACACCTTTTGTAGCTCTTCATATTGTACACCCTTTCAGGCTCTTCATGTTTTTCAACACCGTTTCTTGATCCTCCTATTTTTCAGACCGTTTCATGCTCATCTCATTTTTAACACCTTTTGAAGCTTTTCATATTTTTCACAACTTTTCAGGCTCTTCATGTTTTTCATCACCGCTTCACGCTCCTCCTATTTTTGAGACAGTTTCACGCTTCACATATTTTTGACAACCTTTGCAGCTCTTCATATTTTTCACACCTTTTCAGGCTCTTCATTTTTTTAACCGCTGCATACTCCTCCTATTTTTCAGACCGTTTCATGCTCCTCATATGTTTCACACCTTTGAGACTCTTCATATATTTCATACCTTTTCATGCTCTTCAGGTTTTTCAACACCGCTTCATGCTCCTCCTAATTTTCAGACCGTTTCATTCTCCTCATATTTTTGACACTATTTGAAACTCTTCATATTTTTCACAGCTTTTCAGGCTCTTCATGTTTTTTAACACTTTTTCATGCTCCTCCTATATTTCAGACCGTTTCATGCTCCTTATATTTTTGACACCTTTTGAAGCTCTTCATATTTTCACACCTTTTCAGGCTCTTCATATTATTCACACCACTTCATGCTCCTCCTATTTTTCAGACCGTTTCATGCTCCTCAAGTATTTCACACCTTGTGGCTCTTCATATTTTTCACAGCTTTTCAGGCTCTTCATGTTTTTGAACACCGTTTCATGCTTCTCCTATATTTCCGACCGTTTCATGCTCCTTGTATTTTTGATACCTTTTGAAGCTCTTCATATTTTTCACACCTTTTCAGGCTCTTCATGTTTTTCAACACCGCTTCATGCTCCTCCTATTTTTCAGACCGTTTCATGCTCCTCATATTTTTGACACCTTTTACAGCACTTCATATTTTTCACACCTTTTCAGGCTCATCATGTTTTCCAACACCGCTTCATGCTCCTCCTAATTTTCAGACCGTTTCATCCTTCTCACATTTTTGACACCTTTTTAAGCTTTTGATATTTTTCACACCTTTTCAGGCTCTTCATGATTTTCAAGACTGCTTCATGCTCCTCCTATTTTTCAGACCGTTTCATGCAACTCATATTTTTGAAACCTTTTGAGGCTCTTCATATTTTTCACACCTTTTCAGGCTCTTCATGTTTTTCAAAACCACTTCATGCTCCTCCTAATTTTCAGACAATTTCATGCTCCTCATATTTTGACACCTTTTGAAGCTCTTCATATTTCTCACACCTTTTCAGGCTCTTCATGTTTTTCAACACCACTTCATGCACTTCCAATTTTTCAGAACGTTTCATGCTCCTGATATTTTTGACAATTTTAGAAGCTCTTCATATTTTTCAACACCACTTCATGCTCCTCCTATTTTTCAGACCGTTTCAAGCTCCACATATTTTTGACACCTTTTCAAGCTCTTCATATATTTCAAACCTTTACAGGCTCTTCATGTTTTTAAACACCGTTTCATGCTCCTCCTATTTTTGCGACCCTTTCATGATCCTCCTATTTTCAGACCGTTTCATGCTACTCATATTTTTGACACCTTTTGAAGCTCTTCATATTTTTCACACCTTTTCATGCTCTTCATGTTTTTCAACACCACTTCATGCTCCTCCTATTTTTCAGACCGTTTCATGCTCCTCATATTTTTGACACCTTTTTAAGCTCTTCATATATTTCACACCTTTTCAAGCTCTTCATGTTTTTGAACACCGCTTCATGCTCCTCATATTTTTCCGACCGTTTCATGCTCCTCCTATTTTCAGACCGTTTCATGCTCCTCATATATTTCACACCTTTTGAAGCTCTTCATGTTTTTTAACACCTTTTCATGCTCCTCCTATATTTCAGACCGTTTCATGCTCCTTATATTTTTGACACTTTTTGAAGCTCTTATATTTTTCACACATTTTCAGGCTCTTCATGTTTTTCAACACTCCTTCTTGCTCCACCTGGTTTTCACACCGTTTAATGCTCCTCATATTTTTGACACCTTTTGAAGCTCTTCATATTTTTCACACCTTTTCAGGCTCTTCATGTTTTTCAACACCGCTTCATGCTCCTCCTATTTTTCAGACCGTTTCATGCTCCTCATATTTTTGATACCTTTTGAAACTGTTCATATTTTTCACACATTTTCAGGCTCTTCATATTTTTGAACACCGCTTCATGCTCCTCCTATTTTTCAGACTGTTTCATGCTCCTCGTATTTTTGACACCTTTTGAAGCTCTTCATATTTTTCACACCTTTTCTGGCTCTTCATGTTTTTCAACACCACTTCATGCTCCTTCTACTTTTAAGAGAATTTCATTCTCCTCATGTATTTCACACCTTTTGAAGCTCTTCCTATTCTTCACACCTTTTCAGGCTCTTCATGTTTTTCCACACCACTTCATGCTTCTCATATTTTTCAGCCCGTTTCATGCTCCTCATGTATTTCACATCTTTTGAAGCTCTTCATATTTTACACAACTTTTCAGGCTCTTCATGGTTTTGATCACCGCTTCATACTCCTCCTATTTTTCAAACCGTTTCATGCTCCTCATATTTTTGACACCTTTTGAAGCTCTTCATATTTTTCACACCTTTTCAGGCTCTTCATGTTTTTGAACACCGCTTCATGCTCCTCCTATTTTTTCAGACCGTTTCATGCTCCTCATAATTTTGACTCCTTTTGAAGCTCTTCATATTTTTCACACCTTTTCATGCTCTTCATGTTTCTCAACACCACTTCATGCTCCTCCTATTTTTCAGACCGTTTCATGCTCCTCATATTTTTGACACCTATAGAAACTCTTCATATTTTCCACACTTTTTCAGGCTCTTCATGTTTTTCAACACCGATTCATGCTCCTCCTATTTTTCAGACCGTTTCATGCTCATCTAATATTTGACACCTTTTGAAGCTCTTCATATTTTTCACACCTTTTGAAGCTCTTCATATTTTTCACACGTTTTCAGGCTCTTCATGTTTTTCAACACCGCTTCATGCTCCTCCTATTTTTCAAACCGTATCATGCTCCTCATATTTTTGACACCTTTTGAAGCTCTTCATATTTTTCACACATTTTCAGGCTCTTCATGTTTTTCAACACTCCTTCTTGCTCCACCTGGTTTTCACACCGTTTCTTGCTCCTCATATTTTTGACACCTTTTGAAGCTCTTCATATTCTTCACACCTTTTCAGGCTCTTCATGTTTTTCCAACCACTTCATGCTTCTCCTATTTTTCAGCCCGTTTCATGCTCCTCATGTATTTCACATCTTTTGAAGCTCTTCATATTTTACACAACTTTTCAGGCTCTTCATGTTTTTGATCATCGCTTCATACTCCTCCTATTTTTCAGACCGTTTCATGCTCCTCATATTTTTGACACCTTTTGAAGCTCTTCATATTTTTCACACCTTTTCAGGCTCTTCATGTTTTTGAACACCGCTTCATGCTCCTCCTATTTTTTCAGACCGTTTCATGCTCCTCATATTTTGACTCCTTTTGAAGCTCTTCATATTTTTCACACCTTTTCATGCTCTTCATGTTTCTCAACACCACTTCATGCTCCTCCTATTTTTCAGACCGTTTCATGCTCATCTAATATTTGACACCTTTTGAAGCTCTTCATATTTTTCACACCTTTTGAAGCTCTTCATATTTTTCACACGTTTTCAGGCTCTTCATGTTTTTCAACACCGCTTCATGCTCCTCCTATTTTTCAAACCGTATCATGCTCCTCATATTTTTGACACCTTTTGAAGCTCTTCATATTTTTCACACCTTTTCAGTCTCTTCATATTTTTGAACACCGCTTCATGCTCCTCCTAATTTTCATACCTTTTCATGGTCCATATATATTTGACACCTTTTGAAGCTTTTCATATTTTTCACACCTTTTCATGCTCTTCATGGTTTTGAACACAATTTCATGCTCCTCCTGTTTTGCAGACCGTTTCATGCTCCTCATATTTTTGACACCTTTTGAAGCTCTTCATATTTTTCACACGTTTTCAGGCTCTTCATGTTTTTCAACACCGCTTCATGCTCCTCCTATTTTTCAGACCGTTTCATGCTCATCTAATATTTGACACCTTTTGAAGCTCTTCATATTTTTCACACCTTTTGAAGCTCTTCATATTTTTCACACGTTTTCAGGCTCTTCATGTTTTTCAACACCGCTTCATGCTCCTCCTATTTTTCAAACCGTATCATGCTCCTCATATTTTTGACACCTTTTGAAGCTCTTCATATTTTTCACACCTTTTCTGTCTCTTCATATTTTTGAACACCGTTTCATGCTCCTCCTAATTTTCATACCTTTTCATGCTCCATATATATTTGACACCTTTTGAAGCTTTTCATATTTTTCACAACTTTTCATGCTCTTCATGGTTTTGAACACCATTTCATGCTCCTCCTATTTTGCAGACCGTTTCATCTCCTCATATTTTTGACACCTTTTGAAGCTCTTCATATTTTTCACACCTTTTCATGCTCTTCATGATTTTCAACACCGCCTCATGCTCCTCCTATTTTTCAGACCGTTTCATGCTCCTCATATTTTTGACACCTTTTTAAGCTCTTCATATATTTCACACCTTTTCAAGCTCTTCATGTTTTTGAACACCGCTTCATGCTCCTCTTATTTTTCCGACCGTTTCATGCTCCTCCTATTTTCAGACCGTTTCATGCTCCTCATATATTTCACACCTTTTGAAGCTCTTCATGTTTTTTAACACCTTTTCATGCTCCTCCTATATTTCAGACCGTTTCATGCTCCTTATATTTTTGACACTTTTTGAAGCTCTTCATATTTTTCACACATTTTCAGGCTCTTCATGTTTTTCAACACTCCTTCTTGCTCCACCTGGTTTTCACACCATTTCATGCTCCTCATATTTTTGAAACCTTTTGAAGCTCTTCATATTTTTCACACCTTTTCAGGCTCTTCATGTTTTTCAACACCGCTTCATGCTCCTCCTATTTTTCAGACCGTTTCATGCTCCTCATATTTTTGATACCTTTTGAAGCTCTTCATATTTTTCACACCTTTTCTGGCTCTTCATGTTTTTCAACACCACTTCATGCTCCTTCTACTTTTCAGAGAATTTCATTCTCCTCATGTATTTCACACCTTTTGAAGCTCTTCATATTTTTCACAGCTTTTCAGGCTCTTCATGTTTTTCAACACCGCTTCATGGTCCTCCTATATTTCAGACCGTTTCATGCTCCCATATTTTTGACACCTTTTGAAGCTCTTCATATTTTTCACAGCTTTTCATGCTCTTCATGTTTTTCAACACTGCTTCATGCTCCTCCTATTCTTCAGACAGTTTCATGCTCCTCATGCGTTTCACACCTTTTGAAGCTGTTCATATTTTTCACACCTTTTCATGCTCTTAATGTTTTTGAACACCGCTACAATCCTCCTCCTATTCTTCAGACCGTTTCATGCTCCTCATATTTTTCACACCTTTTGAAGCTCTTCATATTTTTAACACCTTTTCAGGCTCTTCATGTTTTTCAACACTGCTTCATGCTCCTCATACTTTTCAGACCGTTTCATGCTCCTATTGTATTTCACACCTTTTGAAGCTCTTCATATTTTTCAGACCTTGTCAGGCTCTTCATTTTTTTGAACACCGCTTCATGCTCTCCTATTTTTCAGACCGTTTCTTCCTCCTCATATATTTGACACCTTTTGAAGCTGTTCATATTTTTCACATCTTTTCAGGTTTTCATGTTTTTCAACACCGCTTCATGCTCCTCCTATTTTTCAGACCATTCATGCTCCTCATGTGTTTCACATTATTTGAAGCTCTTCATATTTTTCACACCTTTTGAATCTCTTCATATTTTTCACACCTTTTGAAGCTCTTCATATTTTTCACACCTTTTCAGGCTCTTCATGTTTTCGTACACCGTTTCATGATCCTCCTATATTTCAGACCGTTTCATTCTCCTCATATTTTTGACACCTTTTGAAGCTCTTCATATTTTTCACACCTTTGCAGGCTCTTCATGTTCTACAACACCGCTTCATGCTCCTCCTTTTGTTCAGACCGTTTCATGCTCCTCATGTATTTCACTCCTTTTGAAGCTCTTCATATTTTACACACCTTTTCATCCCTTCATGATTTTCAACCCCACTTCATGCTCCTCCTATTTTTCAGACCGTTTCAAGCTCCACATATTTTTGACACCTTTTGAAGCTCTTCATATATTTCAAACCTTTTCAGGCTCTTCATGTTTTTAAACACCGCTTCATGATCCTCCTTTTTTTTCGACCGTTTCATGCTCCTCCTATTTTAAGACCGTTTCATGCTCCTCATATTTTTGACACCTTTTGAAGCTCTTCATATTTTTCACACCTTTTCAGGCTCTTCATGTTTTTCAACACTGCTTCATGATCCTCCTATTTTCAGACCGATTCATGCTCCTCATATTTTTGACAACTTTTGAAGCTCTTCATATTTTTCACACCTTTTCAGGCTCTTCATGTTTTTCAACACCACTTCATGCTCCTCCTATTTTTCAGACCGTTTCATGCTCCTCATATTTTTGACACCTTTTTAAGCTCTTCATATATTTCACACCTTTTCAAGCTCTTCATGTTTTTGAACACAGCTTCATGCTCCTCATATTTTTCCGACCGTTTCATGCTCCTCCTATTTTCAGACCGTTTCATGCTCCTCATATATTTCACACCTTTTGAAGCTCTTCATGTTTTTTAACACCTTTTCATGCTCCTCCTATATTTCAGACCGTTTCATGCTTCTTATATTTTTGACACTTTTTGAAGCTCTTCATATTTTTCACACATTTTCAGGCTCTTCATGTTTTTCAACACTCCTTCTTGCTCCACCTGGTTTCACACCGTTTCATGCTCCACATATTTTTGACACCTTTTGAAGCTCTTCATATTTTTCACACCTTTTCAGGCTCTTCATGTTTTTCAACACCGCTTCATGCTCCTCCTATTTTTCAGACCATTTCATGCTCCTCATATTTTTGATACCTTTTGAAGCTCTTCATATTTTTCACACCTTTTCTGGCTCTTCATGTTTTTCAACACCACTTCATGCTCCTTCTACTTTTCAGAGAATTTCATTCTTCTCATATATTTCACAAATTTTGAAGCTCTTCATATTTTTCACAGCTTTTCATGCTCTTCATGGTTTTGAACACAATTTCATGCTCCTCCTGTTTTGCAGACCGTTTCATGCTCCTCATATTTTTGACACCTTTTGAAGCTCTTCATATTTTTCACACGTTTTCAGGCTCTTCATGTTTTTCAACACCGCTTCATGCTCCTCCTATTTTTCAGACCGTTTCATGCTCATCTAATATTTGACACCTTTTGAAGCTCTTCATATTTTTCACACCTTTTGAAGCTCTTCATATTTTTCACACGTTTTCAGGCTCTTCATGTTTTTCAACACCGCTTCATGCTCCTCCTATTTTTCAAACCGTATCATGCTCCTCATATTTTTGACACCTTTTGAAGCTCTTCATATTTTTCACACCTTTTCTGTCTCTTCATATTTTTGAACACCGTTTCATGCTCCTCCTAATTTTCATACCTTTTCATGCTCCATATATATTTGACACCTTTTGAAGCTTTTCATATTTTTCACAACTTTTCATGCTCTTCATGGTTTTGAACACCATTTCATGCTCCTCCTATTTTGCAGACCGTTTCATCTCCTCATATTTTTGACACCTTTTGAAGCTCTTCATATTTTTCACACCTTTTCATGCTCTTCATGATTTTCAACACCGCCTCATGCTCCTCCTATTTTTCAGACCGTTTCATGCTCCTCATATTTTTGACACCTTTTTAAGCTCTTCATATATTTCACACCTTTTCAAGCTCTTCATGTTTTTGAACACCGCTTCATGCTCCTCTTATTTTTCCGACCGTTTCATGCTCCTCCTATTTTCAGACCGTTTCATGCTCCTCATATATTTCACACCTTTTGAAGCTCTTCATGTTTTTTAACACCTTTTCATGCTCCTCCTATATTTCAGACCGTTTCATGCTCCTTATATTTTTGACACTTTTTGAAGCTCTTCATATTTTTCACACATTTTCAGGCTCTTCATGTTTTTCAACACTCCTTCTTGCTCCACCTGGTTTTCACACCATTTCATGCTCCTCATATTTTTGAAACCTTTTGAAGCTCTTCATATTTTTCACACCTTTTCAGGCTCTTCATGTTTTTCAACACCGCTTCATGCTCCTCCTATTTTTCAGACCGTTTCATGCTCCTCATATTTTTGATACCTTTTGAAGCTCTTCATATTTTTCACACCTTTTCTGGCTCTTCATGTTTTTCAACACCACTTCATGCTCCTTCTACTTTTCAGAGAATTTCATTCTCCTCATGTATTTCACACCTTTTGAAGCTCTTCATATTTTTCACAGCTTTTCAGGCTCTTCATGTTTTTCAACACCGCTTCATGGTCCTCCTATATTTCAGACCGTTTCATGCTCCCATATTTTTGACACCTTTTGAAGCTCTTCATATTTTTCACAGCTTTTCATGCTCTTCATGTTTTTCAACACTGCTTCATGCTCCTCCTATTCTTCAGACAGTTTCATGCTCCTCATGCGTTTCACACCTTTTGAAGCTGTTCATATTTTTCACACCTTTTCATGCTCTTAATGTTTTTGAACACCGCTACAATCCTCCTCCTATTCTTCAGACCGTTTCATGCTCCTCATATTTTTCACACCTTTTGAAGCTCTTCATATTTTTAACACCTTTTCAGGCTCTTCATGTTTTTCAACACTGCTTCATGCTCCTCATACTTTTCAGACCGTTTCATGCTCCTATTGTATTTCACACCTTTTGAAGCTCTTCATATTTTTCAGACCTTGTCAGGCTCTTCATTTTTTTGAACACCGCTTCATGCTCTCCTATTTTTCAGACCGTTTCTTCCTCCTCATATATTTGACACCTTTTGAAGCTGTTCATATTTTTCACATCTTTTCAGGTTTTCATGTTTTTCAACACCGCTTCATGCTCCTCCTATTTTTCAGACCATTCATGCTCCTCATGTGTTTCACATTATTTGAAGCTCTTCATATTTTTCACACCTTTTGAATCTCTTCATATTTTTCACACCTTTTGAAGCACTTCATATTTTTCACACCTTTTCAGGCTCTTCATGTTTTCGTACACCGTTTCATGATCCTCCTATATTTCAGACCGTTTCATTCTCCTCATATTTTTGACACCTTTTGAAGCTCTTCATATTTTTCACACCTTTGCAGGCTCTTCATGTTCTACAACACCGCTTCATGCTCCTCCTTTTGTTCAGACCGTTTCATGCTCCTCATGTATTTCACTCCTTTTGAAGCTCTTCATATTTTACACACCTTTTCATCCCTTCATGATTTTCAACCCCACTTCATGCTCCTCCTATTTTTCAGACCGTTTCAAGCTCCACATATTTTTGACACCTTTTGAAGCTCTTCATATATTTCAAACCTTTTCAGGCTCTTCATGTTTTTAAACACCGCTTCATGATCCTCCTATTTTTTCGACCGTTTCATGCTCCTCCTATTTTAAGACCGTTTCATGCTCCTCATATTTTTGACACCTTTTGAAGCTCTTCATATTTTTCACACCTTTTCAGGCTCTTCATGTTTTTCAACACTGCTTCATGATCCTCCTATTTTCAGACCGATTCATGCTCCTCATATTTTTGACAACTTTTGAAGCACTTCATATTTTTCACACGTTTTCAGGCTCTGCATGTTTTTCAACACCGCTTCAAGCGCCTCCTATTTTTCAGACCGTTTCATGCTCCTCATATTTTTGACACCTTTTTAAGCTCTTCATATATTTCACACCTTTTCAAGCTCTTCATGTTTTTGAACACAGCTTCATGCTCCTCATATTTTTCCGACCGTTTCATGCTCCTCCTATTTTCAGACCGTTTCATGCTCCTCATATATTTCACACCTTTTGAAGCTCTTCATGTTTTTTAACACCTTTTCATGCTCCTCCTATATTTCAGACCGTTTCATGCTTCTTATATTTTTGACACTTTTTGAAGCTCTTCATATTTTTCACACATTTTCAGGCTCTTCATGTTTTTCAACACTCCTTCTTGCTCCACCTGGTTTTCACACCGTTTCATGCTCCACATATTTTTGACACCTTTTGAAGCTCTTCATATTTTTCACACCTTTTCAGGCTCTTCATGTTTTTCAACACCGCTTCATGCTCCTCCTATTTTTCAGACCATTTCATGCTCCTCATATTTTTGATACCTTTTGAAGCTCTTCATATTTTTCACACCTTTTCTGGCTCTTCATGTTTTTCAACACCACTTCATGCTCCTTCTACTTTTCAGAGAATTTCATTCTCCTCATATATTTCACAAATTTTGAAGCTCTTCATATTTTTCACAGCTTTTCAGGCTCTTCATGTTTTTCAACACCACTTCATGCTTATCCTATTTTTCAGACCGTTTCATGATCCTCATACTTTGACACCTTTTTAAGCTCTTCATATATTTCGCACCTTTTCAAGCTCTTCATGTTTTTGAACACCGTTTCATGCTCCTCATATTTTTGTCACACTTTGAAGCTCTTTATATTTTTCACACCTTTTCAGGCTCTTCATGTTTCTGAACACCGTTTCATGCTCCTCCTATTTTTCAGACCGTTTCATGTTCCTCATATTTTTCAGATCATTTCATGATCCTCATATTTTTGACACCTTTTGAAGCTCTTCATATTTTTCACACATTTTCAGGCTCTTCATGTTTTTCAACACTCCTTCTTGCTCCACCAGGTTTTCACACCGTTTCATGCTCCTCATATTTTTGACACACTTTTGAAGCTCTTCATATTTTTCACACATTTTCAGGCTCTGCATGTTTTTCAACACCGCGTCATGCTCCTCCTATTTTTCAGACCGTTTCCTGCTCCTCATATTTTTGATACCTTTTGAAGCTCTTCATATATTTCACACATTTTCAGGCTCTTAATGTTTTTCAACACCGCTTCATGCTCCTCCTATTTTTCAGACCGTTTCGTGCTCCTCATGTATTTCACAGCATTTGAAACTCTTCTAATATTTCACACCTTTTCAGGCTCGTCGTGTTTTTCAACACCACTTCAAGCTCCTCGTATTTTTCAGACCGTTTCATGCTCCTCATATTTTTGTCACACTTTGAAGCTCTTTATATTTTTCACACCTTTTCAGGCTCTTCATGTTTCTGAACACCGTTTCATGCTCCTCCTATTTTTCAGACCGTTTCATGTTCCTCATATTTTTCAGATCATTTCATGATCTTCATATTTTTGACACCTTTTGAAGCTCTTCATATTTTTCACACCTTTTCAGGCTCTTCATCTTTTTCAACACCACTTCATGCTCCTCCTGTTTCTCAGACCGTTTCAGGCTCCTCATATTTTTGACAGCTTTTGAATCTCTTCATATTTTTCACACCTTTTCATGATCTTCATCTTTTTCAACACCGTGTCATGCTCCTCCTATTTTTCAGACGGTTTCATGCTCCTCATATTTTTCACACCTTTAAACTCTTCATATTTTTCACACCTTTTAAGGCTCTTCATGTTTTTGAACACCACTTCAAGCTCCTCCTATTTTTCAGACCGTTTCATGCTCCTCATATTTTTGACACCTTTTGAAGCTCTTCATATTTTAACACCTTTTCAGGCTCTTCATGTTTTTGAACACCATTTCATGCTCCTCATATTTTGACAACTATTGAATCTCTTCATATTTTTCAGACAGCTTCATGCTCCTCATATTTTTGACACCTTTTGAAGCTCTTCATATATTTCACAGCTTTTCAGGCTCTTCATGTTTCTCAACACCACTTCATGCTCCTCCTATTTTTCAGACCGTTTCATTCTCCTCATATTTTGACACCTATAGAAACTTTTCATATTTTTCACACTTTTTCAGGCTCTTCATGTTTTTCAACACCGATTCATGCTCCTCCTATTTTTCAGACCGTTTCATGCTCATCTAATATTTGACACCTTTTGAAGCTCTTCATATTTTTCACACCTTTTGAAGCTCTTCATATTTTTCACACCTTTTCAGGCTGTTCATGTTTTTGAACACCGCTTCATGCTCCTCCTATTTTTTCAGACCGTTTCATGCTCCTCATAATTTTGACTCCTTTTGAAGCTCTTCATATTTTTAACACCTTTTCATGCTCTTCATGTTTCTCAACACCACTTCATGCTCCTCCTATTTTTCAGACCGTTTCATGCTCCTCATATTTTTGACACCTATAGAAACTCTTCATATTTTTCACACTTTTTCAGGCTCTTCATTTTTTTCAACACCGATTCATGCTCCTCCTATTTTTCAGACCGTTTCATGCTCATCTAATATTTGACACCTTTTGAAGCTCTTCATATTTTTCACACCTTTTGAAGCTCTTCATATTTTTCACACTTTTTCAGGCTCTTCATGTTTTTCAACACCGCTTCATGCTCCTCCTATTTTTCAAACCGTATCATGCTCCTCATATTTTTGACACCTTTTGAAGCTCTTCATATTTTTCACACCTTTTCAGTCTCTTCATATTTTTCAACACCGCTTCATGCTCGTCCTAATTTTCATACCTTTTCATGCTCCATATATATTTAACACCTTTTGAAGCTTTTCATATTTTTCACACCTTTTGAAGCTCTTCATATTTTTCACACTTTTTCAGGCTCTTCATGTTTTTCAACACCGCTTCATGCTCCTCCTATTTTTTCAGACCGTTTCATGCTCCTCATAATTTTGACTCCTTTTGAAGCTCTTCATATTTCTCACACCTTTTCAGGCTCTTCATGTTTTTCAACACCAATTCATGCACTTCCAATTTTTCAGAACGTTTCATGCTCCTGATATTTTTCACAATTTTAGAATCTCTTCATATTTTTCAACACCACTTCATGCTCCTCCTATATTTCAGACCGTTTCAAGCTCCACATATTTTTGACACCTTTTGAAGCTCTTCATATATTTCAAACCTTTTCAGGCTCTTCATGTTTTTAAACACCGCTTCATGATCCTCCTATTTTTGCGACCGTTTCATGCTCCTCCTATTTTAAGACCGTTTCATGCTCCTCATATTTTTGACACCTTTTGAAGCACTTCATATTTTTCACACCTTTTCAGGCTCTTCATGTTTTTCAACACCGCTTCATTCTCCTCCTATTTTCAGACCGTTTCATGCTCCTCATATTTTTGACACGTTTTCAAGCTCTTCATATTTTTCACACCTTTTCAGGCTCTTCATGTTTTTCAACACCGTTTCATGCTCCTCCTATTTTTCAGACCGTTTCATGCTCCTCATATTTTTGACACGTTTTCAAGCTCTTCTTATTTTTCACACCTTTTCAGGCTCTTCATGTTTTTCAACACCGATTCATGCTCCTCCTATTTTTCAGACCGTTTCATGCTCCTCATATTTTGAAACCTTTTGAAGCTCTTCATATTTTTCACACCTTTTAATGCTCTTCGTGTTTTTCACACCGTTTCATGCTCCCCTATTTTTCAGATCGATTCATGCTCCTCATATTTTTCACTCCTTTTGAAGCTCTTTATATTTGTCACACCTTTTCAGGCTCTTCATGTTTTTTTACACCGCTTCATGCTCATCCTATTTTTCAGACTGTTTCATGCACCTCTTATTATAGACACCTTTTGAAGCTCTTCATATTTTTCACACCTTTTCAGGATCTTCATGTATTTGAGCACAGCTTCATGCTGCTCCTATTTTTCAGACCGTTTTATGCTCCTCATAATTTTGACACCTTTTGAAGCTCTTCATATTTTTCACAACTTTTTAGGCTCTACATGTTTTTGAACACCGCTTCATGCTCCTCCTATTTTTCAGAGAATTTCATTCTCCTCATGTATTTCACACCTTTTGAAGCTCTTCATATTTTTCACACCTTTTCTGGCTCTTCATGTTTTTCAACACCACTTCATGCTCCTTCTACTTTTCAGAGAATTTCATTCTCCTCATGTATTTCACACCTTTTGAAGCATTTCATATTTTTCACAGCTTTTCAGTCTCTTCATGTTTTTCAACACCGCTTCATGGTCCTCCTATATTTCAGACCGTTTCATGCTCCCATATTTTTGACACCTTTTGAAGCTCTTCATATTTTTCACAGCTTTTCATGCTCTTCATGTTTTTCAACACTGCTTCATGCTCCTCCTATTCTTCAGACAGTTTCATGCTCCTCATGCGTTTCACACCTTTTGAAGCTGTTCATATTTTTCACACCTTTTCATGCTCTTAATGTTTTTGAACACCGCTACAATCCTCCTCCTATTCTTCAGACCGTTTCATGCTCCTCATATTTTTCACACCTTTTGAAGCTCTTCATATTTTTAACACCTTTTCAGGCTCTTCATGTTTTTCAACACTGCTTCATGCTCCTCATACTTTTCAGACCGTTTCATGCTCCTATTGTATTTCACACCTTTTGAAGCTCTTCATATTTTTCAGACCTTGTCAGGCTCTTCATTTTTTTGAACACCGCTTCATGCTCTCCTATTTTTCAGACCGTTTCTTCCTCCTCATATATTTGACACCTTTTGAAGCTGTTCATATTTTTCACATCTTTTCAGGTTTTCATGTTTTTCAACACCGCTTCATGCTCCTCCTATTTTTCAGACCATTCATGCTCCTCATGTGTTTCACATTATTTGAAGCTCTTCATATTTTTCACACCTTTTGAATCTCTTCATATTTTTCACACCTTTTGAAGCTCTTCATATTTTTCACACCTTTTCAGGCTCTTCATGTTTTCGTACACCGTTTCATGATCCTCCTATATTTCAGACCGTTTCATTCTCCTCATATTTTTGACACCTTTTGAAGCTCTTCATATTTTTCACACCTTTGCAGGCTCTTCATGTTCTACAACACCGCTTCATGCTCCTCCTTTTGTTCAGACCGTTTCATGCTCCTCATGTATTTCACTCCTTTTGAAGCTCTTCATATTTTACACACCTTTTCATCTCTTCATGATTTTCAACCCCACTTCATGCTCCTCCTATTTTTCAGACCGTTTCAAGCTCCACATATTTTTGACACCTTTTGAAGCTCTTCATATATTTCAAACCTTTTCAGGCTCTTCATGTTTTTAAACACCGCTTCATGATCCTCCTATTTTTTCGACCGTTTCATGCTCCTCCTATTTTAAGACCGTTTCATGCTCCTCATATTTTTGACACCTTTTGAAGCTCTTCATATTTTTCACACCTTTTCAGGCTCTTCATGTTTTTCAACACCGCTTCATGATCCTCCTATTTTCAGACCGTTTCATGCTCCTCATATTTTTGACAACTTTTGAAGCTCTTCATATTTTTCACACCTTTTCTGGCTCTTCATGTTTTTCAACACCACTTCATGCTCCTTCTACTTTTCAGAGAATTTCATTCTCCTCATATATTTCACACCTTTTGAAGCTCTTCATGTTTTTGAACACCGCTTCATGCTCCTCATATTTTTCCGACCGTTTCATGCTCCTCCTATTTTCAGACCGTTTCATGCTCCTCATATATTTCACACCTTTTGAAGCTCTTCATGTTTTTTAACACCTTTTCATGCTCCTCCTATATTTCAGACCGTTTCATGCTCCTTATATTTTTGACACTTTTTGAAGCTCTTCATATTTTTCACACATTTTCAGGCTCTTCATGTTTTTCAACACTCCTTCTTGCTCCACCAGGTTTTCACACCGTTTCATGCTCCTCATATTTTTGACACCTTTTGAAGCTCTTCATATTTTTCACACGTTTTCAGGCTCTGCATGTTTTTCAACACCGCTTCAAGCGCCTCCTATTTTTCAGACCGTTTCATGCTCCTCATATTTTTGACACCTTTTTAAGCTCTTCATATATTTCACACCTTTTCAAGCTCTTCATGTTTTTGAACACCGTTTCATGCTCCTCATATTTTTGTCACACTTTGAAGCTCTTTATATTTTTCACACCTTTTCAGGCTCTTCATGTTTCTGAACACCTTTTCATGCTCCTCCTATTTTTCAGACCGTTTCATGTTCCTCATATTTTTCAGATCATTTCATGATCCTCGTATTTTTGACACCTTTTGAAGCTCTTCATATTTTTCACACCTTTTCAGGCTTTTCATCTTTTTCAACACCACTTCATGCTCCTCCTGTTTCTCAGACCGTTTCATGCTCCTAATGTATTTCACACATTTTGAAGCTCTTCATATTTTTCACACCATTTCAGGCTCTTCATGTTTTTGAACACAGCTTCAGGCTCCTCCTATTTTTCAGACCGTTTCATGCTCCTCATATTTTTGACACATTTTGAAGCTCTTCATATTTTTCACACCTTTTCAGGCTCTTCATGTTTTTCAACACCGCTTCATGCTCCTCATATTTTTGACACCTTTTGAAGCTCTTCATATTTTTAAACCTTTTGAAGCTCTTCATATATTTCACACTTTTTCAGGCTCTTCATGTTTTTCAACACCACTTCATGGTTCTCCTATTTCTCAGACCGTTTCATGCTCATCTCATTTTTGACAGCTTTTGAAGCTCTTCATATTTTTCACTCCCTTTGAAGCTCTTCATATTTTTCACACCTTTTCAGGCTCTTCATGTTTTTCAACACCGCTTCATGCTCCTCCTATTTTTCAGACCGTTTCATGCTCCTCTCATTTCTGAAAACTTTTGAAGGTCTTCATATATTTCACACATTTTCAGGCTCTTAATGTTTTTCAACACCACTTCATGCTCCTCCTATTTTTCAGACCGTTTCATGCTCATCTCATTTTTGACAGCTTTTGAAGCTCTTCATATTTTTCACCCCCTTTGAAGCTCTTCATATTTTTGACACCTTTTCATGCTCTTCATGTATTTCAACACCGCTTCGTGCTTCTCCTATTTTTCAGACGGTTTCTTGCTCCTCATATTTTTGACACATTTTGAAGCTCTTCATATTTTTGACACCTTTTCATGCTCTTCATGTTTTCAACACCAATTCATGCTCCTCCTATTTTTCAGACCGTTTCATGCTCCTCCTATTTATCAGACGGTTTCTTGTTCCTCATATTTTGACACCTTTTGAAGCTCTTCATTTTTTTCACAACTTTTCAGGCTCTTCATGTTTTTGAACACGGCTTCATGCTCCTCCTATTTTTCAGACCGTTTCATGCTCCTCATATTTTTGACACCTTTTGAAGCTCTTCATATTTTTCATATCTTTTCAGGCTCTTCATGTTTTTCAACACCGCTTCATGCTCCTCCTTTATTTCAGACAGTTTCATTCTATTCCTATTTTTGACACCTTTTAAGCTCTTCATATATTTCACACCTTTTCTAGCTCTTCATGTTTTTGAACACTGCTTCATGCTCCTCCTCTTCTTCTGACCGTTTCATGCTCCTCGTATTTTTGACACCTTTTGAAGCTCTTCATATTTTTCACACTTTTTCAGTCTCTTCATGTTTTTGAACACCGCTTCATGCTCCTCCTATTTTTCAGACCGTTTCGTGCTCCTCATGTATTTCACACGGTTTGAACCTCTTCATATATTTCACACCTTTTCAGGCTCGTCGTGCTTTTCAACACCACTTCAAGCTCCTCCTATTTTTCAGACCGTTTCATGCTCCTCATATTTTTGTCACACTTTGAAGCTCTTTATATTTTTCACACCTTTTCAGGCTCTTCATGTTTCTGAACACCGTTTCATGCTCCTCCTATTTTTCAGACCGTTTCATGTTCCTCATATTTTTCAGATCATTTCATGATACTCATATTTTTGACAACTTTTGAAGCTCTTCATATTTTTCACACCTTTTCAGGCTCTTCATCTTTTTCAACACCACTTCATGCTCCTCCTGTTTCTCAGACCGTTTCAGGCTCCTCATATTTTTGACAGCGTTTGAATCTTTTCATATTTTTCACACCTTTTCATGATCTTCATCTTTTTCAACACCGTGTCATGCTCCTCCTATTTTTCAGACGGTTTCATGCTCCTCATATTTTTCACACCTTTAAACTCTTCATATTTTTCACACATTTTCAGGCTCTTCATGTTTTTGAACAATGCTTCATGCTCCTCCTATTTTTCACACTTTTTGAAGCTCTGCATATTTATCACACGTTTTCACACTCTTCATGTTTTTAAACATCGCTCCATGCTCTTCCTATTTTTCAGACTGTTTCATGCTCCTCATATTTTTGACACCTTTTCAAGCTCTTCATATTTTTCACAACTTTTCAGGCTCTTCATGTTTTTCAACACCGCTTCATGCTGCTCCTATTTAGCAGAACGTTTCATGCTCCTCATATATTTGACACCTTTTGAATCTCTTCATGTTTTTCACATCTTTTCAGGCTCTTCATGTTTTTCAACACCGTTTCATGCTCCTCCTATTTTTCAGACCGTTTCATGCTCCTCATATTTGTGACACCATATGAAGCACTTTTTATTTTTCACACCTTTTCAGGCTCTTCATGTTTTTGAACATCGCTTCATTCTCCTCCTATTTTTCAAATCGTTTCATTCTCCTCATATATTTGACACCTTTTGAAGCTCTTGATATTTTCCACACCTTTTCAGGCTCTTCATGTTTTTGAACACCGATTCATGCTCCTCCTATTTTTCAGACCGTTTCATGCTCCTCATATTTTTCGCACCTTTTGAAGATCTTCATATTTTTTCACACCTTTTCAGGCTCTTCATGATTTTGGAGACCTTTTCATGCTCCTCCTATTTTTTAGACCGTTTCATGCTCCTCATGTATTTCACTCCTTTTGAAGCTCTTCATATTTTTCACACCTTTTCAGGCTCTTCATGTTTTTAAACACCGTTTCATACTCCTCCTATTTTTCAGACCGTTTCATGCTCCTCATATTTTTGAAAACTTTGAAGCTTTTCATATTTTTCACACCTTTTCAGGCTCTTCATTTTTTTGAACACCGCTTCATCCTTCTCCTATTTTTCAGATCTTTTAATGCACCTCATGTATTTCACACATTTTGAAGGTGTTCATATTTTTCACACGTTTTCAGGCTCTTCATGTTTTTCAACACCGCTTCATTCTCCTCCTATTTTTCAGACCGTTTCATGCTCCTCATATTTTTGACACGTTTTGAGGCTCTTCATATTCTTCAGACCTTTTCAGGATCTTTATGATTTTGAATACCATTTCATGCTCCTCCTATTTTTCAGACCGTTTCATGCTCCTCATATTTTTGACACCTTTTGAAGCTCTTCATATTTTTCACACCTTTTCAGTCTCTTCATGTTTTTGAACACCGCTTCATGCTCCTCCTATTTTTCAGACTGTTTCATGCTCCTCATATTTTTGACATCTTTGAAGCTCTTCATATTTTTCACACCTTTTCAGGCTCTTCATGTTTTTTCAACACTGCTTCATGCTCCTCCTATTTTTCAGACCTTTTCATGCTCCTCATATATTTGACAAATTTTGAAGCTCTTCATATTTTTCACACATTTTCAGGCTCTTCATGTTTTTGAACAATGCTCAATGGTCCTCCTATTTTTCACACCTTTTGAAGCTCTGCATATTTATCACACGTTTTCACGCTCTTCATGTTTTTCAACATCACTTCATGCTCCTCCTATATTTCAGACCGTTTCAAGCTCCACATATTTTTGACACCTTTTGAAGCTCTTCATATATTTCAAACCTTTTCAGGCTCTTCATGTTTTTAAACACCGCTTCATGATCCTCCTATTTTTGCGACCGTTTCATGCTCCTCCTATTTTAAGACCGTTTCATGCTCCTCATATTTTTGACACCTTTTGAAGCACTTCATATTTTTCACACCTTTTCAGGCTCTTCATGTTTTTCAACACCGCTTCATGCTCCTCCTATTTTCAGACCGTTTCATGCTCCTCATATTTTTGACACGTTTTCAAGCTCTTCATATTTTTCACACCTTTTCAGGCTCTTCATGTTTTTCAACACCGTTTCATGCTCCTCCTATTTTTCAGACCGTTTCATGCTCCTCATATTTTTGACACGTTTTCAAGCTCTTCTTATTTTTCACACCTTTTCAGGCTCTTCATGTTTTTCAACACCGATTCATGCTCCTCCTATTTTTCAGACCGTTTCATGCTCCTCATATTTTGAAACCTTTTGAAG